>NC_134578.1:102705623-103310623 GCF_050947875.1 Dermacentor variabilis | reverse complement strand
TGTCTGCTTGTTGGTTGGTTATGGTGATAATGATGGTGCCTTATTTCCTGGCACGCACCCACTGTGGGTGATAGGCCTCGAACCGGATGGTAATATGATAAAAAAGAAACAAAGCGAAATAAATAAATAAATGAGGATGCGAAACAAACCGATAATAAATAAAATTAGTATGTAATAGGTCAGTGAGCCTTGCATAGACGGATTGTTGGTTTGGCTTCTATGAATGACTCATACCCACTATATAAGAGATTGGCCAAGCCTCGGATGAGTTTGCGAAATAGTAAGCCAAACCCAAAAAAAAGGAAACACTCATGAAAATTTTTGAATAGATCAAGAGAAAAGTAAAATAAGACAGATATTTAAGAATTCAGCTAGGAAATTGTCCTGATTCATTTAGGAGCTTCTCAACAGTTGCATGGTGATGCTTGCTTGTTTGTTTTCCCTCTGCTGATGACTCATACCTACCATAAAAGATTGACGAAGAGTTGAAGGAATTTAGAAGACGTTTAATACACTTACAATAGCCAAAAAGCAGAAATATTTGTGTAAGAATCCAATGAATGAAAAATAACACTAAAGCTACCGAAATTTAACGAGAAATTGAATTTTGGAAACATTTTGAAATACTTCAACCGCTGAGCAAGCATACCTGTGACAGCGTCCAAGAAGATTCAAAAGAAAAAAAAATAATCATCAAGAATTGAAGACTTCATTCCAATTTGTCTAATTGAATGGTACTAGAGGATGCGGCTGTTCTCTCTTTTTTTTTTTCTTCATGTTAATGGCACTTTCCCACTGCGGCGCATTGATTATGACGATGCTGATTTCCTTCCAGAGAGAGGAAAGAGCGAAGGCAGGCATGTTAACCAGAAAAGTGTCTCGTATGGTTGACAGGCAAGGGGACGCAGAGGGCGGACACCGGGCACGTGTACCCCTCTCACCCCGGAAAGGAATTCCTCGAGGCGGTGACTGTGCTCGCAAAAAGTTCCTGAGGCACGTAAGAACATGTACAAGAAGTGTGCACGTGCGAGCCTCTCCCAAAAGTATGGTACAAACTCACGGGGATAGGCCGAGAATCGGGTGTCATTACGTGAACAAAAACAGCGAATATGCGAAGGAAACTGAAACCAAGTCAAAGGAATGCGGTAATGTAGAAGTCACCCGGCGCCAGCCGCGAGGTCCTCGCGTGTTGCATGTCTCAATATATACTCAGACAGGAGCATGTGAATGCACATGATGTCGTTTCAATTTTCTTCAGCACCATATCAATTTTAAGGGATTTTGTATGTTTTTTTTTCTTTTGTCATTGAGGAGATGCACATACTTAGTGCCACGAACTCAATGGCACCTACACAATGGCCTTAAATGGTGCGAAAAAAACTCCGTTAGGTACCGCAGTGCAGACGTAGGAAAGTGCGTGAAGTATCCTAAGAATGCTAATCGCACTAAAAGAATGTGGAAACAAAGCGTCTAAGGCAGAGCAACGAAGAAACAATGTGGAGCGTATCTTACTCTTTGGACGCATTTCCTCCTCGGCACTTGGCAAGGAAAAGCAGAAAACATACCGTCTAAGGACATTCGGAGGATAACCTAACAAGGGTGTAGCTGCAGGTTGCAAATGAAAATATGAATGGATTGAGTTTAGGAGGAGGCTTTAGCACGGGACCAACTCCACTTTCGTGCACAAATACAAGAGAAGTGCGGGAGCACTTCGAGAATCGCTGGACAGATTCGAACGAAATTTGTTCCACGAAGAGAGTAAGGAAAGTTCTACGTACTGTCGGAAGCGCAATTTTGATTTGAGGCCTCAGGTATGTTACGAAAATTGCCGAAAATCCACATCTATGCCCCGAAAAACTGATATTGCAGCGTTGTAAAAGGCAGCTATTACAGCATCTAAAGGGGACATATGGGACATGTTGTTTAAGGGGGACGTGAAATTCTTCCAATGTTTAGTTCAGAACGTTTTGACAAAGCCTCACTTGCAGATTAAGGTTAAATTTCAGAGCAGTATATATAATGCACCAATTTTAACCACTGTCGCAGCATTGCCAGGTGGAGTTTAATAATGTTTAGTAGAATACAAAATCAGTATACAAAAGTTGGCATGCAAACCCCAAGCGAGAGACTGAGAGGCAGTACCAGCAGCTGAATACATTAAAACAGTCACGAAAATTCATAAGTAACAGGTCTAAATGCAATAAATTTCAAAAAAGTTATTTCTTCACGTGTTTATTGCCTGTTTTTTCTTCGCGAGGTTATTTCTTCGAAAGTGTCCAACTTAAGAAATAAGATAAAATTCGCGGAACTGTCAAAACTGCTGAACAAGGCGAAAATAAGTGATATTCGAAATTATAACGTGGAAAAGACTGAAGAAGCCGTAAAAAATGGACGCAGCCTGAAATCAGTGAGAAGGAAACTTGGCATAGGACAAACCAAGATGTATGCGCTGAAAGATAAGCAGGGTAATATCATCAGCAATCTCGAAGGTATAATAAAAGCCGCGGAAAATTTTATACTGACCTGTACTTGTACTTGACCTGTACAAAAGCTTTTCTGCTGAAAAGGGGGCGAGAGTCCAAGCAGTCAACAGTAGATTTGAGTGTTCTTCGTTCCGCCGCATATTCAGGGCACACGCAAAGCTTTTCTCGCTGCGTGTGAGGGAGCTTAGTGATGAAGTGCATGTCCCACTCCTCGAGCTTCGCCTAATGCATCCAGCCAGGCTGCTACCTCCTTGGGAGTGGCAGCTGATACAATGCAATATATCCTTCATGCAAGTTACAAAGCACGCTCCAGAGATTGAAATCCAAATGAATTTCCGGGAACTCCAGTACAAACACTCCTGCACGGAGTTCTACACAGACGCATCGAAGTCACACGACGAGGTGTCCTATGCAGCCGTCGGTCCATCCTTCTCGGAAACCGATGTACTGCATCCGGAAACTTGTATCTTTACGGCTGAGGCCTATGCACTGTTGTTGGCTGTAATGCATATAAAGAAATCAAAACTCCAAAAATCGGTTATATATACTGACTCCCTTAGTGTTGTGAAGGCCTTGGTGTCATTCTGTCCCCACAGAAATCCGGTAATTAATGAACTCTCTTCCGTCCTGTGTAAAGCATATATATCTAACCAACATGTGATTATATGCAGGGTGCCTGGACATAGGGGCATCGAGGGTAACGTTCTAGCGGACCAGATGGCCACATCAATTTCATTGCATGCAGTTAATCCTACTGATTCGGTCCCTGTCACAGGCCTGAACCCTTTCTTAAGAAGGAAACTACGAAACCACTGGCAACGCATATGGGACGAAGAAATAAATAACAAACTGCACTTGATAAAGCCACTGTTAGCTTCTTGGCCCTCCGCAACAAAATCACGGCGAACAGATGTCCTATTCTGTCCTCTCAGGATAGGACACACATATGGCACGCATAACTTTTTACTCACTGAAAATGATCGTCTAACCTGCGGTAGATGTGGGGAGAGGCTGACCGTCCTCCACGTCCTCCTGGAGTGTCGGGCAGCCGAATCTGAGAGAAATAAACATTTTCCCCTAGCATACCGGCAGCACATCCCCCTTCATCCTGTAGTGTTACTCGGCCCACAACCGCTCTTTGACACCATCGCAGTCCTAGGTTTTCTGAAAGATGTTATTAACCCACGTTCGTTGCGTCTCCTCTCTTCAGAGGATGCCGCTGTGATAGCTGTTTCGTATAGCACATGCCTCCAGGCCCTTGTGTTTCAAGGGCTCTAAGGAGGCAGTAGTGCTCCAGCATTTCTTATAACCTGATATATTTTACATATCGTATCATTCTTTTGAAATGCATCTCAATGTTCATAGTGCAAGTCATACGTCATCGCCGTAATCTTATTATACAGATTTTACGCACTTTAGAGCGACTATTTTTAAGGCCCCTTTACAGCCACGTCACACCAACTTCATAGAAATCATAATTACACTGCAAACTCATTACCACAGACATCGCGCTCTTTGGTCATACTTGGCCCTTGCGCCATTAAACATCAAACATTCACTCATTCCCATTGTAAGCACGGAGGCAGTTGAGGCAAGCAATGGATGCATCACCACGTGATCAAACATGGCAGCGCCCACGGGATCGCCGCGAAAAGGGTCGATAACGCGTAGTCACGAATTGCAACGTACTTGCGCAGGTTTGGGCAACATTTATGCAGAAAGAATTATCAAAGCTAACTAGGTCGAGTGCTTATATATAGTTCCCGGGAGATGCATTCTTCCTCATAGATAAATGGTTAAATAGTCAGGGGCAGACTTAGTTCAGATCTCATAACCAGAGTTTTCTACTATAGGGGGAACTCTGGCACTGCGATCCTACATGAGTATGATGGCTGGTACATGGATTTGTCTGATCTTCGTGATTGGGGCTTCAAACGTTCTTGCGCCTTTGTTTACTGCGCTTTAATTACGCTCCTAAATACTGCAACCGCTTTTGCGATTGCAGTATTACCGCTCTCGATATTATTATATTATTTTAGCGCCACTGGAAGGGGCCCCGTCTGGTTTGGTGGGCTCCCGGCGAATTCTTACATTAATTCTGAACTTCGACATGGCACCGCTGCACTATGGGACTACGACAAGGTGAGAAATAGTGTTCGACAGTCTGCAACGCATTTCAGGCAATTATATAGGCTTACGGCACGGCGCCTAGGCTAGACTTGTGACGCAGTTAACGAAAAACAGCGCGGCCGTCGTGGTGCACTTAAATTGAATTAATGAATCATATTGGAAGATGTTTGCGACGCTTTCTATGGAGCCCCGATACTATAGTAAATCATTTCGGTAGCTTTTGGGCACCCTAGTCCCACAGGGTGCTATGACGCAGTTTCGCGTGTACTGAATCTTACTGCGACAATTTTTGGCGCTTTCTCCGATCGCCAACATTATTGTAACTAATTTCGTTACCTATCAAGCGCAGTGGCCGCGCCTGGCGCTGTGACGCAGTTAGCGAAAAGCAGCTCGGTCGTGGTGCGCAATTAAGTTTCGCGTTTTAATGCACTGGCAAGACAAGTTCGTGGCGCTTTTTCTAACGCAGAGCATTGTTGAAAATTATTTTCGGTAGTCTTCTTTTTCTTACTTGGGCACGCTCGCCGCGCCTCTCGTGACGCAGCGAAAAGCAGCTCGGCCGTGGTGACAGTTAGTTTGGCGCATGCTGAATCTTACTGCGACAAGTTTGAGACAATTTTTATGGATCCGCAACAATTTAAGCCTTCTTTCGGTACTCACGCTTGTCCAAAACGCGACGAGGAACTGTCAAGAGTGATACCACGGGAGCGTGTTGCTTGCGCCGGCAGAACGCGCAAAAGATAACGCCAAACGCCAGGAACTAGTAACTCGAAAATTCCGTCTTCTGAAAGGCACCCACGCATTTCTCTTGAGTGCGAGTAGAAGGAATTCTGCGAGCGTCCAGCATGGTCTGATTGAGAGCCTGTGTTGTGGCCACCTCTGTGTATTCGTAGCGTACTATCGCGTCGTTTGTAGCCAAGTTCTGGAAACGCGCAGTAGCCCGTGTATTCGTGCTATTAAAGTGCAGAAAATACGGCCCGGCAAGAGGGGAGTGCTTGGAAATAGAATGCTTTTTTGTGGTATGTACGGTATTGTTTGGGGATGAGTCGGGTATTTTCTACGCCGCGTGTGTAAAAGCGAACTGCTTTTGTTTGTAATGCCGCCCATTCACCACTTTCGCACGCTTCGCCTCTACACGCATTGTTCTTGAATGTTAATACCAAAATGACACTTGTAATTTTTTTTTTTTTTTGAGCAGACGTCGTCTAGTGGAGCTTCCTACGGGAACGACTAGTGCTTACTTGGTGCCACAACGTTGGATGAATGCACAAAGCCAGCAACGAGCATTGAATAAAATAAACATTTCCTCATTGCACAAGGCGTCTTGCGTCTTTCTAAATTTGCACGTGGCACATATCCGGTCGAGGCTTGTGAAGATCGTTCGCAATCAATTTTGCTTAATAATACAACGAATTAGGACGAAGACCGCGCGCGTTTGAGCTCTAGAAGCAAAGAGAAGAAAGAAAAAGCGCAGACGGTTTGACGCGTACCAGATAGCATTCAAAACGCGCGCGCACGAAACCTAAACCGGAAGTGTGCTTCACGTATTAACGCCGATGGTTTGATGTGCTGCAGTCGATTGGGCCGCTGGGCTCTATGGGAGTGTCCGCCCTTGTTGTATTCCTTTCTCTATGGTTGCACCATCAGTGATCTAGAGGTGCGTGCATCTAGGACAGTTGCGCCCGCTGCAAAATTACATTAGCAAGATACGACTAGCGAAGTTTTGCCGAACGAGTGGGCGACCGGACGTTTTCTTTACGAGTGCTCCACTGCCGTATCTAAACATCGACTCGCTTCGAGATGTACGTGCTACTTCGCATGACCTTTAAAGAACCCGCCGTGGTTGCTCAGTGGCTGTGGTGTTGGGATGCTGAGGTCGTGGGATCGAATCCCGGCCGCGGCGGCCGCATTTCGATGGGGGCGAAACGCGCAAACACCCGTGGGCTTAGATTTAGGTACACGTTGAAGAGCCTCAGGTGGTCGAAATTTCCGGAGTCCTCCACTACGGCGTACCTCATAATCAGAAAGTGGTTTTGGCATGTAAAACCCCATAATCTAATTTTTTTAGCTTTAAAGACTTACGATGCTGTCGTTCGGCGAAGAACGCGCCCAGTCACCCGGTTTTGGAAGAACACGCACGCTTTCCATCCGTGCCTTTGTATCGCTAATCCACTGACCGACCGCCAACGACGAACACGAACGAAAGAGGCAAACAAAGCTATTCGCTCTAAAGAAGGCTACCAAGTAACCACAAAAGGTACAGTTCCTCTCAAATTATGTCAAAAGGTCTGTGCTGAATGTTAAAAGTTTCGCAATCAAGTTTTCGTACGCACCCTCGGGTGCTCGCGGATTCAAGCCTGTTGGCGTACTGAATGATCAAGTGCACAAAATACGACCGCATTGTGTTTATACAAAGTGCACGTCGCATAGGAATTGTGTTAAAACGTGCAGATAAATGGCAACACGTTTAGTGAAGTGTGTCCCATCTACTACGTTTATGACCCGCAACAAATTGCGCAAGCCTCGACACATACTATACCATGAGAGATTCGCAACTTACTTCCCATCGTCATGTGAAGGATGTCGATCATAAGTTCTCCCTTCCGGTTCGTTGAACCCACGTGCTTCTTTTTAACCGTCGCGCTGAAAGAGCTTTTTGCCTTCGCTGAATCTATTTCGAGATCCGAAGGCACAGCAGCTCAGTGTGATGGAAAACGCCGCGAAGCGACGTCGCACTTGCCATAAAACTTAATTCAGGGCGTTCGCATATAACTCGCCGCACACGAAAGGGCAACGGCGCAAACATGCACTCCTCGTTAGTTTGTCGACGCTTTCGAAGCATAAATGGTGGTGTGCAATTGTAAACAAACGAAGCCGGCGCGAAGTCCCACGTGACGCCACTAGGCCAATCGTCGGCCTCGGGGAGGGCAGGCTAGGAAGCGGCAAAGCGTGTCGCTGCTTTACGACGTTTCAAGGGTTTTGCCATGGAATGGATGAGACGTTCATTTGAAGGATCGCCAGCCGTTTGTGCGCAGGCGCGAGTAAGAGCGAGCGCAAGAGAGAAAATCTGGGGCCTAGGCACTGCGGAGGAGGTTTCTTAGCGCGCGATGTAGGCGCTTGTCCCTAGGTGTCCAGCATTGCGGAGTGGGGTCGAGTTTGTTTACGCTCGGACGCTGGTGCCGGCACTAGGCGTCCGACGTACTTTCAGAAGCAAAGTTCCGGGTGGTGTTGCACAAGTCGCGGGGGGCGGTAGTGCTGAACTTTGCGTCACAAGTTGGCGGCTGGACGCAACTATATTCAATCGTGTTTTTTTTTTTTTACTAATTGTAACAACGTCTCATTCTTTAGAATTATTGGCGGCGCCTCCACGAAACCAAAGCAGCAACGCGGACACCAGAGCTAGAACCCGGACTGGTCTGTGGGTTGGGGCTCGCCGAGGCCTGCGCGTGCCAGGGCCGGGTGTGTAAGATCGGCTGTATGTTATCGCGGACAGCCAATTTTTTTATGCGAACCCCTGGCACTCTTCGGCCTCCGCGGCCCCAACCCACGGGCCGCACTGCTTCCAGCTTTGTTCCCCCGCTACCCCTTGGAGATCCTGCGCCGCCTGCTGTATTATAACCTCAGGTGCTCTGCTGCGGCCTCCATTTGCCGGTTACATGTGTCTTCCTGGAGCTGTGCTTATACAAGACCAATCAGAACCTTGCCCCTACAGACGCAGCGACCACCAAATGGGGCTTCCGTGCATGCCCACTGCCTCACCGCGCGGGCAGCCAGCCGCGGTGCGTAAATGAACTCGAACGCACTCCGCAATGCCGGCATGTCTAGGGGACAAGCGCCTACAAAAGGTGCTAAGAAACCTCCTCCGTAGTGTCAGGCAGAGTCATATTCAAGGAGCAAAAGCCCCCAGATTTTCTCACGGCTGGCGATCCCTCAAATGAACGTCTCGTTGGAATGGTTTTACCCATGGGTTTTACCATGAGCCGTCATGTTTCGAAGGTGTGGGTTTCTGTAGCAAGCGCGATGATTTTTGTAAAAGTTTTGTAGGGTTGCAGCATGTCACTTTAAGGCATCAGTTTTCGAAATACAACATTGGCTCAAAAATTGCAAACTTAAGCGTATTGTTTTAGCAAATATCAGCCATATTTTGCACGATGTGGCATTTTGCCAATACATATCTAACGACCAATATGAAAATGCGTTTCTGCAGCATTGCATTTTAAAACTTGATGCAGGAATGAACGGAATGCCTTCTGTACCTGCTACGTTCGTGATTTTTGGGAACGAAATGAGGAGGGCCGGAATGCGCGTAGCCAAGGCTGCTATGCTGACACTCTAGTACCCCACTACCTATATACTCGGAAAGTAGAGATATTCCTTTTAAACCGTTTACTTTGCTGGGAACCCCCTTTTTGTAAGAAAGCACCCACACGAAAGTACATTCTGGATACACCACTTGAGAGAGGAGAGGGAGTGGAGAGCAGCAAATTCGAGTCGGCACAGATTCCCACCGCTAGAGTGCGGTGTAGTGCAGAAACACTGGATGACATTACGTGTTACCCACGATTACAATAAAGACACACACATATTGCACTTTGAGAAATAGCATTTAATCGCTTTATGAAAGGTTTACTTCACATACTTTGGCTCTAAGCAGCTTCACCAGCTGTATGAAATTGGAATAAACCATTCAATTGTATGTCTGTTGTAGAGCACTCTCCAGAACATACAACTGCTGAGAACATCTTTAATGCACTTGAAACACAAAAAAATGAAAACCCATTTGACCAGAAGCCACATGCTTGATAAGAAACAACTGCCGGAGCAAATATCACAGAGCTTTCAAACATACATACTAAGACAAATGTTCTGCATAGTGCGCTGCCACCGACAGAGTAGCTACGAAAACTCTTGCCACATCACCTTTTCTATAAGACTGGATACTAGAAAGCATTTTCAAAATCACTTCCAGACAGGTTTGCTGTGACAGTTACTAGCACAAACAAGACTACGGAAGAAAGGTGGGACAGGACAGAACGATCCGTCCTGTCCCATCTTTTTTCTGTAGTCTTGTTCGCACCAGGAACTATGTCATACATGTACTAAATCCATCAACACCGACTAGTCTAACCTGCACTATTCACTTCCAGATAAAATTTTTCAACATTTGAAAGTGCAAGCAAAATTAGATCTTTCATCACCTGACTTTCACCTGGCTCACGTATCGATTTCACCACGTTAATGTTGTGGCTCAGGTTTGAAAACAGTGAAATGGCTGCAATATGCTGTCATTCTCAGTGCTGCACTAACGACCTAGACACCAAAGTTCACTTGGATAACCCTGCAACAATGGTGCACTTTCTGAAGCACTGCAGAGGCTTGACTGATCCTTCAAGCCAAATTTTTACTAATACCATTGTGATATCTGAGAAACTACTCATAAAGCAATAAAGCAACTTGAGATCAGCCAAACCAACAACAAAGTAAGTTTTATAGAGAAAGCATGCTTTGCAACACTGCTGATAAAATAAAAAGCCAAATCAACGATAGTATTGGAACTGACCAGTATGGAAGTTATTGCACAGTAATAAACAATGAATGTGCTTCAAATGGCTTCTACGCTGGCATGGTTGGACGAGGAAAGGTTAAAGGAGAGTTGACAAGACGTTTTAGCATTATTGCGTGAAATTATGCAAGGCAACATCTGTTATTTCAATAGACAAATTAATGTTTACAGAAATGCACAAACCGAATATTTGCATGTTTTTGTTCTACTTCACACCGCAGCAAAAGAGATGTACATCTGTTTCATCTGCTTGTTACCAACGTAGTGGTGTCGTACACATCGAGGACTAAGCTGTCATTTTCTGCCATGTTACAGTGCGTGATCATGCTCTGTGATTCGCTTGCATCTGCCTCAGTGTTCGTGTAGCACCGATTTATACCACTAGTCAGGTGTTCCCGTGCACAGCGCACAAGTTCATGCACTACGCGAAACGAGGCAAGCACAACAGCTTGCGTGAGCGACCATCCGCGGAAGTGCGCCGCGCAGCAAAAAAGGGGCGAGAAAAGAAAGTGGGACCCGTGACGTATGCGCAACGCGATCCTCCAGCCCTCGTAAGGGAGAACGCGGTTAAGGAATTTTGCTTGCAGAGGCATGACTTGTAAAGTGTAGAGATTGTCTATGCTGGCGGTGATGCTCGCCTCCTTAAATCGTAGGTTTGCACTACGTCAAATGGGCCCCCATCACCAGGACACGTAGCAAATTTTGGTTACATGCTGCAAGTTGTTACACGTCCTCTAAGGAGTGTTCTACCGCAAGAATTTTACAAATTAGTTCAATAATAGCATAGACAATGAAGTGCCACGAGCCCATGCTTTCAGGAGGCGACCCTCACCACTTATATGGACACTCTCTCCACTTTTCCTGTATCGCTTCCAGAAGCAAAATTCCTTCCCAGCATTCTCCCATACCAGAGCCTGGGGATTGCGTGACAGGTATATGTCACTGGCCCAGATTCTTTTTTCTCTCTCGCATTTTCGCTGAGTGGCACGCCTCTGGTGACAGTCTCACGCGCGAGCTGTTGCATTTGTCTCATCTCCCGCAGCGGACGATTTTGCACGCTCTGCACGAGAACACCATTTTAGCGGTGTAAGTCAGTGCCAGACAAGCACTGAGGCAGGTGCGAGATAATGAAAGAGCATGGTTGTGGGATGGGGACACGGTAAAAAATGATGGTTTCGTTTTCTGCATGCAAGCATAGAAACAAGCAGACAAGAGGAAGTGCACCTCTCTTGCTACGGCACGACGCAAAACAAAAACACGCAGACATTTTGTTTGCGTGTTATTTTTCTAGTGACTGACGTCTACTCTCCAGCTGGGAGTGCGGCGCACACGAGAAGCGCAAATGGAGTTTGTTGAAATTCAAGCTCTTTCCGTGGTGCGTAGAGACGCAATAGCAGACACGATTGTCAGCGCACTTTCTATGCACTGCGCTTGTCAGCCGAGAATAGCCAGACCTGGTGAGAGGCCCTTTAAATAAACTGAACGCATGAGAAATTGTACAAACATGACCAACATAGGTTGGGTACCTTGGACGGACATGTAGGTTGCAGAAGACGTAATTCACCACCTTTATAGGAAAAATGTGCTGCTAGGTGCTACACCATTCTTGTAGAACTCCAGCTCTTCATACTTCCCACAATGCAGTAGTGATAACACCGACCCTAGAAGCACAAGTTATCAAACAAAGCACCTACCATAGCAAATTTTTCTGAAATTGCCTTTCATTAAATTTCAAACCTATAGGGCTGCATAAATAATTGTTTCTAAAGGGCTAAGAAAACTATTGCGGCTAAACAAATAAATTTCTATGCATTTATTTGCACTGCTCCTTTCTTTCTCGGGCATGTTTCTGTCGTTTTTGTCTTGGTGCAAGATTTGCTTTACCACAGCTTCAAGTAAGACAGGCCTGGAGATCAGACCATGTGTGGTGCTTGCGTAGTAGGCCCTCGTATTCCCAACGACTCCAATGAGCCCCAATGAGTAGAGGCCGAGCCGAAGCAAAGTCACCTGGTTCGACAACAGCACTTGTCACCATCACCAAGATGTTTCCTTGTTTCGATGCAAGAGATAACCATATAAAAACCTGCACATCAAAGTTTGTACTTCCCTTGTCTGCCTACCTGTGCACCCTCATTTCAACGCAGAAATAAAATGCAAGAGTGCACGCCTGCACACAGGTCAGCATTGACAAACTACATGGGCTTGCAGTAAAGAGCAGCATGCATTAAGACAAATAGGCTGTTCAACTTGGGCATCATAACTAACCAATGTATAAGTCATATTGCATGACTGCATTGTGTCACCGTTGAGGAACATTAACGAGGTACAGAAGCCTAACAAGTAAACTACACAGCCAATTATACAAAGGCCGTGTTGTGCATGCAGAGACGGCTGGAAGTTTTGAAGCAAATGCCTATGGCCAGGGCTGGTATTCTTGGAAGATCACTTTTGGCGATGCTTTCTTGAGACTTCACATGTCGTCTAGAAACGACAGTTCTACTAAGCACTGCGATGAGTCAGTGTGCTTGGCACTGTGCTAAGGCTCTCATTCGCAGACACTGATGCACCCAAGGCCAATCACGATGAAGTATCCCCGAAAGCAGTCCTATAAGAATACAGATGTTGTGTGGATGCCATACTGGGGCTCCATATGATTTTCACCATTTTGAAACCAGAGAGATTAACACAGACATCGTAGCTCATACTTTTATTCTTTGTACTGCCAGATGGCGATACTTTTGGTCAATCAGCACCGGAAGTGTCGACGTCTACAGTTGACAGCTCTCCCAGCACTGCGATGCAGCGTGCTTGCCATCATGCCAAGGTGGTCGTTCACAGATGCGGATGCATCCGATGCCAATCACGCAAAAGTGGTCATGCAGGGATACAGCCCCAGGCATCAAGCCACCATACTGGGACTTTATATTACTTTCACTGTTCTGAAACGACACAGGTTCACTCAGACAATGTAGCTCCTAAGCTATGTGTTGCCAGCTGTTTCACAACAGTGCCTACTGCAAGTCCAAATGACCAACTGATAACTCATTTGTGTTGGACGGTAGAACTACTATTACACCAACTATATCTGCAACACAAAGTATGCAGAAGCAGTACGATAGCTATTCCAAACAGTGTAACAGCAACACTATAGAAAAACTTGTGGTGGAATATCGAAGTACCAATGTGCAGTGGAATCTGGACCACTGAACAGAACGACACAAATATACACAAAACAAAACATGCAGCAGGCTACGAAATGTCAAGTAAAAAAAAACAGCAATAATCAGAGTGGCCTCTAAAGAACAGCACATAGACTGCATCAGTAGAGAGTTTTAGCATGTCACAACCTTTACTGTTTCTATAATACCAGAAAAGTGCACAGTACAAGCGGCACTGCTAGCAATACCTTATGGTGACGCTTTGCACAATCACATATTAGAAACACTTGTGTTGCACGAGTGTTCTCATCAAAAGGAAATAAAAGGAATGCATCTTCTTGGTGATGCAAATGCCGACTCTTCCGAACATCAGCTAATTAAAATACAGCTCTTGCTTAAAATAATACCTCTGCATCCTCTATTTCTCACTATGGCACCACAAACATTTTCTCACATGTATGTCTCCCATAAGCTCGTAGTAGCTTGTAAATCACAATATGTATATGCGCAGACTTTTAAAACTATTAGCATACTTGTCATTGTCAAAATTTGTGCTCCCCTTAAAGCCGTGCCCACTAAAGCATGTCAGCCATGTCATTGTTTTGTCATACAAAGCTTGTACCAAATTATAAGCTGATGAGAACAATGATCACAACTCCATGTAAGGTACTCAAAAATGAGATCAACAATGATGCTGGAAATATAAGTGTCAGCCACAGGAACCACATACTGTTAAATTGGGCCATACTTCCTCCAAAGCCTTGAATAAACTAAGAACACACCAAGTATAATTTTAAAAACCCAAGGTAGAGCAAAAAATAAGTATAAAAATGGTGCATAGAAAACAGGCATATTGCACTTACTTCTTATAAACCTTTGTTGATATCACAGCTTGACATTTATTAAAATTTCTTTGACATACAAAAATCACATTGCGATGAAATCACTTGGTTAAGAGTTGTACGAGTAGTTCGTCTTTAAAAAAATATTTTACATGGTTGTGAGAACTAAGCAAAACAACAAAAGCCATGCTATATTGCAATGTATCACAATGAGTTGAAGAACTTCAGGGTAATTCAATGAGAAATGAATCGCAGATCACTCGCAACTTTCCCAAATACTTAGCAACCACACTTGCGGATGCTGAACAAATTTTCCAAGCTGACGTGGACGTCAACGAAATCACAAAGGTGGACTTATTCCAGTTTGATAGTGATACATCATGGCAGAAAGGCTTGACCTCAAGCGTTGTTTGTTTACACCGAACTTGGAGCAGGTATAGTCTGAAAAAGAAAAAAAGATAAAGGTTGGCAGAGAAGGTTGAAAAAATGCTAGACGCTTCGCATGTCCTGTCAATGAAGACATTCGCACACTGTTCAACCTTTGACGCCAGTTGTCGCAAATTTGCGACATACTGCAGCACGAGTGCAGCCTATGGCCTGGCAGCGTATTTTCTGGCTCCTGCCACACATTCACGGCAATGTTTTCCAACACTGACATGCAGTGCCATTTGGGAGCAGTAGCAGGAGGCTGGCAATTATTGTTTGGAGTCGCGATTGATGAGGTGCTCACACATGCAACGTCAACTATTTTCCATATATTTTGTGAATGTACAGAATGTCAGTTCATGCTTCCAAAGTTTTTCTGCGCGTTGTTTAGTAGGAACGCAGTAGGAATAGTAGTAGGAACAGAGTTCGCACACACCCTCCGCCAAAAGATATAAGTGAGGGAGCTGTCTAAGAGGAAGTCGCCGGAAGTCTGGGCCTGTAGCCAGTGACGTAGCCAGGAATTTTTGGACGGGATACGCACTTGACCGGGATGAGGGGGCTGGGCAGGTGGGTGTTCTCACACACTGTTTTGTGGGAGATATCGTTGCTACATAGAAATTGCAAGGAGGGAGGAGCGAAGTCACGTGCCTAGTGTGCATCCCTCCGCTTATGCAAGCTTGCCTGCAAGCTTGCATTAGCACTGACAGCACCAGACGTGGGTCAGGTGTCAATAGCACACGCCGATCCCGGAAGCAACCGGGTGCAAAGCCCGCTGTTTTTGGTGTGTGCAAGGTCTCTGTCCTAACAAAAGGGTCAACTGTTTTCAGAATTTCTAACAGCCATAGGTTCCCAGAAAAAGATGGGCTGTCTATTTGTTAAATGTGTGGTCAACTTTTGTGCAAGCTAACCACGTTTGTGCAAGTAAAGCCAGGAACTGCCTCAGAGAGAGAGATAGGATAAACTTTATTGAAAACTGGTCCGGAAGTTTTCCTTCACTCGTTTTTTCTTGCAATACATGCAAAACATTGTTTTTGTGTTTTATAAAAGCCAGATGGCGCGCGATTCCACAAAATACCACGGAGTTTTAGAAAGTTCATTCTTTACACAGAATATTGGTGGCCTTCGAATGCACGGGCTAAATGAAGCTAAAATGACATAAAACTTTTTCTTTTCTTTTTTTGCTGTGCTTTTAATAATTCGTGTGTTGAAGGGTAACTGCAACAAAATTTCACTTTGGCTAAAGTAGTCAGAAATAAATACAGTAGCCGACCATTTTTTCGGACTTCAAAAATTTAGACGTGCTGGATATTCCGGACTTCCCTCAGGCATCATCAGTTGCAATACAAACATAATATATACAAACAGCCAGCATTTTGGACAACTCGAAGCCAAAAGTTTGATTTTCCGGACAAAATTTGCCACAACCGAGCAGCACTGCGACTCGAGGGTGTTGAAATGCTGTCCATTATAAATTTTCAGCCGCATGGCTAGCTTCGAGTTAGATACGGACTGGCTTGGATTGGTACAGGAATTTAATTAGCAAGTATAGGAGACATCCAAATCTAAGCGGTGACGCCCTCTGTTGTAACAAACTTCAGACTTAAAGGCCAGACTTTTGCCTGAAGCCTGCAAGGGAAGTGATACTGAAAGCCGGAAACAGGTCATATGCAGCCAGTTTTAGACACCACCTAGAAACACCATGTGACACTTACGATACGCACTATCATCAGTTTAGCCTGATGTAGTAGCAGTAAGTAGCCTTGCACACGTTTTCATCCAGCAGTGATCAGTCGACTTTGATTCAGACAAGTGCAGTTGACCCCATCACTATTTGAGTGTGTTGCGGCCTTTCATTCGTGCCTCTCTACTAACTGGGTAGGCGCAACGCCGACATGTTTTCGACACCATGACTCTAGCTCTTCACCCTCCTCCAATAAATGTGCTGAAGAAGCATGGAAAGTATTTGATGATGACGCAGGAGATGGCTGCGATTACCAGGCTTATCGAGCAAAGACGGACCCAAGCCGACATCGCAAAGGAGTTTCATCTCCTTATAATCTCAGATAAGATCTCACCTGCAGTCTACTCGTCGCACCGCAAAAGTAAAAAAATATGACTGGAAAGGACAACACCCAAAGCACGAAGAGGCCTTGCAGCTGTGGTTAAATGGAATCCTATCAAGGAACCTCCCAGTTTCGGGCAACATGCTCAAGCAAGAAGCCAAGACGCTCACTTTGAAAATGGGCATTCAGGACTAAGTTCACTAATGGGTGGCTCCATGGCTTCAAGAAAAGGCATGAAGTTTCAAAAAAAGTTTGTGGGGAGAGGTGCCGCGGAACGATCTACTGTCACCAGGGTGTCTACCAAGTTGACATTTCCAAATTCCCCGCGTTTTCCTGGTTTTCCCTGAGTGCCTTCACAAAATTCTCTGCTGAGTGATGCAGAACTATGTTTTATGTCAAGACGGGCTGAAACCATTATTTGTGGATATTGTCACTCTCTAGTAAGCATATCAAAAAAAATTTTAAAAAGAACGACTTAATCCAATCTGAATACTAAGGAGTAGTGTTTATGTTATTCAAAAAGAGAATAAAGGGAGGGGTTAGTAAAATGCACAGCAAATAAAATGTCTTCAAATATATGCAAATCGAGTCGGACATTCTCAAATACGAATAAAAAGGAGATACATATAGAAGTAAATATTTCCAAATATGAGCTATTTCTATGAACTGATAGCAAGCTCAGTGGTATGAGGCCCGAACTTTGTCACAATTGGGACACACTCTCAACAGCTCGTAAGTCAACCTCAACTGCCTGACATATACTCTCAGCCCGCCCACAACACCTCATTGTTGTGTTTCACTGTTTTAAAGAGTTTGTATTAGTTTGGATAAGGGACACCTGCATCTCGGCATCAGCCAACACTTTGCTTTTTGAGCTCAAGCTCTTTCAAAATGGCGGCAGCGCGCTTCCTTTCCTGTTCATTCCTCAATGCGTAGGTATTTTGTTTTTGTCTTCCTTCTGCCACTCGTTCGTCCCTCAGACCATTTTAAGCATCTTCTTGGTCAGTTGCACAGTTCACGTCCGATTTTTTTAACTCCCTAGGGGCTACGAAAACATCCGAAAAATCGGCCAGTTGGAAAAAATAAATGGTTGTCATTTACTGCCCTTAAGGGCTCGAACCGCCACAGGCACATCCGAAAACACTCTGAAGGCCTGTCGGTACACGTATTAGGCATATAGGTGCCCGTACTGTGACAGGAAATACCGGGTGCATGCGTGCATAATTAAGGAATACATACTGTGTCCCGTGGCAATAGCCCCTTTCCACGCTTATGCTTCAGTGCAATACTTTTGCGTATGCTTCACCAAGTAACATTTCTGTACGGAGGTGAAGTTGACTTTCGGGAACCGGCCATTATGCAACGCACCGTGCTTTCCAAGCTTCTGAGCCAATCGCGAGGACCACAACGGCGGAATCCGTGCCACTGCTGACAGTAGCGAATTCTTTCAATAAAGAACACGGCACCCAACAGCAAGAAGCTTCATAGCAAATGCCGAAGCAGCTAGGCCTAGCGTTGCCGCAGTGGTGGCTACGGCTGCCAGCGGATCTGCGTGCGAGAGCGCCGGTTCGAGGCGGCAAGGTAATCGAAATGGCAGCAGTGGTGGCTTTGATTAATGCCGTTTCGCACCTGCTGTCACGGCAAAACTACCGGAAAATCGGACGGTAAAGAGTTCTTGCGTCCGAAATTTCAGACGTTCCGATACATTGACTCCAAGAGGTACATGGTGGTGCCGCATGGCCGTCCAAATTATCGGCAATCCGGAAAGTCGGTCGTTGACAGCACACTGTCAAGTCCTCCAGCCGACGACAGGGTGTCAAAGACTATTCATTACGATTCCTGTCTGTTACTCACGCCGGCATTACCGCGACTTTCGACCCTTTCAATAAAATTACAGCTAATTTTCCCTGATAGAGGCACAAATTCCCTGAGTTTTCCCTGAGTTTTTCCAGACTACTCAAAATCCCTGAGAATTCCCGGTTTTCCCGGTTGGTAGACACCCTGGTCACACATTACCGGACGAGTAAGTTGAAGTGTCTGATGCAAGGGAATGCACCTGCAGACATTTTCAATTGCTACGAGACAGGCCTATTCTTCAGAATGCTGCCAGACCATTTACTCTTTTTTTTCAGTGAGGCTGGCACTGGTAGGAAGCATAGCAGGGAGAGGGTAACGGTCATGGTCTGGGGAAATGCGGCTGGCTCCGAGAAGCTGCCTCTTCTAGTGATAGGGAAGGCAAAAAACCCTCATTGCTTTAAGCATACGAAGAACCTGCCTGAGACAGCACAGCAGCAACACAAAAGCCTGGATTATCCAAAACTTGTTTGAAGATTACCTCCACTACCTTGACCAGATGTTTGAGCGCCAGAAGCGACAAGTTATAATCATCATCGACAACTGTGGGGCGCACGGCGCCGTAAACAACCTTCAAGCTACTCAACTTTAATTTTTACCACCAAATACGATGAGCGTGGTCCAGCCGATGAACCAAGGGGTCACTAAGAACCTCAAGGTGCACTACTGGTCCCGTTTACTTGGCCGCACACTCATGTGTTTTGACAACTGGAAGACCTACTCTGCTAACCTATTTTCGGCACCTGGTGTGCTGGCAGATGCCTGGACGGCTGAACAGCCTTCAACAATTGCAAATTGTTTTAGGCATGCCGGCTTTGCAACTCTCTGAGATGCCCATGGCCCGGGGCATAAATGGCACCACTGAAGACATTGCCAGCTCAGTCAACGACGTTGAGCAGCTGATTGCTGACTTGGGAGCAGTGGGATGAACTTCCCTGCTGCTATTACATTCCGTGAGTTTGCCGCAATGGATAACAACATAGAGTTGTGCACGGAGCTGACAGACAACGAGATCGTCTGCCAAGTGACCGTGCTGCAGCAAAGCAACTCGGACTCCACACTTCTGACGACGCACCCAACCGCCTGCATCCATCAACAGAAGTCGCCAATGCTCTTGCTTTAACATGCTTGTCCAATGTTTACGACGAGAACATGACACTTGCACAGATGCAAGCAAACGCCATTGCAAGCAGAAGGAATTTACAGCAAGGGACAGTGCGTTACTTTTTCACTCCAGTTTAGCTAGAATAAAGTTCATTTTTGCGACTCACAAGTTTTTCAGACTGTTCCCTTATTTGGACCACTTTTCAGCCCCATCTAGGTCCGTAAGATCGATCAGCTAATGTGTATATACTACTGAAGCAATCTTGGCAAAGTTCAAGACCTGGCGATTATCCAAGATTCTTAACAGCTATTAAACAGCACATAAGCAGGCAACATGAGCAACTAGTGGTTAGCAGATATGACCTGAGGGATTACGCTAATGAGCTGTGCAGATTCTCAATGTGATGGGCTCTGTGTCATTTCTGACAAACAGCAATGGCCTCGATCTTTTTTCAGTTATGGTGTAAAAGCATCTATTTTTGATAGATTTCCATGATGAATACGCCTGTATTTAAATTAAAATTTTGCAAAGAGGCTGCTCGTATGCCTACACTCTGAAACAAGTCTTTTTCGGAGTCCAAATTTTAATCATGAAAACAAATCCTTACACCGCCGCCGACGACAGTGGCACTCACCAGAACCATGAGTGACATCACAACTCGCTGTTCTGCGATTGGTTAAAAACTAAGTTGCATGTAACCAATGAATTGCAGCGAAAACGTAATAATTTATAAATTGATTTTGTCTGCTGTAATCTTATATTGATGCAAACAGATACTGCTGTAAAGAATCACTACAACCACAAAACTAGGTAGGGGGCACATGCCGAAACTAGGCTTGCATGTCCCGAAAAATAAAGTAAATACTGCGCACTTACTGTATGGCATGCATCAAGTGACTATGGCTTCAGTCGTCAGTCATTACATTAGGTTCAATGGCGACAGGGTGGGGGGGACTCATCGCAACTATACTTAAACTGGAATTACTTATTAAGCAGGTACATATTAATGGTTCGACACTGCAGCAGGAAGAGTCGCGTAAATTTGGCACTCCTAGTAATGCGACACCCTTACCTATGACGGCTCCCACACGGATATGGTCCAGTGGCTGCTTGGCGGCTCCTTTGCTGTTCCTTCCCATGAGGCACTTTCCTTGCAGTTCATCCGGAGTGAAGACTATGCGAAGGAGGCAGCGGCCAAACTTGGTTGCACTGGTGGTGTGGGACTTGAAAAGCTCGCCCAGTTGCTTTTCCTCCACCAAGACGCCATTACCGATATCCACCTGAAAATAGGAACAGTACAAGCACATTGGCAACATGAACATCAATTCAAACAGGGACACTAGGCGAGAATAGTTAAGGGAATCCAGGGGGCTGTGCTTCTCTGTTAGTTGCTACCATTTTAAAAAAACATACGGAAGAGAATATGTAGGGGGAATTACCGTATTTACACGATTGTAAGTCGACCCCTTTTTTTAAATTTGAAAGTCTGAAGTTGGGGGGTCGACTTACAATCGAAACCAAAACATGGCCCCGCCAAAAAAAAAGCGATACCAACGGGAGCTACAACGTAGTTACAATTTTATGTTTGCTCTATGGCCCGACCCGTATCTTTTCGCTATCCCGCGTGTTCGTTCGCATTTCGGAAGGGTTTTTCAACATTTTTGAGAGTCTTACAGTGCATGCAACACTCATGGGGGGGGGGGGGGGGGGGTACCGATAGTTGATGGAAGCGCCACTGTTCCCATTTGCGGCGGCACCCTCAGAACGGCGGGACTTGCGGGGAGTATCGGTAGTTCATGGAAGAGCAGACAACGCTCGCGGGTTTCTCTTTCTCTGTTTAAAGGCATTGGTATTGGTTTGACCAACTTTTTGACACGTTCCACTTGACTGCCGGCTACGTGCTACTTCTATGCTTCCCCAGTCGCCATGAGTGCTCCAGGCCCACTAATCGTTCGGCACTCGTTCACAGCAGCGTTCAAGAGGGCTGCCATCCTTTGCGCCGAAGAAAAAAATCACTGCGCAGCCGGCCACAATTACGATGTTTCTAAACAGGTGGTGCGAGAGTGGCGACTGCAGTGAAGCGAAATTTTCACCCTGTGGCTGTGGCGGCAAGTGACAAATTTCCCACGTGCAGAAGTCTGGACGCTTTCCGGAGCTGTAGGCTAAGCTTGCAGCGCACGTCGCTGAAATGCGTGATCGGTCCCAGCCATTGAAGTGCGACGTGGTCATGAAACAAGCCCGGACCTTCGCCTTAATTTTAAGGTTCTGCTCCGCCATGAGTACGAGTGGCTGGCGGCAGAAGACTGCGAAATTCCGCCAACCGGACCTGTCAAAAGAGCCTCCCTGACAGCTGCGTGTGGTTGGGTGCATTTGGCGTGGGCTGCTGTTCTGCAAGATGTCCTGGTGCGGTCGTTTGCCAAATTTGAAATTTCGCTGGACCACGACGCACTGTGGGACCGCAGCAACGATGACGATGGCAGCACTAGTAAAGACGAGTAGCTCAGTGACCATGTCAGCTACTAATAAATTTTCGTTATCGAATGCGCCCTCGGGTATGCTCTCTTATTTTTTTCCGGTCAAGCGATATGGAGGGGGGTGGGGGTCGACTTACATTCGAGTCTACTTACAATCGTGTAACTACGGTAATTGCTATTTAATTGAAGTTTATAAATACTACGGTAAAGCGAAATGAAAGTAGATGAGAATATAGGTGCCAAGTATGGCAGTGCTCTGGGGCCCGAGCACCTTCCAAAATTTCCCAAGTAGGCGGGGGGGGGGGGGGGGGGTGGCCCCCCTTTTAACTTTAAACTTTATTGTGACTAATGGCTTACTGCACCATTGCTGGCACGGATGTACACGGCATTTAATTCATACTTTCACTTTATTTCTGCAAATCCTGACATAGGAGGACAAGTGCATTAGAAGCCAGAAGCGGCAGCTGCCTCATCCATATTTTCTCACTTCAACACCGTTTTAGATATTGCCATTGTAAACACCATGTACAGAGCAGTTCACTGTTAAAGGGAACACTAGAGCATGTGGTATCTGCTCTGTGCCACCGCCGGTCGGTGGCTGCACTCTTTTGTCGTCTGCTACTGTCTGTAGCCACGCTTCGGATTGTTGTGAAGAGAGCAGCTCGTGTAGTTCATACATGAAAGCAGCTTTCCTTCTAGCTGGAAGGAAAGCGATGGGTTTGATCTACAATCAGATAAATGTCGTCCTACACATCAGCTGCAATGACACTGCCATCTTTTCTTCCCCTTACCGATACATAAAGAATTGCCTGCTTCAGGAAACAGTGCGCACAACAATTCCCACTATTCCACAATGACTCGAGTGCCATACAATGAAAGGCAGCGTATTGTTGAACTGTGGATAGGGACATTAAGTCAATGCGCTATTTCAAGATTAATGTAGAGGCCACTGAAAACAGTTAATAGAATTGCTGAAGCATGTAAGAGCAAGCGATGCATAAAGAACGCTCCTCTGAAGCCACGGCATAGGGCCATGAGCCATGCGGAAGACCTTGCCATTGTGGCTGCTGTGGCTGACAAACCCCAGGCTTCTGTTCAAGACATCAGACAGCCTTGGACTTAATGCTTCAAATACAGCTGTGAAGTGCCGCTTGTATCAGGCAGGGCTATAAAGCAGAACGGCTGCATAGAATGTCCTCCTTCACACTGCTAACAAGGACAAGCAGCTTCAGTTTGCAAAGTGCCACGCAGGCTGGACGGCGCAGAATTGGAAGAGGGTTGCCTTTGATGGCGAGTCTACTTTCATCACCTGTAGGGACCAGAAGGCACACATCTGGCACCCTGACTGCCCTTGGTAATACAGGGCCCATATTCTGAAACGTTTGCCTCCCTCGAAACTATCATCTTGGCCACGCCTCTGCCAACAGCGCGCACAGATTCGTTGTTTTAGCAAAACCGGAAAATAAACAGTGCCATCTAGTAGTTCTGGCCGTCATTTTGACGCCATGGTGTCAACAGGTGCTCTTGACATGTATTGAATAGACGAACACGTCTTTTGACGTTTGTTTGATGGTTGAGTGTAGGAAATAAGAGAGGTGGTAGTTTATAGTGGTTGTTTAGGTGACGTCTGACATGCATTGTTTCGCGGCGATACTTGTTGATTCACTTAAAATAAAACATTTCACACTTCCTTTTTCAATTTATTTTACCGAAAGCGGCCGTAGCTAACCGTGGTCAGTGCGCAGAACCCGTACTGCGGCCACTACACTCGAAAAGAACACATCCAAGCCGCTCTGCACTCGCATGGTACGCTTTCTCATGGGATGTGAAGCATTCGACAGTGCGTGTTCTTAGTGCATGCTGACATCCTGGGTAAGCAACCGCTTGATTTATTGAACATGGCTATCGCGGAAGGCAAACATTTCAGAATACGGCCCCAGTCTACGCTCGTTACAATGGACCCACGTACAGCAGACTTTCGGATATAATGGACCATATTTCGGCCTTAGTTTGTTCTACCTATTTTATTAATGCAACAAAGTTCACTTTTAATGGACTGCGCTACAATGGACTATCGGCTACAGTGCATGAAATTAGCGGCAATTGTTTTCAAAATTGGGCGTATAAAACATACTTTTGCCGTGTACACATGAGTTGACAACAGACTTGAGAGGGTCAGCCAACGATCTTGGCTCACTATCGCACATGCAAGGGAGGAAGGCGTGGCGGAAACATGCTGTCTTCTTTTGCGTGCAAAGCAAGGAGATGGAACGAGAGAGAGGCTGTTAGGCGAGAGAGAGGGAAGTTCTACTCTGGCGGCTGCTGCTCACGACTAAAGCCCCTCCATACACGTTTCTGCCGACCAGGTTAAGTACCGCCAACCTGCCCTCCTCCTCCATGCTCCTCTCCCACTCACCGCCTTAGCTTCCGGCAACAAGCGGAACTTACGTAGCTGCAGCTTCCTGTTCAGAGTGGAAGTGACGCTATGTTTTTTAGCGTTGTTTTCTTTCAGGTCAATGGAGAGGCTTTAAATGCACTAGCTGTGGTTTAAACTGTGAATGCGATTCCATCCAAGAACCACCGCCTATTGTAATCAGCGATCTGCTCGTATTTGCTGCTTCGCGTCAACCTACGACGGGTTGTGCCATGAGCGACAACGTACAGTAGAATGTAGTGTCCGGGCGCTTGGAGACCACTGCCGTTTTTTTGTGCATTTGGAAAACAGCGACCGCGAACTATGGAATACAACAGCGGAATACAACAGCTTTTCCCCTTTGCGTTCTTCTTATGGTGACTGCCATAGCTCTGCTAAGCACGCGCGGGTGTCTCACTATCGTCTAACAGCAGTCAAAGCGGAAATTCACGCAGCGCAACTCCAGGAAGCGGAAACGCCGGAACTGGAAATTTTTTAACCGGAAATTCCAGAACCAGATTTGGTGTGAGGGGAAAAGGCGGTGCACAACAAAGGTTGCCGCTACTTAAGAAAGCGGCGGTGGTGCGCGGATGCAGGGGCTTTACTCACGACATAGCCACCGTATCTTGAAAGCGATGTGGAGAAAGTGCACCCAGTGCCGGTAGCTTTGTATGCACTGTGCTTTTAATGTTTAGTTCAGGTTGAAGAAAGACAGCACAAAGGTCAATTCACTCGCTCCTGCTTCCACACTTATCTTGCTTAATTTGCTATTGAAATCGATGCTTCACCTTTCAGGCGAAACTGCAACTTTTTTGTTTCTTTGTTTACTTTGGACGCTCACCAGTAAAGTTGTTAGACATGGCGACAAAAGTTTCGGAACTGGGGCGTTTCACATGTTACAGACTTCGAATAAAACAGATGTTTTTTTTTTGCATTGTCAGGATTCCTTGCAACGAGAGTTGACTGTATATACCTTTAATATAATGTTGCTTCTTGCACGATTTTTCGTTTCCATAACTGATAGTCGGAAACTCTAGTTCTGAGAATTCCTGGAACCACTTGTGAAAGGGGATGATGTTCCATAATACAATACACAGTATCATTTATGGAACCCTACTTGTCACATCACACGCAGCCTATCACAGTTGACAACTGGGAAAAACTGCTCCCAAATAATTATTTCAAGGGTAGCTTGAAAAATGCAAGGACAAATTTTTCTGGTGGCAATATATAGCAATGGTATCAGCATTGACACATTACATTACATTTCAGGGGCCTCTTATGCTGCAAATATAACAAACCAGAAAGAGCAGAGTCATTTCTTACGTTTAAGAGTTTTCCGAAGCTATCCGTAGTTTCATTTTGTGAAAAGCTTTGCATGGCATAAGCTGAACTTTATATATTGAAGGGATACTGAACATCATGATGCAGCGTTGAGTACGCAAAAACGTCCAGTTTAATGTAAAGATCCACAACTTCCATTGCCTGACAGCATGCACTGCAGATCATACGGTGTGCATTATTTCATACTTCAGCTACAGGCTGAAATACATCCAGCGACTCGACATAAGCGGAAGAACAGTCATCAGCATGTGGGGCTGCATGCCAAAGGACGGCCTCAGGCCTCTCATCAGGCTAGGAGGAAAATTCATGGCTGTCAAATACTGCGACGTCACTGAACAAGTTGCCCTCCCTCATAGTGCAAATGGTGCTTCCCAGCCACATGGCTTCCTGTTCCAGCACAACTCCCCAGTGCAAACAGAAAAAAAAAAAAAACTGTCACTGCTGCAGCGTCACCAAGTGCAAGTTCTGAGCTGGCCACCACAGTCTCCCAACTTGAACCCCACAAAATATGTTTGGGGGACCGTGAAGAAGGCCCTAGCAAGTCGGTGCCTGCATGGGCTCTCTGCGGACAGGCTTTGGAGCACTGTCATGGCCAAATGAGAATGTTTGAAACAAAATGCCTCATTCTGTGAAGCCTTCTATGCAAGCCTTCCTTCAAGAATGAAGGTGGTGCTGGAGGCAAACGGCGACGTGACCAGATATTGAGTGATGCATGGAGTTTATACTTTTGTTAAAGCCGGAGAAGATGACGTGAGTTTTTAGGAGCACCTTTGGCGTCAAGTCCTAATAAAAAGAAGGTTATAAGCAATCAGCATTTTGAATGTGTACCATAAAACGCCTACCGTAAACAAAGGCACCATTTGTAAATGTTAACCTAAAGCTTTAGAACACTTTCGCGTGCTTCTAAACTTTAGCCTCCACTTGTGACTAAAGCTTCCGCAACTGCAGGAGCTTAACACGCTACACAAGCCAATACATTTCCTCATCGAGCTTACCACTGAATTCCACTGAATGCTTGTTCAGCCTATGCATTGCAGCGACTCAAATGTGCATTAGTCTGCATGAGATGGCCGCTATACACGGAGAAATGCTCTCTCATATAATTGTGCCACAAAGAGATGTCTGGAAAAAATTATGCTTGTCTCGCGAGTTCGAATGACAAAAATAACTACAAGGTAATAATTTGCACCACCTAATTCTCCATCAGCCTTACAATGGCTAGCTATCTGTGTGTGACCAGGCAGTCTCCGGCCAACTTTAAGGATGCACGAATGGGTTTCTTTGCGATGATGTGAAGCGCGGCCACAGACGGTAGCAGACAAGGAAAAAGCACTGCCCACTACGCTCACTGTGCGTGAAGCTCATTGCAGCTGCCAACCGACAATGGCGCAGAGCAGACACCATGCAGTCCTGTGTTCCCTTCAACAGTGGACCACTCTGTACATACACAATATATTTAAATATATATTACATTTTTAAACAAAAGGAGGTAACCAATTAACAATTATTTCTAAATGTATGGATAGCTTATGCCTAAAGAATGAATAAGTTGCTGTACGTTCACCTTGCTTCAAATTGCTTTGCTTGCTTTTTTAACCCTGAAAAAAAAAAAAACCCTGCAAACTTTAGTGACCCCTTCAACACTTTTATCAACGGTGGGTGAAACGCACATTAATGATATGTCTCCATATTGCTTCTCTTTCCAGTAAGCAATACTAACGACTTATGATCAAAAAACTAACAAAAATCTCTTCTAACAATTTACAATTATTAGGGATGGAAACATTGCTACTTCTCTGCAGAGGTCATAAATATATACTGTATTTACTCTCATAATGATCGCACTTTTTTTGTCGAAAGAATTGAAGCAAATTCAGAGGTGCGATCATTACGCGGGTTAAATTTCTCATGAAAATAAACATTTTCTTTTTTCATCCCGCATTTGCTGCGAGATGACAAGCAGGCGGCTGCCGCTGTCAGTGCGGGACACCAAAACAAAAATGGCGGTCGGCAGAGCAAGCCAAACGTGATTTTTCTTCTCGTGAGTACATTACGCGCATTGAAACAGTTTCTTCCGTATCAGTAATGAATAATATCGTCAATATCGGCAAGTTTGTGACAATAACGTTGCCATGTCCACTTTGAGGGGACAGAAACAGACATGGGCGCGCTTAGCTGCCAGTGACGTAGAAACACATGGGGGGCATGCTGCGGAAACTGCGACATTTGTCTTCACTGCTATCCTAATATGGCATGTTTCCGCTATGGGTAAGCGAGTCTTATCTTAGCTGCGTTACAAGCATCGAATAGGGTACACTTCTAACGTATCAGTGTAAATGTGGCAACTATCGTTGCCACTCACTATTTGTTGCGTGCCCACGAGTGCAGACGAGAAGAATTGAAAGGCACCCTTTATGTTGTTGACCAAAACCATTACGAAGTCTACAAATAATAAAGCCGAGGCAAGTTTGGTTGTAGCTTTTATTTTTCATGGGAGTGTGGAAAGTGATGAAAGGAATGAAATGGCGCAGCTGCTTAAGAATGTTGGGTGCGTGCAGACCGCTTGGTATGTCTTGAGTCGTTTGCGTAGTATGTGACAGATGGTAAGTGCGATCATCATTAGCTAGGCTTGGCACACGACATATCGCTGTGACAAGTTCAGGGTGTGATGATTACACGGGAAAGAAAAAAAATCAAATTTTGACGACAAAATTCATGGGTGCGATCATTATGCGAGTAAATATGGTACAGAGTGTCCCAACTATCAAACACCAAGATTTTTAAAAAGAGCAATTGTGTTACTTGAGGAAAGCCTAGTGCATATTGTTTCCAGTAGAGTGAAGTAGCCAGTCTTTTTCGTTACTGTTATTTAATTAGGTAACTGTAATTATCTAACTCGAGACATACTGCACTAATTATCAAAGTGTCAACGAGGCATTTGTAGGCACAGCCAAAAGACATCTAACTGCGGTATTTTCAGCGAAATACTAATTACGTACTAATTTTTTCCAACTGACAAATAAACCCACCAAAATATGAAAAATACCACATGACTACACTCCCACATCCATCACAAAGCAGCACCCTCGAACAGGCTCTCTCCCAGTTAGCCAGAACCAAATAAAGGAAATAAAGAACATCATGATAGAGATAAGTGCTTTATCTGTTTGGTGTTGGAAACAAGCTGCGATATCGGTTTTTTTAGCATAGATAAAATTTTTTTTTTTTTGCCACTAGACTTATCACCATAAAGTGCTATCACCAGTGCAAAGGTTTAAAGGTTGGTTTTGTTTTGTCCCAGTTGCCACGTCATTGAAAGACAGAAAGCTGAGCTAGTTGGTAAGGATTCATTATGCAAAAAAGAGCTGAGGCATGCAGACAGGACAAGAGAAGTGGACAACAAGAACAATGGACGTGGAAGTGGACAACACGGCGTTCATGTTGTCCACTTCTCTTCTCTTGTGTCCTGTCTGCACGCCTCGCCTCTTTTTTGCCACGTCTTTCTCTAATGAGCTGAAGGCAAAGATGATCCTTGCCTTGGGATCTGCAAATTCCAATAAGAGGAGGCCGCAAATATATATCAGACATGGAAGTGTGGCATAAGACCAAACGCATCGACGATAGTCAGAAATTATGAAAACCGGAGACAAACTGACCGCTTCCAGAACAGCAGCGGAGAACTCCATCTTTGAGCCCTAGCCTACGTGCGGATGTTCTAGCATTTTTGTTCTCAAATCCTCATGCTAATGTGCAGGACGTGGCCGCCCAGGTACCAAAATTCAAGTCGTCAGTTTGGAGGATTCAAAAGCACTCGGCCCTTCGCCCATACCACCTTAACCAGCACCAATGCTTGGAAGGTAGGAGCCTGTAGAATCGTCTAGATTTGTCGAATTAGGTGCTCACAAAAGCTGATGAGTCGCTGGACTTTTTCAGCAACATCATGTGGACAGATAAACCAATTTTTGCAAAAGTGCCCAGGAAAATTTGCATAATGCACACTATTGGAGTGACTCCAATACACACTGAGCAAAGCGAACATGGCACCATAACAGTGGTTGTTCAATGTGTGGTGCAGAAGTTACGCTGATGCTACAATTGGTCCCATCTTCTTCAATCACACAATGACTGGACAGCATTACGAGTAGGAACCCTTGAAGGAGCGGTGGATCAGTTAAGTCCCGCTGTTACATCTTCTGCTTCTGTGGTATCAGCAAGATGGAGCACCAGCACACAGCAGCTGCCCAGCATGAAACAGGCTGGATGCGACTTTTCAAGCGCAATATATTGGAAGGCACGGGCCTGTAATTTGGCTGGCTAGGTGACCTGACCTCTCTCCACTCGATATCTTTCTTTGGGGTTATGACCGTGTTTGCATGATCGATGTCAGATGAGCTGAAGGAAAGGATAATGGATGTCTGCCACAGAATTCCAGCGTTGGCCATCAAGAAAGTCACTGATGATGTGATAAAGCAGGCTCAGGCTACTGAGACTCCATCAATTCAGACTTGGATGGATATTCCGGACTTCATAAATATACTGTCAGTGTTCTAATGCATTTTCACGACCGATATTTTTGACAAATTTATACTCCAAAGTTCGGTTTTCTGGACTAAATCGTTCATGCCGAGCCACGTTACCTGATCTTCGGCTGGCTTGGCTTTCAGTGGCCCGTTCTAGAGCCTCCAAGATTGCAAGGCGCACACAATCAATAGTGTGTGCACACCATCCTCCAGTCTTGGAGGCCATGCTCGCTCTTTCCTTGGCAGATTAAACACTCCAGGGGATGCCACTTTTCTTTGTTTTCAGTAACCACTACTGTCATAATCACTTGGTGCGTGATCCGTTGCGGCTGCTATTTTGCACGTGCTGTATCCACAGAGCAGGTGTGTCTTGGAGACAGCATTGCATCTTTGTGCAGCGCCACCTCATGAGCCTTGATGCGAGCCAAGTGGTGTGAAGAAACATGGCTTGTTTCTTCGATTTTCAGGGCGATTTCCACTGGCAGAGATCACCAATGTGGTGACGCTCATTTCATATGTATATGAAAAAGTCACTCTTGCACAAATACAAGCAAATCTGATCACCTCCATGCGTAGTATGAGTCAGGGCTTTATTAGAGAACTTTTAAAGGTGCTCTAAGCCCAGTAAATTAAATTTTTTTGGCTCGAGTTTTTCTATTTTTCAGTCCCCGCAAGGTCCAGAAAATTGATAGGCAACTGTATTATATTATAGTAAGACTAAAAAGTTGATACACTGAAATAGACATACAGTGGAACCCCGTTGATACGTTTTTCACCGGACCGAGGAAAAAAAACGTAACAGCCGGGAAAACGCAACAGTGAGGAAAGCTCCGAAAATGAATGAAAAAAGTGCAGCTTCAACTATAGACAATTTATTTCCACAGAGTGCACTTAAAACTTTAAAAAGTCTAGAATGGCGGCTTGCCGTTTCTTTCGCTCGCTAGAAATCACACGTTTCTCAATAGCCTGGAAGGCCGCATTGCTGTCAGCGTCACTGTGAGGTGCGGCGTACCTGCGGAGGAGGTCCAGAGCCGCGACGGCTTCTCCAAATCTAGGATTTGGCAACTCCCCGGCATCATGCGGCTCGTGCTCCTCCTCGTCACCGCGCCACGGCAATGGCAACAGACGAAGGAATATCCACAAGAAATTTTGCCCTCTTTGGCGTAATCGTGCTAACGATTGTTTCGTATTGCTGTGCAGCGCGCGCGTCCGAGCAGCCCGGTTGCGCGCAGCGCGGCGTGGTTTCGCGAAAATGTAAAGAGAGGAGAGCTGGCCCGATAGATGGAGCAACGCCATGGGCAACGCCAACTTCCGACGTCAGGGCATAGAATAAAGAAACAAAGGTCAGGGCCTCTCCCGAGTTTCCTTCCTCCGTGGGTCGACCCGTCCAACAAACCATGCGGCGACCATAATCGCAGTGATGATAGTGAGAGCATTTTTCACGAATGGCCACCTAGTGGCGGCCTCTCGAACTGGCGTGCGGCTTCTTGCAGCCAGTTCCATAGCCAAGCCCGGTCAAAACTCGTCAAAAGCCAAAATGGCGGTTGGAGCGCGTTGCCTACTTTAGCCCAGGCGGGTTCAGGTTGCGACGCAACATGCGGGAACGTTTTCACAGCTACTACGTAACAGCGGGGTTCCGTATACATTGGATCTTATGGAAGCTATGCCGGGACCGGATGGAAACGACATAGCAGCCGGGAAAACGCAGCAGTGAGGAACGTAACAGCGGGGTTCCACTGTATTCCGATTCGGCACTTGGACAGTAGTCTGCATCAAAGGAATTGCCGGTCGACTCACTTGCAGCAGAGCAACTAGCGCGCACGCCCATAGCGTAACAGAACCTGCAGCGGCGTGACTATCACCTCCAGAGTCGGTGCAGAGGAGAGCTGACATGCACATAGCATGAGTATCCCGTCGCACCATGGCTGGCAGCCTAAATAAACACTGGCCACATCAGCTACCTTTTCACACCACCAGCCCCACAAGTTAGTGACACTGGATGACTGAGCCCAGCCATGCCAGCGTCAATACCTCACTCTACCAAGGCTTGGGTGAGGTGGCCTTGCGCAATCCAGCAGACATCTCGCAGTTGTAGGGCGTCCGGGAATTCTACATCGACGTGCTGGACATCCGCTTCCCTACCAACAAGGCTCCAGCTGCGTTCCAGGCTCTGGCTGCCCCCGTACAGTTTCATATAAAAATTACTAGAGAGAACTCTGGCGCTAGTTTCTACGGGAGCTGCAATGAGAACGGTTGTCCCAGCATGGGAATTATGGGAAGTACATGGATTTGCCTAAACTTCATATTTTTGGCTGTAAACGGCCTTGAGACTTTGTAAACTAGTCATCTTCAACAATGTACAGTTGAACCCGACTATATCGAACCTGTTTACATCGAATTATTGTATATATAGAACAAAAATAGCAGCGACTCCCGATATATTGAACGTCGAGCGGCAGAAAAGTGCCCCCAAAAGTTGGCTTTCCCTCGCGGTTGCGAGGAAACCTGACAGCGCGGCTCCATCTAACTGCTCTCCCTCCCATGACCTCACTGCTTCAGACGAGCCGTCGATACCCCCCTGCAAAAAATGATCCTGGCCTGCCCGCAGCGCTTGCTCAGACAGTCAATCAGAGGCTCTTGTGCCCTCGTCATGCAAAATGGCGAAAGTGCAAGTTGTCTCGGTGCTTTTCTGGTCCATTGCATGTGCGCCTTGTGGGCCTTCTCCCGCAGTGTTGCCGTGATGAAGCGGCAAAATTTCCCATTTTGTCGTGAAGCTCGAAATCATAAATCGGGTCGAACGCGGTGAGAAGTCGGATGTGTTCCCACAGCGTGAATGATTCCGAGGAACATTCTCAGGACAATCTTGAATAAAGGAGAAATTAGGGCTAAAGCGGCTAAACTCTTGCCCCGGTGCCCGTGGCTCCCGATGCATACGCATGGCCGTGTACGAGTGGTTCAGCCGTGCCGGCTTCTGCATGCTCGGTGATGACTAAATTCTGATGAATGCGACGCAGCTGTTGCCGGTGTTGCCGAAACTTGGAGCGAGTAGTCAGAATTTTCGGAAGCTGTTGACGAATCAACAGTGGATGAGTTTGTGAGTGCAAATGATGGTGTCGCGACCACGGGAGAGCGCAAAAACGAAGACTACATTGCCGACATCGTACCGAGCACAAGCGAAAGTGGGCACAATGAGGGAAGTGACGGTCCTTTGCCTACATACCCCAAAGTGATTGGTGCACTCTTACTAGTCCGGTGTCTCTGCGCGAATGCGGAAGGTTGCGGCCTCAGCTGCTCCCGACTCCATAGACAATGTGGAGAAGTGCGCGCGTCGCAGGCAGCGAAATTGCCCAAGCAGAAAGAAACGCAGAACTATTTCACGCGAAACTAAGCTAGTTTCATCACTAAAGTGATTTTATAAATAGTATGTGCTCTTATGACATCCAATTATTCAGCAGGCTTATATCAAATTATGCTCTATATCGAACTGATAGGCGTTTTTCTGCAAGTTCGATATAGCCGGGTTCGACTGTACTGCGTAATAAATAATTAAATAAACATAATTAAAATTGTCAGCTGGCAGGATTTGAACACAGGAACAGAAGCCTGATATTGAAACCATTAAGCCACGGACGCATGTATGTAACGACAAGCGAGTGCAACGCCCTTATGAATTTATCCCGGGCATGCCAGTGCGTTGAGACGCTTGGCACATTTAGATTTGGCCACCTGGACAAGCGCAATCGTTGCAATTAATAGCAATTGTGCATGTTGGCGGTGTCTTCTGCACTTTGAAGAGTATAGGTTGCGCTGAAATTTACGACAATAAGATTTATATAGCGTAATATACAAAGCCACAAGAACATCTGAATCCACAAGCACGAAGATCAGACAAAGCCATGTACTTTCCATCATTCCCATGGTGATACAATGACTGCAGCGCCAGAATTCCCTCTAGTAATTATTGTAAGAAACTCTATGCTGCTCCACGGAGTGACTCCCGCTCTGAATTGTCTCCGTCTCTCTCATTGGAACACCTTACTCCCGCCCTCACTCTGTCATTGGAACAAACTTGCTCCGAAACAAGCAGAAAAACTTGCTCCGACTCCGCCATTGGAATTCAACATAAGTAAACAGTGGCCCCGGCGGCTCCCTGTTCACGCCACCAGCCATACAAACCAATCGAACCAATGTGAGCGCATGCAAGAAAAATCTATGGTTGTGCGTAATCCTCTGTTGCGTCCCCAACAGGGGAAAGCTGCTTTCGCAAGAGGAATGAAACAGCCACTCAAGATTTGTGGACAGCATAGACGAATTCGTCAATGCATCGAAGAAAAATTTCTCACTGCTCCGATAAGAGCAGCGAAGACACGGTGAGCACCTTTATCTGCGAGATTGGCGTCATGAACATACTGGTGAGCACCACGGCATGTCCGGTGAGCGGACAGCGCGACCTTTGCATCCATGAGTTGGCCAAAAAACGGAAAGGACTTGCGCCATTTTTGGAGTTGTGGTGCAACAGTGCAGCGTGTACCACGTCTGTTATCTCGTCAACGTATTCATCGCGGTGTGCATCTCTAGCAGAAGACGCTAATGGTGGAGCGTGCGCTTCGGCCAGCCCAAGAGAGTTTCGCCGTGAACATCAAGGCAGCAGCTGCGGTGCGTGCAATTGGAGCTGGACACAATCAAGTCGTCCGATTTTGTGCAGTTCTTGGTTTGCCAAAACCAATGCACCATAAATTGTTCACCGCCATAACAAAGAAAGTGCACTTTGCTGCTACAAAAGCTGTGGCTGATAACTTGGAGTTTGCTCGGAAAGTAACAGCACAGGAAGTGGGATCTGCCAATGTAGCTGTTATGTTTGATGGTACGTACTTGGCAGAAATGAGGCCACAAGAGTCACAATGGCATAGACAGCCATTTCTGTGGAAACAGAGCTTTGCCTATACTTTGAAGCTTTGTCCAACTGTTGCCAGAGTTGCAGTACATGCAAGCCATTTGAAAGCAAAGTGGAGGAAGAACTATGGCAAGCTTTTCGTATGCCAGTGTGCGAAAAAAATGTAGATTCCTCAGTTTATGCCATGGATACTAATGCTGCTGAAAGGAAATGGAATAGGACAGAGTCCTACAGTATTCCACTGAGGTTTACAACCCTCCTTAGCAGTGGCGACAGCAAGGCTTATACAGCTGCGTCAGTGGCAAAATTGTATAGAAGTGTGCCCATCACAAAAGAAGCCTGCACCAGCCATGTAGCCAAGTGGCTTGGAACTGCCCTGCAAAAGCTCAAAATGCCACAAGGGCAGAACCTTACAGATGCAGTCATTCAGCAGCTACAGAGTTACTTTCAAGTAGCCATCTCTGCCAACAGAGGCAGTGCGTGCGGAATGTATTGTGCAATCTGGGCATCATTCTTCCATTCACGCTCAACGGGTATAGCCAAGAGCCATAAGTTTTGTCCAGATGGGGAAGACTCCTGGAACAAATTCAAGCGGGCAGAAACGTTGGGTCAGGCAGCCCCAGCGCACGCCCTTATTCTCACAAACAGCTAAGGCGAGACAATCCTGCCCTTATACAAAAGGATGATGGAAGAACAGCTACTCACTCACTGTGTCAAGGGAAAAACAGCAAGATTTGGCTGTTCTGCCCAAAGACGAGGTATGCCTCGCGTATAGTTGTAGAGATGGCAGCAGCACTCGCTGTCTTGTGGTATAACCAGGGTCACAAAGGCTATGAACTAAGAGCTCACTCTGTTCTCCATTCCTTTTCCTTACCCCTTCCACCTACCTCTTTGCTCTTTCTGAGCTGCGCTACAAGCCTAAAAAAGTCATGACATACCAACTCGCCCAACTGCCAAGCTTTTGGGCTATGAACAAGCTCTGCAGGAACTAGGAGTGCTTCCCTCAAGGGAACTAGTTGAGCTGAGCAAGGATTGTGACAAAAGAAGGATTTCCAGCATGTCAATAAAGCTGACAGCAGAGGCAAGGTCTCCCCGTCGCCGTCTAACCAAGGAGGCTTGTCTTGAGCATGCTGCTCACAGACTCTGAGGGAACAACATATGGCGCAGGTGAATTCTAAAGTTGTGCACTGGATCTGGATACCCTGGCCTGCATTATGTGGAATTTTCCTATAGATTTCAGTGCTACAACAACAACAACAACAAAAATATTTTATAACTGTCAATTGCATTTTTCTCAGCTTCATATATTGGGCCAAACATGGCTTTTGTGCACGACATTTGATGTACTTATTGCGGTCCAACCAAGAACAAATTTGGTGTGCATAATCTTTAAGGCGTGTAGAATGCACCCATCTATCTTTTAATGCAATCAGTTTATCTTTATTAAGGATGAAAATTTTTAATGCACTTGGGTACCAGCCGCTGAAGCACCAGATATGAAATTCTCTCAAAACGTTGCCTGTCAAGGGAATTAGATTATCTTGCATATCAGCACTTGGTGGAGTGTTAGGGACAAGAAAAACCATTTGGCACTGCTATGTCATGCTAATTTCTGTCCAGCAGCTGCACAAACGTGCTGTTTCTCAGTTATGCATGGCACTTAGGACATGAAAGCATTGAGCTATCCTAAAAATAAAAACACATTTGGAATGAGGATATCAAGAGACATAAGTGGCACAATTTTCATTTGTCTAGCATTAATATGTAAAAAAAAAAGGGGTTTCTGAGGAGCGTCTCCTCGGGGGACACGGGTCTTAGACCAAAAATCACGAGAAAATCAGTATTTTGAAAACGGTATTTTTGGAATTTCCAACTATTATTCTACCATTTCGCCAAATTTTTCACATTCTAAATCAATATTTTAGCCGCAATATAAACTTATGGCACCAGTCTGGGCTAAATGTGAGCCAAAGTTTCTGTAAAGAAATACTTTTTCCATGGCGCGTGACGGACCCGCAGTCGTTCGGTCGCACCGACCCGTATATCATTTGAAAGAGCAGTCTCTCATCTTCGTTTTCAAGCCACCACTGGCTCCATCCGCACATTGGCAGTGAAGAAATTCCGCCTCAAAAAGAAGACCGAATGCATGCTCTAATTGGTTAACAAAGGCACGTGAACCTCAGCTAGCCACGCCACTGGCTAGACTGGCGTCGTCTGCATCACTCCGGGGCCGCTCTGCGTACACCGTGCATGCCAACGAGGTTTCCCATGATGACAGCGATGCCGACCTTGACTGCGAAGTTCGCTACGAAGTTCAAATTTAGAAAAAAAAAAGGGAATGGAAGTCAGCGTACAACGTTGAGAAACGACACTCCGCCGCGGCGCTTCCCAATGACATCTAGGAGCGTTTATAGTCTGACGTTATCGGCGCACGGGCGAGGCGGGGTGCATCGCAGTCCGTTGGCTGCGTCCGGTTACACTGGCTGCACCAGTATGTCAAACCATTGGTCTAACGATAGACGCTGTTGTTCTCCCCAACGTGACGTAGCATGTGCTCGCGCTCACACTATGTCGAACTATATTTAGCCCGCCCACTGCCGCAATCGGGTGACACCGGAGATCCCGATGGCGTGTTAGGCCTAGTCCCCTGAAGCGCTCCTGACAATGGCCGCGTTTCCTTGACGGTTCGGCACGACGCTACTATTCTGCAGCCAGAATTTTCGCGGCATATTGACAGTGGAACTTTAAGGAAAACTTTAAGCTTTAGTGCCAACTCCTACTACTGACCGAAAATCGGAAGAACTAAATCACGTTGACAACACTGCTGCCGGAACAAACGAGATGCTGGCTACGTCTGCTGAGCATGCATCTGCTGAAGACCTGCAGCGGGTGTTCAGAAAGCATCCCCTTAGTGACACTAGACAGACTACATTCCTGGAGGGTACTAACGCAATAGCACTTGTATATATTCAAATATTTTGTGGTGTTCTGTTATAAAAATAAGCTCTTTCTTTTTCAAGTTTTCTCAGAATCTCATTTTTGGTGTTTTTTAAACTTGCCAAAGCACTATCTCGGTCTTCAGGGCACATAGAACCATAATTTTCAGACCGACATGTAGCTACAAGTGTGCTTACAGTTGTGTTGCTTACACTTTGTAGTATCCAGCCATGTGTCTTTATAATCATTCTGACTAATACTCTTCTTACAGCTGTTCAGATAAACAATAGGTGATTAAATTTAATTATATATCGAACCACTCAGTCAATTTGAAAAGTAATTACATTTTTGGAATCAGCATGAAAAACTGTCTAGGTGACAATTTTTATTAAATTTAGTCAAAAAATAAAAAATAAGGTTTCTAAACCCCTCTTGCGCCCTTAATAAAAGTTGGAAAGTATCAGCTGTGCTGCAAACTGTTCTTGTAAAGCTGTAAAGGTTCTGTAGTTTTGTTGTGAAAGTACCCCAAGACAGAGAGAACGAACCATACCATGGACGAGTCATTACATATGCCGCTGTCCAGTGTGCTGCTGCTTCCACTCATTCTGGGATTCCTCCTGAGACCCTTCCGAAGACCCTTTCGTAGACCCTTCCGTGGAACATTCCTCTGGCCCTTTCTTGAAAAGCTCACGGGACTGTCCTCTTGTTCAGGCAGCAGTTGGCTGTTGTCCGCACTTGTCACGCCGCTGTTCCTGGGATTGTTCTTGTCCCTGTTCGCTCGTTCGGGTACCAGTTGCTCAAGGCTCTTCCCCAATTCGATTATCTTAGAAATTGATTCTGAAAGAAAAGAATGGAAGGAGTTGTGACGATTGTTTTTGCAACCAACCACAAACGTAGTGGCTGCCCACACCCCAAGAAAGCAACAACATTGTTGAGGCAGAAACAATCACTTCTCCTATCATCACTAAAACCATAAGCGCAGATTATGAGAGGGTTCCAAGGCACAGGCCCACTCCGAAATTTTCTGAGAAAATGGGGGGGGGGGGCAGCACACACACCCCCAGCGATGCCAAATCAAATCCCCCCCCCCATTTCTCATTACCAGAGCTCTGTTACCCACATCATTTGAGGATTCTTTTGAGCTGATTCTACCATTTCACTTCAAAGTATATATGTGTATTGTGATAAAAAGCTTACTGCATCACTGCTGGCGCACACGTGCACTGCTTTTATTTCGTGCTTTCGCTTTATTTCTGCAAACCTCATCCATATATTTTCACTTCAACATTGTTTTAAATTGACACGGTAAACACCATGCAAGGACACCATATATTTAAATGTATACACAGGACAAATTTTATGATATCTTATTATAAAAACCTGCAGACTTCAGTGACCCCTTCAGCACCGATTGTCTTGGCTTGGCACATTGGCTTGCTAACTAACAATGCCATAATGTGCTAGTGCAACTGAGCAAGGACATACAAAGAAGCAGACGCACAGAGACAGCACTGTCTCTATGTGTCTGTTTCTTTCTACGCCCTCATTCAGCTGCGCTTACACATTATATCATAGATTCAGACCAAGTAGCCCGCCAATGTTTCTTACTAAATTAACAAGCACGGTGTCACGTGCACACAGGTAAACATGAACACATCTCGCTCGATGAGCGCGGAGACTCGCTGTGAAAATATTGGAATTGGGAATCATGACAGCAGCAGTGATTGAATTGACCTTTGTGCATCTCTTGCTTCAATGTGAACGAAACGTCGAAAGCACTGCATACAAAGTTACCGGCACTATGCGCACTCTGTAAATATCGTAGATCGCTTTGAAGATCATGCCCACACGGACGCGCACTTCGGCCACGCCCCAGATCACTTTCAAGAAACGGTGCCCACATGGCCGAGCCATAAGCAGCAGCAGCAGCCGCCGGAGAATAATACCATCCCCGCCCCCTCTCGCGCGAGAGGAGAGGGTGCGCTTCCAGCCCGCCTTGCTCGCGTACACACGCAAGAATGAGCCACATTTGCTGGCTCAACCTCACATGCTTTCACCAACGCATGCAGCACACAGCGACGATTTTATCACGTGGACTTTGTACCAAACCTCACGGAGGTGGCAATGGCAGAAATGCGCCTGAAGCATCTACATTGTTGCCACCGCAATACATAAAGATCTAACCTAGAAGCAATCGTGTTCGGTGCACTTATTTCTACTGCACTCAATAGCAAATTATCCCACGTAGCTACAGCATGGTGAGAGGAGGCTATCACAGAGACTTGCGGCGGATTGCATACTCGCAGCTGAAAAAGTTAGATCAAATGGCCCGGTCCCACGTAAGGCTCATCAAAATTGCGACAGAAAGTACAGCCCTTACACGAGTCTACATGCAAGTTATATAAGCCATATATGTTCCACTAAACATACACATACTAATTAAAATAACAAGCATAGTGTAATGCACGGACCGTGTAAACTTGAAAATATCTCACTGGATAACCGGGAGCACTCGCCACCACAACACTGGTATTATGAAAAATGCCAGCAGCAGGGCAGGACGGTTCGTACAGCTGCACGATTCACCGCGACTGAAAATTAGATTCATCATCATCTGCCTATCTTTATGTCCACTATTAGGACGGCTTCTGTCAGCAATCTCCAATTACCCCCATCTCTTAACTTACTATGCGATCTGTAACTCTAGACGTGCGGAAAAAGGGCCCAGGAAGGAATACAGAGACCACAAAGTTAGCAGCCATCCCTGCTCGCCCTTTATTATTGTACTCAGCAATGATTACCAACAATGAGATAAAGCATGTGGGCTGCACACAGTGATTCGCAGGTACGGCAGGGCTCGAGGACAAGACACGCGCTCTCCTTCCTAAGCACGTTGGAATGCGCGACTTCCAACTAATCCGAATTATGAGAGCAGGGGAAGATAACGCCCATCAATACATCATCCTTTTCGGTGCACTGCTAAGTGCTTTTTCTCACACCCACAGTGTATGGGTCGCTAATTCATATGGCTTTTGAACTTTACGTGGAACATCGTGGGAACAACAGTGAAAATTTTGCTAGGGCACATTGCTAGGCTTGTTGGTTTGGATTCACAATAGACACGGAACAGTGCAATACGACGGGAACCAAGAATAAAAAGATACAGAGCACTAATCTTCAACTAAACATTTCATTTAATAGCATCTGTTATTTATACAATGACAGCACATCGATAATAAAACCAAGGAGAGACAAACACATAAAGATACAGTACAAAGCCTACATGTCATTGTAATCCCATCGGGTCTGGTCATTTCAAGGCAATGATTCTAGAAATCTTTTCTTTCTCTGATAAGGCCGAAGGTGGAAAGCTCACACATATTTCTTTCATTTTGTCAATTTTATATCCTTCAATTATCTCTTGTGTCATATTAACTCGTTCCCTATGGTTTTGTTATCGTAGACTGGGACGCAGCCGCAGTCATGGCACTAGATTTCTGGGTGGCCTGACACCGCTTTTTTGGATGAACGTGTGTTGTTTAGTGGCGCAAGTGCAAAGCATGGCCAAAGAACGCCATGCCAGTGTTAGTGACTTCGCAGTGGAATGATGAATTTTATGAAGTTGATGTGACGTGGTGGTAGAGGGCCTTAAACTAGTCGCGGTAAAGTGCGTAAAATCTAGGTGTCATAAGACTATGGCCATGTCTAATAACATGTACTATGAGCATTAAAATTCACTGTGAAAAAATGATCATCATCATCACCATCATCAGCCTGGTTATGCCCACTGCAGAGCAAAGGCCTCTCCCATAGTTCAACTACCCCAGTCATGTACTAATTGTGGCCATGTTGTCCCTGCAAACTTCTTAATCTCATCCGACCACCTAACTTTCTGCCGGGTCCTGCTATGCTTCCCTTGCCTTGGAATCCAGTCCATAACCCTTAATGACCATCGGTTATCTTCCCTCATTACATGTCCTGCCCATGCCCATTTCTTTTTCTTGGTTTCACCTAACATGTCATTAACTCGCGCTTGTTCCCTCACCCAATCTGCCCTCTTCTCATCCCCGTTAACACTACACTCATCATTTTTTCCATAGCTCGTTGCACCGTCCTCAATTTAAGTAGAACCCTTTTCGAAAGCCTCCAGCTTTATGCCCCTTAGGTGAGTACTGGTAAGACACAGCTGTTATAGACGTTTTTCTTGAAGGATAATGGCAACCCGCTATTCATGATCTGAGAATGCCTGCCAAATGCACCCCAGCCCATTCTTATTCTTCTGATTATTTCAGTCTCATGATGCGAATCCGCAGTCACTACCTGCCCTAAGTAGACGTATTCCCTTACCACTTCCAGTGCCCCGCTACCTATCGTAAACTGCTGATCTCTTCCGAGACTGTTAAACATAACTTTAGTTTTCTGCAGATTAATTTTTAGACCCACGCTTCTACTTTGCCTCTCCAGGTCAGTGAGCATGCATTGCAATTGGTCCCCTGAGTTACTAAGCAAGGCAATATCATCAGCGAATTGCAAGTTACTAACTCTTATTAACTACTATTAACTCTTATCCCCAATTCTTCCCAATCCAGGTCTCTGAATACCTCCTGTAAACACACTGAATAGCATTGGAGAGATCGTATCTCCCTGCCTGACGCTTATCTTTATTGGGATTTTATTGCTTTCTTTATGGAGGACTACGGTGGCTGTGGAGCCGCTATTGATATCTTTCAGTAGCTTAAAGAGACACTAAAGCGAAACAATAAATCAGTTTAGACTAATGAATCATTGTTTGAGGACCCTGCAGGCAGTCATTTCCAAAAAATAGTTTGATTATTAGATGAGAAAATGAAGGTCCAAGTATCAGTATTCAAATTTCACGCCGAAACCCCAGTGCCGGTACATCAGCGTGACGTCAGGGATTCCAAAGTATGTTTTCGCATTTGGGCCGCGTTGGATGAATAAAGGTTCCCGAAACTTGTCATGTTTGACTACATTGTGTTCTAAAGGAACCAAATATTAATCTGTACTGCTATATATAATTAGTAGGCCCTAGAAGATGCCATCAAAATCCAAGATGTCACAGCCCCCAGGTGCAGGAACTTAAGTAGGCGTCACCACCCGTATTTCGTTCTTGCACTTTTTCTGGCTTGCCAAACGTCTTATCGTTGTAAGAGGTGTTTTTGGTGTTGTAGAACGGTAATTTACTGATGCAGAAGAAATCATTTTTCACTTTAGTGTCCCTTTAACATATGGCTTGTCTACACCCTGGATTCCGTAATGCCTCTACGACTGCTGAGGTTTCGACAGAATCAAATGCTTTCTCATAATCAATGAAAGCTATATATAAGGGTTGGTTATATTCCGCACATTTCTCTATCACTTGATTGATAGTGCGAATATGGTCTATTGTTGAGTAGCCTTTACAGAATCCTGCCTGGTCCTTTGGTTGACAGAAGTCTAAGGAGTTCCTGATTATATTTGCAATTACCTTAGCAAATATTTTGTAGGCAATGGACAGTAAGCTGATCGGTCTTTTAATCTTTCAAGTCTTTGGCGTCCCCTTTCTTATGGATTAAGATTATGTTGGCGTTATGCCAAGATTCTGGTACACTTGAGGTCATGAGGCATTGGGTATACAGGGTGGTCAGTTTTTCTAGAACAATCTGCTCACCATCCTTCAACAATTCTGCTGTTACTTGATCCTCCCCAGCTGCCTTCCCCCTTTGCATAGCTCCCAAGGCTTTCTTTACTTCTTCCGGCGTTACTTGTGGGATTTAAAATTCCTCTAGACTATTCTCTCTTCCATTATCATCGTAGGTGCCACTGGTACTGTATAAATCTCTATAGAACTCCTCAGCCAGAAAAAATGATATGTACAAAATATGCCATATGCAAAAATTGGCTACCACACTACTGCCTCACCAGAGCCCTTGCAACACAAGGGGCTGGAGGCATGTGCTATAGAAAACTACTACCACAGCAGCATCCTCAGAAGAGAGGATGTGCTATGTATTTATGAGGCTAATAACATGCAAGACAACATCTTTCAGGAAACTTAGGACTATACTGGTATCAAAAAACAGTTCTGGACCAAGAAACATTACAGGATGAAGAACGTGCTGCCGGTGTGCTAGGGGGAAATGGCTCTATTTCTCAGATTCGGCTCTATATACTCCAGGAGGACGTGGAGGACAGTTGGCCTCTCCTCACATCTACTACAGGTTGCAGGTTCATACCCACCAGTGAGTAGAAAATTATAGGTGCCAAATGTGTGTCTTATTCTAATATGACAGAATAGGACATCCGTTCAGCGTGATTTTGTTGCGGAGGGCCAGAAACCTAACTGTGGCTTTTATCACGTGCAGCTTATTATTTGCTTCCACGTCCCACATGCGTTGCCAGTGGTTTCGCAGTTTATTTCGTAAGGAAGTCCTCAGATCTGTGACAGGGACAACAGCTGTAAGATTAACAGCTAGTGATACAAATGACATGGCCATCTGGTCTGGCGGAACATTACCCTCGATGCCCCCATGGCCAGGCACCCAGCATATAATGACATGCTGGTTAGATATGTATGGTTTACAGAAGACTGAATAGAGCCCATTAAGTACAGGATTTTTGTGCTTACAGAGTGAAATCAAGGCCTTCACGACGCTTAGGAAGTCTGTATACATAATTGCCTTTTGGAGTTTTCATTTCCTTATATGCTTCACAGCCGACAATAGTGCATAGGCCTCAGCCATAAAGATACTTGTTTCCGGATGCAGTACATCGAATTCTTAGAAGGATGGGACAATGGCTGCATAGGACATTCCGGCATACCGTGAGAAGTACGTGACGACATACTTGTGGCAATCTCTCCTCGGCATTTCCTGTGGATTTCTCAAGCCAACAGGCTGCCGCAGCAGCCTTCTCACAATTTTTAAAAGGCCCCTTTCGGAGCCACGGAAGCAATGCCTCAACGGTGCTCGCATATTGCTTGCCACCCGTGACACCTCTTAATTGTTGTAGCAGTGCCATTCTTTAACACTGACAGCCACAGCTTGTCACACGCAATCAGAGCACCCAGGAAGCAGTTAAACGAGTGAACACAATCAGCAGTCGGATGGAGGAAGGTGGTGGGCAGGGGCACTGGCCTCCCCGCCATTATAGTTTTCTCACATCAGCTCTGCCATTCCCTCTACAGTCGCCGACTGATTTTCCGGACTCCAAAAATTCGGACATGCTCGATTATTCGGTCTGCTTCGCGGCATCACCATTCTCCCCATAGACCATAATGTATAGCAACTGCCGAAAGTTCGGACACCTTGCAACCTCTCGTCTGATTTTTCTGCCATTCCTTGAGCCAAATCGCTCGAGAGCACCGTGCACTGACTCTGACCGGTGCATGGTTCAACTTGCTGAATGCCATTTTTGTTTTGAACAGAGCCTCCTTGCTGCCCCACGAAGTGGCGCTACTGCAAATCCCCGCTCATCATCATCGTTTCTGCCTGGTTCAATAGAGTGGCTCTACAGCAGTTCCGGTTTCAGCTTAGTAAGCTATGTCAAGACAATCCAGCAGCTGATTTTTCTTCATGCACGATGCTGCGAGTAGGCCACGTTTTTAGTTTGTGCGACTGGCGTCGGCGTGGTGATGTTTGCTTTGTGCGCTGTGTTGAGGTTGCGGTAATGCGACGTGGCATACGGAAACATTGCGCCAAGTGTTTAATGGCGCTGACAGTGCCCACGCAGATTGCACTGGGAATGCCGGCAAGCGAGTGCCGGGAGGCCTAGGATTTGTCGCCTTCCAATCTGCTCCCTACTGACGCCAAAAATGTTCTGGCGAGACCTGTGCAGTGGTTGCATTACGATTCCGGACACCGTCTCATTTGACAGTTTCACAGGTGCTGATACTGCTGTACTGACGTGCGCAGAACTCGACGATGGCGAGATCATTCGTCACGTTTCTGCTGCGCCGCTAGACGGCGACTCCGAGTCTGAGGATGACGCACCATGTGCTAGGCTGCTGTTGCATGCAGAGCGTGTACAAGCAGACTGTGCTTTCAGCTGCCTATAGTGACCGTACGACCCTCTCCGAGATTCAGGCTTATCTGATTGCGCATAAACGGAACAGCGTGCAACGGCGCACTTATGATTTCTTCAAGCCTACTGCTGAGCCCGAATAAGTGCGTGGAAATAAAGCATTTTTTTTCTTAATCTGCTTTTTCGGACACCTGTTTATTCTGACATTTCTGCAGTCCCTGTGAGGTCCGAATAAGCGGTCGGCAACTGTAACTGGTCATGGCATCAAACCTGCAGTGGTGTGCCTCGACTACCTCTTTGACTCTCTCGATGGGTTCAAGCAGACGCTCACTGTGTACCTAGGACATGCTGAAGGCGAGAAAGAGCGCAGGCTTGACTTGTGTTCATTGCTTTAAAACATTCCCCTTCTTCGCGCCCAGTACTACCACAGTAGTGAATCAGTGGATCAACTCAATTTTCAAATTGGGCAATGTCTATTTTTTGTTTGGGTATGGGCCACCCAAATTTTTGGCAGCGGGTCAAGTAATTTTTGGGAATGGGCCAGGTCTATTTTAAATGCAAGTCTACTCAATTTTCAAATTTGGCAAAGCAAATTTATTTGGTGTGGGCCACGGCATCTGTCGGACACCGTGGCTGTCCACCATGCAAGCTACAGCAGGTCCAGCAGCGGGAACGTGACGTCATCACTTGGACACGCGAGTTTTGGCACCACTGGGTGTTGATGCCGGACGCTCGCCAGATTTTCTCTTTCATGGCGTGTATAATGCTTTTCCATTAATAAATATTTCTGCTTTAATCAATATTCCAAACTTTCTATTCGGATCTGAAAAAGTTTCCACTTGAAAAATTGAAACTGTGACAGAAGTCTGTAGATTTGCAATCCAGCAGAGAACTTTGATTTCAAGATCCCGCACGATCAATGAAAAACTTACCAGAAAGGAATTTTCTATCGGCGAAATGCTTCTTTAGCTGATCATTCTCCCGTTCGAGCTCCTCAACCCGCTGCAGAAGATAACTGTTTGAAGGAGAAACACCCGAAGAGGAATCATCCTGCAGAGAGACAAACATTAGATCTAACACATGACTTTCTCCACATGCCTGATAAACGTTACTTTGTATAATCCCTCTCACCAGGGAAAGCAATGCTGAATTAGAAAAGAACACCCAAGACATCCGGGACATCGCCACTGAAGATCGCTACATACATAGTATCGGGGAGTTGTGCATGCGGAATGTGCCCTCCTATGTTTAGCAATACCAGGGTCTGCAAACATGCAAAAACGAAAAAAGAAAGAAATTGTAGAGGCTTGTCGCATAGCAAAAGCAAACAATGCTTTTTCTGGACAGATACCTGCACTTACATTGTGTGCGTGCCTGTCAATTCGATTCCTTCATTGCGGGTTTTTCGTCAGACTATATATCGCTGGTGCTTTCTTTATTGTTTAACTAACAGTAAGGCGGCACCACAGTATTTCCTTGTGACAAACGCCAAAAGATCGAACTTTTTCCAAGAGAAGAATCGCTGCAAGCCAAAATTATGCAAAAACGAAAAATGGCTAGCGCTACCACCTTGAAGTTACCACACCCGCTTGCCATGATGTTATGGATAGTGAAGGCATCTCCTCAGGTTGTCAAGTTCTTATTGGTAACGATAAACCACTGCACTTTAAAAAAGTCCAAGGCTACACTTGGAAGTTCTCAAAAAATTTTACAGAGCCACAATTGCTCAAACACAAAAATATGCTTTGAAATCTGCAATGCCACACTGATGTGTTGGCGTTAGAGATACGGAGATAAATTCAAGGAATTTAACTTTGATGTTCATTTTCCCTTTTAATAATCAATTCATAGTAGCAAATTTTCATGAATAAAGCTTTTACTTATGTTTAAGTTCATTTAGTGTTTCTCTTTAATGTCTAGGGGTGTGCAAATTCAAAAATTTTGAATAACGAATCTAATAGTGTCCTATTAAAGAAAATGACATTAACTTGCAAATGCTTCAAGCTTTAATGTCACTTGCGAGACGTCACATGGACAAGCCTACTGTAATTTGCCTTAATGCCATTCGTCATATAATGCGATCACCAGAACTCATTTGACTGCTAAATGCACACTCCCGATGCCATGTTTGCACAGTGCAGTATAACTGTACTTGAAAAGGCATCTATCACATTTTTTTAAAAATTCACGCAGAAACTCCTCTGGGAGTTGTCTAAGTATGCATAAGCATTGTGCTACTTCCTCACCTCCATGCAGCCCGGTGTCATTAACAATGTTATGAAACTTGATCCGGCCAGTACAAACAACAGCGCTACGGCAACACAAACTGGTGTGGACGGTGGTGCAAGGTGCATTGATAACGCAAGCAAAGTACTGCAGGTGGCGGTGCCAGGTGCACTGATGACGTTCCGGTCATTATAAGCCGTTGATCGCTCTTTAACGCTTTATCCATCCATGGCGAACCCTTATGAACCGTGATCAAATGTACTCCAGAAGCGGCTGCATATGGCTGAATGCAAACTATCTGTGATGCGGACAGAGGGTACAGACTGCTGACAGCTCCGCAAGCTGTTCTGTTGCTGCTTTGCATTGAAAAGAGATGCGCAGGCCCACACCTTGAGAGCGATCTGCAAAAGGCGCACCCTGCAAAAGGCACAGGGTGCAGCATGTGCTGAGAGTTTCGTGAGCACTGTGTTCTTGCTGCTTCATTCGTGCTGAAGCGACAGGCAGCACAAAGATAAAGATGCTCACTGTTGGGGGCTCTATCTAGGATACGATCATCTTGACATGACGGATGGACAGGTTTTTCTCGTTCGGTAAGGATAGAAATGCTTACGCATTTAAGAATTTATACATAAGTCTTCAAAAACGCTCCTTTGTACTCGGCGACATTCGACACACAAAAGCAGGCTGGTGTAACCATTGCTACGCAGACCTTTTGCTTCTGGGCTTTGATTTGACATGCAATGGCGGAAGTTACTATGGTCTTGAAGCATAGCAAAAAAAAAAAAGTCATTAAAATTGAACGAGTGGCAGCTCCACTGAAGGAAAGAAATGCCCTCAGGGAACTTAAGGCGTTAAAAATTGAATGCAAGTCTGTGCCCACCTGGCATAAGTTTTACATGTTTGCTATTTGCACCCACGGCATTGAAAAATCCAATTGCATTTAGGAAAGCACAACATACTTGTACAAACATGAAATATGCAGGCAAATTTAAGCCCTCAATAATGAGTTGTGGCAGGGTCGAAAGTGCTGTTGGCCAAGGCAGCAAGTGAGCTATGACGAGTGGCTTAATCAAGAACTGTTAGAGGAACCGTCAGCAGCCGACATGTCGATCAAGTGTTTGTTGCTCTCATAGGCATGCTTTTGTTGACAATGTTTGCGTGAAACGAAAGAGTGCCACAGGAAGATTTTGTTTTGTACCTCTTGACCAAGATACAAAGTCTTCGTAGTGTACATAGAGGGATGCTATATCTCTGCAAAGTAGGTGTGTCACTCGCCCATTCCATGTGACCTGAATTGCCATCAGCCTTACGAAGGATTAAAGATGCCAGCTACTGAGTTGTTTGTATGAAGCCATGCCATCTCAGCTCAAGAGCAACAGGTACTATGATAGTCTGCACTGTAGGCTGTAAACGATATTTCAAGTGATTACTTTGTTACCTCACCAAGCAGTTCACAATTTTTGCTTTTTCTTTCTTTTGTCACATTACTTCATGGCACTATGTTCTTCTGTTTAGCTCCTTGCAGGCATAAGAAGCCAACAAACACTAACACCAAGGACAACATAGGGGAAATTACTTGTGCTTAACGAAGGAAATAAAGAAACGACAAATTAATGAAAATGAAGGTGGACGAAAAAACAACTTGCCACAGGTGGGGAACAATCCCACAACCTTCGCATTTCGCGTGCGATGCTCTACCAATTGAGCTACTGCGGCACCGTTTCCCCATCCACTTTGTTGGGTATTTATGTTCCCTAGTAGAACCCTGGAAGTGTTAGCCAGCGCCACCACTCGCAGACCTTGGCAGCGGATGTGGAACATCTTTTCTGCCGCAGGCGCCACGAGAACATGATCTCTTTGGGTGAAGGCAACCAGTCAATAAACCCACACATGCTACCTGAAGGCATCAATGTTGCCGGATTCGAGACCCTCGTTATGTAATAATCAAGAAGGAAAGGGGTTAACTACGTAGCACAAGACTAAGGAAGTGCATCAAGACAGGACACTGTGTTATGTCAACCACTCATCCTACAACGCATTTGTACTGACAGTCAATACCAATTTTTTGTTCGATGGGAAGCATGATGCATATTTTACCACATTGTCATTGTGGAATCAACTCCTGTCAGACATTAAGCATTGTTCCTCAATCGTCGTTTTCAAAAAGAAATTGCTATCTTATCAATACCTAATGCTTTGAAACCTCGTATTTTGGCACCGCATAAATATTGTTTACTTTGCTTTTTCCCCCCCACTCACTTGACTCTCTGCATTTTTTTAATATACTGCTACTGTATGGCACAGTTATTGTTTAAGTAACTTCCCGATACGTACATATAGCTGCCTGACCCACCTTAAATTGTATTTTTTTCCACCCCCGAAATATACCTTTACGAATGTGTGAACCGAGGAAGTTTACTAATTTATCACACGACAAAATGCAGGCATCTTGCTTTGCCATGAAATTATGGATATTGGTTACCTTGCTCTGCTCTAGCTGTTGGTTTTCATCGGGTACGCCAGGCTTCTCGTCCTCCGATTCCACCAAAATGACATCGTCGTCCATCACGGGCTGTGCTGCTTCCAACGTGTCACTGTCCCAGCCTGAAGTGACAAACGTGACAAGATAGGAGTCGCTAAGTTCCTACCACTCTCGCTCGCTGCAACACAGTTAGGCACTAGGGCTTACGTACCCCGACACACCGACAGGTCGAGCGATGGTGGCCGGGCAGCCAGCCAGCTGACTGAAACAATTTCCTCCTGTCCAAGGACGTTTGCACCTGGTTTGTTGAGATAAAAATCAAACTGTGAGCAGATTAAACTCGGGCAGGATACCACCAAACACAGCAACGTTTCTAAAAACTAAAAATATCTGATACCCCTGTCAAGTGGGCAACTTCGGGACCTTGAGCGACGCTTCAGGCTACGCAGTGCTAAACAAGAAAACGGAGCGCACTCGCACTAAAAAAAAATGGTAACAGACTAAAATCGTGTTTTCTGAAGATGTTGATTAATATAACATAACCTTTTAAAAAGCTACTGCTTTAGTTGTATCATAAATAAAAAACCTTACTCTACATTTACTCAACAAAAAACGAAAATATTTTTCTCATAAGAGTGTTTCAAGTCAAGGCAGGCCAAGACGAATGCCTAGCCAATCCAGAATAAGATGGTGGCGTGCGAAGAGGCGGCATTTGATCCTGCTAGAACAGAATATCAGGAAGTGCTGTTCCGATTATTTTGTTAAAAGCTGTTCAACAGCTAGAATGAACTTCTGTGTCCTTTTTCTATGCATTACATTTTGTATCGTTGAAACCGCTGGCGGCAAGGTTATGCACTTGACCAACAAAGTGCATTTCGTGAACGCACTCCGGCCAGAGCGCGCTCTTCGGCGAGTACACTCCACTTGCGACATTTAGATTTGGGAACGTGCACTTAAAGTCGAGTACACTTTACTTAAGTGCACATAACTTGCCCGCTTGACAGGTGTATAATGCATTAAGGTTCCCAACAACATGAGAAGCGCCTTCATGCTCCAACCCGATATGCATTCCATTTTGAGCATAGAGTTTCATAAAATAATTACTAGAGGGAACTCTGGTGCCAGTGTATACGGGAGCTGCAATGAGAGCAGTTGTATCAGCATGGGAATTATAGGAAGTACATGGAGTTGCCTAAACTTCGCCCTTTTGGCTTCAAACGGCTTTGCGACTTTGTAAACACATCATCTTAAACAATTTACTGTGCAATAAATAATCAAATAAACAGCATTAAAATTGTCCAACGGCAGGATTCGAACACAGAAGCCTGATATTGAAATTATTAAGCCACGGACGAATGTATCGACAAGCAAATGAGACCCCCTTATGAATTTATTGCGGGCATGCCAGTGCCTTGAGACGCTTGGCGCGTTTCGATTTGGCTGCTTCGACAAGTTCAATGGTTGCAATTAGTAGCGATTGTGCGTGTTTGCAGCGTGCTCTGCACTTCCAAGTGTATAGATTGCTCTGAAATTTACAATAATGAAGGCATATAAAGCATAATAAACAAAGCCGCAAGAACGTCTGGATCCACAAGCATGAAGATGAAACAAATCTATGTACTTCCTATCATTCCCATGGTGGTACACTGACTACAGCACCAGAGTTCCCTCTAGTAATTATTGTAGGAAACTATGATTTTGAGGTGTTTAACGCCACAGAGCAGTACTGGGGCTATGTCTCCAAAGACTCTGCAGTGAAGGGCCCCGATATTTTTTTTTTGTACCACATGGGATTTCACATTCTGCACCAATGCCTCCTTTACTAGATGCCAGCCGCGTTGCTCGCTTTCCCATTGCGGCGGCGGTTCCCTTACTTGAAGTTAGTTCAGCATAAATTCCGTGAGGCGGCGCTCGTTGCCTTTTTAACTACCGGCGGATGTGGCAGCGGCGGCTGAATGCTACGCCGGCACTTTATATGCGCGGGCGTCTGTTAGAGAGCGTTATCGCCGGCCTCCGAGATGGCAACAGACGCCATGGTAATCTCGGAGGCCGCAGCACGTGATCTAGGTTGCAGACGTCTCGTTACCTCGTTACTTTTTCGCGGAGGAGAGAAAAGGGAGAGTGCCAGGAACCGAGTTTACGGTCAACGCGGCTGGCATCTAGTAAAGGAGGCATTGTCTGCACCCATCAAAACCCAGCCGCCATAACCGGGGATCAAACCTGCGACCTCGCGCTCAGCGACAGAACGCCAAGCCACTAAGCCACCGCGACGAATCCAATAGCAATGGTGGAAGGTAAATCTAAGGAGGGGCCCTGACGTCACTCTTTGTGAATTCAACAAGTCGCACCGGTGCGCCACTTCATCCAATTATCGTCGCCCCAGGTGCGCGCCGGTGCGATCTGCGGCGAGTGGCGCCAGAAGTCGGCGTTGCCATCGCGTCGGGCCACATTCTCCTCTTGTTTACATTTCTCGCCTTCGGCGCGCTACCACAGGCGCAACCACGCCTGGCTGCGCGCCGTAGCGATTCGACCCACAGGTCCAATCACGGTGTATTCGACCGCGACACAACCTATGGCAAGTCCATGTGCACTTAATGAGATCAAAGACGTATGCTGGCCGTGGCTTCACCGGAATCGTTTTTCGGGCGGCCACTCACAGCGGAGGTGCGGCAATCCACCGAAGACGGGAGAAATATCCCCACGTCGTCCTTCGTCCGTGGCGTACGGCGTTGCATGCGCGCTCGCTTCACGCTTTCTCGTCCAGTTCCACCTGGCCACAACAGCTGGGAGAGCACAATCTAGATAACACAGCGGAACAAAACACGGAGGCCACCTCAATCCTGCACACAAGACGCCTTCACCAAGGTACTAAGTCAACGGAGCAACACGTGTCAGGCGCTGCATGTCAACCAACTAATCTAAAAACGTTGATGTGAGCACACAACCACAACAAAGCCGCCATTGTGGCTCGAGAACATGGCCGCTCACAGAGAAAAAAAAAAGCAAAGAAAATGAGAAATACCACGTGACTTTCTCCGCAGTTTTTTTTCCTAGCGCGAGGAAGGGTGTAGGAACTAATGAATACATTAGGGTCTACGTAATGCAAAAATGGCGTAAGGCGTGCAGACACGGACACAAGTGGACAACACGAACGGGCCTCCTCTCCCCCTCTTTATCTCCATGATCACCCCAACCAATGCCCCAACGATCCTTCGCCTCTCAGCTATTCCAGCCACTGTATCTCAGCTGCAGTGGTTGGTACTGCAACGTATTTTCGCTGCAGTTACGACGCAAATAAGAGGTCTGCAAATGGCCTCGTAAGTGAAATAATGACGGGTCAGCTGCTGTCACACAGTGTTCATCGAGCGGACGTGATGCGGACATCGTGACACCGCTTCTCCGACAGGAACGCTCCTCTGCTGAATGACCGGCAGCGGTTTGAACAAGTAGGAGAGCTGCAAAAAATTCGGGCAACAATAAGAACAAAAGGAAATGTCGAAGACACTTACCGACGCGAGTGTGACAGACTGGCGAATGTCCGCAGTAGCAACACCAGCCGCACTGGACTACCTCGCTTCCGCCGACGTTTACTTCTGTGTGGGAGCGCGAAAAGCCGTCGCATTCGCACTTGTCGCGAGAGCAGCGTCCTCGTGCCACGCCGCGGACGTCGACGTTTGTAAACATTCTGCTTGACCACGCTGCGTTGAGCTGACACAACCGCACCACTCCCGTGCCGCACGTGCTCTACTGCTCTGCCGCGAAGACGTTCGCAGAAACAGCCCAAAAGCCCGCGAACACTGTGAACCAATGGAAGGGCGAATCTCGAGTGTGCGTGTGGCTCCATCTGCGGCAAACTTACGAAACTTTCTTTTAATAGCCTCCGAGATCTGCAACGCAAAGGCTAAGCCAAAAAAGTGGCAACGGCAAAGGCGCCGCTATGTTGCTACCCCTCATTTTTAATTGTGGCTGTGAAAGACCTGTGAAAGGCGATAACTGCTAACACATGCATAGCACGCATGACATGCCACGCATGAGAGTGCATGAGATGGCCCAGTCGTGATCACGTGGTTGTAACAAGTATGGCGCCGGTTAGCTTATCGCGCGCTGTTTCAACTTTCGAGCTTCGTTAAAACAGCATTTTATAGTCTCTTACTTATTGTGTGCTAGAACATTTTAGTTAGTTACTCTGGAAGAGTCGAATAGTGTCAGAGTTTGCGTTCACGAGCGACACTGGGCGCTAGCTTGGAGCACCTCGTTCTTTAGGGCAAGGTCAATTGTGACTGGTGATGTACAGGGTACTGAATATTTGGCTGCGCTTGTTCGAAGAAAGATTTTGCGCTCACCGCTGCACTGTTCCTGCTGAAATTTGGCAGAACGATCGCATTTCGGCGTCGGCTTCGTTTAGTAATAGAGGAATCGTAAAAGAAATCTTTTGACGCCGTGTCGTCGGCTGAAAGAGTTGCCAGTGTACAGTCACGTCCGATCGAATTTCCGCAACGTCTAAAATTTTGAACCCCAAGAACCCTTCGCCGTGACCGCAGGTCCAAAATGTCATTAATCAGAGCACGACCTACCGCATAAGGGGCGACCTGCGCGTGCAGCGCTGCGCCAGCGCCGCTGATTTGCTTTTGCTTGTGTGGCTTCTTTTAGTTTTCCAAACCGCCGCCGCGAACAGTGGTGCTAGTGCTCACCCCCACCTAGAGTTACTGCACATGCTACCGTAGGTAGCACATACAGTAACTCTATCTGAACACACTGCCCCTATCTAGTACACTGTAACGGAATTGTAGTCCCAATTTTTCTCCCTCCTCTCCACATATGCTCATTAGTTCCTGTTCTGACTGATGTGGTAGAAGTCGGTTGCCGGCTTTGCGGGTCAATGTTGCTAGACTGCCTGCCAAATTTAACGGCGGAAGAAAACCGTCAAATGTAACGAATCCAACGAGGCCGTTTCCGAAGCGCACAGAGTGACTAGATCAGGAGCATAACACGCGCGCACGCTCCCAGCTCCCGATAGTACCATAAATTTCCGCGTGCTTTCGAATCGCTTGCTTGTTGAGGGCCCTGTTCTCCGACGGTACGAAGCGCTTTCTTTAGCTGCGCATGCTGTGGTTGCTTCGCGCGCGACGAGGCTTTCGCTGGATCTGAAACTGAAACGCGCTGCATAGCACCAGGGGCGCTATATACTGGCTACATATCGCTGCGCGCTCTCGCTACAACGGTAGAAAAGGGTTGCATCGCCTTGATTTGCACAGGCACATCTCCTGGGGCTTACACCGGTCGCAATAAAGACTTTTCGGAAACTGAGACGCATCGCATAACACTCGGGGAACTGCAGTCTCCTGGGGCTTATGCTGCTCGCATTGAAGACTTTTCTGAAACTAAGACGCGTTGCATAACGCTCGGGGCGCTTTATATCGCTGCGCCCGATCATTGTAAAAAAGCGCGCAGCGATATAAAGCGCCCCGAGCGTTATGAAACGCGTCTCAGTTTCAGAAAGTCTTCAATGCGAGCAGCATAAGCCCCAGTAGACTGCCTATGCAAAGCAAGGCGATGCAACCGTTTTCTACCGCTGCAACGGTCTCATTGCATTCGTTATATTTGACGGTGTTTCCGCCGTCAAATTTGGCAGGCAGTCTGGCAACATTGACCCGCAAAGCTGGCAACAGACTTCTACTACGCCAACGGAGGAACGAAACTCAGGAGAGGTCACGGAGCAAGAAACATTTAGGAGTGGATACCCCGCTGTTTGCGGCGACCAGAAAAAGTTACGTGCCCGCGGAGCCGTTATCGTGCTGGCGGCGCCTGGCGGCCTGGAAAGAAATTACCGCCGTTGAGAGCGCGCCCAAGCCGCCTGCCCGGGCGCTGAATTTTTTTTTTCACTGCGGCTTCTACGACGCGCCGCATGGCGCCGCCACTGTATACGGTCCTGTCGGCGCATACAACAATTGTGACCTTATCTAGTCGCCCGCGCTCGCTCGCGCTGACGGGAGTTTCACCTCCTAAATGTCTTACTCCGTGGGAGAGGCCCTGATTAGGGTACCCTGATGTCACTCTTTGTGAAGCTAAAGTGAAGCCGGAAGTTGGCGTTGCTCGTGGCATTGCTCCGCCTATCGGGCCAGCTCTCCTCTCTTGTTTACTTGGATGGATGGATGGATGGATGGATGGATAGATGGATGGATGAGTGAGGCTCAACCCTTTGAATCGGGGGGCGGCTGCGCGCCCCCCTAGCCTTGAATGGTACTATATGCATGCATACCTATGTATTTACTCCTTTACTTTTTCGTTGATATTATCCACCAATCAGATAGCCTCCGTTTAGTTATTTCTACCTGTTCAAAGTCTATTTTACTTTCACTGTCTTTAAAACCCAAAGCTTTGAATAGTTCCCTGTTACATTCAACCGCAGGGTGAAGTTGTTTACAAGCAAGTATCAGATGTTCAGCCGTTTGCTCCTCCTCTCCACACGCCCCGCACAACAAATCTATCTCCTGGTATTGGCTCGGTACGTTTTAGTCCGCAGTACACCTGTCCTGGCTTCAAACAACAATGAGCTTCCCTTAGAGTTATCGTAAATATTTTCTTCGGCTATTTCTTGCTTAAACGTCCTGAATGTCTCTAATGCTGATTTGGTTTGCATCGCCGTTTTCCACATACCAGTCTCTGTCTCCTTAAGCTTTTTCTTGACGGATGATTCCTTACCTGTCCCCCCACTGCTGCCCATGTATTTGCTCGTCAATTTTCCAGTTCGCTTCCTCCACCTTGTGTCAACATTCCTCGTGTATAAGTAACTGAAAACCTTCCTAGGCCACCGCATTTCCCCCATTTTTCTCAATCGCTACTCAAATGCTACCTTGCTACTAACCTCTCTGCCCTCGAAAGAAGACCATCCCAGATCCCCCTGCACCCCAAGATTTGGTGTCTTGCCATGTGCTCCCAGAGCGAGCCTACCCACACCACGTTGCTTAGTTTCCAACTGTTGCCTGGTCTCTGCTCTCATACATAGAACTGCATTGGCAAAAGTCAGGCCTGGAACCATTACCCCCTTCCATATCGCTCGTACTACCTCGTACCTATTGCAGTTCCACAGTACCATACTCTTCATAATCGCTGCACTTCTGTAATTACCTTTAGTCGTTACATATTTTTCATACTCTGTCATATACTCAATGCCATTATTTATCCACACACCAAGGTACTTGTATTTATCGACTATCTCCAGCGTGGCCTTCTGTATCCCAGATCCCCCTGCACCGCAAGATTTGGTGTCTTGCCATGTGCTCCCAGGGCGAGCCTACCCACACCACGTTGCTTAGTTTCCAACTGTTGCCTGGTCTCTGCTCTCATACATAGAACTGCATTGGCAAAAGTCAGGCCTGGAACCATTACCCCCTTCCATATCCCTCGTACTACCTCGTACCTATTGCAGTTCCCCAGCACCCTACTCTTCATAATCGCTGCACTTCTGTTACCTTTAGTCGTTAGATATTTTTCGTACTCTGTCGAATACTCAATGCCATTATTTATCCACACACCAAGGTACTTGTATTTATCGACTATCTCCAGCGTGGCCTTCTGTATCTTATGCTCGCCGCAAATGTTATCATTAAAAATCATGACTGCTGATTTTTCTTTACTAAACTTAAAGCCTAATCTGTCTCCTTCTGTACCACATATGTCCCTGAATCCCTGCAGATCTTCTGCATCGTCAGCCATTAATACAATATCATCCGCGTACATCAGTCCTAGTAATGACTGTTTAATCAATTTTCCTTGTTTGAAAAATGATAGGTTGAAGCCGAGTCCGGTTTGCTGTATTTTGGCCTATAAACCTCATAGGTACAGCATAAACATCAGAGGTGAGGTGACAGTGGGCACCCCTGCCTGAGCCCCCGCCGAATCATTACAGGCTCCGAAACCTGCTTTTCCCGTTGTATAATCACCCGGTTACCTTTATAGATATCTTTTAAGAAATTGGTTACTCCATCTTGCACTCCTAAAGTTTCCAGAATGCCCCACAAGCCCTCTTGAAGTACACTGTCATAGGCTCCCTTGATGTCCAAAAAAGCCAGCCATAGGGGTCTGTGTTCCTTTTCAGCTATTTCAATGCAGTGTTAGCGAGAACAGATTGTCTTCTAGCCTCCTATGCTTCCGGAACCCATTTTGTAGTTCTCCAAGTACCCCCTCGTTCTCTACCAATGGCTGCAGTCTGTCCTTTATAATCTGCATAACCACCCTGTAAACCACTGACGTCACTGTTATAGGTCTGTAGTTGTTTATGTCAGCTTTGTCCCCCTTTCCCTTATATATCACTCTCATCCTACTTAGCCTCCGTTCGTCAGGTACTTTACCATCCATTAGCATTTTGCTCACCACCTCCATTACTGCTTTCTTAGATTTCGGGCCCAATTTCTTTATTAACATAATTGGAATAGCATCGGGGCCTGTCGATGTGCTGCTTGGTACCCTCTCCTCAGCCCTTTCCCACTCTCTTTGTCCAAGCGAAAGCAGTGGATTGACCGGGCTATCCCTCTCCGACATACTGCATGTTCTGTAGATATTTCCCTTATCATGGTTCCTGTATGCTCCATTGCCTCCTTTCCTTCTAACCGAGTACCTTGAGCTGTTACTATATACCTCTGCTCCAGACTTGTCCTATTACCCAAGAAGTTCAGATGTTCCCAGAATTTCCTAGCTGCCTGTTTATCTTTCTTATTGCTTATTTCTGACAATCATTGGGACCCTTTTGTCTTGATTTTCTCGTTGATCAAATAGGATGCTTCCTTTTTGCATTTTATGTAGTTCACCCACTTCATCTCTACTTCTGTTTCAGGTTCTTCCTTACTTTTGGAACACCTGTGTTCCCTGGAGGCTTCCTGACATTTCTTTATGGCCTTCCTAACCTCTTCATCCCACCAGCTCTTGAGTTTTCGTATCGCCCTTGCCTTGTTTTCCTGACTCGCGCCTTACCTAGCTCATGCTCAAATAGTCTCATTAACTTTGGGTAAGTCCAATCAGTTTCCGTACTCTCTGATATTTCCTCTTCAATTTGTTTGGCCGCTATTTCCACTTGGTCTTCTGAGTAAAAAATCACATCTGGCATTTCATCACGCGTCGTTCGTGCATTAGTTTCCCTCTTAAAACTCGACTTGATACGTTTGTGGTCGCTACCTATACATCTGGAGCCCTGTTCATCGATAATCATGACTCCTAATCTATCGTACATCCTATGTGACATTAACGCATAATCTATTGTCGAGTGTCGACCCCCTACCTCCACATGTTATGATCCCGTCACGTTTCTCGCGAAACCACGCCGCGCTGCGGGCAAAGGGGCTGCTCGGACGCGCGCGCTCCGCAGCAATACTAAACAATCGCGATGACTCATTGCATTACCGTTGCCGAATTCGTCTTGAAAGAAGTTCATAATGAACTTCGCAAATTTGGCCGTGAGGTCGAATCGGCCGCTTTTACCGGCTTTTATTAAAATAAACATGCCTTATAAGGCTTGCCAACTGAACTGTTCTCATCAACCGCAGGTACCGGCCGCTGCTCAGTTCTCGCACGTTTTTAAAGGAAGGTCACCTTTATCGGTGCCTTCTACTTGGTTTTCTCAGCTTGGGCTTCCTGGGGCTCTCAGACGGACTTGCGAACTAGCCGTGTGGCGATACGCAAAAAATGTACGCATTCTCACGGCACTGCAAGAGCGCACTGCAGGAGGCACGTACCACACACCGACCCATTTGCGATCCATTTGGAGTTTATGAGCACAAACACACTCTCGCTTGAGGAATCGTCGTACCTTATTGAACAAAATTCGGGTGACCGCGCATCACTACGACAGCGCGCCAGCGAGGAGGCAGAATGTCATTTCTGACTCCGCGTCTAGATTCATTGACTGCAGCCTGAGGTGCCTTCTTACCACGGTAAGTGAAGCGTCACGTAACCAAAGTTTTGCGATAGCCGGCGCACGGTGCAGAACAGTACGTGCGTAGAACATTCCGGCCTACGTGCGACCATGGAACAGCCGTTTGATGTGTTCGCAGGCGTACGTTGTGTGGAGCCTTGCCGACTCTTGCATCGCATCCGCTAACCTTTACTTCCCTGCGCTTCTCGGGCGCACATATAAGATACGCCTGCGGTAGGGAGGACTCGTTCCTTAAGTCAAAGCATCCGCTTCTTTCCCATCTTCCAGGATGAAGCATCGGCTGGCAGGCGCACGGTGCCGAGGGCAGCAAAATGCACATATTCTGCGTAACGCTCTATCGGCAAATAAATAAAAAAACGGCAAAAAAGGTGAACCTACTACGTCATTTCCCCCACACTTTTCTCCTATAGCGCGCGGAGGGGGTAGGGCCTCTCCTCAGTTTCCTTCCTCCATGACTACACCAGTCAGAACTACAGTATTCTAGACACCGTAGTCAGAACTCTGCCCCATCTGGCTGTAGTCCCTAGAATTTTGGCATATTGACACGTGTACTTATATTTATCGGGTGACCACGTTTCGCCGCCTAACAAATCTTATCGCACAGCGCGGGACGCGCCTGCATGTATCCGAAGTTTCTGGAAAGTTATCTATGCTTCTATCCGCTGTCTGTTGTCGCCGAACCTTGTGTTATCTGATTTCATCGCGTGACGCGAATGGTGTAGAACTTTGTGGAAGGCACGCGGGTCCCAACGATTAGTCTGGAACATTCGATGACTGCTGTATAAAAGCCGACGCGCTGGACCTGCTGGTCAGATTTTCGACGATCGCCGACCGTGTTCGCCGCTATCGTTGTGCTATAAGTGTTGCCTGTTTTTGTGTGCACAGGTTTGCCCAATAAAAGTTAGTTTTGTCCTTCAGAGTATTGCTACTGTGTTCTTCAACGTCACCACCACGTGACAATATTCTAGGTACCATAGTGTGGCTACTGCGTACGGGCCGATACCGGCCGGCTCCGAAAGGAACCAGGATATGCGAGGTGCGTTCGCCTTGTTTACACTAACGCAACATTTATCTCCAGTAACACCACGTTTAACGCCGAGATGCGTACGCCTGGCATGAGAGGTTGTTCACTTTTTGAATGATTTTTGCCGTATATGCGCAGCGCGACACAGACGCGGGACGAAGAATTAACGATATAACCGTGTCGCGCTGCACGTGTACCCCAAGAATGATAAAGGGACACTAAAGGCAAACAAGAAATCGACGCGGACTGTGTAAATACCATTCCAGGAACTTCGCAACGATTGTTTCGTGCCAACAAATGACTTAGTTTACGAGAAAATTGCATCTGAAGGGTCCGAATACTTCTTTCCAAATTGAAATCTCCCGCCACCCAAGTGGCGGAGTGGTGACGTTGCATACGTAATCACCGCCCATTGCTGCTATCGGTGAGTTAAACTAGCAAAACGCCCGACAGACGGCGGCACCGAGCCAAGACAGGCTCGGCTCGGTGCCTTTCTTGGCACCGAGCCAAGAAAGGCGATTGGAGGATTGGTAGCTCAAAAGCAGAGAGGTGACATAAGGTTAAAAGGGTAGGAAGACGTATTTAAAGAAAATCGAGAAATTCAATAACACACAACACAGATAAAAATAAAAGGCAAAATAAAAATCAGCATGGTGGCAACTGCCATCGCCCCGTTTCAAAGGGGACGCTCCTACCTTCCATCCAGAGTGGTTTGAGATTTTGTGGCGGATGGACGTGCTTTCTAGGGCTCCGTCGCGACGATAAAATTATACGTTATTGCGCATGCTTTGAGCTTGCTTCTGTTTTTGATTTGCTGATTTCTTTTAGCCTTTAAATAATAATTGGGTAGTTTTTTTTTTCCGTGTGGGCGGGCGTGTTTCGTGTACATTTTTGGTGGCACGATAGTCAGAGCGTCCTTTCGCGCCACGTGCAGCCGGGTTGGACGTTGCCTTTATAGCCTTTAAATAGTAGCTTGGAAGCGGCAAGACTAAAAGCTATTGGTAGTTTTACTGTGTGTGTGATGGTAGGAAAGTGAGAGCGTGGCCTCGTGTCGTGGCTGAACACGCGCGAAAACGTGCCATACCTTAAGTCTATGCGGCATTGATTGCTTTTAAAACATTCGTGAGAATTACTTTGCGACATTTTATGGATTTAGATCCTGTGCGTATCGGTTTTTGCCGGAAGGCACGTGCTCTGCATTATTATAGTATTAAAGTATTAAAGGCGAAGGGCGTGGACGACTTGCGCTAGCTGCCCCCTCAGGTGCAGATCGTGGTGTGCACGGTGCCTGAGGTGCCTGTACGTGATAGTCACGCACAAGGAGCCATCATCATCAGCAGCCTGGTTACGCCCACTGCAGGGCAAAGGCCTCTCCCATACTTCTCCAACTACCCCTGTCATGTGCTAATTGTGGCCGTGTCCCTGCAAACTTCTTAATCTCATCCGCCCACCTAACTTTCTGCCGCCCCCTGCTACGCTTCCCTTCCCTTGGAATCCAGTCCGTAACCCTTAATTGCCATCGGTTATCTTCCCTCCTCATTACATGTCCTGCCCATGCCCATTTCTTTTTCTTAATTTCCACTAAGATGTCATTAACTCGCGTTTGTTCCCTCAACCAATCTGCTCTTATCCCTTAACGTTACACCTATCATTCTTCTTTCCATAGCTCATTGCGTCGTCCTCAATTTCAGCAGAACCCTTTTCGTAAGCCTCCAGGTTTCTGCCCCATACGTGAGTACTGGTAAGACACAGCTGTTACACACTTTTCTCTTGAGGGATAGCCGCAATCTGCTGTTCATGATTTGAGAATGCCTGCCAAACGCACCCCAGCCCATTCTGATTCTGGTTATTTCAGTCTCATGATCCGCATCCGTGGTCACTACCTGCCCTAAGTAGATGTATTCCCTTACCACTTCCAGTGCCTCGCTACCTATCGTAAACTGCTGTTCTCTTTCGAGACTGTTAAACATTACTTTAGTTTTCTGCAGATTAATATTGAGAACCACCCTTCTGCTTTGCCTCTCCAGGTCAGTGAGCATGCATTGCAATTGGTCTCCTGAGTTACTAAGCAAGGCAATATCATCAGCGAATCGCAAGTTGCTAAGGTATTCTCCATCAACTTTTATCCCCAATTCTTCCCACTCCAGGTCTCTGAATACCTCCTATAAACATGCTGTGAATAGCATTGGAGAGATCGTATCTCCCTGTCTGACGCCTTTCTTTATTGGGATTTTGTTGCTTTCTTTATGGAGGACTACGGTGGCTGCGAAGCCGCTATAGATATCGTTCAGTATATTTACATACGGCTCATCTACACTCTGATTCCGTAATGCCTCCATGACTGCTGAGGTTTTGACTGAATCAAACGCTTTTTCGTAATCAATGAAGGCTATATATAAGGGTTGCTTATATTCCGCACATGTCTCTATCACCTGATTTGTAGTGTGAATATGGTCTATTGTTGAGTAGCCTTTACGGAATCCTGCCTGGTCCTTTGGTTGACAGAAGTCTAAGTTGTTCCTGATTCTATTTGCGATTACCTTAGTAAATACTTTGCAGGGAACGGACAGTAACCTGATCGATCTATAATTTTTCAAGTCTTTGCCGTCCCTTTTCTTATGGATTAGGATTATGTTAGCGTTCTTCCGAGATTCCGGCACGTTCGAGGTCATGAGGCATTGTGTATATAGGGTGGCCAGTCTTTCTAGGACAATGTTCCCACCATCCTTCAACAAATCTGCTGTTACCTGATCCCCTCCAGCTGCCTTCCCCCTTTGCATAGCTCCCAAGGCATTCTTTACTTCTTCCGGCGTTACTTGTGGGATTTCAAGTTCCTCTAGACTATTCTCTCTCACATTATCGTCGTGGGTGTTACTGGTACTGTATAAATCTCTATGAAACTCCTCAGCCACTTGAACTATCTCATCCATATTAGTGACGATATTGCCGGCTTTGTCTCTTAACGCATACATCTGATTCTTGCCTATTCCTAGTTTCTTCTTCACTGCTTTTAGGCTTCCTCCGTTCCTGAGAGCATGTTCAATTCTATCCATATTATAGTTCATTATGTCAGCTGTCTTACGCTTGTTGATTAACTTAGAAAGTTCTGCCAGTTCTATCCTAGCTGTAGGGTTAGAGGCTTTGATACATTGGCGTTTATTGATCAGATCTTTCGTCTCCTGCGACAGCTTATTGGTCTCCTGTCTAACGGAGTTACCACCGACTTCTAATGCGCACTCCTTAATGATGCCCATAAGATTGTCGTTCATTGCTTCAACACTAAGGTCATCTTCCTGAGTTAAAGCCGAATACCTCTTCTGTAGCTTTATCCGGAATTCCTCTAGTTTCCCTCTTACCGCTAACTCATTGATTGGCTTCTTATGTACCAGTTCCTTCCGTTCCCACCTCAAGTTTATGTTAATTCGAGTTCTTACCATCCTATGCTCACTGCAGCGCACCTTTCCGAGCACGTCTACATCTTGTATGATGCCAGGGTTAGCGCAGAGTATGAAGTCGATTTCATTTCTAGTCTCCCCATTCGGGCTCCTCCACGTCCACTTTCGTCTAACTCGCTTGCGGAAAAAGGTATTCATTATCCGCATATTATTCTGTTCTGCAAACTCTACAAATAACTCTCCCCTGCTATTCCTAGAGCCTATGCCATATTCCCCCACTGACTTGTCTCCAGCCTGCTTCTTGCCTACCCTGGCATTGAAGTCGCCCATCAGTATAGTGTATTTTGTTTTGACTTTACCCATCGCCGATTCCACGTCTTCATAAATGTTTTCGACTTCCTGGTCATCATGACTGGATGTAGGGGCATAGACTTGTACCACCTTCAATTTGTACTTCTTATTAAGCTTCACAACAAGACCTGCCACCCTCTCGTTAATGCTATAGAATTCCTGTATGTTACCAGCTATATCCTTATTAATCAGGAATCCGACTCCTAGTTCTCGTCTCTCCGCTAAGCCCCTGTAGCACAGTATATGCCCGCTTTTTAGCACTGTATATGCTTGTTTTGTCCTCCTAACCTCACTGAGCCCACTTATATCCCATTTACTGCCCTCTAATTCCTCCAATAGCACCGCTAGACTCGCTTCACTAGATAACGTGCTAGCGTTAAACGTTGCCAGGTTCATATTCCAATCGCAACCTGTCCAGAGCCAGGGATTCTTAGCACCCTCAGCTGCGTCGCAGGTCTGACCGTCGCCGCGGTCAGTTGCTGCGCAGCTGCTGGGGACTGAGGGCCGGGGTTTGATTGTTCTATATTTGTTCATATTGTTCATATAGGAGGTTGAGGCCAAGTACTGCACCAGGGTGGCCAATCCTGCTCTGGTGAGAGAGTGCGTTACCGGTTCTGGTCACCGGTATCAGGCCGCACTCCAGGTCTGTTCGTGCAATTTTCTCAACACACGGTTTTTTTTTTTGTTTTCTTTTTCCCGTGGAGAATTGCGCGGCACCGGGATTTGAACCACGGTCCTCTTGCACACGAGGCGGATACTCTACCACCCCGCGGAAGTTGTACATCTCATTTAACCTACAGTGGTGCCTTATTTGATCAGTCAAGGTGGACCAATCTGAGCTCGGTTATACCGCACGGATGGCACTCAGCTAGAGAACCTGGTATTTATGACCGGCACATGTGTGGCCATACATATTATAGAAGATTGGTTTTTTTAGGGGGGGGGGGGGGTCCCGGTACAGTGATAAACTAAACGAAAAGACATTAAAAAGGGGGGAAGAAAAAGAAAAAAAGAAGGAGAAATAAAGGAGAGAGCAGGTGATTTGAACTCGTGACCCTTGGATGTTGCGCGGAAAGATATCTCAGTCGGTTGGTCTGTCAGGCCCCAGGTCACTTTGAAGCGCCACACCTCCTGCTCCGAGCCTCATACTTACGTGGAAAGGTGCTGATGTCCGCGATGGTCGATTTTGGGTGGTTTTTTGAGTGGTTGGAAGGCATACTTTCTTGGAAAAGTGGCAGCCCGTGGATAAGAGCGAACTCGAGCGGCTTTGGAGACTAGGAAAAGCTTGATCACGTGCTAGGCGAGCGCGGCACGCTTAGCGTGGGAAGCGTGGGAAAAGAGAACGGCCCAGAAAGCTGTACTACGAGTGTTATGACTGATAATTTTCTATATATATATATATATATATATATATTCATCTCATCTATGGGATTGAATGCGAGCGCTGTTGCTTTGTCTCTGCGTGTAGTAGTTAAGAGAACGAATTTAAGGAAGGAGAAGCAGAAAGAAAAGGAAAGATTCGGAAGCATAATTGCAGCGCCGTGGTTTTAAAGCGCACCCGCGGTAGAGAAACGGAAAGAGATATAAGCGTGCGTGGCCATGATACGCACACGACAAACTGCCTTAAAATATTTAGAGACTTGAGAGAAAGTTTTGTTAACAACCGATAACACGGAGATCAGCACTCGAATACGACGAGAGAAATTATTGAGACGTGGAAAATTCCCTTGAACTAAGTATGGTTTGCGAGACCAATGCTTGTAAGTATTGAACTTTTTAAAAGATGAGTGGAATATGCGCTCACCGACAGGACAGCGTCCGCACAAGACCACACCAGGCACCTTACTGAGACATGGCGCGCTTTGTGGCCGGAACAAAGCCCCCCCCCCCCCTTCTCTACCGGCCAAGTGCAGAAAACGTGCGTTCCGATCGCTCAAGGCTGCGCGGACATAGTATAGCTCTAGAGTCTAGGAAAAGCTTAAACAGGTGCGAGCGCGGCACGCTTAGCGTGGGAAGCTAGCCCGAGTAACTATCTGTGTATAGCTGTGTGTAACTGGCCTTTACTAGAACCTCGTGGTGCAAAACTAGCAAATCTCGACTTGAACTTAGTGCTGCATTCTAAGATGATGTAGAATACGCGGAAGCGAACGGGAGCATGGCGGCGAGTTTCATTGAAAACTTCACGACGTTGTGGAGAACTTCGACGCCATTGTCCACGATTTCTTCCGGTAACGGCAAAATCGACTGCATGCATAGGCAGTTCAACCGCACGTAAGCACCCAGCAGGCGCCGCTTCACGACGCGAAAAAGCCGGAGAAAGCGACTTAACACCGGGAAAGTTAGCGCTTTGTAATAAAGCTGTCGCAGAATGACGACTGTGTCGCCAACGTTTTAACGGCCACTTACTTTTCGCGGAACTGTCGAGTTTGTTAAAAGCAGGGTCGACTGCATTCGTGCCCACGCTATGCACCATTTACGAATATGTCGTGTCGCTTTTTACTGGGGCCTGTAGCTTTTGTGAATTTTCCTGTACATTGACTGGTGCCTTTGGTGTATTTGCATGACGCATGGTGTGATCTTTTTCTGTTATACTCATGTTCGTGTTGCCTGTAGGTTTTGTACATGTACTCCTCTCGTTACGACTTCCTTTCAGCCTTTTCGTTCTCGCCTTGCATACATGCGCTTATTTGCAGTAATCGAGTGTTAATTATTACATAGGAATTCAGTTCGCACCGTGTCTTTAAAGACATTAAGTAAATGGCTCTGTTTACTGAATGTTCATTGACCATTCTAATATATTAATAGGTGATCTGGTATAGCCTGGGAAGCTTCCTTTACTATCATTAGTGTTCTGTTGCATTGTGTGCTCCAGGAGAAGTTCATCGATATCACTTGGAGGTACAGTACAGCAAAAGTTTGCGGAATGCGCGTGACAAAGCGACCCTCCTCCCCTTTTAGCGGTGAACCCCTGTTGTCGAGACCGACGCCTGCACGCATGCGCGTCCCCCCGAAACTGCCAGCGTGCATGTTTCCACGCTTCCTCCTTTCGCGCCCGGCGATATCCGAATGTAGCCGCGAGGTAGCCCTCTTGCGATATGCGCTGTGGCGGCTTCGACGGGCGAACCTGTGTGAAACGTGTTTAGAAGCGTGAACTTGCGGCCGCCACCGCTGCAGCTTTTTTGCCGAGTCATGTGATAGCGAGTCAATGTGATAGCGCCGACAGGCGTCGTTCAGTGTTTGTTATCAGAAGCGGATAAGCAACCGCCAGCGCCTATAAGAAGCACGCGCTATTCCGATTGAAGCATTCTTTGCCCTGGAGCCCGTTGGTCTTCTTGCGCGTCTGCGCGCGTCACCATCCCTGCAGTACACGACACATGGCGACGAAGGTGGAATCGACGCAGGTGGCCTCCCGGGACCGCTGCGGATGCTGACAACATGCGGGCCAGGCTAGGGCGGCGGAACCTCGAGGAAACGGCAACATGTCAAAGGTGGGAAGAGTCGATTGCTTCGAGGAGAAGGCCGAAAGTTTTGACTCGTACGTGGAACGGTTCGAGTTGTATGTGGAGGCAAATGAAGTAGCCGACAGCAAGAAATTAGCCGTATTCTTGACGGTCGCAGGACCGAAATCATACGAAATACTGAAAAACCTGCTCGTGCCCCATGCGCCGTCCAGTAAAACGTACGATGAGGCTGAAGCGGTTGTGAAGAACCATTACAAACCCCAGAAAGCCATCGTAGCGGAAAGTTGCAGCTTCAACCACCGCGTACAGTTTGAACAAGAAAGCGTGACAGACTTCATACTCCAGCTGAAGAATTTAGCCAGAAGTTGCGCATTCGGTGACTTTCTTGACCAAGCCTTGAAGGACAGGCTCGTAGCGGGGCTGCGATGCGCGGTCACCCAGCGGTAGCTGTTTGCGGCTGACGCCGGTGTTCTGACCTTTGAAGGGGCTTGCAAAATTGCTCTGAACCGCGAAGTGGCATCGAAGCAGTCGCAACAAATTAAGTCTGCCTGCTTTCAGCTGTCACGTCCGTCTGAGGAGCTGCTTTGTCAAATACGCAAGCTCTCAGGCCAACAACACCCCGTCAGAGAGAACCGCAGGCGAGGAGTCGGGACAGAACCGATAGAATGTTTCCGATACATGTGGAAAAAAACCACTCGGAAAGAACATGTCGATACCGCAGGTACAAGTGCCACAACTGTGGCACGCAAGGTCATCTCGGGGCGATGTGCAGGCGGGGAACCGAACCACGCAAAGAACTAAATTGGGTGGACGACTCCACGAAAGCATCGGATAATGATTTGCAGATTTGTAGTATCACCAGCAGCAAGTCCGCGTATTATATTACCGTGGATGTACAGGGCCACAACCTGACCATGCAAATAGAGACGGGTGCCTCAGTGACGCTGATGCCAAAGGCAATCACCAGAACAGGGCGCACCTGCCCCTGGATGCGGTGGCTGATCCGTTGAGAACGTACACCGGCGAGCTTGTCCCAGTTCTTGGTTCGGTCGACGTGCAAGTAAAATACAACAAGCAGACTTGCGTCCTTCCCCTGTTAATAATCGACAATGCAGGAAAGCAGTGGTCGTGACTACTGGAAAGAAACTGGCTGAGTCGACTAAGGGTAAAGGGACGAAGTCGCTGCCATAGGGTCAGTAGACATTGTAACTGAGCTGAAACAGATATTTGCGCCTGTTTTTTTTTTCGAAGCACTTAGGACCAGTTTCCGGGTTCAAAGCGCAAATACTAATAAAACCGGACAGCGAACCCATGTTCTGCAGAGCACGTAAGGTACCTTTCGCTCTTGTAACCAGTGGGGAAATAAGCTGGATACTTGGGAGGAAGCCGGCGTCGTGAAGCGGGTAACACGGAGCGATTGGGCAACACCCTTGGACGCTGTGCAAAAAGACGGAGGGGCAGACGCCCGGTTGTGTGGTGACTATAAGCTCGCTGTGAACCCCGAGCTGAAAACGGAGCATTACCAGCTACCAGAAGACTTGTTTGCAGCTTTAGAGGGCTTGAGTGTTTTTTGAGTTTTGGATCTAGCCTCTGCATACCAGCAAGTAGAGCTATGCGAAGACTCCAAGTCACTCTTGACTATAAACACGCATAAAGGGCTCTTCCAATACCAGCGTCTGCCCTTTGGCATTGCAAGCGCTCCGGCAGTATTCCAGTCGCTTATGGACTGAATTCTCTGTGGTATTCCTCACGTAGGATGTTACATTGATGATGTCATTATTGGGGGTACCACCACGTTGGACTGGCGAGAGCGGCTAGAACAAGTACTCCAGCGGTTTCAGGCCCACAATGTAACTCTTCAAGAGGAAAAATGCAAGTTTTTTTCAAAGGGAAGTTCGGTACCTGGGCCACCGGATATCTGCAGCCGGAATCCAGCCTTCGGGCTCAAAAGTTAAAACAATTACGACTGCGCCAGCACCCTCAAATGCAACGGAACTGAAATCATTCTTGGGCATGGTGACCTTTTATTCAAAGTTCTTGGCGACTGTGGCAGCACCGCTATACGCTCTTTTAAAGAAAGGCCTGCGGTGGCACTGGTCCAAACAATGCGCTGCTGCTTTCCACAAAACAAAGCTGCTCAGGCTGAGCCCAGTACTCTGCTGCCACAACCCAAAGCGACCGCTTGTACTCAGTTGCGATGCATCTCAGTACGGACTGGGCGCAGTGATTTCGTATGTGCAACCAAACGGGGACGAAAGGCTCATTGCGTTTGCCTCTCGAACATTATCGGCAGCGGAACGCACGTACTCGCAAATTGAAAGAGAAGCGTTGGCCATAATGTACGGGTTCAAGCAGTTTCATCGATATCTGTACGGCCGTCGTTTTACGCTTTTCACGGACCACCAGCCGTTACTCTGCATCCTAGGTGCCTGCAAGCTGATATACCAACTTTGGCCGCTGCGCGCTTGCAACGATGGGCGCTTATCTTGGCGGGATATCGTTACAAGCATAGGTATCGGAAAGGGTCCCAAATGGACAGTGGCGTAGCCAGAAATTTCGTTCGGGGTGGGGGGGGGGGGGCTCACATTGTAGCTCGGCCTCCTGCTTAAGGGGGAGCTTTAGCTCGTGTGCTACTATGTAAATACATGTAGGAGAATCTGTTTTTTTTTTTCTCGGCAAACACTGCACCAAATTTGACGAAGTTTGTTGCATTTAAAAAGAAACTGCAATTCTAGTAACTGATCTTCTTAGTTTTTCATTTAGGTTGCGAATTCTTTATTCAAAATTGGCAAGAATCCCCAATTTTCAGTAAACGAAACTACCAAGTTTAAAGCTCTCTTAACTCAACAATGTACAATGATATTACAATTCTGTGAATCGCCTCTAACAGTACATTTACACCGGAAAAAAATTGTGTTAAACATTACTCTACAAAAATTTAGTATCATGGAAATGCTTTTGCAGAACCCTTGCACACAACGTAACCAATTCACGTAAGGTACAAATTGGCATACCAAATTTATCTGCTTTGACTGTTATAGTAGATGACATTTACAGAAGCGCGATATGTGTTCTTGATGCAGAGCTGTTAGCTTGTAAACGTCGTCCTTCCATTATCTTCGAACTTTCGAATTTCTCAAAATATATTGAACGTAATTCAGGCCCTAAATCAAATTTCCGCTATCAACAGACACTAGAATTCAACTTTCCCTCTCAAATGCAACAAGTTTTATTAAAATCGATCCATATATTATCTCAGAAAAGCGTTTCTCCCTTTTACATGTATCTGAATAGGCCGCGTCGGAGTTGGGCCCGAGCTAAAGCTTCCTCTTAAAAAGAATTTGTCTTGCGATGAATTGCATAAATAACTGCATTGACATTGCCAAAGATGCTGCAAACGAATTGTTGAACGCTGCGCACTGTCAAAACAAGTAAAATATGTATTCCTTTTATAAAGGAATATACCCGTATGTGCCAAAAATAGTGCCCAAAGTAACTGATATCACTGCTTCCATGTTTTTGTCTAAAAAGTAAACAAAATATCCGAGGAACTTTAGCACTATATCAGTTCGAAACCAGCTAAGCAGTGCATGCCGCTGATACGAAAAATGTAATGGCCACGAAATGAACAGGTTGAGGACCAATATGTTAATGAGACTTTGTCATTGCAGAACCTTGTATACATTCTTTTACACATGGAAGGGCCAGTGAAAAAATCTCAATGACGCTATCATTCGTTCCAATGTATTACGCAGGAGCAGCTGTCGCCAGTCGTGTATCGTGAGTAATTGCACCGAAATTATAGTCGCAACAGAGAGCACGCATAAAAAGCAGTTCTGCAAAATATACGAGGGCGAGTCAAATGAAAGTGAGCCAGTGCTAATATATTACGAATTCGGTACTTTATTTAAAAGTAGTCTTAATAGGCATTTAGATATTTGTTCAGTTGACTAACGAGTTGTCGCGTGATTCCCGTCTCATAAAACTCCTTGGGTTGCTGCTTCAATAAGTCTGCAACTGACTCTTTCACATCATCGTCCGACACGAATCTGGTTCCCTTGAGCTGTTTCTTAAGGTGCCCAAAAATGTGGAAGTCGCAAGCCGACAGGTCTGAGGTGTATGGCGGGTGTTGCAGCGTTTCCCACTTAAACTTTGGCAGTTTTGTATTCACCACATCAGCGACACGGGGACGGGCATTGTCGTGAATCACGACGACCCCGCTCGTCAATTTTCCATGTTGTTTGTTCTTGATTGCGACCCGCAGCCGCTCCGACGTTTCACAATATCGAAAACAATTGAGTCTCTCAAGATTTAGCAAATTCTATCAGCAATGGCCACTGAGGATCGAAAAAAGTCAACACCTTTCCGGCGGAAATTGTGGCCTTTGCTTTATTGGGGGGTGGGGTGAACTCGAATGCTTCCCCTGTAAACTTTGCCGTCGTGTTTCAGGCTCGCACAAGTGGCACCATGGTTTGTCTCCGATCGCAATTGCAGACGACAAATCGTCACCCTCATTCTCATACCTGATCAGATGAGTCAAGGCAGCGCCAAACTTCTCCGTCTTCTGGCGGTGGTTCAAATTCTTGGGAATCCATTGCGCACACGAGAGCCGATAACCGAGATGTTCATAAATATGGCGTGAACCGAACCGTGACTGATGTTCACACTCTCTGTCAGTTCATCGATGCTTTTCCTCCGTTCTTCTCATCAACCTTTGCAATTTTGTCGGGTGTGATTGCACGGTGGCTTTGGCCCGGTCTTGGATCGTCTTTGCAACTTTCGCGTTCTTCTTTGAACCGTTTGCTCCGACGCTTCACAGTGGCCAATGGAATTCAATGTTCAACGTACACGGCAGCAATACGGCGACTGCTTTCTTTTTCAGAAACACCTTCAGCTGTCAAAAAACGTCACCACACCACGCTGCTCAACTTCTGGAGCGTGCGTTACGTCACGCAATCATGTTCAACCCGGTGTATATGAGCATTAAAGAACATTGATTCGCACACCTGCGTGTCACTTTTGCAAATTAGAGATGCCTGTGGGCTACGCGCACGCCTCGCAGATAATGAACCGAAGCATTATTGCGCGGGGTGGGTAGGCTCACTTTCATTTGACTCGCCCTCGTACATCAGAAATGCGAAGATACAATGGCATATACAAATGTGAAGATACAGCTTGATAAAGGGCAAAATGTGTCATACAAAGTTCACTGCACATATACACAAAATCTTGCGACAAGATATTTAAATATACTTATAAGTCTCCAATAAATCTACGTATCTAAGAAACAGTCACTGTACATAATGCGTCAAACAAAGCAAATAAACATGTTGCGCAGTGACAGATTCACACAATCCACGATTTATCGCGCACGACGCGCTTGCTCCCCGCTTTTCTCCTTTGCGCACAAGAGACTGAGCCACCAACGCCACCCCCAACGCTTTCACTCGCACATACAGCATGCGGCGCTCGGTCACGAGGTTATCGGCTTTGGACTTTATACGAAACGTGAGGGCGACGACAGGAATGCGCCTGGAGTGTCCATATATTTGCTATCGCAATAATATAATATGAGTGTCCGCAACTGAAGCGTCCCATGGCCCATTACTTTCCGCAAAAGAAGTAACAAAATCGAACTTTCCCCATGCGCCAATTCGCTGCGCCGCAACAGCGTCTTTTTTTTTTTTTCCTCCTTAGGGGCGCGGGCACTAAAATAAAAAAAAAAAACGGAAAGGAAAGCATCTTGGCCACAACTGAATGTTTACTTTGGGCAACTAATGTGGCTACTGAAGGAGGAATGAACGTTTATTGTCAGTAACAACAAGAAAGTGTTCTTTCTTCGCCCTAGGTGGGCGACTCTTAGTCCAGAAAGCCAATGGCTAATGCTGCACAGCCCGTGCCCGGTCCACCAGATCTCGCTGATCTTCCAGGCTCTGTGCCTTTAACATTGCCTGCCACGTTTCTTCGATCGCTTGTAGCGGTTCTGAGGCACCATCTTGACTGGTTTTCTTGCGGTGTGGGCACACAAACACCATGTGTTGGCGAGTGTTCGGTACATCGCAATATTTGCATAGGTATGAGAATTTGGTGGGGTGCATCCGGTGCATGATAATTCCATGGACATACCCAAGAAAACGTGAGACGTTTGGTCCACAGAAAACCTTAAGCATACTGCTCAGTATCCTGCACCAGCGATACAAGACTTTGCGGAGAGGTGATGCCGGCGAGCGACCATTTTCTTTTTCTCCTCTGCTAGCCAGAAAGCGTGCAGAACTCTGCCAGGCGAAAATGCACTAGGCCAGAGAAAACCGAACGCGCACCAAAGTGAGCCGCGCGGTGGTCGGGGCAACACGAGAAATACGCATGCGTTCGGGTTGGCTCTGGCAGCCCGCGGGTAGGGTAGCGAGAACAAAAAAAATTAAAGCGGCTCAATGTGCCCTCGCGAACGAAAGTCAAAGTAGAAAAAGCAAATAAGAACGTAGTTTCCTCTGCTGGCTTTAGTGTCTTGACATGGATGCTGTGGCGTAGGTAAAAAAAAAATGTCGATATTTTTGTGTGTGAAATGACGACACAAACGAATCACCGCAACGCTTCGTCTCATCGGACCTCTCTGCGTGCTTTGGCAACTTGTCTGATAGTGTGTTGATTTGGCTTGTCTCGTTGTATGTTCCGATGTTCAACTTTAGCAAAGTCAATGCATCTTTGGCGTCAAATGTTTATAACAACAATCAACCCCCAAAGTTCCGCAATTGACAATCTAAAGCACAACTTTGGAAATGCCAATGCACCTTTCACATCAAATGTTTGAGAACTTTATACCCATAAAGTTTCGGAATTGACATCTATGCGCTCAGTAGGTTCCGCGAGATGCATGCCGCGCCGACCCGGTTCGCCAAAACGCCCTTGAAACTTTGTGCTCGCATGCAGTGGCGTAGCTAGGTCGTCTGGCACCCGGGGCCCATAGGTCTTCTGTCACCCCCCCCCGCCGGGTGTAGCCGGCGGAAAGGGTGTCTTCAGGCGTATATGACAACCCCCCTCCCCCACTGGCCCCTTGCACCCGGGGCCCACGGCCCCCCGGCCCCCCCTGTTGCTACGCCACTGCTCGCATGGGGCTGCTTGAGTTATGTGACTCCCGGTGTAAGGGCGTTGCCGCGGAATCCAGCCAGAGTTCACAATGTTCGCGGTGAAATGTTTTTTCGAGCGTGAAAAATACATTTTAGACGAAATCCAGCATGATTTCCGGCGCCGAAGGTTGCTTTGGTCGGCGGTGCATGGTCAGCACGAAAAAATTTCGGGGGGGGGGGGGGGGGTGGCTAAAGCTTCATAAGCCCTTCCCCTGGCTACGCCCTTGCAAATGGAAGTGTCCGATGCGTTATCGAGATGGCCACTTCCAAGTCAAGCAAAGGATGAAGCGGCCAACTGTTTCGCAGTTTTTGAAACGACGCCGCTGTCGGCCAGTGATCTCGCCAAGGTTACCACACAGGACAAAGTGCTGTGCAAAGTTGCTGAACTTACGTGTAGTGGATAGCCACTGCAAGTAGAAGCCGAGCTACGGCCATGCCACACCAGACGAATGGAACTATTGCTAGAGCAAGGATGCGTGACATGGGGTAGCAGGGTCGTTGTTCCGCCCAAACTGCAAGAATATGTTTTGGCATTACTGCATGCTGAGCATCCTGGAACAGTCCGAATGAAGATGTTAGCTCGCGGCCTGCTGTCGTGGCCTGGGCTTGACGCAGCCATCGAAACCGTCGTGAAAAATTGAAAAATCTGCCAAGCAACGCTAGTAGCGCTCCCCGCGCCCCTTTGGAACCCTGACCATTTCCTGCTCGCTGTTGCCAAAGAGTACACTGATTCTTTTCTTTTTTTTTTTTTCGAGTGCGAAGGCGCTTCATTGTTGCTGTGAGTCGACTCTTATTCGAAGTGGATTGATGTCTTTCCCATGAAATCGACAACGGCCTTGCACATCATTGAACGGCTTCGTACCCTTTTTTTTCTGCATACGGGTTGCTGGAACAGCTAGTGTCAGATCATGGCCCCAATTCACGCCGCGAGAGTTCAATGATTTTCTCGAGTCATGGGGAGTGCGTCACACGTACAGCCCACCTTATCACCCGCAGTCTAATGGAGCAGCTGTGAGGTGTGTGCAGACAGTAAAGAAGACCTTCCGTAAGCAACTGATCCATGATAGCGCTTCCTGCAGCCACAAGACGCTACGAGAACGCCTAGACCATTTTTTGCTTGCCTATCGGACAACTCCACGCGCAGTAACGGGCCGCTCACCAGCCAAACTGTTTCTAACGAGGGCGCCGCGTACAAAGCTGTCGCTGCTAAAGCCCTAATTTCAAGAAGACATGCCAAAGGGGTAACAAAAGTCCGAGGCTCAACGCCACCGAGGTCGCTCTCCATGGCACTTCTTCACGGAAGCAGACCGCGTCTACGGTAAAACTGTCAGAGGGGAGAAAAGAGCGTGCACTGAAGGCCGAATGGTGAAGGTCATTAGCCCTGTGACGTACTTGGTGGACACGATGAGCAAAGTGCATTTAGTTCACGTTGATAACGTTGATTCCCAGCACGCAGATACGTCTACCCCATGCCAGTCATCCCAGCCAGCCATTCCAGAGCACCCGCCGTACGCGGGACCCCGGACAGTCCCGGCGGGTATGCCCGGGAGCACGACGGTTGTGCACGAGCGGGACCAGCCCATGCAGGGAGACCGTCAGCCAATGGGTCAACGAGAGCATCTCCAAATAAATCCTGAGGATGAGGCAACCGTCCCGCCCACGACCCCCACACCAGCACGGCCCCTATGCCAGGCACCTGTCCAGTCCACGTCACCCGAGCGCCCTGCCGTACCACGTAGAAGTTCACGACAGCGGCACAAACCTGTTCGTTACGAGTTGGAGGACTTTCGCAAAGGAACTTAACTTGTGGGGGAAGGAATGTGATAGCACTGACAGGCGTCGTTCAGTGTTTATCAGAAGCGGATAAGCAACCGCCAGCGCGTATAAGAAGCGCGCGCTGTTCCGAATAAAGCATTCTCTGTTCCGGAGCCCGTTGGTCTTCTTCCTGGTCACGCTGCGCGCCCGCGCGCGTCACCGTTCGCGCAGTTCACGACAGAAGACTTCGCGGATGCCACGCTGTTCACACTGAACTTCACGACGTTGTGGGGAACTTCGACGCCACTTTCCACGATTTCTTCCGGAAACGGCAAAATCGACTGCATGCATAGGCAGTTCAATCGCACGTAAGCACGCAGCAGGCGCCGCTTCACGACGCGAAAAAGCCGGAGAAAACGACTTGACGCCGGGAAAGTTAGCGCTTTGTAATAAAGCTGTCGCAGAATGACGACTGTGTCGCCAACGTTTTAACGGTCACTTACTTTTCGCGGAACTGTCGAGTTTGTTAAAAGCAGGTTCGACTGCATTCGTGCTCACGCTAGGCACCATTTAAGGATATGTCGTGTCACTTTTTACTGGGGCCTGTAGCTTTTGTGAGTTTTCCTGTACATTGACTGGTGCCTTTGGTGTATTTGTATGACGCATGGTGTGATCATTTTCTGTTCTACTCATGTTCCTGTTGCCTGTAGGTTTCGTACATGTACTCCTCTCGTTACGACTTCCTTTCAGTCTTTTCGTTCTCGCCTTGCATACATGCGCTTATTTGCAGTAATCGAGTGTTAATTATTACATAGGAATTCAGTTCGCACCGTCTCTTTCAAGACATTAAGTAAATGGCTCTGTTTACTGAATGTTCATTGACCATTCTAATATATTAATAGGTGCTCTGGTATAGCCTGGGAAACTTCCTTTACTATCATTAGTGTTCTGTTGCATTGTGTGCTCCAGGAGAAGTTCATCGATATCACTTGGAGGTACAGTCTACAGCAAAAGTTTGCGGAATGCGCGTGGCAAAGCGACCCTCCTCCCCTTCTAGCGGTGAACCCCTGTTGTTGAGACCGACGCCTGCACGCATGCGCGTCCCCCCGAAACTGCCAGCGTGCATGTTTCCACGCTTCCTCCTTTCGCGCCCGGCGATATCCGAATGTAGCCGCGAGGTAGCCCTCTTGCGATATGCGCTGTGGCAGCTTCGAAGGGCGAACCTGTATGAAACGTGTTTAGAAGCGTGAACTTGCGGGCGCCAGCGCTGCCGCTTTTTGCCGAGTCACGAGCGCTGAGGCATAGGTCTGGCCCGGTGGCGAACGCAACAAGTCATTTGTTTTCTGGGCTGCACCTTCTCGTGGCCAGTCTTCGTTGTTTCTTTTTCACGAACGGTGCGTTCTACCGCAGAAGAGTGTGTCGGAAGACGCGCTCTATAGAAGGAGGCAAGACTCTATAGAAGGCAAGACTAAAATGGACAATTGATTTCCGGTGTATAAACGAAGTTCTGACCGTCGAAGCCGCCACGGCGCATATGGCAAGAGGGCTACCTCGCGGCTACATTCAGATATCGCCGGGGCACGCAAAGAGGAAGCGTGGAAACATGGACGCTTGCAGTCTCGGAGGAACGCGCATGCGTGCAGGCGTCGGTCTCGACACCAGGAGTTCACCGCTACAAAGGGAGGAGGGTCGCTTTGCCACGCGCTCGCGCATCCCGCAACCTTTTGCTGTTGACTGTGCATCTCTATGCTCATCGGCGTTCAAAATTTATTGCCTATTGCTAATATTCATGTGCTCAGTTCATTATTTCATTGGTTCAAATGCAGGCAGTGGTGTTGCAAATCTCTCCCGTATTATTGGTATCTCAATACATCTTAACTGAGTCGGGCAGTGATTGCACTGCACAGGAGGCTATTTTATGTGAGGCGAACGAATGTGCCTGTGGGGTTCTTTTTCATTCCTTTCTTTCAATTAAAAATAAAGACTAGCTCTAATGCCCCTTTTGCCAGTCACCAATAGCAGACTGTATGCACAGCCAAATAAGTACAAAGTGTGTGTTTTATTATAAATTACAAGAATTTGGTTTCTGCATCTGTACCAGGCAGAAACGAGCCTGTTTTGATGAAATTAAACGTTGAGCATCATAAATACAGTTATCCATTTAAACATTGCAGAGAATATTAGAAGAATATCACGTATAATTTATTTTGTATTGTGCAGTGTTGCCTTGTGTATTCTTTTTTGTTTGATGGTATCTGCAGGCTTGGAGTGATGCCCGTCACCGGCAAAAGATGCTGAGAGCGAGTGGGGCTATACTAATCCAGGTACAACCAAATTAGGAAGGCCCACTAAGCTTCAACAAGCCACTCTCTCACCAGAACAGGAATTGGCCTCCGTGGTGCATTATTCAGCCACCCCCTCCCACATGGCTCACTCACTTACCCAATGGTCCTCAGTCCCCAGCAACGGCGGAGCACCTGACCAAGGCGGCGGTCAGAGCTGTAACGCAGCAGAGGGTGCTAAGAATCTCTGGATCCTCGCAGGCCACCAATGGAAACTGACCCTTGCAACGTTTAACACCCACACCCTCTCGAGTGAGGCTAGGTTTCCAGGACTCTTTGAGGAATTATCAGGCATTATTTGGGATATCATCGGTCTTAGTGAGATTAGAACTGGTGAGGCTTATAGTGAGGCTTATACATTGCTGCAAAACGGACATGTCCTCTGCTATAGAGGTCTCCTAGATAAAAAGCAATAGGGGGTAGGATTCCTAATCCATAAGGACAAAGCGGGCAACATTGACAAATTCTGCAGCATTAATGAGAGGGTAGCTGTAGTCGTAATCAAGCTTAATAAGAGGTATAGATTAAAGGTAGTACAAGCCTACGCTCCAACATCCAGTCACGATGATGAGGAAGTAGATCAGTTTTATGAAGATGTTGAATTAGCGATTAGAAAAGTGCAAACTCAGTATACTATAGTAATGGGCGACTTCAATGCAAAAGTGGGGGGGAAAGGACGCTGGGGAACAAGCAATTGGCAACTACGGCGTAGATTCTAGGAACGCTAGAGGAGAGATACTGGTAGAATTCGCAGAAAGGAATAAACTTCGAATAATAGACACCTTTTTCAAGAAGCGTAGCAACATAAAGTGGACCTGGAAAAGCCCTAATGGTGAAACAAGAAATGAAATTAACTTCATACTTTCTGCTGATCCCAGCATAGTGCATGATGTAGAAGTGATAGGTAGGGTAAAGTGCAGTGATCATAGGATAGTGAGGGCTAGGATTCACCTCAATTGTTCAAGTAAAATTGGTCAAGAAGAACCAGGTCAACTTAGAGGCAGTAAGGGTAAAAGCAGGCAAACTTAGGCTGGTACCTGCAAACAAATTTGCAGCCTTAGAACAGAGAGATGATGACATAGAGGTAATGAATGACACCGTAACGAGGTTGGCTTCAGAGGCAGCAATTGAAGTGGGAGGCAAGGCACCAAGGCAACCAGTAAGCAAGCTCTCCCAGGTAACAAAGTACCTAATAAAGAAACGACAAAGAATGACAGTGTACAACTCAAGAGATAAGATAGAATTCGCGGAACTGTCAAAACTGATCAACAAGGCGGAAATGAGGGATATTAGAAACTATAACGTGAGAAAGACTGAAGAAGCCTTAAAAAATGGACGCAGCCGGAAATCAGTTAGAAAGAAACTTGGCATAGGACAAACCAACATGTAAGCACTAAAAGATAAGCAGGGTAATATCAGCAATCTCGAAGATATGGTAAAAGCAGCGGGAGAATTCTATACTGACCTGTACAGTACCCAGAGGAGTCAGGATATCTCAATGAGAAACATTATTCATCAGGATACAGAAACTCCTCCTATAGCTAGCGATGAGGTAAGGAGGGCCCTACAAAACAAGAAACAAGGAAGAGCGGCAGGAGGAGATGGAATAACAGTCGATTTAATCAAAGATGGAGGAGACATGATGCTTGAAAAACTGGCGGCTCTCTATACGTAATGTCTATCAATGCGAGGGTCCCAGAAAACTGGAAGAATGCAATCATTATACTAATCCACAAAAAGGGAGGCGTTAAAGAATTGAAAAATTATAGGCCCATTAGCTCACTCCCAGTATTATATAAATATTTCCCTAAATAATCTCCAATAGAATAAGGGCAACACTGGACTTTAGTCAACCAAGGGAACAGGTTGACTTCAGGAAGGGATACTCTACAATGGATCACATCCATGTCATTAATCAGGTAATCGAGAAATCCAGAGTATAGTAAGCCTCTCTATATGGCTTTCATAGATTACGAAAAGGCATTTGATTCAGTAGAGATACCAACAGTCATAACAGCATTACGTAATCAAGGAGTACAGAACGCTTACCTAAATACCTTAGAAAATATCTACAGAGGTTCTACAGCTACCTTAATTCTACACAAGAAAAGCAGGAAGATGCTTATAAAGAAGGGGGTCAGGCAAGGAGAAACAATCTCTCCAATGCTATTCACTGCGTGCTTGGAAGAAGTATTCAAGCTATTAAACTGGGAAGTCTTAGGACTAAAGATCAGTTTGCCGCTGACATTGTTCTATTCAGCAACACTGCAGATGAGTTGCAACAAATGATTGAGGACCTTAACAAAGAGAGTGTAAGAGTGGGATTGAAGATTAATATGCAGAAGACAAAGCTGATGATAAATAGCCGGGCAAAGGAACAAGAGTTCAGGATTGCCAGTCGGCCACTAGAGTCTGTGAAGGAGTACGTTTACCTAGGTCAATTAATCACAGGGAAACCTGATCATGAGAGGGAAATTCACAGAAGAATAAAAATGCGTTGGATCGCATACGGCAGACATTGCCAGCTCCTGACTGGAACCTTAGCATTATAATTGAAAAGCAAGGTGTATAATCAGTGCACTTTACCAGTGCTGACATGTGGGGCAGAAACTTGGAGACTGACAAAGAAGTTAGAGAACAAGTTAAGGATCGCGCAAAGAGCAATGGAACGAAGATTGCCAGGCATAGTGTTAAGAGACAGAAAGAGAGCGGTTTGGATCAGAGAGCAAACGGGTATAGACTATATTCTAATTGACATCAAGAGAAAAAAATGGAGCTGGGCAGGTCATGTAATACGCAGGTTAGATAAGCGTTGGACCATTAGGGTTACAGCATGGGTACCAAGAAAAGGGTAACACAATGGAGGCTGACAGAAGACTAGGTGGAGCGATGAAATTAGGAAATTCTCTGGCGCTAGTTGGAATAGGTTGGCGCAGGACAGGGGGTAATTGGAGATCGCAGGGAGAAGCCTTCGTCCTGCAGGGGATATAAAACAGGCTGATGATGATGATAACTCTGGTACATCGTTACTTGCTATTGTAACAAGGGACAGAGTGCACTGTTTTATTAACTAAGCTACTATAAAACCGTGTATTTATTTTTGCATATTTGCCAAGTTAGCCAAAATTTTTTCTTCATTGTGCACTATTTGTGTATTTCTTCAGCTTACTGACTGTTTTCTATGCTTGCCAACACAAATTGTGACACAGAAAAACAGCTTGATTAAGAACAATGATGCTGCAGAATATCACATGCGTGCTAGCCATTAAGCTTTGGTTTGTGTTCTAGATAGGAAGCACAGATGTGTACCATGTACTCTATGACCTGGTTCCAAGAAAATGAGTTTGTAGCAGGCTAAGCCCATGTTTACAACTACAACATGGGGCACATTGTTAGAGTGTAAGTTTCTTATAATGTGGCCTGCTGCACTAGTAAGCATCCCAGGAACACATCTGTTCTCAGTGTGCATACACGACTAAAAACAGCACTATATTATCAGCTTATTTTAAAAATAACCAAGTAAAGAAAATATTAAGCTTGCAGTAAACTAATAAGGTCGAGTGTCATGAATAAGGGCTGCAGCTAAAGACTGATTCGAAGAAAGCAAACGAATTGTTCTAGCAGTAGTGCACCAAAAGCTTACTGTGAAAGAGCTCAATTTTTCCTTGCCTTTTTTTCAGTCAAACTAGTTTGACTGAACAAAATAATAATACAACTTAAGCAATCTTTTCTTGCCATGCATGTTTCTAGTAAACATGGATTTCATTTTCTTCACACCGCTGTAAATCTTGCTTACTTGTCATAGATAAAGAATGAGCCTGATGGCGTTGTGTAGGCTTTTACTTCAATTTTCTTTTGTCGTAAACAAAGTGGTGTGCAGTTGGCTGATCAATGTACTTGTTACGCTTCTGTTATAGGGAGGCATCATGACTTCCCAGCAACAGTCGAGCAGCAGGAGTTGCTGTAGAGTTGCCTCAACCATTGTGACCATTGCAACTATGCGCAAACACACAGGTGAGGTTCCACATCATTGCAACTACTGCCCTCAGAGTTTATTTTGACAGCGGCCTTAAGTTACAGCAGTGCAAGCCCCTTGTATGTATTGACACAAGACAGCATGCCATCACAATACCACACCAAAGCAATGTAGTCATCTAAGTGCACCTGATGAATTGGCACTAGGAATTTTAATGGGTGTGCAGTTAGCCTCATGGAATTCTGACACATCATTGAGCACAACTTGGACTATATGTTGTTATAAACTGAACTGTATAGTCACTTTACACGATAGCCCGTGTGATTTGACAAGGCGTTGCACCATGTAGCTGTGGCCTGCTATGTTTGAGGTTGCAGTGTCATTTCTTGGAATGAGACTGCAGTGCGTTCCAGTAGCCACGTTTGTGTGGCATTCCTTCGCATGAAGATGCAACAAAGCTATAACTGCCACCATTCCAGAATGTGTTCTGTTACCGCAGTCCCAGCACTCGCCCTAGTTATGAGAATTTGCTCTCCCCTGGGGATCTCGTTCGGGATCAAGTTGTGGTTCAGAGTAATCTGGTCCGTGAGAGCTTTTCACGGCCTTGTTTAAGCCACGCCTTCAGTTCTGGACCGATTCAAATTTGTGCAGGCATCATAGGTGGCCTTGAGGCACGCAAGTGGTTGCTTACCATCAAGCTTGCCGCCGTGTGAGCTGCACAGTTGCCAGTGCCACCTGTGTCTCTGGGGTTCACTTCACCCACATCTCCACTCCTCTTTCTCGTTGGAATCGCCTTACAACTTGTTTTATGTCGTTAAGCTAAGTGCCCTTCCTGGGGAGCACCAAAAAGCATTTTACTGCTTCTAATGTGCCCGTGCATATGTTGTAATGTCGTCTGGTGTCTGTTCCTTTGGTTAGTGCATTGTTTATGGCTTTAACGACAAAGTAAATTGTGTGCAACTTCATGTCGTAAGTTGGTAGATCTTCTACATATTTGAAGAGGCCTCCTCCTGATGCCACGCAGCCGTTCTAGGCTGCCACCGCTACCATCTCATCTGCCTCCCGTGTAGCGTCAGTGGAAACACTGTTTGCGTCGTAACCTGTATGTTTTGAGGTGGCTGCTCTTCCTTGGGACATTGTTCCCTACTAGTCATTCGTGCAATCGGTTTAGGGCCTCTGAACTGTGTATCCTCCCAGGGGGGTATTTCAGGTTTAACGTTGAAGTTTCCATGTGGGACACTGAAATTTGTCGTCCATGTAGCTCGAGAACTTTGTGTCTTGCAGTAGACAGTGCCCACCTGACTTTGTGCCTATATTTCGGGAATTGAGAATCAGTTTGATCGGTGGTAGACCGGCAAACTTGTAGAGATCCTCCACTCTGGTATGTCTTAGGAGATCGGTAATCACTCAGATTTTCTCGGTGAAGACGCTGTAGCTTCTCTTCCTGTCGTTCGTCATAGTGAAGTTGACTGCGCCCCAGCAAGCTGTAGAAGTTAACGCTGCTTGTACCACGGTACGCGCAGTGTGGATACCGGCTCCTCCACAATGGTGTGCAATACGGTGAACGAGGTGCAGAGTTTCGAGCCAATGCTTCTCGACTTCTCTGAGCCGTGCTTTGGTTCCCCCTGACTCATGTACTATCTGGATTCCCAGGATCCTGAGCTGCCTGTACAGAGCTTGTTGAATATCTTTGCTGCCAAGCTTCAGTGTCACCGTACCTTGCACGCCCTCAAGAAGAATGAACTGGGTTGTTTCTGAGGAGGGTTGCTCGATGGTGGTGGTCAGATCTTCTTCTAACGTGTGAAGTGCTTCTTTTATTGTGGCCTGGTGTTCCTCCATTTCATCGAAGGATGCCCCTGTCTCGGTTGATATAGTATTATGATGAGCATATATTGTGCTTTGAACACCAGGTATTTGCCGGATCCAGGTGGCCAGTCCTCTTATCACAGTATTAAACAGGGTAGGCGAGAGGATGACCCCTTGTAGCGTACCTATGTTGTTCTTAAATTAAGCCAGGCCCCTTGCCCCCATTCTAATTTCAAAGGTGCTGTCTGCCAGAAAGCTTTTTGTTGTGTTGCATATTCGTTCTCCAGACCCGCTTCCATTATCGTCGTCAGACTGGTGTTATGGGTTACTGTGTCGAGTGTCTTTTGAAGGTCAACAGCCACCATGATGCCGGGTGCTTTCCTTCTACCCTGCTGGGTGGCTGTCGTTCGCCTCGTTAGGCAAGATATTGCCTGCACAAAGGCCTCGTCTGAAGTCTGTTTGACCTGCATCAAAGTAAGGGTCCTCTTCGCTCACTTCGAGTATGCAAAGTTCAGGTTGTTGAGGGTCATGGGGTTTTTCACTGGTCGACCTGGAGTGGCCGCCCAAATCCTCGAGCGAGCTCGGGTTGCACAAATCCGAATCGGCCAGCGGAGCGCAAGGACGCTCCGTGGGGGATCATACAGGAAGTCTGCGTACGCGTCACGCATATCGGTTCCGGAAACTATGCCCGACTTCCGGACTGTACGTTTCCACGGCAACGAAAGTCTCCGTTTCCCATGTGTAATTTGACCTCGGCAGACGCAGAGTCCGTCATTTACATGTCACGCCCGCATGGACAATGTCTCCTGCGGGCGTGACACACCTGCGTCTCCTCGTAATCATTGTCGTCCGAGCTCTACAGCAGCACTGAACGTAGCTATTTTGTGAAGCAACACAATATTGTGCGGACTGACCGGGTACCCATTTCACTTGAAGACGAAAGAGACGCGAGCTATTTCTGCCCTCTTCCACGCCCCGGTGGCGGTGCAAGTGAGAGCGATCCAGCACGGATAGAGTTGATCCGAAACGACCAGCGGAAAGCACGAACCCGCTCCAGATCGACCAGTGAAATTCGGATTCGTGGCCACGGAGAAAGAAATCCCGCTCTGAATCGACCAGTGCAAAGCGCCATCAGTCTCTCCAGCAATTTGGAAGCTCCAACTGATGTCAATGACACTGGCCTCAGGTTGCCTATGGCATTAGCTGGCTTGCCTAGTTTGGCTAAAAGGACCACCACCGAGTGCTCCCACTCCTGAGAAATATTACCCGACATACGCACGTCAATAATAGCTAAGAGTTCTGCCTTGGCGTCTTCGTCGAGGGACGACTACCGAGTGCTTCCACTTCTGTGGAATATTACCTGATGTCCATACGTCATTAATGGTAGCTAAGAGTTCTGCCTTGCCGTCTTCATCGAGGTTCTTCGGCTTTTTCCACGTCACTCTATCGGGATCAGGAGCACTGTGAACGTTCATCTGCTGCAGAGCTGTAATGAGCTCCGCAGTTGTGAATGGCGAATTGATCCCCTCATTGTTGGACGGGGTTGAATGTTCATAGATGTAGCATTTGTTATTAATGCAACTAAAGGAAACAAAGAGATTAATACTGATGGATGTATTCGGCCATTCTATTATAACTTAACTGCATGCTCTCCTCGTCCACCTCTTCTTTCGACCCTTTTGGTTCTTCTCTCGGTGCCTGAATGCAGCGTGCTTCACACTCTCTGGCTTTCTTTGTTCATACCTCCTGATGTAGTACTTTAAAATATTTCCAGTGGAGGCACACTTTCTTTACCACAGGCTTTCAGATACCATATTGTCTTCAAGATGTGATGCTGTGATGCATTCTTTACCACAGGAAAGGGTCCGTGAAGTTTCACAGTTGAAGTCCCAACGCCTTTTCTTATTAGGACCTCTATGTGTGGTAGTTTATTGTTGCGGCTTCTGTCAAAGTATCTCTTCATGCGTTGTTTGTAGATATCCTCCTCCTACAAGCTTTTATTTGTTTCAGTAAGTTGAAGTTAGCCCAGGATACCCAGTTTGTGATCCACAGGAAGTGTTGGCGTGACTCATGAGATGGCAAAAAGAGGGCAGCACCTCAAGCTACTTGTGTATGAATAATCATGGTGCCTCACTGCAGCCTCTAGGCAGAATTTCCACCCGCTTGCAAACTTTGGGTCCATCATTATAAATTGCTTCACGTCTCGTATGGCAAACTCCGCAAGGCCGTTTCCGGCGGGGAGTTAGGGCGAGCAAAATTTGTTACTCATGCCATGATCTCGAATCCACTTCACTAGTTTAGCATTACGCAATGCAAGTCCATTGCACAAGCGATTGTCTTCATATGTCTAAACCATTGGGTTTGAAGAAGAGCAATGATGCCTCGGGAGTCTTCCTTTCCCGTCTTTTCCGTAATCATTCTGGTGCATTCGTCTATGCAAAGTAGATACGCTTGCATTCTCCAGACACTTTCACCCGCTCTCTTTAGCTCCGCAAAATCCAAGTGAACAACTCCAAATGGGACTCTCGAATGCTCCAAGGTAACCGCAGCATGTCTGTCGCCTATAAAAACTTTACTTTGTTCATTTGACGTATGTGGCATGTTGGTACATGATTCACGGTTGCCGATGTCTTCTTTCGTACTTGGCCATGTAAACCGTTCCAGTAGCTTGTTGTATGTGCGCCAAATCCCATCATACCCACCTGACTCTTGGTGTACCATGGTAAGGGTCGAGAGTCTTCGGAACCACTGTTGGTGGCACGTGGTACTTTCTATCGATGTCTTCCATTTTCTTTGTGCCTTCCCACAGCTTCACGTAATTTATCTTGTTCCGGGTGTTTACTTGTTTCGGAGATGAGCAATCTGGACAAGGCATCTTATTGGTGAGCAGCAGACCAGGGTAGTGTGAAACGGCAAAATGAAATTGTTGGAGCTAGTTAATTAGCCCGCATGGCAATGTGTGCTAGTGGTTGTGCCGTATTGAGGTGTGTCAATGCCTGATGGTGAGTGAAAAGCAGAAATATTGAACAGATTTAAAGATGTGTAGTGCTTCCTTTTCGATGGTGGTGTACTTCACTTCTGCAGGCTTCCATGTATAGCTGTAGAATCCCGTCACATGGTGCCTTTGGTGGTTAGGTTGGTTTGAGAGCTTCCGAGAGAGCACTGCCTTAGTTGCATAATGTGATGCATCAGTGTTCATCACAATTGGTAGAGAGAAGTCAAGAATGCAGAGAATAGGGTTGGGTCGTGTAAGCTTTACTAGTTCATGGTAAGCACTCTCACACTCGTCATTCCACAGGAATGGTACGTCTTTGTGCATCATTCGTGTGAGGCATCTCGTCTTGACTGCATAGTCCCTTATAAAGGCCTTGAAGTTTCCGGAGAGGCCCATGAAGACACACAGGGAATGTAAGTTGTAAGGCTTCACCAACTTAGAAATTCTTTCAACGAATTACTGGTTTGCGCTTTTGGTGCAGCCATCAAATTCCATGCATAGAAATACCAGTTTTTCTAGGAAGAATGCACTTTTCTGGAAGTTACCTTGAGACGTGCGAGGCAGAGGGCATGAAGAACTAGGAAAATGTGACTTTTGTGATCTTTTGTCTTCGAATTATGTTGTCTATATAAACATTGCAAAAGCTGCCCAAGTATGGTTGCAGGATGTCATTCATGATCTTTTGAGACCACGCCGGGGAATTCTTCCATCCGAAAGGTAGGCGATTATATCCAAACAAGTCGAACGGTATAGTAAATGCGGTGTACTTCTTTTAGTCTCCTCGGTCAAGGGCATCTGCCAAAAGCTTTCGCAGAGGTCGATCCATGAAAACCAGTGGCAGCTACCAGTTTTATTGGTGCAAAGACGAATAGTCCCATCCTCTTTAGGAGCAATGGTTATTAGTTGAAGGAAACGGTGAACCTGATGGTCGGATGATGTCAGCATCCAACATTGCTTGCAGCTACTTTTTCAACCAAGCCTTTTTCTTCCGTGACATATTGCATGGGGCTTTCCAAGCCACTGTTTTGTCTGAGGGTTCAAATGGAACTGCATGGGACTTCGTCGCTGCAGGAAAGTTTTCTATGCATACGAGCTCTGAATACTATGCTCTGATGTCTTCTTCACAGTGAATCTGCTTTTTATCAGTTTAGTATTTTCGTCAACCAAAACCCCGTCATCCCAATGAAAGTTTATATTTAGCTTTTTAATGGCAGGACAACACAAAAAGGAAGTCTTAGGGGACGTCAGGGATTGCTGACACGTCACTCTTTATGCAATGTTCATGAACTTGAATTACGACAAATGCCCACTCACTGTGAAAGCTTACTGCCCCAGTGTGACCCTAGACGTGTAAGGTCCTCCCATTGGGGAGACAACTACTGTCTATTCTTTTCTGGTTGATGGTGGACAGAGATGCTTCACTGTCCACGAGTGTGTTCATGTCAACACGATCAATCTTGACAGGGACATGAAGTAGGCTAGAAGATGCCAAGTACAGTTTCGTGAGAGTCTATCATTAGAGGCCAGTCGTCTTTACTCAGTTCTGTGCGCGGTTCAGAGACAAACCGAACGTATAGAATGCTACCAGGACTATTTAAGCAGCAATTCGAGGACTTCAAAAAGTTGTTCTGAAGGCTCCCTGTAAACTTTATTGATCGTATATGCGACTGAGGTTCTACAAGCTCATTCATCTCATTGCTGTCCTAGAGAAATCTTTCTCCACAAGGATGACTTTCCTATGCTAGTTCCACTGTAAAATTTTTCAGACACCGCATAAGGTCTTTTTTTTTTCATAGGTCATTTTATACGGCATAAGGCATTTTTTTCATTAAGAGAAAAGAAATGGAGCTGGGCAGGTCATGTAATGCGCAGGTTAGATAGCCGTTGCACCAATAGGGTTGCAGAAGGGTACGAAGAAACGGGAAGCGCAGTCGAGAACGGCAGAAGACTAGGTGGGGCATTGAAATTAGGAAATTCGCGGGCACTCGTTGGAATCAATTGGCGCAGGACAGGGGTAATTGGAGATCGCAGGGATATGCCTTCGTCCTGCTGTGGACATGAAGTAGGATGATGATTATGATGATGATGTCGTCTATTGTACCTGGAGCTTTCAGCTGGACCTGCTTTCAAATACCGACAGAAAGTCCCAACGTTACCGAGGCTATAACTTCCAATGATGAGAGTTCAGGCTCTGCCATGTGCAAGAGGTGACGCTTCTCAAGGCAGTACTCTAGCAGGGAGCCACGCGTGTGCCTGAAGCGCAGCGGCAACCCCCACCTCCCCAACGGAGTACATCGGAACACCACCAGGAACCTGTTTCCACTTCTCCCGATATGTTGGCTTTTAATCAGAATGTGCAGATTGTACCATTTTCTGGCAGTAACGCCAAAGTAACGTCACATGTTCAGTACTTTCTTTTCATCGGATAGCCACCGGTTATTGTGAGAAGCATACTCATAATACCATAACCAATGTTGCGGGTCTTTGGAGCCTCCTTCGAAAACATCGTTTAACCGTATGAGGCGTTCGTTTTGGTTTCTTCAGGGACTGAGCTAGTGCTGCCATAAGTTGACTTCATAAACTTGCAGAATGTGGCTCACCTTCTCTTCTGACGTATTCTCTGTCGGAAAACTACGATGCATGGGTGCCAAAACAAGCTCTTCCATTGTAGATACCTGTCGGTTCACCTTCACTGATCCTGTCTGCAAAAGCTCCTCATGGCATAGGGAGGCTTCTTTGAGCACTGCATTAATGAGGCAAGATGAGCTGATGTGATAGCCAGTGGAGATAACGCGCTGCGACGAGGTCTGATTCACGAAGAATATAACCCACACCCGGTTGACTGCGACAAATTATGTAGCATTCCTTATAAATGCAACTGAAGGAAACTCTCGCTACAACAGACCCTGATCATCCGCCAAGAAACATCCGTTTTATCTGAAGTCTGTAATATGCAAAACGGCTCACTTCCAAAACTTTCGTTGCGATGTCTAACAACTTTATTGCAAGAGTGAGTGACGAATGTCCAAAGTAAAAAAAACATAAATATTCTTCTTTCGTGGCCTGGATTCAGCATGCTTCAATAGATATCTTTGGGTGGACTGACAGATGGTTGCGGGAAGCAGGTGTCTGCTGCTTGTGTCTCAAAGTCCTGAGCAGAGAGTCCCATGGCAAGCATGATGTCAGCCATTGTATTGTGTTAGGTGTACCTCTGGTTGTTGTTTTTGAATATCCCCAGGCCTCGTTCTCAGAATTAAAGTCGCCTCCAATCACCAGCCTGGTGCTCTCGAAAGTTCTTTGTAATTTACCAACCTAGGCAAAGTTCACAGAATCCCACCCTGAGCGGCGGCAACTGGTTGCGGGACGCGCATACACTGACACAATCGCTACGGACTTCCCCCTCACTTCACATTTCACTCCCACTACCTCCTGGTTCCCTGTGTAGTATTTTGAGGAGTCCATTTGTGCACACGGGATATCTGCACGAACGCGCACTGAAGCTTGCGCCTCCACAAACACTGCACTGTTGGGCTCCCTGGGACGCAAAGTTCAGCAGGTGATACTGGGGGAGCAGAAACCCTTGTAGCCTGTAGGCATTGGAGACATTACCCTGGTCTCCTGGTGTAATAGAAAAAAAGTCAGCCAATGTGACCAAACAGAAAGTTTAGTTCGGTGGCACATCCTTCGAGTGACTGACAGTTGCACAGTAAGATGTCTGTAGCAGTTTCAGTGTTGTGACCTTTCCGTTCTACAAAGCTGCTTAACACTGCGGTCATGGTGGGTCAATGCTGGAGTTAACCCGAATTAGAAGTGGGAAATCTTCCATCTGACAGGTAGATTATATTTAAACAAGTTGAACAGCGATGTGAGAAAAGTTCTTGACAAAGTATCTATAGTACGCACACAGACAAAGAAACCTGCATACTGACTTGTTGTCGATGAGCTGCGAAAAGCTTGCAGTGACAGCTGTTTTCTGTGGATAAGGAAACACTCCTGATGTGCTGGTGACGTGGCCCAGGAATAGAAGTGTTTCGTAAGTGAAGCAGCATTTCTCTGGCTTCTGAGTCAACTCAGATGACTTGATGGCCTCTATTACTGTTGCAAGGCGCCTAAGATGATCGTCGAAGTTTGAGGCAATAACGACGACGTCTTCAAGGTAGACTGAACGGGTCTGCCATTTCAAGCCAGTAAATACCTTGTTTACTACATGCCGGGAAGTTGCAGGTGCTGAGAAAAGACCCAATTGCATGACCTCAAATTTATAGAGGCCATGTGGCGTGATAAAGGCGGTTTTCTCTCTGTCCCTCTCATTGGCTTCATTTTGCCATTAGTCCACCTTGAGGTTCATCTACAAAAAGTACTTTGCATTATAGAGCCGGTCCAATGCATCTATTCTTGGGAGGGAGTATTGCGATTTTGTTCAAGCAAGAATAGTCGACACAGAAATGCAGAGGTTCACAATTCTACACCAAGACTACAGGAGACACCCGTGGGATTTTCGACGCCTGGGTGACGTACTTATGCAGCATTTCCTTGTTTTTTTTCTTATAGCTTCGCGTTTGCACATCGAAACTCTGTAAGGGCTCTGGCATAGTGGTTTAGTGCATTCTTTGGTTAATATGCAAAGCTTAATATAATGGTGTTGTCAAATCCTTGATGATAAGAAGCAGTCCTTGTATTGCTGGAGGAGACCTCTGAGCTGTTTGCTTATGCCTTGGAAGACTTTGAATAATATCGAAGGCTGGTTCATTAACATGGACCATCGTTAGTAGTTTGGCTGAATCCAAGAGGACCAACGTATTGTTACTACTGTAACTTCATCCATGCGGGCAATCTTCAAGCTCTTGTTCAAGTATTTAAATTCATGACTGAAGTTTGTCACCATTGTATGCGCTTTTCAATTGCACAATTCCACAGTTCCCCTTGAGACGCTGATTTCACGGTTCAACACCTGTTGCTGGTCGCTTGCAACAATGCCTCCCATGTCTTCTGTTTTGACGGAAATCATCATACTGGCCTGAGGTAGGATAGTGATGTGATCCCCATGCACGTTCAAACCACATCAACTCATACTCATATTAGGTGGTATTGCTTGTTTTATGGAGTGTTATCGACTTAGATCTTAAGTCGATGACTGCGCTGTGTTGGCTTAGGAAGTCCATGCCGAGGATTATGTCCTGTGAGTACAGTGGCAAGATAAACATCATTGCAGGATAAGTCTGATTATGCACTGAAACCTTTGATGTGCAAATTCCTATCGGTGTCAGGTGTCCTCCAGCTGTGTGGATTTGGGGGCCTTCCCATGCAGTCTTAACTTTCTTTAACTTGGCAGTAAAGGATCCACTCATGACAGAGTAGTCGGCTCCTGTGTCCACTAAATTGGTGACTGCGTGGCCATTAAGAAGCACACTGAGGTCAGTAGCTCTTGGTCTTGCACTACGGTTAGGTCGCGACGTCGGATCACGACTACGTCGCATTATACTGTTACGTCTTGTCGACAGTAGACAATATAGGCTTGACTTCGAGGTATTGATGGCGGCATGCCGTTGCTACGTTGTCGAGTGGGATGGAGGCTCTGGCATTTCGACGAACAGCAACTTCACCTCCATCGGTTGCTGCTTTCAGTTTTCCAGAGCCTTACGAACAAATCTTGGGATGGGCCAGTGTATGGTCGGCGCTGTGGCAAAAGGTAGTGTCCTCTTGACGGCGAACGAGAAGGTCGTAGGGCTCTCCACTGCGTTGTGGCGAAGTAGTCGGCAGTATCACGAGGTCGTTCACCTTGCTGTGGGCATGGTCCATTGACGGCGAAACCTCGCAGTCCAATCTTGCAGTAACAGCATCAGCGACAGATGTGGCTAGCTTCTCTGCAGTGGTACCAGATTCAGCAGTCGTCTGGAGTGCACCATATGTCTGTCTTCCTAGGGAAGCTGTGACGGGCAGGCGTGCTGGTTGTAGCGTCAGGCTATGCACTTGCTGTGGTGCGGCGATCTGGTGTTTGCGCGGAAGGGGACCATGGTGACGGCGGTGTAGTTCATCGCTTGTGTCTCAGGCTGTGGCCATTCTACCTGCACCTCAGAAACTTGGAGAAATCGCTGAACTTCTTCTTTGACGATGTCAGCGATTGGGGCTTCCTGAGCCTGCTACTTTAGAAAGAGCTTTTGCAATTCCTTGCAAACGACCACCCTGATGGTCTCTCGCAGGTCATTGGTGCCAAGTGCTTGAACATTGATGTAGTTTGCAGTCAGCATTCGGCAGTTATATTGCCTTGTCCGCATATCGAGTGTCTTCTCAATGGTTGTGACCTCGAAAACAAATTCAACAACAGTCTTGAGCAGGTTGGATATCAATCCAGCAAAGAGTTCTTGCTTCATACCTCGCACGAAGATCCAAACTTTTTTCTCTTCTGACATATCGGGGTCGGCATGTCACTGAACAGGCAAGTCATCTCATCTGTGAAAATTGCGATATTCTAATTGAGTAGTTGCACTTGGGCTTCTAGCCGAGCTTCGTCCCTTTCTTTTCGTATGACACGCGTGAAGGTGTTCAAGAAAGTGTTGCAAAATAGGTCCCATGTTGGCAAGGTTGACTCTCAATTCTCAAACCACATTCGAACAACGCCTTCCAAGGAAAAAAGTACATGGCGCAGCTTGTTGTCGTAGCTCCAGTTGCTTAACTTAGTGACCCTTTCATACCTTTACAGTCAGCTCTCTTCGAATTGGGGCTCTGCAAAAGATCAGTGGCTCCCTGGGCTGTTGCAGCACGATGGAAGACACTGGGGCTGCCATTGTGGTTGCCGACTTGGCCTTGATTTGTGGGGTCCTCTCTGGAAGAGGGCCATACTCTGGTAGCAGTCCTTGCAGCCTGCAGTTAGCTAGCCGGACCTTGGCAATGCTGGTGTTGTCTTCAGTTTGGCTTGGATCACGGCTTTGCGGGGGTGTCTGGTACATGAATGCACAAGCACCTCCACCAGATTTCATGTTGTAGTGACAGTGAAGAACACAGTATAGCGAAACTGTAAATCACGGAACCAACTTTTTATTGTGCGAACCTGTGCCCACAAAAGCAAGTGAGACTCGAAACGTAACTATAGCAGTGAGCACAGTCGGCGATTGTCGAAATCTAATCTTAGGGTCAAGCATGCTAGCTTTTACACGTGTGTCGTCGAAGGTTACAGCGTAATTGCTCATGCCCATGTGCCTACCAGAAAGTACTACATAATTTGTGTCGCACATAATCAGATTGCACATGTTTCGTTGGTGACACAACCGATAGAATCAATGATAACTTTCCTGTAAGTTCCAAATCATGCACACGCGTGTTCGATCTTGCGCTGAGCGATAACTTTAGTGGGTGAAATGCGGTCTCCAAGAAAATAAGTAAACGTGTCAGTGCCCCCCCCCCTTTAAAAAAGCATTGTCCCGATGCTACAGACACGAGAGCAGAAAACCAAAGTACATGTGTAAATAAATATAACAAAGAAACAAAGTCCCAGAGTTTGTTAGTGCTGGTACAAGGGCTTAAGACACTTAAGCTGCAGCAAACTATGGTTTCTGTAATTTTGACAAAAACTTCTAACAGAGAGCAACTTTGTTTTGGAGTGTGTGCCTCATCGGTTCCCGAGTGTGATCAAATGATATCCCTCGCGTGAGGAGGACCATGGTACCATGATCGCAAATTTCCTCCAAACGTATCTCTTGAAACAAGTTCGGCTGCAGGCCACCGAAACTGAATGAAACTTGCATCATATTATGCTATCGAAGTTCGGGCGCAGAGATTCGTTCCTGTATTTTGAATGCAGAACGGTATAGCAGAGGCACAACGCAGGAAACATGATTCATTAATAAGCCACTCGCAAAATAGTGAATTCCTTCTTCCCTATGCTTTTTTCTGATCGAACCACTCTAGATGATCTGGTTGGAAAACAATGTTTATCTCTGCTTTTACCTGGGCTGCAACCCATCTTTCTGCAATCAGTCGCTCTTTGCCTTAATTTTCCAGCATTTTTCTTGCTTCTTACTTGTTCTGAGTCAAGTTACTAATAAAGGAAACGCCAGTCCTTTTTCTGTTCACGAAAAATGGATGAACATTGTATTTGTATAGACCATTTGCAAAAATCCAAGTTTGGTGTCTTGCTCGGCTGTATTGCGTTTTCTAACTAAGAACATAGTTTTTTTCCTTAGACTCTATTCCTGCCTCTGAGTGAGGTCCCTGAGGGGAAGGAGAGCAAATTCAAAGGCTTTAGAAATTCTGGGAAAACTTCTTCTCATGGTTCCTGACTTCACATCTAGCTGTCGAGAGGAAATGTATTGTTGCCATTAAAGAGCCCGTGCTACCACTGAAGTCTGCAAGAACAAATAGGGGAATTTTTAGGGGTAAAGGCAAAGCTGTTCAATGGTAACAATACATTGTTATGCTAGTCTGTAGGTTAGAATATTGAGGTTAGAAAATACATCGCTTGCGCATGCTCAGAATATATCTGTAAATGGTTAGCCACAGTTGGTTACGTAGTTTGCTATGGGTCCATAAACGCTACTACATACATAAACGTTTGAATAAACAGACAGCGCTAAAGGCAGGACTAAACAAAAGACACAAGGCATTATGTTGCCTTGTTTTTGCTTAGTCCCGTTTTTAGTGCTGTTCGTCTCTCGAAGTCAAGTACAAACTAGCTCATCAGCATTTATTATACTGTGTGCCCCAGATAACGTTAACCAAGGTGTACAACGGAAAAAAATGAAATGAAAAAAAGGGTGATAAAAAATAAAAAAAGAGTCGGAGATCTGAACACCGAACACAGTAGACCGAACACTCCCTTTGGCCGCCATTCCTTATTGCCCTCTGACATCTTGCTTCCTTCTCATTCTGTGTCCACGACTTACTATGTGCAAGATGCCATCACGCATGCGCTCGTCGTGAACACTGTAACCTGCACTCAGCTCTCGTCATCGCAGATCGCATAAACGTTCAATTAAGATTGTCGTCACTGGAATACTGCTTTTCCACCAGGCTCTCACGTCCTTCTCTGGCTCCCATTTTGTCATGTCGGCCTTTGTCAAAAGTTAATGTTGCGGTACGTTGGGCTTTACCACGTGCTGCACCAGGTGGCTCCTGTAACCTATGATATAACTCCAATGGCATCCACTTCCATCAACGGCCACACCACTAAGTGACATCGTACGTGTGTTCCGCCTGCGTTACAACTGTGATAACCCATTTTGACCACAACCAGCGCCAGGGCAGTGCTTCACTGGCTGGGGATAATGTTGCAAACAGTGGCGAAGACAAAGATGTTGTAGTGGGGATGGGTCAGAGTCTCTCCAGTGGGACTGAAAGACCTGCTAAAGCCTGTGTGCCCTGTGTAGTCTTGACTAGCCAAGTGCTAGCCATTTACGTTTTAGTAAATATTTCCTGTAACAATATATATATATATATATATATATATATATATATATATATATATATATATATATATACAGACACTGAAAGAAAGAGAGATTGAAAAAAGGGGTAGGAGTGGTAGTGACTGGCGGAGAACCCTGTCCCCAAAATAAATTTCTGACTACGTCACTGGATGTATCAAGCTGCTCTTAGCCGTATATACGCTCTTGCTTCTTGATATTATACATTGTAAAGGGTTGCCAGGCACTGCATGCATATAAAGGCGCTGTGAATGCTAGACATATATAAATCATATCATAAGAAGCCAACAAACACTGACAGCAAGGACAACATAGGGGAAATTACTTGTGCTTAATAGATGAAATCAAGAAACGGTTAATTAATGGAAATGAAAGCGGATGAAAAAAAAAAGCATATTGTTCATTACATAACGAAGGTCTCGAATCCGGCAACATTGATACCTTCAGGTAGCATGTGTGGGTTTATTGACCAGTTGCCTTCACCCAAAAAAATCACGTACTCGTGACGCATGCTGCAGAAAGGATGTTCCACGTCTGCTGCCAAGGTTTGTGAGTGGTGGCGCTGGCTAACACTTCCAGGGTTCTACCAGGAAACATAAATAGCCAAGAAAGTGGATGGGGAAACGGCGCCGCGGTAGCTCAATTGGTAGAGCATCGCACACAAAATGCTAAGGTTGTGGGATCGTTCCGCACCTGCGGTAAGTTGTCTTTTCATCCGCTTTCGTTTCCATTTATGTAACCGTTTCTTTATTTCGTTTATTAAGCACAAGTAATTTCCCCTATGTTGTCCTTGGTGTCAGTGTTGGCTTCTTACGATATGATCGGGCCCCTCGGTTAACGCTCGTCTTTTCATTCATTAGACATGCATAAAGTTTCTTTAAGCTTAGCTGGGCTTGTATTGGCGTTACATTAAGTTTAACCTGTGGCTTATCTTTAATACGAGCTTAGCAATATGCATGTTTTAATGTGTGAGGTGTTCTAGATTTTAGGCACAGATGTGTAACGTGTGCAGTAGAACACAATTTCGGGAAATTGATCTGCGACAGATGCGCTGTCAGAATTATTATTTTGCTGTTTGATACACTGTAACTAGCCCCGAAAACTAATAACCACCATTAAACCACAAACTTGTTGTAGTAATGTAGCTCGCTCAAAGTTCAAATGCGATTCAAAAGTAAATTTTGTATGCATAGCAGTATTTGTGGGCTGATAATCTGTCTTAGTGATTCTCTTCATAGTTGATAACGTTATTTTGCCTTCTTTCTGTTTCTAGGTGTGTGTCACTGGGGAACGGAGGACGTCATGTTCCAGCCCCCACCATCTACCATATTTAGAATATGTGACATTACTTTTTATTGGTGGCAGTATGCTGTAAATTTTCCTTTATCATTGGGACAGATTCCATCACTAGTGGTTTTTTATGGCACACAGTATGCCTTTATCTTCTTTTGTTAGTTTGTGTATTTGTCCTCTCTAGGTTCTAGCACATTTGTTTATTTCTTGGAGTTCTTTTGCTATTATGTCTAAGTCTTTTCGTTACCTTGGCATGTAAGCACTACTCTATAGTAATTGTGTGTTTAATCTTTGTTGAAAATTCAATTTGATGAGCCTGTTTCTGAGCATAAATGATATTGTTTAGTGAATCTTGGTGTATTCCTAGTTTTAGTTTATATTTTAATTCTTGCACTAGCAGCATGTAATTTTATAATGTAATGGTATAACTGGCAGTTCGGGGCTGCAGAATTTGAGTGATAGCACTTAAGTTTTTTTATTGAAAGCAGTATATTAATTATACAACTTCTTGAAAAACACAAATTAGCAGATAATTGGGCTATTATCCTGCTAGGTATTTTTAAAATTTTTTCTTTATTTCTTTTACAGCTTGTCTTCATCGGTGGCATTAAAAAAGCATCTCCTTGTTTCTTCAGCCCCATCGCTGAAGGAATAATGGAGGACTCAAGACAGTATTCATTACGCTTTCTGTTGCGCAGAATTGCAAATGTATTCTAGTTATTTACAAGGCATGTTTGTGTAAATATGTATTAAGAAAGTGTTATACGTAAAACATGTTCAATATGAAGTTGTCAGTTATGCTATGGCAGCAAAGAATTTGTGTGCCAAGGGGTTTCTTTACCTCTTTTTCCGTTGTTATCTTTTGTTTTGGTTTTGTCATTTTAAATGCACTGCCCTTGTTGATGCAGATTAGCCATGTTTTAATACAGCAGTCAGGCAGGTTTTCTTCATACTTTGTTTTCATTATTGGTGTTTTGTATTATCTGTGTGGACTATATTGTGTGTATGTGCATGCGTGTATGTGACCGCTTTCTGCTCGTGAGAATTGCATGCATCTGATTTCTGCACTGATCTTGTGAGCTGCTTGTCTTGAGTCGAGCTGGCTCTTGCAGCGCAAGACATATCTCTTTGCAAAGTTAGCTTCATTGTGTACTTTTCATCTATGTATTCGTTAAGGTTATTCATGTGTTTTATGTTTAACGAATAAAAGTATGACGCACCAATGTAGCTAAATAACCCATATGAAAAAGAGCATTGATTCTGCAACATATAGCTGTCCATGGTATGCAGATTTAGTAAGTGTTAAACATTGGTGTGTGATCAAGATGTGGAACAGAGGTGTGCACAATCTACTGCAGAACCCTGTTGTAGTAACGTCTTAACGGCCACCACCTCATGATGCATATGTTGCCAACGACAATGTTATTTTACGAGGTGTTGTGCAGTAATAGGGGAGAGAAGGAACACGTAGCCAGGAAGCCACAAAACAGTTTAAACGTTGCAATCGACCAAAAGTAACTGGTCTCAGTTCAAAGCTGCATTGTGCTAGCATTGTCATCACCTGAGGAACCATGTAAAGTGTTTCATCTTGTATTAAAAAGCAGTTGCTCTTTTATAGTGAATAGACAGAGGGCACCTTAAGTGTATGCATTTGCGACGCCAGTAACTGTTCTTTTTTTCACTAAGGGACTTATGCTTATGCACCAGGCTACTTTGTTTCATAGCGTTTCTCAGAAAGAAAGAACTCAAAACCCAACAGCAGCAACCTGCACTGGTACTACACTCACTGTCCTCTCACTTTATGATTTTTTACTATGTGAAATCTATTCTTGGCGAAAATATGGGGCAATTTCATAAACTGGATCACTAGGTAATCACATATGAATTTATTAGTCAAATAAAAAAATTTCAAACAGCGAAGCACAGTTTGGTCTGATCCAAAATTACCCTATCAATACTTCTTGAATGCGGATAAAAGCAATATTTAGCATTAGTATCAATGTTATTTCATTGTCATTTTGTAATTAGCTTTGTTTTCAAACAAAAATCGTTACTATGGAACCTGTCTTAATTTTTATGCAGCATCAAGGCCTACCAGCTGTCAAACTGCAACTACGAATAGTGAGAAGCCGCATCAGGGATGTCGCCACCACTGTAACTTATGTGACTACAAGACTAATAGCCTGTACCGTCTGAGAACACACATCATGGTCCATACAGGCGAGTGGCCATATGAATGCCATTTGTGCCCTCAAAGCTTCTCACTGAAGAGTACTCTCAATGTACACCTGCGCTCTCACACAGGCAAGAGGCCATTTAATTTCCCTTCATGCCATCAGAGCTCACATAAACCCAAATGGAATGATCACCTGCGCACTCACACAGGCGAGAGGCCATTTCAGTGCCCTTCATGCCCTCGGAGCTTCCAACAAAAGGGTAATCTCAATGTACACCTGCGCATTCACACAGGCAAGAGGCCATTTCAGTGCCCTTCATGCCCTCGGAGCTTCCAACAAAAGGGCAATCTCAATGTACACCTGCGCATTCACACAGGCGAGAGGCCGTTCCAGTGCCCTTCACGCCCTCAGAGCTTCCAACAACACAGCCATCTCAATGCACACCTGCGCATTCACACAGGCGAGAGGCCGTTTCAGTGCCCTTCATGCCCTCAGAGCTTCCAACAAAAGAGCCATCTCGATGCACACCTGCGCATTCACACAGGTGAGAGGCCGTTCCAGTGCCCTTCATGCCCTCAGAGCTTCCAACAAAAGAGCCATCTCGATGCACACCTGCGCATTCACACAGGCGAGAGGCCGTTCCAGTGCCCTTCATGCCCTCAGAGCTTCCAACAAAAGAGCCATCTCGATGCACACCTGCGCATTCACACAGGCGAGAGGCCGTTCCAGTGCCCTTCATGCCCTCAGAGCTTCCAACAAAAGAGCCATCTCGATGCACACCTGCGCATTCACACAGGCGAGAGGCCGTTCCAGTGCCCTTCATGCCCTCAGAGCTTCCAACAAAAGAGCCATCTCGATGCACACCTGCGCATTCACACAGGCGAGAGGCCGTTCCAGTGCCCTTCATGCCCTCAGAGCTTCCAACAACACAGCCATCTCAATGCACACCTGCGCATTCACACAGGCGAGAGGCCGTTTCAATGCCCTTCATGCCCTGCGACCTTTACATGTAGAAGCAACCTCAATAAGCACCTGTGCCATCACAAGGGCAAGAGACCCTTTCCTTGCTAGTTCTGTTTTCAGAGCTGTTTTGGAAACAGCACATTTTACTTGTCATTCAAGAGCACCTTCCGAGTGCTATGTAAGTTGTGCGTCTAGTTGCCATTGCTAAGTATGCATGAATATCCAATAGGAGATTTCCAATTGAATATTGAATTGGCACAACTTGTCTCTGGTGTTTACTGGGCTTAATCGATCAGGAGCTCTCTGGCTCTCTAGATCTTCACTAGCCATACATTTGTTAATTTTCCTGCATCTGTGTGACTGTGCCTTCAGTGTGTAGTTTCGGGCACAATGAGATATATTTTTTTCCTAAGGTCATAATTTTGGTACCTCAAAGGTCTCTTACGTGTATGGGTGCTTGGAGCTTTGTTCGTTCTGATATTTCACCTTTTTTTATTATCTTCTTGCATATACATTCTACTTTGCAGTAAATAAGCATTCAAATTAAGCATCTATTACAATTTCTGCAAGTTTGTTTCGACTGACTCAATAAATGACTGTGTTTCGTGAATGTGCATTGTTAATTCTCGATATTTCACCCCTAGCAGTAATAGTAGCGCGCAGTCTTTTATATTATGACTGTGTTTTTGTGTTGAACATGCTAGGAGAAATTGAGTAGTGGCACTTGCAACTACATCTATAATTCCAGCTACCATTTAATGCAGTTCTTATTTATGTGATTAGCCAGAGCGTCAATTGGCATTAAAATGGGGAGAATTCACTATACAAATCCAGAAAAACAATTCAGACAAAGGAAAACTAGCCATGAAATTATACAAGCTAAACATCAAGCATGCAACTAAATATATGAATAAAACACCATCACTCAAAATTGAAAAAACTTCCACAGATAAAATGCTACAAGGATGTAATGAACACATTATTTCAAATAGTCGGGCAGCTTGTTCCACTTAAAGCCCCTCCATACACGTTTCCGCCGAGCAGGTTAAGTACCGCCAACCTGCCCTCCTCCTCCACGCTCCTCTCCCACTCACCCCCAGGCACATTCACACCGAAAGCGGAGCGTCTAAGCGGACAAGCGGATTTTCAAAGCGGCGAGGCGGCGAGCACTCCGGCGGCAAGCGGAACTTGCGTAGCTGCAGCTTCCTGTTCCGAGTGGAAGTGACACTGTTTTTTCAGCGTTGTTTACTTTCGCGCCGCTGGAGAGGCTTTAATTGCACGAGTTGCGGTTGAAACTGTGAATGCGATTCCATCCAAGAACCACCGCGCCTACTGTAACCAGCGATCTGCTCGTGTTCGCTGCTTCGCGTCAACCTGCGACGGGTTGTGGCACGAGCGACAACGTACAGCGGAATGTAGTGCCTGGGCGCTTGGAGACCACTGCCGTTTTTCGTGCGTTTGGACAACAGCGACCGCGAACTACTATTCCAGCGGAATACGACAGCTTGTCCCCTTTGCATTCTTATGGTGACTGCCACAACTCTGCTAAGCACGCGCGGGCGTCTCGAAGGCGGAGCGGGCAAGCGGCCAAGCGGATGCGGCCAAGCGGCCGCGGATTTTCCGCTTTGCGGAAAATACGCGGCCGCTTGGCCGGATCGCGCCTGGACCGATTTTTTCCGCGCGGACAAGTTGGCCGCTTTGGCCGCAGCCAATCACAGCCCGGCACTGAGGAAGCGCTGGTGAACGAATGTAAACGAATGTCTTTCTCTGGGCTTTTCGCTTATGTTCTTGAAAGGCGTAAACACGGCAAGTTGGGCCAGTTGGTTGGGATTCATAGTAAGGTTTGTGACAGCGCAACACAAGACAAGGACAAAAGAAGGTATAAAACGACGACACGGCGCCGTGTCGTCGCTTTATACTTCTTTTTTTTTTTTGGCCCTTGTCTTGTGTTGTCGCTTTTCAATATTTGTAACAGCGCTACACAAGGGGCGAGTAAAATGCCAACGATCTCGTCTTCGTCTGAGCTCATCATTTTGCAGAAGTAGATAGCGGACGGGAGCGCGCCAACCCACGACGAAAAAAATATCGAAAGTGCGCGTACAAACCCAAAGTGCCGCGAGATGGCGGCACGTCCCTGACATTGCTAAAGAAATTGCGAGATGCCCCGCCTTCCGTGCGACGCGGGACGCCAGGCAAGCTTGTCCGGTCTGAACAGGCGTACGCGCTCACCGCCTCGCCGCGTTGAAAATCCGCTTGGCCGCTTAGACGCTCCGCTTTCGGTGTGAATGTGCCTTAAACAGCAGTCAAAGCGGAAATTCCCGCAGCGCAACTCTAGGAAGCGGAAACGCCAGAACCGGAAATACCGGATTTGGTGTGAGGGGAAAAGGCGGCGCACAACAAAGGTTGTCGCTACTTAAGAAAGCGGCGGTGGCGCGTGGATGCAGGGGTTTTAGTTATACTCAGATACTTGAAGAAAAAAATGACATTCAAAACAGCTTTGTTCTACATCAAACTTCTCCAGCTTTGTTCACATCATCTGTACGCTTGGACACCTAATCTAGTTGCAATATGTGTCAGTCTCTCTTTAAACAGAAAAATTTGTTGTGAAGAAAATGTTTGTCTGTATTTTTCTTTGCTGCTGTAAGATTTTCAATTTGAAATTTTCTTTAGCTCTATATGTGCTGCATTCTTGCGTTTAGTTATTTAGTTATTAAAGCAAAGTGGAGTGCCAAATTTTGGACTCTGTTTGTGTCCAGCACAGTCCACTAATCCCACACCGTAAATTCGTACTGAAGTAGTGGCAACACCTATAAGTTTTTATAAAGGTATTTCATTTCTTGTGTCATGCGCCATTTCCCGAGTAATCCCTGAACAGTACGTGCTTCACCCGTGATGTGACCGATAAGACGACGCCAGGTGAATTGTGGTGACAAAAGGAGTCCAGGGTATTTATACTCGTTAACTTGGTCAAACAGTCATGAGCCTGTAGCAGTACCGACGAGTCAACCCACCGAAAGATGGGACAGAGCTACCGCCGACGCCGTCCACGTTCCGTCCGCATTTCCCTGCGTTCACGCCAAACGCGCGCTGTGCCCGTAACTATACGCAGTGTCTCTAACGGTGGCTCGACAGGTTTGGACAGTGGAAGGAGAGTTCGACTCACTCGTCGTGTAGCGTCAGATGTCGCTGCCTATTCTCCATCGCGCAACGTTTCTGATACAAGTTCCTGCTGTATATCTGTGTTTACTTGTTTTTACGCAAATGCATCTTATAAACAGATGCACGCGACGTTTACAATCTTTTTTTCTTGGAGAGCTATACAGCCGACTTCCGCTAATTTGACCTGGACTGCAAGAATGAAATTGGGAATTTATCCGGCGGGGCGAATTTAACAAGATTACAAAAAAAAAAAAAAGCCTAAACACACTGCCAATTCATTTGGCAGTAATTGCCCCATTCTAACACGTCCCCAAATCGAACCCGCGCCCACATTCTGTGTCCAAATTAGTAAACTAATGTAGAAATGACATTAAAGCTCCTAAACAAAGTGCAGAGCTAAAGTGGACTCGACTTTTTAGCAAGAAATCTTGTTGCCCAATCGCCGACGGTTTCCTAAAGTAAGCTTTGCTGCCTATTTCTATTTAAGTCAGATTCACTGCAATACATGCGTGTGATGCGGGAAAACATACAAACGCTGCAAAGGCAGTTTTAGTTAACATTGGGCCGAAAATGGTTTGCATGGTGCCCAATCGGACTTTTATCTTGAAAAAGAAAGGCACACATTAGAGGCAGGTAAATACGGTATGTAATCAAGCATTGTGAGATATGGTTCTTGCTTGAATACCTTCCTAGAGTGGGCCGCAAATGGGCGTTTTCAAGGAGAGGTGACGTGTGTTCAATGCATTTACTGTCTCCTAATCTCCTCTGAGACGGACATTGCCATTAAAGGGTCATTATCAGGGTCAGCATAGAGGTCACACGCGTGCATGCTGTCCAGTCAAGTTTAGATTATGTGGCAAAAGCATCGAAATAAGGAGTTTGGGCCCATAGAAATACATGGGCGCAACTTTGGCCGGTATCGAACTGACCGAAAGCCGGTAGAAATAACAAAAGTGTACTATAATAATGATAATATTTTGGGGTTTTACGTGCCAAAACCACTTTCCGATTATGAGGCACGCCGTAGTGTAGGACTCCGGAAATTTTGACCACCTGGGGTTCTTTAACGTACGTGCACCTAAATCTAAGCACACGGGTGTTTTCGCATTTCGCCCCAATCGAAATGCGGCCGCCGTGGCCGGGATTCGATCCCGCGACCTCGTGCTCAGCAGCCCAACACCATAGCCACTGAGCAACCTCGGCGGGTGAAAGTGTACTGCATGAACATTTTCCTGGATGTGAATTAACTGCATGTGCGAGTGATCACATGACCTGAAAACTCTATTAATTTCATTTTGCAATGTAGTACAATCATCTATGTTAGTAATTATGTTCTACAGCTTACAATTGTCGGCAAATAGCAGCAAATATATTGACATGTGTACTAGTCTTTATTGGGTGACACGTTTCACCGCCTAACAAAATGTTATCGCACAGCGAAGGTCGCGCCTGCATGTATCGGAAGTTTCTGGAATGTTATCGATGGTTCCATCTGCTGTCTGTGACTGAACCTTATTGTATGTGTGCGCGACGCGAATAATTATAATGTAGAATTTTGTGAAAGGCACGCGGGTCCCAGTGATTACTCTGGAACATTCGACGACTGATGTTTTATAAAAGCCGACGCGCTTGACCCGCTCACCAGATTTTCGACGACCGCCGACCGTGTTCGCCGCTATCGTTGTGCTATAAGTGTAGCCTGTTTTTGTGGGCACACGTTCGCCCAATAAAAGAGTTTTGTCTTTCACAGTATTGCTACTGTGTTCTTCAACGTCACCACCCCATGACAATATCCTTCATATAAATTAAGAACAGCAGAGATCCTTTAGGTACAACCAAAGTTACTTTGGTTGGACTCCGGAATGGACGACGTGAATAACGACCTGTCTTGTGTAGGTTTCCTGTGTCCGTCTTTTGTTTTTTTTTTGTTTTCTTAATACAATGCACCAACTAGCCCAACAACGTGCTTTACATCCTGTTTCAATGATACACCTGAACCTACATAGCATATGTCCCAGTTACATGTTCGGAGGTCACAACCTTTTCATAATGAGGGATAACTTGAGTGCTTGGCTATAGGTCGAATAAGTGGCTTCAAATGGGCGCTTACTTATTCTGCTAGTCATCCACAAACATTTTTTTAAAGCAAACTCCAAACTGTTTGTATGACCCACCAATAGAAAAAAAAAACGTATTTTAATACTACGATATTAATGTGGGCAGAATTTATATCAAGTTGAAGAGATATTTATTTTGCTTTGAAAAAAGAATGGACTGTGTCCGATAGAGAACAAAAATTACCAAATATAATATGAACAAACTAAAATTTCCGGCAATCTTTTTATGTTAGTTTATATAACTCGCTAGTGTATATATCCCGGACATGGTTATTCATGGACAGTCAGCGGACGTTCAAAACAGGATGTCCCATGGGCATCCAAACAGGATATGGAATTCTCCTGTACGTCCCAGGGACGTCCGTGTTGGATATCCGGATAGATGGGAGGTTGGACTTAAGGTGGATGTCCCACGGACATCCGTGGTTACTTGGGGTGGCTCGTGCGCAAACGAGTGCCGGCAGCCCGGCTCCTACGTGTGAAACCGTTAGGCTGAACCCTCACAGCGACCACTGTTCCCGGCCCCAGATCAAGTCGCCTTTTCCACGTCACCGACACATCACCAAAGTCTGCCATCTTGTCGACACTGGCTCCGAGATTTGCATCCTTCCTCCTACGTTGGCCGAGCCCATCCTCATAACTCGCCTCCTCTAACCGCGGTCAACAGATCGACCATCCATACCTACGGACAAAAGTCGCGGTGACTCTTGATATAGGCCTCAGACATACCTTTCGCTGGATCCTTGTCATCGCAGCCGTACCCCAGCCCGTCATCGGAGCCAACTTTCTTTGGCACTACAATCTCGCCGTCGCCTTGTGGCACAGCTGCATCTTGGATTCCAAGATGAAATTAGCCGTCCAAGGAGCTTCCTGTTGCGCTCCACTGCTTCGGCTTCTCCAGGCACACATGGCCAACCACAACCCTTGGTCAACCGTCCATGTAGAGCTTTCAGACGCCTTCCGACCACCCTCCCTTCAGTACTCGGTCGCTCACAGCATGACACATCATATCGTCACGACTGGCCCACCCATGTCTCCTCGGGCTCGTCGCCTCGTGCCAGATCGTGTAACTGTTGCTAAAGAGAAGTTTGAACACATGCTTTACCTTAGCTTCATTCGTCCCTCCTCCAGTCCTTGGCCCTCGCCACTCTATGGTGTCCAAGGAGACCTGTGACTGGCGTCCCTGTGGTTATTACTATGCTCTGAACAATGCCACTGTCCAGGACCAGCGCCATATACCTCACATTCAGGACTTTAGATCTGCGCGGCACGGCTGCAACATTTTTAGCAAGGCCAACCTGGTGAAAGCCTACCACCAGATTCCGCAGGAACCCTCAGATATACCCATGACCACAATTAGAACACCCTTCGGCCTGTTCGAATAGCTGCGCGTGCCTTTCGGTCTTCCTAATGCGGCCCAGACCTTTCAGCATTTCGTTGACCAAGTATCATGCGGCTTGACATGCTGCTTTGCCTTCATGAGATGTTCCAAACAAAGCTTTTTCTGACAAGAAAAATCATAATTTTACTGACAAGCAGTTTATCTCGAACATAGCTAGAAGTACCACAGTCCATCATATTTTGCAATCTTCATGCATACTTCACACTTTCTTCTTGCAAATAAATCGCATTAATACTTTCTAACGGAAAGTTTTCTTTGTTATGATTAGCTTAAGACTGTTTTCGTTCACCACACTTTCATACTACCAGCAACAACTCCGAAAGCATCACTTTATCAGTATTATAAATATATGTTACAAAGAGAAACAATAGAATGCTGGAAAGCGTGTCAACATTTTATTGTGCCGTTGTGTGTGTTTGTTTAGTGCTCCAGCTACTTGTTCGGTCAAGTATCAGCAAACATATATATATAAGCTTTTCAATTTTCTTGTTTTAGTCTAATATGTATGACACATTTACAGAACAAAATATTTAGAAAGCAGTGGTTAAGCAAAGGTTGCCGCTTGCTCTTGTTACGCAATAGCACTAATTCTCATCAGTGGAGGAACCTCGGCCGTGCAATCCCAAGCAACCACGGATATCCCTCGAACATTCTATGGATATCTATTTCTAATACGACGAGGATTTGATAAATGTCTGCAAAGCTCCCGCAGACTTCCATCGGACGTCCACTGGATATCCAGAAATACAAATCTGTACATCCATCAGACATCCGAAATGGGACCTTGTGGCAGACCTAGCTATTTCGGACAGCGTGTGTTGTGTATACATGTATGTGTGTGTGGGTGCGTGTGTGTGCACACACACATCTTGAAGCAGCGGTAGTGGAATGCATTCAAGCACCCAACCAATGTTATATTACAACTGGCTGGGTGCTTCAATGAATTTCACTGTTGCCGCTCTGCTGGAAAAAAAAAATGCCCTCCCCCCCAGCTTCGAAACACAATAAATGTTTTACTGCCACCTTATGTTAAAAAAGTCCACAAGGCACACATGAGTACCGTTTACAGCAACAAATATAGGTACATGCTGACAAAAATAAAATTTGCAGGTCAAGATATCCTGACTGAAGTTAGAACAGTGCAAAGACATAAAAAAGAAAAACTGAAACTCCTTTCAGCATGTCAAACAGAGTCTAACAAATGTGAGAAAGACAATATAACTTAATGAGGTCTCATGTGATTGTCATACTTATTTTACTTTTTCATACTGTCATACCTTACGAGGATTCATTATAGGTACATGTTTTATAATAAAGAAATGAAGTACCAAGCGAGAATAAACATGTGGTGGAAACCACAAAAGTACTGTACAATGCGTGGTGGAAGTGGAAGTACTAAGGATTACCTAATAGAGCAACGTACGAGAATGCGCTAGACAAAAGACAGCAAAAAACGAAGGACGAAGACAAACAGTCTTCATCCCTACTTCGCAGTCCTTTGCCTCGTTTTGCAATGATTAAACAAGATGACTTAATACAGACATAAACAACGTACAGTCTACACAGAATAATGTAAGATAACATTCAAACACAATTACATACATGTCAGAAATAGAATGCATCTTCGAAGATGTTAAAAACATAAGATGTGATGTACCTGCAAACTCGTCGCGATGTAAAAATTTAACATGAAAAGGACTGCCATCTTTGCCAGTTTGAGGAATTCATGTATTGATGGATAATAATTACAATTTATTATTACGCACACAAGAAGCATTATTTTTTTTTTCACTCGGAAGCTTAGTATGAAAAAATAAAGTGCATGACACTTGAACCTGGGAACCTTTACAGCTTTGACTACAAGAATGATATATCGAGACAGCCATTCATTACACATATTCCTAATAAGATTCACAAATTTCCACCAGGAATGTATTCCAATAACAGTACAGCAAGTACTTACACTTAGTGACCACAAAATGGGGAATTATCTTCACCTCTTTAACGACAAATACATTCCATTTAAGGCTACAAGGGTCTTCAATATGTGCTGCGCTAGTGAGTGGCTACATCATTTAACCGCCGAGCTGGAGGTCGGGGGATCGCGTCGTGTTCTGGCTAATAAAAATAGGGGAAAAGACTTTCTGATTCACCCTCGTAATTACTAACATGGATGATTGTAGTATATTGCAGAATGACCTGAAGTTTTCACAAAGGCTTTAGGTACAAGAATGAAAAGGGGCTGATGACTTTGATGAATGATTAATGAATTCAAATACCTTGGCATCTTTTTGTCACCAGAATTCCTCTGGCATCGTCATATCGATCACATCAGACAAAAGCGCTTAACACAAAAAACAGTGTAACATTTCTATAAGATTTTGGTGTTGCAAATATACTTGAGTACGTGTGGATGGTGCGAGATCAGTGGACTAAGCTGGACGTAGAAAATACAGAATTTGGCAATCCGGTTTGCTATCCACAACTACTCTTGAATGCAGCTTATTAATGTGCTAAAGAAACTTTTAAAATGAAAACCTTACAACACAAAAAATACAAACTAAAATATTTTCATAATATACTTTTTGATAAAATGTGTATAAATAGATGATGTGAATTAAGAGATGTTATATGAAAAACAGTTGTTTCTGATGTCTTTCTCCCCACAAACAATATCAGAGGAGAACAAGCTGCCCGGTGATATTGCAACTACCGTGTCAAACGATCTTTTTATAACGCCCTTGCAGGTAGCAACAAGTTCCTTCAATTTTGATTGATTGAATTTTGTTTACATCGTGGTTAGTTGAATCTTCGATGTTTACATTGTATAATTTTATGGCTAGTTTTCGTCTATGTCTACTGCATTGCTAGATTTGTATAGTTATTGTATTCCGGGAGCTATGCTCGTATGTGTGTGCGTGTTTGTACACAGTAGTTTTTCACCTACCTGGGTCACCCAGTTGTCAGTAGTCTAATGTGCAGTGCATCGGGCTGCTGCACTGAGGTAACAGGGTTTGAAACCAAACCCTTGTGCCGACTTGGGTTACTGAGTATATGGCAAGTGTACATAGATGCAACTCTTCTATGAATCTCTTTCACACCGACATGGGTAACTGTAGATGTGTGACAGGGTAGGTACTGCTGTTTGAAGAAACTGTGTGCCAGTTGGTGTGTCCAGCTATACAGGACGACTTGAACCGATGTCACGTAACTTGGTAGCTCGTAACTTGGTTATTCCGAACCCCAATGTTAAGGCCTTCCACGTGAGCTGTGAATAACTTCGTTCGGCTTCGATCAGTGTTTGCAGGGGGAAACCTATAGGTTTGTCAAGGAGGGCAAAGCGACGGGAAAGACTGCTCCTATACAATGTAGAGATGCGTCGCACTCGAGGCACAGTGACTTGGCATCATCAAAATGTGTGAGCATTCTGGCATGATGGAACACTAAAGGACTGTTGATGCTTCGATGACCATTTCCAATGGCAATCCTTCTTCAGAAGGTTGCACAACGAAACAAGCATCATTGCCACGCTCGGAAGGAAACTGCTGTAATAAGTGAGCACACCAATGTAAGAACGCAGCTCGCTCATATTCTTCTGACTTGATGCTTCCATCACAGCTTCCAGGCTATACAGTGAATGAAGTTCGTCACTGGTGATCTTGTGTCCCAGCTAAGATACTTCCGACTTCATGAAGGAACATCCATCCTCCTGCATGGGAATGCTGGGGGAGTGCCTTAGATTGATACACTATTGCATTTCCCTTCTGCCACTAGGAAGTCATCCATAGTTATTTATTTATTTATTCCTCAAATGCCCCTGGAGAGTGGTTCTACATGAGGGGTGGGCAGCTTCAAAGAAAAATGTGTTCGATGGCAATCCTGAACGCAGTCGCACTGGAGTGGTCAGCCGCTTCTTCATGCAGATCATTCCAGTCTTTCGCTGTACAGGGAAAAAACTAATGAAGATGGGAAGATGTGTGCGTACCGACTTTGAATTATTGGTCCGGGATGAATGGCGATGAGCTGGCGATATGACACTGCTACCAATCAGGGCATGATAAAATTTGATATAGAATGAACCTGGACACTTGACATCTCGTTTCTAGTCTAGGAAAATTCGCATTAGTTTTAGCGCTGTGACACTAGTATATGAAGAATAGTGATGGAAGATAAATCATGTAAGTGCTTGTACGCTTGTTTGACAGCCAAGCATATTTTCCATGGTGCACTGAAAGATAGCTGGTGCGTAGAACACTCCAAAAGGTAGGTGGTTGTAGCAAAACATTTTGTGGGTACTGATGGTCGTCAACTTCTTTAGCTCTCATCTAATGGAATCTGGTTATAGGTGTCGGGTAGATCTAAGGTGCTGTAGATGCTTCCCTTGTGCGGCAGTGCAAAACTATTGTCGATGACTGGAAGTGGATATTGTTCAATGACACATGCTGCATACACCATTAGCTTGTACTCACCACAGATTCTGGCAGACCTGTCTTTCTTCAGCACTGGCACAATTGGCATAGCCCATTCCCAATGACCGTATTGGAGAAAGCATGCCTGACTTCACTAGCCTTTACAGCTTTTCAGTTACCTTGTCTCCCTTTGTGTACGACAGTGGCCTCAGCCTGACAAACTTCGGAACAGCTCCTCCTTTGACGTACAGGTGAACGGGCAGAACCTTGAATTGGCCTAGTTCTGGCTTGAAGACATCTTTACACTCAGACAAAATTCTTTGAGCTTTCTTCATCTCGTCTACTGGTACTGTTCAGGATCAGGACTGTAGCACCTGGGTTGTTAAGGGCTTGAATGAGGTTGCGACTGAGTAAACAGGGCCCTGAATGATGATGATAGAGGCAGTCTGTGTCTTGCACTTGCAGGAAACTGTAAATACAGGTTACCAGCAATAGGCAATGGTCCCAGGTAGTGGGGCAATCTCAGGTCCGTCTCTTCAGTTTGATGCCACATTGCACATTCTGTGTTGTACACATCGCAACGAACGACGCGTAATGGCACCCCAGTGTCTACTTCTATGACTAGATTAACGCTTCCATAGACGAACTTTCGCCACACTGGATGGATGATTTTGTTAACTCAGCTGCGAAGAACATGAACCATTTTCATAGGGGTTTCCGATTGAAGTTAAGGTCATCTGTTTCTCGAAGCTTACCCTACGCTCTACAGATATATATGCCCCTTTTTCCCACATTCGACACCTTCTGCACGCTTTAATTTTTGCCGGTTTGCGCTTCGTATAGTTTGCCTGTCCATCAGCTTATGCAGTTTGGTTCAGTCTTCACGTCAACGGTCATCATGAGTTGATGAGTTTACCCACAGCTCCTGCTGCCAGCACCGTTCTCTGTTTCCTGCAAAGTCAAACTTCTAAGAGAAATCATTGCTCTCTCTAATATTTTGCTCCGGATTCCACATACAATCTTGTCCTGTAGAATTAGGTCCAACATGTCCCCAAAGTTAGATTTGTCAGCTTGTTGTCGGAGCCCGATAGTACATTTCTGGGCTGATTTGTCTTCATTTTGGACACGAGTAAAAGATGTGAAGCTTTCTGCAATACTATTGGGCTTGAGATCCTAGAAGCCCTCAAGAATTTTCAATCACCTCATTGCAGGTGAACTGGTTCACCTTAGAACAAGAACCTCACCCACTGAGGACTTCAGTTCAGTTTGATCCGAGAGCCGAAGAAAGACACATTCTCTTCTGTGCATCCTCTGCAATACTGTTACCCTCGAAATAGAACTCCATGCGAATGACGTACGAAGTCCGCTTATTATCCTTGCCGTCGTCAAATGCTGGTATTTCTTATGACCCTACTCAAGCATAAGAGCACTAGTTTTTCAACATGTTCATACATTTCTCATTGCCGTTGCTACACCATGACCGGCGACTGAGAATGCAGTATCGAAGACACAGCAACATGTAGGCGGCCAGAGCAAGGATCATTTATATTGTGGCAGTTGCCTCTTAATAGCCACCCATCAAAATCAGACAAACAAATACAATCAAGTAAACTCGGTGCATGCATAAGCAAGTGCTATCACAGAATAGCATGAAGCTATGCATGCACACTAACAGCACAGTCAACATTGCAGAAGTTTATTACATGTATAAGAATACTCAAGTGGTAATGATGAAGGCATACCTTTGATACTAGACCCACAGCTTGATATTTGTCTTACACAACTTCTTTAACATTTGCAAAGTGTTGCTGAATGACAAGGAAAATGTGCTGTTTACGAAAAGGCTCTGAAAGCAGAACTAGCATTGAAAGGGTCACTTGCCCTTGTGATAGCTCAGGTGCCTAGTTAGGTTGCTTCTAAATGCAAAGGTCTTAAGGCATAGGCGGCACTGAAATGGCCTCTCGCCTGTGTGAGTGCGCAGGTGTAACTTGAGATTGTACTTTCGTCTGAATCTCTGAGGGCACAAATGGCATTCAAATGGCTGCTCGCCTGTATGGAGCATGTTGTGTCTTTTCAGATGACATATATTATCAGTCTTATAGCCGCAGAAGTTACAGTGGTGGCGGCATCCCTCATGTGACTTGTCACCTTTCATAGTTGCAGCTTGACAGCTGGAAGTCCTCCATGCTGCATAAACAAATTAGAACAGGTTACCATAGTAATGCTTTTCATTTGAAAACAAAATTGTAGTTACGAAATGCCCATGAAAAAAAGACAACACAGATAATAATACTAATGATTGCTTTTTTCCTTCATTGAAGAAGTGTTGAAGGCCATTTCAGATCAGGCCAAACAGAGCATTGCTCGTTGACTATTTCTGATTTGCCTAATATATTTATGTGTGGTTTCCGAATGGTCCAGTTGGTGAAATTCACACACACATTCCAAAGAAAAAAAGATTAGCTTTGTAAGAAACATGATAGAGAGGACAGGAAGTGTATTATTGCAAGCTGCTGTTGCAGGGTTTTCAGTTTTTCTTTTTAAGAAGCCTGAAGTCCAATGCCAAGCAAGCAGTCTGGTACATAAGCCCATCAGTAAGAAACAGCTCCTGGCATCACAAATACATACGCTTGAAGTATCTGCTTTATATAGGACCATACAAGAGCTATGACTGCTTTTTAAATGCAAGGAGCAACACAGTATATGGTTCCTCAGATGATGAGAATGCTAGCACAATACAGCCTTTGAACTGATACCAATTACTTTCGTTCGAGTGCACAGCGTTATTAGCACTATTTTGCCATTTTATGGAAGGTATTTATTCTCTCTGCTATTACTGCAAAACACTCTGTAAAATAAAATTCCTCTTGGCAGAACATGCATCGTGGGTGGAGGCTGTTAGCCACATAATTACAACAGGGTTCAACAGTACACTGTACACAACTCCGCTTGACATGTGGAACATCTAGAAAACACACCAAAGTTCAACGGTTATATCAACTCCAAACAGTGGTCTGGATGTTGCTCAAGCAATGCTGTTGTTCGTAACCATTATTCAGTTACATTATTGTGATATACTTTTTTTTTCTTAAGAATCGAAGATCTGAGCAACCTGAACACATACGGAGATAAAAAAGTGTCTAATGAAGACAACAATCATGCTACCTTCACAAGGAGGCTGACCCAGATATATAAGCAATAAAAAACAGTGCTAAACAACAGGACGAGTGAAGGTACACAGACAACAGCGCTGTTGTCTGCGTCCCTTCCCTCGTCCTGTTGTTTAGCACTGTTTTTTATTGCTCGTAATCATGAACCAACCAGCCCAAATGCGTACTCTTCTCCAGATATATAGTTTTACTGTGCAGGAACTAGTTTAACTCAAGACAGGCAGTACAAAAATGAGCCCAAAAATCAGAAGCTTGTAATACTTTCGTTGCTGGTGAGCAGGAGACGGCCACGCAGATGCATATGTGTATAAGAAAAAAAAACCACACACATTATGCAACACATTAAAAATGAAAACAAAGCATGAAAAACCTAGTCTCACTGACTGCTGTATAGAAACATGGCTGTTCTCAAACAAATGCAATAAAATTAGAAATTGGGAAAAACACAGAACAGAAAAGGTAATCTATGGAAAGAAGAACCAGGTGGCATAAAAATGCTTTGCTTGCGATGTCCTAGCACTGTCGTCTCAACAATAAATATATTTTATGTATAAGTCACTTTTAGTATGTATGTATATAAACATATCCTATAAAACAAAGCAAAAAGAAAATGTACTATACTCAGTGCAACTGATAGTAAAATAAACAATGTCTTGAATCTGCAATTGTACTGTAGTGCTGAAACTGTGGTAACAGGGGGATGATTCTTCTAAAGGTATCAAAGAAGGCATACTGTAAAAAAAGTTGAAAATAAAGAATTAAATTATATTTGGCATGATACAAATTTGACTGAATTTGTTCTGTTTTTTTCGTACCGTTGTGTAATTAAGATTTATTGCCTGTAAGTGAAATTCCAGGTGCGATAACTCAAGTTTTGTTGGAGCACCAAAACAATAACATGCTAATGATACCGAAAGATTACATGTACAAGTGTAAGGTTTAAAACATTAAGAAGAATTAAGAATGCTATAGCATTGACTGGACAATTACTTATGCACTGGAACAGACTTGGCAAACAGAATTCTTAATTGACATTAAACACTAAATGAGTACTGTACAAAAAATTAAATTCGAGGGTTTTAAGCAATCTGATTATGAGGTACGCCGTAGTGTGGGACTCCGGAATAATTTGGACAACCTGGGCTTCTTCAATGTGCACCTAAATCTAAGTACATGGGTGTTTTCACATTTCACCTCCATCGAAATGCAGCCACCGTGACCGGGATTCGAACCCACAACCTTGTCCTTAGCAGCCAATCACCAAAGTACTACTATGGACCACTATGTATAAAGGAATGCCTACATCAGACAATGAAAAGGCCCTGAAACGGAATATTAACCCCAACAAACTCCAAGGAAGAACCTAGAAGTAATATATACATGAGCCTAGCAGAAAAAGATTTTTAGAAAACATTGTGTACAAAAAAATATGCCATGGAAGGGACCAGTCACAAAGATGCCATGAATAAACAGTAACGTCGCATATCATCAAGTTGGTAGACTGTGGGGCTCACAACATGACGCACTTGGTACACCAGTGGCACACAGCTAGAGAGAGAAAGAGGGAAACAAAGTGTTATCAACAATGAACACAATCTGAAGCATAATTATAAAACCCACAGACATTGCTACAAGATATCAAGTTGTAAGCTGCATTTTAATTTTGAGAGTAAGAGAGTATCACCAAGTTCATGGTTTAATGGTGGTTATATAGTTGTTTTCTGAGCTATTTACTATATAAGACACAGCAAAGTAATATTTCTGTGTGTAACATATGGCGACCTGACACAGAGTTTTCCCGAAACTGGGTTCTGCTTGCACTGTACACATCTCTGCCCGTAATCTAAACACACAACCAAGATCAATGGTCAAATGCTGCTGTAGCATTAGTTCCCTATGTTCTCATAATTTGAGCTGTTTCACGATGAGACATCATGTATTGCTAAGTCTAAAGATGTCAATGACCTTAACAAATGCATACATAAATAATGTAAACTGAAGAAAAATATTACGCTAATCTCGCAGAGAAACTAAGCCCAAAATGTCTTCTTGCAGTGTATAATCTGGCTCAGCTCAGTGCAAGCATCGAACTCAGTTGATTCTGGGGAATGCACCTAATAATCTGTCATAGTATACTATTGCCCTGTTACCCTCCCAAAAAATGCAAGACAACAGGCATTGTCGAGACTAATGTAAACTACGTGTGAGGTGTTCGTATGGAAATCCCTCATCTATCTTAATGTGTAACTGGGCTGATTAAGGAGAGATGCAAATCGAAAAATGCCATTTTTGTTCTGCAAAATAATGTTTCTAGATTTTGATTCTGAATTTATGCTTCAACGTCCTACTTCTATGTGCAAGAATGTTAAGACATTGCTTCAGAAAGAATACTGCGAAAAATTATTCTAATGGGGGAATGGTAGGTTGAGGAGCTTCATAATTTCATTCATGCTCTACAGATGAGGCTCACAACGAACACAACTACTGCCCACATCTCGAGCTTTCATGGTGTTACAACAAGCGAGCACTAGTCCTGGCAGAGTCGACAACAGTTGATTCTTCCACTTTTAACTACTGCTCAGGCAAAGGCTGTGCTTCCTAAATGTGAGAGGCTGACGAGCAAAAACCTGCTATTTTGCTGCATTTAGGGCAAACCACAATATTTGGCTGAAGCTTGCAGCAGCAAGATTTCGTCGCTGTGGCACTAGCAATTGGCTTTACGCTGTGGAGATAGCTACTTCTAAAGCCATACTGTTCTGCAACACTGGCTTTGAGGAGGTTCTACAGGAGTTGGTTATCCTGCCAACTCAGGAATTGTTATATCTGAGCAACTAGAGAAGGATTGAAAGAATCTCGAACTCACAGAGCTGAAGCTAAATTCTTATCAGAGTGCAGCAAAGAAAGCCTGGCTGGAAAGGTGAGTTCACAAGGTTTATCAGGATACTACTGACACAGCAGGAGAATGCTCAACTGGAAAAGACTATTCTACATTCTCTGAAAATTTCAGTCAAAGAGATCATATGCGACCAGTAGTACCGTGTTATGAACTTTCAACTTCATTTCCCTCTTTCTTTTCAATCTTACACTGTTTATACTAGTACTTGTGCAAAAAAAGTTGTTTGTAGCTAGTGTTTCTCAATTTCAGCCAAATTTTGTGTGCCAATGCACAAGAATTCAAAGGATGCAAGTGTCTTGGCATTATTGTAATTTGCGGCAATTTTCTTCACGTGCGTGGATGCCTATTACCAAAGCTCTTTATAACAACACTTAGGATTAAATTTTTGATTTAAAAGATACAGCTTGAAGAAATGCTTTTATTTTGCTTATAAATATTCTTATAAGCCATGTATAGCTTATCTTATAGCTCTCTCCCGGGCGTTATCTTAACCCCAAGCTTTGCACACTTTCCCCACTTCCATGGAGCACAGAAAAATAATCAGATAAAATATTGCAAAAATAATACTATGTTTAAAAAAAGAATAAGTTCTCTATTGTGCATGAATTCAATCCAATTACTTTTATTAATACCAAAAACCAATCTTTGAAGCATTTCAAAGAGATATTACTAGAGAAAAATTATATGCCAGTGTCAGCAGAACTGTCAGTACCATAGCCGTTGCAATGTAGAAATGGAGTGAGCTCATGGATCCTAACGCTTTGCTAAAACCTTAAACTGCTGATAAGTGTCTGTCATAGGAAGTGCATTTAATGACAATAACGAACGAACTTCCAAGTGCTATCAACCAATTGCTCTTGGAGCCGCCAATGGGATAAATGGCTAAACATACTATAAGTGCAAGCATGGAAATACAGTAAGCCCTCATTAAATTGAACTTTGATATTTCGAAATATTGGTTAAGTTAAAATTTTTCCCTGCCTTGGTGTCAGCACAACGTATTTAGCATATCGACATGTGTACATGTTTATCTTTCTCGGGTGAACACGTTTCACCGCTTAACAAATGTTATTATACAGCACAGGACGCGCCTGCATGTATAAGAAGTTTTTGGAATGTTCTCAATGGTTTCATCCGCTGTCTGTCTCCGAACATTGTGTAATCTTATTGCATGTATACGCAATGCGAATAGCGTAGAACTTTGTGGAAGACACGCGGGTCCCAGTGGTTACTCTGGAACATTCGATTGATCTATAAAAGCTGACGTGCTTGACCCACTGATCAGATTTTCGACGATCGCCGACAGTGTTCGCCACTATCGTTGTGCTATAAGTGTAGCCTGTTTTTGTGGGCACAGGTTCGCCCAATAAAAGTTAGTTTTGTCTTTCACAGTATTGCTACTGTGTTCTTTATTGTCACCACCACGTGGCAATATCATCTCAGGAAATGCTCTAGTGCTATGCTCAGGTAAGGTATCTTAAAGTCATTAAGTTAACAGGCCTTACTGTATCAACAAGAATAAGCAATGCACATTCATCAAACATGAGCATTTATTTCATGCACTAAAACAGATTAAGCTAACTAAATTTTTATTCCCGTCTATGAACAATAAATTACCATCAAGAAATGCTATAAACGAAAATGTAATGAAATGGCTGAAACAGAATAATAATGAAAAAAAAGGTTTAAAAAATGCACCCACGCAAGGAACTAGAAGCAATGAGAACATCAGCCTGATCGAAAAAGATCGGAACTTATTGTGTGCCAAACAACACTACCACAGGTAGCAATCACACAGATGATGATGATCTGTGGCGTTTGATGGCACAAGGGCCATCAAACACTTCTTCTACGTGTGGCAAAGAGCGCCATGAAAAATGGCAATGTTAGATGAAGTGTTGATGCCGTGGTCGATGTAATCTTCATGGCAGATGTGGCATGGCTGTGAAAGGGCATAAAAAAGTCTGTCGCTGCAAATAGCATAAGAGATAAAGCTACTAAAATAATGACACTGACTAGTTAGTGACATGGGGTATTGCAACTGCATTTCATGAAAACATAATGCAACAAATTTAGCTTTTTTGACTTTTTTGTAACATTCTTCGTATTGTTTTTTTAATCCCCTTACCGCCTTTCCACAGTACATGCTAGCCAGCCGGTCTGAGAACTGGCTAACCCTGCATGCTGCAACACCACCACCACCAACTGGTTAACCTCCCTGTCTTTCAGTCTATTCCTACTTTCTTCCTTCTTAATGCGACAAAATGCAAGAGGGATGTCAGAGGTTAAAAAGAGCTCCTGCATACAAGGGCTATTAGTGACATGCTAAAACTACCTGGACAAATGATTTTCAGAGTGTCTGTTTCAATTAAAACTTGAAGATGATTTGTAGATTACAAAACGGTTCATTGTTAAGAAAAAATGAAAGGTGTACCGCTATGTTGTTGCACTATGCACAAGGGAAATACTTTTTGCTTTCTGCTTCTACTGCAGGGCATTAAATAAGTATGTGGAGGACTTGGACATCATTGCCGCACTTATATTATAAGTTGAACGATCCCTCCCAGTCAAGAGGTAAGAGTGAGTGCGGTAAGTGCATCCTCTTCTGAACTGGCAAACAAGTACTTCCTTGTACCATGGCGTTTTCTCACTTATCAATCTAGTTCTCCATAGGGGTCAATCATGTGCCTGTAGACTTCTTAAGTTCGAATTATCTGGCGATAGCTAAGCTTAGGGCCGAAATAATGGAACCTTGAACGCATGACCGCTGGTATAGATTCTCGGCAGGGATCAAATTAACCGAAAAAATTGAATTAAACAGAGTTGAATTAACGGAAGTCTATTGTATTTGAGAAAAAGTCTCCAGAACTCGAACCTAATATTTTATTTCTAAACAGAATGACATGTAGCTTGCCTGGAGTCGGCCTCCTAAAAGAAAGGCTCATGGACTGTATTTACATGGCTTAATTACAGACTATCTAAATGCATGCAACATTTTTTGTAAACTGACATACACTCCGCTGCAGAGCTTGTAAATGGAAACAAACTGCCTTAAGTTACTTCATGCACTGTGACAATGTCAGCAATGAATTATGGAAGAGCATGTCACCAGATGCACATAGAATGTCGAGTTTCTTCAAGGAGACAAGAGCAATGCCATAGCACTGCATATTGTTTTAAAGGGGCAACACTATGGTGCAATTGGCCAAATAATAAATTGTTTTGCATGTGTTGAGACCAGAAATTTGCATACATTCTGCTAAAAGTGAGGCATGCATAACGAACCACTGGGAACCATTTGGCCAAATTTATATCTGCAACGTGCATTCACTCGGGAACTGGTTCCGCAACTGCAGCTCCCCTGCAGAAGTGTCATTCGGAACGGTACTTACTCTCATTGTTCTCTGTCAATTAAGACTCCAATAAGTAATGTTCTTTACGTATTCAAGAGGAGTGAACACTATAAACTTTCATATAGAGACTTCCCAAATGGAATACGAAAGGAGAAGCAACAACTATTTGATTTCCGTTCGAAGTTTGAAATATTTGCACGGCACATCTTTGACATAACCTAGCATATTCAAGGCCACACTGCTGCCCAGTGTCAGGCATGCAGAGCATAAAGGAATGTGCTGATCCATTGATTACACTGTCACAGTCAAGTCTAGAAAGGGTGAGCGAATGAAACAACTATTCCATGCACATCCAGCCAGAGGGCAAGTGTTTGTTGGATAGTACTTAATTATGTAACTATAGAATTGTTTGGCGATTGCAGCCACTGAGAACAAATTGATATTTCATGAATGCATCAAAAGAAAGGCTGCTTTGGAACATTATAGGCAAGTTTGAGAATATAAGATCACCTAGAAGATTACAGATTAAGCTTGTAGCAAACTATTACGTGCCATAATGGTCCAGTCACAATATACGACAAGAACACGCCCAGCACGCTGACGGTGCGAGCGTGGTGGAATCGGCGAAATCAGGGTTCAGCCAAATTGAGCTGGCTAGACTAAAATATAATTTGTGGACGCCATGGGCAAGCATCTGCCTGGTTTTTCTTCTACCAAAAATTGGTGACTCGGGATCTCGTATCATCGCTCTTATCTCTGGGTGCCTCAGCTGCTTCGCTGGAGCTATCACCGCAGGGCGCTTGAGCCCCGTTGTCGTCGCAATCCGACTTCTATCCAGTCAGCCATGGCCTCAAATTCTCCCGATCAAGTATTGCTGCCAGCGCTACTACCCTGCGGTACCGAGGTCTCCACACTTAAGCTCCCACAGTTCTGGTCATCGGACTCAGAACTTTGGTTTTTTACAATCGAATCCTTGTTCCGTAGCTACCGCCCGAGTTCACAGTTGGAGTACTTCCACTTACCACTGATGCGATTGTTCACGATGTTCTGAACTCCCCGCTTGTCCACTGCCCCTATGACAACCTTAAGGCGGCGATCATCCGGCACACCTTTGAAAACGGAGCAGCATTGATTACAGCAACTTCTTACAATGGAGGTGCTCGGTGAACGCAACCCTACCGACTTATTGTGTTGCATGAAAGCTTTGGCTGTAGACCTGGCTCCTTCAAGTGACGGCGCACTTCTCCATGAACCTTTCCTGCAGTGCCTTGAACTGTAGGTGCAGATGATCCTGAATGCATCTTCATTCTCAACACTGGAATCTCTGGCCCAATTGGCCGACAAGATTATGGATGTTGGTTCTCTCTCCGTAGCCACAGTACATCGTCATCCTGACGCTCCGTCCCACGGCACAGCCGCTGGCAAACGCTATGCACGTCTCTTCGAAGTTAACAAGGAGCTCACACAGCAAGTGGCCCGACAGGTGAGGTCGCTGCCATTCGAACACGCTGGCCACGTTTTTCGTGATGGCCTTGCCGCCCCAGCCCCGGTCACTTTAACACCATTCTCCTCCTCCCGTTAGGCTTTGCTGGTACCACAGTTGCTATGGCTCTAGCGCAAACCCGTGCCACCAGCCCTGCTGCTATGTGGGAAACGGTTAGGCTGAACCCTGAAAGTGACGACTGTTCCCTGCCCCACCTTTCGCACGTCACCGACCACGTCAGAATAATCTGCTATCTTGTCGACACTGGAGCCGAGATTTGCATCCTTTGTCTTATGTTGGCTCAGCGTCGCCGTCCTCCCAACTCGCCTTCTCTTACCACGGTCAACAGATCGACCGTCCGGACCTACGGACAAAAGTCGGCGACTTTTGACATAGGCCTCAGACAGACCTTTCCCTGGATCTTTGTCATCGAAGCCGTACGCCAGCCCATCGTCGGAGCCAACTTTCTTTGGCACTACTATCTCATCGTCGAGTTGTGGCACAGCCGCATCTTGGACTCCGAGATGAGCTTGGCCGTCCAAGGAGCTTCCTGTTGCACTCCACCACTTCGGCTTCTCCAGGCACACACTGCTAATCACATTCCTTGGTCAACTGTCTATGCCGAGTTTCCAGATGTCTTCTGACCCCCCTCTTTTCAGTACTCGGTCGCTCACAGCATGACACATCATATCGTCATGACTGGCCCTCCCATGTCACCTCAGGCTCATCACCTCTTGCCAGATCATCAAACTGTTGCCAAAAAGGAGTTTGAACACATGATTGACCTTGGCTTCATTCGTCCCTCCTCTAGTCCTTGGGCCTCGCCACTCCATATGGTGGCCAAGGATACCTGTGACTGGCGTCCCTGTGGCAGTTAACGAGATCTCAACAAGGCCACTATCCCGGACCAGTACCATATACCTCACACTCAGGGCTTTATGTTGGCACTGCAAGGTTGCACCATTTTTAGCAAGGTCAACCTGCTGAGAGCCTACCAGATGAATTCTGCGGAACCCTCAGTATTTACAAGACCTCAATTAGAACACCCTTCAGCCTGTTCGAATATGTTTCTATGCCTTTCGGTCTTCGTAACGTGGCCCAGACCTTTGAGCATTTCGTTAACCAAGCATCACGCGGCTTGACATGCTGCTTTGCTTATCTTCACGACATCCTCGTCTACAGCACCCCTGCCGAAGTTCATAAGCTCTATCTGCATCAATGGCTCGCAAGACTCAGCAAGTTTGGCCTTGTCGTTAACGGTCCAAAGACCAAGGTCGGCATTACGAGTTGGATTTCATCAACGCACATAGCATTTGTCCACTACTGACCCGCATCACATACACCCACGAGTTTCCTCAGCCATCCACCACCAGGCAACTGTGCGAATTCCTTGGCCTCTCGAACTATTACCGCAGCTTCATTCCTCTGTACCAATACACTGCAGCCTCTACTAGACTTTCTCTCTGGCCTCAAAACACCGAATACTCCCTGGAACGACACTGCGAAATACACGTTCAGAGGCATGAAAGAAGCCATTGCCGGTACGACTCTCCTCGTCCACCCCAAAATGCGACGCCCCAACATTTTTCATGGTTGACCCATTAGGCAGTGCTGTCAATGCAGTCTTGCAGCAGTTTGTTGCTAGTGCTTGGCAGCCCATCACCTTCTTTTCCAAAAAGCTTGCACCCTGTGAGCGCCGCTACAGCACATTCGCCAGACAGTTGCATGCCATCTATTTGGCTGTGAAGCATTCTTGACATATTCCTGAGGGACGCTCCTTCCATGACCCTACCGACCATAAATAAACCACTTACACCCTAGCTACCAGTAGCATCTACTACACTCCCCGCAATATCAGACAGCTCATCTACATTTCTGAATTCACCAGTGATATTCATCATGTCAGCAGAAAATCCAATGCCATTGTCGACACACTTTCTAGGTTGCGCCGCTCCCCATGCAACGGACCACAGCCGACCTGTAAACGACTTCTAGGCCATGGCTACCGCCCAGAGTGTTGACACCGAGCACCATTTGCTTCACATGAGATATCTGCTTCTTCAATGCATCATGCTCCTTGTTTGTGATACGTGGACCGGACGTCTTTGTCATTACGTGCCTCGCCCATACCACCAAGCCATCTTTGATGCCGTCCATTCTTTGGTTCATCCTGGCCTTCGCCCAACTCACTGACTTGTCACTTCTCGTTATGTGTTGCGCAGCGTCAACGTAGACGTTCGCAGCTGGCCTTGGGAGTGCCTCAGCTGCCAACGGTACAAAGTGCATCGCCACACTGCGACTCCTCTGGGCACACTCACGGCCCCGGACCCCTGCTTCAGCCATCTGCACGTCGATATTGTTGGCCCCCTACCTCCCTGTGGGAACCATTGCTACCTGTTAACCTGCATTGACAGATTCACCAGATGGCCTGAAGTGATGCCCCTCCTGGACATAACGGCAGAGTCGATAGCTCGAGCACTCATTACACTCTGGATTAGCCGCTGCTGTGTCGCTTCCATCACTGCGAGTGACCGTGGTCATCAATTTTACTCAACATTGTTTGCCAATCTATCTCGTCTCCTCGGCATCAATCACATCAAGACAACCACTGAGTACCCGATATACAATGTGATCATTGAACGTTTTCACCGCCAGCTGAAGGCTTCGCTTATGGCTTCAACTTCTCCTTTATCATGGATCGAGCACCTTCCTTTCGTCATGCTTGGCATTTGCACTGCTCTTCGCAGTGGTTCTTCCACCAACGCAGCCGAGCTTACGTTTGGTACAACTCTACGAGTCGCTGGCGAATTCTTTGGCGACTCACTCATTACACCTGCTGATGTTTCCGACTATGCCTACCGTCTAAGCAGCGCTATGCGTACTTTCCTCTCTCCCCCCAAATAACATTATTCCTGACGTGTATATGTCAACGCTGGCCTTGAGAACTGCACGCACATCTTTGTGCGCCACGACGCGCAGCATCCTCCCTTACGACCTCCGTGTGCTGCTCCATTCAAAGTACTCAAGCGTGTACCTAAAATCTTCCTTTCACTCATCAATGGCCTGGAAAATGCAGTCTCCCTCGATAATCTGAAGCCTGCCTACTTGGACTCTGATGCTTTAGCCACTTCTGCTGTCGCATTTTCTCCCAACCAGCCCAGTCCTACTTTCCGCGTACATTTCGCACCACCGCCATCTGCGCTTGGCCATTCGTCCAAGCTTACGGCTTCCTCACTAGAAGGTAGGCCCTGTAGTGCAGTACTACCTGCCACAATGGTCCGGTCACAAAAGACGACAACGTGCCTAGCATGCTGACGGTGCGCGAGCAGCGGAATCTGCAGATTCAGGCTTCCGTTTGAGCGAGTTCAAATAAAAATAGAATTCATAGACACCAGGCATCAGCGTCTGTCTGGTTTTTCTTTACTCACAAGCTATTTTTAGCCCACAAGGTTATTTGCTATAATTGGGTCCGACTGTATAGCCTGGGAATCGCAAAGTGAGATAAGAGGTGTGTACCATTCGTGCATACTGCCACTACTGCCAAGTGTAATGTTTCCGGTAATGTTTCCATGGCATAGTTGATATTCTCCCGATAAAGGTATGCTTGTAAACAGATTGCAACAAAGTAATTCACATTACTGTCACTTGCTTAACATATTTATTTTCTTATATCTCAAGCTTCTTCCAACATTGCAAGGAGGCCATTATTGCACATATTTTATGTAGTTTATGCCCATGCCTATTTTTCGTTGTTTTGTGGTCTTCAGGACAACGAATGCCACAGGGCAACAGCAATATAACAAAAAGTGCCCTTATCAGAAGCACACAGCAGCCAGTGCTCCCAACACAACTCAAGAACAAGCACTCTGCAAGTCTAAGCCTCTGAATAACATAGTTATGGGCCCCTACAAATATATGCACAAGGTGCCCTCTTTGCCTTTACCATGCACGAGTGAGTCCTCCTTCCACAGAAAATGTGATATTATGCATCCCGGGCAATTTTCGAGTATTGTCTGCTGTCACTAATTTTTGTTGTTCAGGTGCACTGCAAGCATGACACACCACTTATATGACAGCTGCAAAATGCATATTTAGTGCTGGCAGTGATTGACTGGAGTTTATTGTTGCAAGGGCCAGATGTGGCCTAAGAGCACCAAGGCTATGATAATGGACTGCCATAGGTAAATGAATAATGAATATCGAGATGTGGATGAAACACGGCTGCATAGAGTCCTAAAGATATTTGTTAGAAAGTGTGCAAATATGTTCATAATAAAACAAGACTATGATACATATGCTATGTATAAATGACATACTGCGATGAGGTGATGCACTAAAATTTTTCCTACAAGGAGCACTACTGCCTCACGAAGGCCATTAATCACGAGGGCCTGGAGGCATGTTACATACAGGTCACTACTATCGCAGCATCAGCCTCTCGTACGAGGGTGTGGTACGACTATTGTGGGTTTATAATCGACAATAAATCGACACCTTGAAAAAATTCGAAAATGATTTATTATCAAAAATTGGTTCTGCTTGAATAAACAATACTGGATGAAAGGGAATGTGGAATCTGTATACTAGACGAAAGTGCTAGTTTCGTTGAGCTTCTGCTTCCCAACACTCTACCAAGATGTTGAGAACGGTCAGCCTCTCACCACAGAGGGAAGCTGACTCCCGGTCAGTAGGGAAAAATGGGTACCATATGTGTATCCTATTCTCAGTCGACAGAACATGACATCAGTTTGGCGTACTTTTGTTCCCGAAGGCCAATTTTGTATGTGTGGCTTAATTAAATGAAGTTTATTAGAGGTTTCACGGTCCGAGATGAATTGCCAAAAGTTTCGCAGCGTTCTGTGCAAGACAGGCTTGAAGTCTGTGGGAGGGATAGCTATGGTTGTGTTACAGGCTCTCATTGTTATGGATGTATCAAGTTCATCTGCAAGCATATTGCCCACTGTGCCTCTGTGGCCTGGCCCCCAACATGCTACAATGTGTTGGTTAGATGCATACATAGTAGTACTCAGGCATGAGTAAAGGTCGTTGACTACTGGATTTTTATATTTCTGTAAAGACATTAAAGCTCTTGCTCCACTTGGGAAGTCTGTAAATATTATAGCTTTTTATAGTTTTAATGCCTTTATGTGTTTTACAGCTGAGAGCAATGCTTAAGCCTCTGCCATAAAGATGCGCATTTCAGCGTGCAGTATTGAATTCCAAGAAGGATGGCCCGACTGCATGTAAGATACACAATTAGGTTACTTTTATGCGGTGGTATAAAATTCTGGACAGGGGTGCTTTGACTGGAGTTCCAGAAAGTGCATTCATATATGCATCTCTGGAGCATGCTTTGTAAGTTTGACAAAGCATGTGTCGCATTCTATTAGTTGCCACAGCCACGGTGGCAGCAGTCTTGTTGGGTGCACATGTAGTGGGATGTTTATTTCCTCCCTCAGCTTCCTCATGTGTAGTGAAAAATGTTTTCTCATTGAAGGTCAGTTTTGAAGTAGTGCGGCAGACATCAAATCATTAATGGTTTTATAACAACGGTGTTCAGGATTAGATTTCACTTTGATGAAGTAGGTGAATGTTATCAATGTTCTTTGCAGGTGGAGTGACCATTCATTAGATTCTATGTATAAACTCTGTATAAGACTCGTTCTGAAGGTGGCTGTGGCCCGGCGAATACCCAAATGGTGAATGGGGTCCAAAATCTTCAATGCCTTTGGAGCGGCAGATTGATATACCGCAGAACCATAGTCCAGACGTGACAGTATGAGGTTCCTGTACAGGTTAATTAGGCAGCCTCTGTCATCGTCCCATGTCTACGGCTGGCAGTGACTGTAATTTCATCCTCATATAGCCTGAAACACAGCAACCTACACTTTGAAAGCGATATGCTCAAAGACAAAGCATATGAATGGAGCAAGACTCATGGCTTTACATCATGGCTCTGGTAGTGACCTGCATAACGCACTTTCCTAGGAGTTCCTTGGTCTCAGCAACGTGATCACCAGACAAACGGGATTCATCAAACCCATAGCTGTCAAACATGTCTCGCCCTGGTGTCGCCACACTCTGTCCGAGGCAACTGTGGGCCTCAAGAAGCGATTCATCGCAGTAGGGCAGGAAAGGCTGGCTGGTCGCTTCCCCCTCTGGCTGATCGTAACAGTACATATGTGCAGCTGTTCAATGAACCGTTCACGCCGACATTGGACACTGTAGGTGCACGACTGGGTAGGTACTGCTGTTTGAAGAAATTTCTTGATGCCAACTTGGAGCACTGGGTATGTACCACTAGCTCGGTAATGGTCTTGAATGAATCTTCTTGATGCCAACTAGGTTCACTAGGTATATGCCAATAGGCGTGTGCCACTATACAATGATGAATTGAACCTACGTCACAAAACTTGGCATCACAAGGTGCAAAAAGCATGTGCGCTTGAAGACGACTTGATTGAAGTTGGGCACGAAAGTTGCAAATAAATGCAGTGTGAATGTGCAGCACATAGAAGCGCGAAAAACTAATGAAGCAACATACAACAAGTGTATGATATTTGTGCTGAGCAAAGCATCGTTCGCTTACCTCACAATCCCGGCTGATTCTTTGAAGCCAGACGTTCCTCCGTGCCGAATCTCGCTTGGCAGTTGGAATACAAAATAGTCGCTTGCGGTCCCTTTCACTTGTGCTGCACCTAAAGGCACAGCAATGCGGCATCATGAACATGGAACTAACATGGAACATGGAACATGGAACATGGAACGCCGCTCACTATGTTTGGCACCGCAATGGTGGCACAAGCAAACAACAAGCAAGAAAAAAGCATAAGTGAGCCCGTGACATTCGGCCAATGGGAGGGCCGAGCGTTAAGGGAAAGCGCAGGGGGCAGGACGGCAGCCATCTTCAAAGCATGGAGCTACTTTTCATTCTTCTTTAGAGGCTTCACACGATGGGGCACCGCTCCTATATATGTGGAAACGTGTCACATTCGAAGGGCACTGACTTGGTTGGATCAATATGCGTGAGCATTCTGACATTTTGAAGGGCTTCCTTAGATTGTTCCAAGGACTGTTGCTGCTTCGATGAGCATTTCAAATGGTAAACATTTTTCAGAAGGTTCCACAACAAAGCCAGCATCATTGCCATGCACGGCAGCAAATTGCTCTAAGTGAGCAGACCAATCTATGAAGGCAGCTTGCTCACATTTTTCACTTGGCGCTTTCATCACAGCTTCCAATGGATGAAGTCCATAGCTGGTGATCTTGTGTCCCAGATACGATACCTTCGGCTTCATGAAGGAACACTTATCCTTTCACATTTTGATGCCACATTCACAGCAATGCTGGAGCACTGCCTTGAAATACATCCACTGTTGCGTTTCTCTTCAGCCACCAGGAAGTCATCCATATATGCTTGTACGCCTGTTGGAATGCCAAACATATTTTCCATGGTGTACTGAAACATAGCTGGAGCAAATGACACTCCAGATGTTGGGTGGTTGAAGGAAAGCAACCCTTTGTGGGTATTGATGGTCATCAACTTCTTTCCTTTTTCATCCAATGGAATGTGGTCATAGGCATCATGCAAGCCTAAAGTGCTGTAGACGTCTCCCTTGCGCACTGCAGCAAAAATACCATCGATGACTGGAAGCAGATTCTGTTCAGTGACGCATGCTGCATTCAGAGTTAGCTTGTAGTTGCCACAGATCAGTCTCTCGTGAGCACTGGCACAATTGGCATAGCCCATTCTTAGTGAGCGACAGGAGAAAGCACACCTGATTTCACTAGCCTTTCCAGCTTTTCAGTCACCTTGTTTCACATTGCATACAACAGTGGCCTCACCTTGACAAAGTAAGAAACGGCTCGTCCTTTGACATAGAAAAGAACGAGCGGAGCCCTGAACAGGCCTTGTTCTGGCTGGAAGACGTTTTGACACAACATTTCTTAGAGGTCCTTGCCATCTTGTCTGCTGGTACTGCTCAGGATCAGTACTGTAGCACCTGGTCTGTTTATGGCTCGAATGAGGTCGCGACCACATAAACATGGCCCTGAATGATAAATTATGGTCATAGAGGCCGCATCTTGCAATTGCAGGAAACTGTAAGCATAACCTTTCCAGCAATAGACAAAGTCCCCGTAAGCAAGATAACCTCAAGTCTGTCTTCTGGGTTTCAGGCAACATTGCGCAGTGTGTATTGTAGACATCACAGGGACTGACACAAAAAGGTGCACCAAAGTTTATTTTCATTCATGCCTCCACAGAAGAACATGTGCTGCACGGGATGTATAAATTCGTTATTCAGCACCGATGCTTGGCTTTTGGCAATAATGAACAGCTGAGAAAAAAACGCTTCAATTCTGTTCAGGTTTCCAATTAAAGCGAAGGTGTTCCAATTCTTGCCACTTAGCCTACACAGATTACAATCCCCTTCCTGTCACACTCGAAGCGCTTTGCATTCTTGAACTTGCAAGCTTGTTCCGAGTGTTTTGTTTCCGTACCTTCTCCACTCTTTACTTTCTTGCCTATTTGTGCTTCGTGCTGCTTGCCTATCTATCGGCTTATGCAGTTTGGTTCAGTCTTGACATCAACAGTCTTCACGAGCATGATGGCTTTACCCACAACTCCTACTGCCAGCACCATTCTCTCAGCTTCCTTCAATGTCAAACTGCCAAGAGAAACCATTGCTTCCTGTAACATATTGTTCTGGATTCCACATACAATCTTGTCCCGTAGCATTAAGTCCAACATGTCCCCAAAGTTGGATTTGTCAGCTTGTCGCCGGAGCATGACAGTAGATTGCTGGGATTTGTCTTCATTTTGGACACAAGTAAAAAATCTGAAGCTTTCCGCAATATCACTGAGCTTGACCTCTTAAAAGCGTTGCATAATATTTCAACAGCCTCTTTGCACATGAACTAGTTCACCTTACAAGAACATCACCTAATGAGGACTTCAGTTCACTTTTATTTGAGAGCCGATACACGCATTCTCTTATGTGCATCCTCTGCAATACTGTTACCTTCGAAGTAGAACTCCATGTGAATGACGTACAATGTCCACTTAATGTCCTTGCCGTCGTCAAATGGTGGTATTTCTTATGACCTTGCTCAAGCAGCAAAGCCCTTGCTTTTCAAAATGTTCGTACATTTCTCACTGCCATTGCTACACCATGCCCGAGGGCTGAGAACGCAGTATCCAAGAACAGCAAACGTAGGCTGCCAGAGCAAGGATAGTTTATTTTGTGGCAGTTGTCTCATAATAGCCACCCATCAAAATCAGGCAAACAAATAGAATCAAGTAAAACTCGACGCATGCATAAACGAGCACTACCACGGACTAGCACGAAGCTATGCACGCGTACTGGCAGCACAGTTTGCGTTGTAAAAGTTTACTAGATGCATAAAAATACTCAAGTAGTAATGATGAAAGCATCCCACAGCTTGGTATTTGTCTAACACAACCTCTACCACTTGCAAAGCGCTCTTGAATGAGAAATAAAATGTGCCGTTTCCAAAAAAGTTCTCAAAGCAGAGGTAGCATTGAAAGGGTCACTTGCCCTTGTGATGCCTAAGGTGCTTAGTTAGGTTGCTTCTATATGCAAAGGTCTTACGACATAAGTGGCACTGAAATGGCCTCTCGCCTGTGTGAGTGCGGAGATGATTTCTCAGAGTGCACTTTAGCGAGAAGCTCTGAGGGCATGAAGGGCACTGAAATGGCCTCTCGCCTGTGTCGGAGCGAAGGTGATCAGTAAGAGTGCTCTTAAGTGAGAAGCTTCGAGGGCATGAAGGGCACTGAAATGGCCTCTCGCCTGTGTGAATGCGGAGGTGTACATTGAGATGAGTCTTTTGTTGGAAGCTCCGAAGGCATGAAGGGCACTGAAATGGCCTCTCGCCTGTGTGAGTGCGCAAGTGCACATTGAGACGACTCCTTGCTGAGAATCTCTGAGGGCACAAATGGCATTCAAATGACCGCTCGCCTGTATGGACAATGGTGTGTGCTTTCAGATGAGACATACTATCAGTCTTATAGTCACAGAAGTCACAGTGATGACGGCGTCCCTCATGTGACTTGTCACTTTTCGTAGTTGCAGCTTGACAGCTGGAACGCCTCGATGCTGCAAAAACAAATTAGAACAGGTTACCATAGTAATGCTTTTGATTTGAAAACGAAATTGTAATTATGAAATGGCAATGAAAAGACAACATACTAATACTGACAATTGCTTTTTTCTTCACTGAAGAAATACTGATTGTAATTTCAGATTAGACCAAACATTTGCTGAATATGTATTTTCCAGTGTATAAGTCACTATTCTATAAATCGCACCCCCCTCAAGACGGCAGTTTTTCTGAACAAAATAGTATATGAGTTGCACCGGTGTATAAGATACACCAGTTCAGTTGGTAAGCGACAAATAAAAAAACAATACGATGACATTTCACTTACTGAATGCAGGTCATGCGCAAGCATGATATTTTACGTATTTCTGCCATCATGGTCGCTGCGATTTGCCGTATGAAGTCCAAGGGCAATAACATCGTCCGCGTGTGCTATCTGTGCTGTATGTGCGACTGAAAGTGTGCGACAGTAAGCCAAATCGTGCACAAAGGTGAAAAGCAGGACAGCGGACAGAGGAGGAAGGCATGTACTGTGGTAGCAACTGTGTAGATTGTGCAACGACGCGTGTATCTTGAAAGTGATCTGCAGATGCGACGACTTCGGAGTCGGTTGACTTGTGGCCTTCCACCACTCATGTTGCTGCTCCATCCTTCTTGCACTACGTGCTTTCCCAACTCTATCACAAAAAGAACCCAGTATCGCCATAGCGCGCATACAACCTGTACAAACTGCCAGAGGAGGTCAACCCAGTGAGTCACTGGAGGCCATAGCATCCAATACGATTTGACAACTGTTTACTTCAAAAAAAAAAGAAAGAAACAGGAAAGAGCCATATACAAGTTGCACCGGTGTACAAGACACACCAACAAAAATTTACAAAAGAAAAACAACTTATAGACTGGGAAATACGTTATGTGTGATTGCTTAGTTTCGAGTTACGGCAGCCAAGTTCAGTGAATTTGTTTTTTCAAACAGTGGTCTAATTAACACCTATTGCCTGTATTAAGTGAACTTGCAAGTGCGATCACTCAACTTGCCTTGGAGCACAAGACACAATCAAATGCAAAAGGTGCCAAAAGATTACATCTTACAATTGCAAGAATCAAAACATCATCAAAAATTGAAAATGCACATGCATTCAACAAACACTGCAACTTTTAAACTGAGGCAAATTGACCAAACTGAATTTCTAATCAACATTAAACAGTGAATACTATTAAAAAAATGCTTACATGCAAACATAATGAAAAGGCTGAAACAGTATAATAACCAAAGAAAGCGCCAAGGAAGAACCTACAGGAAAAAAATATTTGAGCGTAGCAGAAAAATATTGATCATATTGTGTAGATCAGTAACACTACTGGAGGTATCAGTCACAAAGAAGCAGGAAGGTTTACAATGTACAGCCACGAATAAAAAGTAACATTGCGTATTATCAAGATGGTAGATGGTAGGGGCCACAACATGACGCTCTTCATCCATCAGTGACATACACCTAGAGAGAGAAAGAGGACGGCAAAGTGTTATCAACAATGAAGAGAAGCTCAGGCATAGTTACCAGGCCAAGAAACATTACAACACACAATGCAGTTGTGAGCTGCATAATTACAACTAGTTCATGGATTAATATGGTGGTTAAATAGTTGTTTTCTGAGCTATTTACTATATAACACATAGCAAAGTAAATTTCAGTATGCAACACATGGTAACCTGTCCCAGCGTTATTCTGAAACTGGTTTCTACTTGCACTGTACACACCCCAAATCTAAACGCACAACCAAGCTCAATGGCAAGACACTGCTGCAATACTGTTCATGTACATTTTGATAACTTGAGCTGTTTCAACACGAGACATATTGTATTGCTAAGCACAAATAATGTCAATGACGTTAACAGATGCATTCATAAATGAGGTAAACTGAAGAAATAAATTATGCTAACCTCGCACAGAAGCTAAGTTCAACATCTCTTCTTGCATTGCTTGCATGACCAGGCTTAGCTCAGTGCAAGTACCGCAATCAGTAAATTCTGGAGAATGCAACTAATCATCTGACATAGTATGCTATTGCCCTGTTACCCTTCAAAAAGTACAAGATGGGAGGCACTGTACAGCTTAATGTAGACTATGTGTGAGGTGTTCGTCTGGAACTCCATCGTCTATCTCATCGTGTGACTTAGCTGATTAAGGAGAGGTGCAAGTCAAACTATTTTTGTTTAAAAAAGATAATGTTTCTAGATTTTTATTCTATATTTACGCTTCAACATCGTATTTCTACATGCAAGAACGATAAGACATTTCCCCAGCAAGAATATTGCGAAAAATGAATCTAATGGGGGCATTGCAGCTGTAGGAGCTTCATATTTCCATTCATGCCCTACAAATGAGGTTCGCAACAACCACAGATATATTGGCGACATCAAAAGCTTTCCTGGTGCAACAACAAATGAGCACTGGCACTGGCTGAGTCGACACCAGCGGATTCTTCACTTTTCACCAGTGCTTAAGCAAAGGCTGTGCTTCTTACATATGAGAGGATGATGAGCAAGAATGTGGCGCTTTGCTGTATACTGCACAAGCTCCAAAACACGACAAATAATTTCAACCACCAGCAATTGCCTTCATGCTGTGGAGACAGTCACTTCTAAAGCCATACTGTTGTACAACATAAGTTTTGACAAGGTTCTACAGGAGTTCGTAACCATGCCAACTCGGCAACTGTTAGCTCTGGGAAACCAAAGAGACAAGAACCAAATAATTCAGTGGAATGCATTTTATTGCTAAATGCTTTCATCAAAGTACAGCAAAGAAAGCCCGCTTGAAGAGCGGAGCTCACAAGGGTTATCAGGATACCACCGACACAGCAGGAAAATGTTAAACTGCAAAAGACTGTTCTGTGTTCTCGGCAAATTTCATGCAATAAATAATATGCAACATTAATACCAAGTTTATGAGCTTTCACCTTTATTTTCATCTTTCTTTTCAATCTTTGTTGCTTCAATCATTCATTGTTTTTACTAGTACTTGTGAACAAAAGATGTTTGTAGTTAGGAAGGCCCAATCAAAGCCAAACTTTATGTGCACATGTACAAGAATTCCGAGGATTCACGTGTCTTGCAATCATTGCATTGTTTAAAGATACCAATTATGAAAGCTCTTGATAACTACATGCATGATTAAATTTTTTACTTAGACGATACAGTTAGAAAAAAAGGATTTTCTTGGCCGATTTTAAATATTCTTTATTAAACTGCATATAGAAATTATCAAAAATCTCTACTAGGCTCCATTTTCACCCAGAACCTTGCACACTTTTCCATTCCAGGGAGCACACAAAAATAATGTTCAAGTTAATGTCAGGTTATGAAGCTCTATAGGTTCAGATTCATGTTAAAATGGTAAATCCTTGTTTGTGTGTCCCTTTTATTGGCTGCCTAGTAGTAAGGAAAGCATTACTGTGGACTTGCAGGCTGCAACAGAAGCTTTAAATGAAGTCTTTATGGTTGTCTCTAAAGTCTTTATTGACCAGAATATTACTAGTGCCAGCGCAAACTTCAACACTATGGCATCAGTGCATCAGCTAATAAAATGTTAATGATATCGGATTCTTACTCCTTTTATTAAATGGTACAGACACGAACCTGCAAGAAGAAAATACTAGAATAGGTGTTTATGAATTTATATAGATATGCTCAGTCTATGGGCATTTTGCGCTGGAGTTTGAGGTATAGTAGCGGCGCCTGGTGGCGGCGCACTAAACGTTATCTGGGTAGTATCGACTTGGGTAGTATTGAGCCCTGGCTGTGGCGAAGCACGTTTCTAGCCCGAGTTTTGCGTCGATTCGCACTTTTTTCTGCCCTGTTGTGAGTGCGAAAAGGCTCATCACTTCTCACAGACCTCGCCGGCCACGCTGCGAGCTAGCCACAGCCTATAGTTTAACGAAAACGGACTCTCCGTGAGACGTAATGCTGGAAGCAGAAGGAATCGGCGACACCGATCCGGAGAGACCTAGCTCAGCCTCGGAAAAGCATCACCATCTTTACTTCTGCGTCGTGGGCTCCCATGAACAAAAAGGCCTGAATCCCCAAATACAGATTCTACCGTTTTGCTTCTAGGCCTCGCGAAGCGGAGCGTTGGGCGCGCTGGATAGCTGCAGTTCGTCGCTCTGGATAAGCGAAACTTCGTGCCATGCCGACTGCTTCGCCTGTCTCGAAGCTTGCTTCATTATCTGCGTTCTAAAATTCGGTCTTTTGCACCTACAGTCCCGACGGCAGACCAACATAGCATCAGGCATGGCTCGTGATTCACGATTCGAGACCTGGCCACAGTGGCAATTAACAATTCGACTAGTGCGAAGTGGTGAAGTGACCAGGTGTGTGCAAATGACCACAAATGGCCGGGCTGATTCGGTGGCAATTCGCTACCCCACTACAAGCAGCACAGGTTAGAGAGTTAAATGTGCTCATCCTTGACCTCAAGCCAGTACGTTGAGGCAGCGCAGTAAGGTAGTATTGATTACAGCACATCAATGTTCGAGCGCTGTCATTAAAAGCTTCATCAAGCGACCAATGCACCAGCTCGTGCTGCAGCACGATTTGCGCATACGTTACTGCGAGCTCATCAGTTATTTGTCAGTTGCTAGATGTGGACGTGCTCGGCAAGGTGCGCTGCAGTGACCACAGGATGTTAAGAACTCGAATTAGCCTAGACCTGAGGAGGGAACGGAAGAAACTGGTACATAAGAAGCCGATCAATGATTTAGCGGTAAGAGGGAAAATAGAGGAATTCCAGGTCAAGCTACAGAACAGGTATTCAGCTTTAACTCAGGAAGAGGACCTTAGTGTTGAAGCAATGAATGACAATCTTGTGGGCATCATTAAGGAGTGTGCAATGGAAGTCGGTGGTAACTCCGCTAGGCAGGATACCAGCAAACTATCGCAGGAGACGAAAGATCTGATCAAGAAACGCCAATGTATGAAAGCATCTAACCCTACAGCTAGAATAGAACTGGCAGAACTTTCGAAGTTAATCAACAAGCGTAAGACAGCTGACATAAGGAAGTATAATATGGATAGAATTGAACATGCTCTCAGGAGCGGAGGAAGCCTAAAAACAGTGAAGAAGAAACTAGGAATTGGCACGAATCAGATGTATGCGTTAAGAGACAAAGCCGGCAATATCATTACTAATATGGATGAGATAGTTCAAGTGGCTGAGGAGTTCTATAGAGATTTATACAGTACCAGTGGCACCCACTATGATAATGGAAGAGAAAATAGTCTAGAGGAAATCGAAATCCCGAAGGTAACGCCGGAAGAAGTAAAGAAAGCCTTAGGAGATATGCAAAGGGGGAAGGCAGCTGGGGACGATCAGGTAACAGCAGATTTGTTGAAGGATGGTGGACAGATTGTTCTAGAGAAACTGGCCACCCTGTACACGCAATGCCTCATGACCTCGAGCGTACCGGAATCTTGGAAGAACGCTAACATAATCCTAATCCATAAGAAAGGGGACGCCAAAGACTTGAAAAATTATAGACCGATCAGCTTACTGTCCGTTGCCTACAAAGTATTTACTAAGGTAATTGCAAATAGAATCAGGAACACCTTAGAGTTCTGTCAACCAAAGGACCAGGCAGGATTCCGTAAAGGCTACTCAACAATAGACCATATTCACACTATCAATCAAGTAATAGAGAAATGTGCAGAATATAACCAACCCTTATATATAGCTTTCATTGATTACGAGAAAGCGTTTGATTCAGTCGAAACCTCAGCAGTCATGGAGGCATTACGGAATCAGTGTGTAGATGAGCCATATGTAAAAATACTGGAAGATATCTATAGCGGCTCCACAGCCATCGTAGCCCTCCATAAAGCAAGCAACAAAATCCCAATAAAGAAAGGCGTCAGGCAGGGAGATACGATATCTCCAATGCTATTCACAGCGTGTTTACAGGAGGTATTCAGAGACCTGGATTGGGAAGAATTGGGGATAAAAGTTAATGGAGAATACCTTAGTAACTTGCGATTCGCTGATGATATTGCCTTGCTTAGTAACTCAGGGGACCAATTGCAATGCATGCTCACTGACCTGGAGAGGCAAAGCAGAAGAGTGGGTCTAAAAATTAATATGCAGAAAACTAAAGTAATGCTTAACAGTCTCTGGAGAGAACAGCAATTTACAATAGGCAGCGAGGCACTGGAAGTCGTAAGGGAATACATCTACTTAGGGCAGGTAGTGACGGCGGATCCGGATCATGAGACGGAAATAATCAGAAGAATAAGAATGGGCTGGAGTGCGTTTGGCAGGCAGTCCCAAATCATGAACAGCAGGTTGCCGTTATCCCTCAAGAGAAAAGTATATAATAGCTGTGTCTTACCAGTACTCACCTACGGGGCAGAAACCTGGAGGCTTACGAAAAGGGTTCTACTCAAATTGAGGACGACACAACGAGCTATGGAAAGAAGAATGATAGGTGTAACGTTAAGGGATAAGAAAAGAGCAGATTGGGTGAGGGAACAAATGCGAGTTAATGACATCTTAGTTGAAATTAAGAAAAAGAAATGGGCATGGGCAGGACATGTAATGAGGAGGGAAGATAACCGATGGTCATTAAGGGTTACGGACTGGATCCCAAGGGAAGGGAAGCGTAGCAGGGGGCGGCAGAAAGTTAGGTGGGCGGATGAGATTAAGAAGTTTGCAGGGACGGCATGGCCACAATTAGTACATGACCGGGGTTGTTGGAGAAGTATGGGAGAGGCCTTTGCCCTGCAGTGGGCGTAACCAGGCTGATGATGATGATGATGATGATGATGATGATGAAAGGGATAGATGGCCACTACTACATTGCAGGCATAACTACTTGTATAGCGCATGCAGTCAACAAAGATTGCAGGAGGCCCACCGTTTCGCGGCATGTCGAAAGACCGCTGCCGTCGCAGCACTTACGATTGTGCGCTCGAGCTGTTTGTACATCGCGGCATGCTGAAAGACGGCTGCCGTCGTGGCACGTACCGTCGTGCGCTCGAGCAGTTCCGTACACATGATGTCTGCTTATCACTGCTGTGAATTCATTTATAGCAAGAATTTCCTCGCATTTGTGCGCCTGAATCTAGCAGCGTGCAAACCTTACCTGAAGTTCAACTTCGTACGCGACTCGCTTATTCACTTGCGATTGACACCGCGCTAAAACCTCGCCGCTTATTTCTTAAACGGCGTACACGTATTCGGCGTTGCATAATTTGTTGCCTTTACGCAGCGTGCTGCCCCTGAAAAAATATTCGGCGCCCGATATTCGCTGCAAGCCATGGTACAACAAAACCGAAAGTGGCGGGTCCATATTGTAAATGTGCTTTCCGAAGCAGACGACAGAGCTTGGTACTACCCAGTTCAGGACAGAGGGCGCTTTTTAGCACCATTTTCGCAGCACCCCCTGGGCAATGCAAGAGGCCCATGCATGTATTACCAAGTGTAAGTGATGACTGTTCTGTGTTGCGAAATGAACAGTATGCAATAGCTGCCTGCAGTGCTAACAGTAATATATCGCTATAAAAACGCATACACGGAAGAAATAATGCTTGTGCTCAATTCGTACCATTCCAGGGTGCACACAGAAATAATCAGATAAAACATTGAGAACCTATTATCATATCTTTAAAAAAAGAATAAATTTTCTCTCTGCATGAATTGCATCTAATTAATTTTAATAAAAGAACGAATATTTGATGTATTTCAGGGAAATATTAGCAGAGAAAGATGAAGTGCCAGCGCCAGCAGTACTGTCAGTAGTGTAGTTGTACTAATGTAGAAATGGAGTAGGCATATGCCCATTAACACCTGTCTAGAAGCTCAAATTGCTAATAAATAGGGGTGCGCAAATATTCAAAATATCGAATACGAATCGAATATTTTCCTCATTCGAAGCGTATTCGATTCGAGAAATGCATATTCGAAGAGGGCCGAATAACGATAACAAAGGGCGTATATTCTGACAGATGGAATAATTGAGCAAGTAATGAATTACATGCTTGCTCCGCATTCTCCTAAGAAAATGTTTATTTGTGAGAACTTTGCATGACCGGCTCATTATTTGTATGCTCTGTTTCAGTCTATCTGCATGACGCCCGTGAGACACGATCAGTTTCAGTTTCTTTTCACCAAGCTTTATTCTATGGCTCTTTCATAACCATATTTGATGTCCTTTAGAGCTCTGTAACTATATGCGATAAAATATGTATCCCAGAAGTGTTACCTGGACAATTTTTAGATGTTTGGAAATTAAAAAGGAAAGAAATATATGTCCGAGGAGAACGTTACATTGCCATCGACGACTCCCAACTTGTGTTCCCGCTTTTCTCATGTAATCGTCGGTTCTTTGCTACCTTCTGCGCTACTGCTCCGTGAGACAAACGCAAAACACGCTAATTTCGCCACTGCGCTATTTGCAACTATCTCACTGCTGATACAGCCCTAGATCAAGTGTGTTCTCCAAGAATGGCAGCAACTTCAGATGACGAGCCACCGAGCAAGCAAGAAAAGAAAGCCGGAAGAAGAATCCTTTGGCGGCACTACACAAAACTCTCGCCGTCGACAGCTCTGTGCTAGTCGTGTGAACATGTTCTTAAAATGCCAACGGAAACAACCACTACTCTTCATAATCATATGAAATAGCCCCCTTTGTTGATGAAAAAGTACAAAAAGGAGGCCACCGCAAAAGCTCCGTTGAAGAATCAACCGACACTGGATGATATACTTCAGCAGAGACAGAAGTCATTGTCTCAGAGGAAAGAAAACGCGCTTCACCAGGAAGTGGCAGCCATTCGTTGGTTCCCAATTTCTACTACATCAGTTCAAAGCATTGATCGAAGCAGCTGTACAGTCGTGCTATAGTCGGCCATCTCAAACAAAATTGTCGCATGTGCTCGTCCAGCGCCTGTACAACGACACGAGCTGCGAAAAGCACTTGAACACTGAACAAGCACTCTGGCTTTTACGAGCGATATCTGGACTTCGCGTGCCAACGAGGGTTTTGCAAGCCCCACGCGTCATTTTCCTGCGGTGAAGGTCGACATGAAAAAGCTCACTTTGAACACGCGACATATGCCAGAGAGTCACGCGGCTGTGAACATAGCTGCGTCATTGGAGCAGCTATGCACCGACTGGGAGTTACCTATCGATTGCGCGAAGTACATCGTGACGCACAGCGGCCGCAATATCCAAGCGGCGATATCCAAGCGAGCCTGCTTTGCGCACACTCTGCCCCTGGCGATCAGCAATGAAGTGTCGTCTACTCGGGCAATCAGCAGAATCTGCGGCGAAAGCGTTTGTAGGGCACTACAAGCATAGCCCTAATGCACAGAAAAAGCTGAACGTTCTGCAGATGTAGCTGAATGAAGACATGCTCCATGTTGTGCAGGATGTTGACACAAGGTGGAACAATCAGTAACTCATGCTCTCAAGGCTCCTTGAACTCTAAGAGTCCATCGGACTTGAGTTCACCACTTCGGACACGACCGTAGATACCTTTAACTCTGTAGAGTGAAGAGATGCAATGGAGTTTTTCGAGGCATTGAAGCCCTTATTTGACTCAACTGTGATCTTAAGTGCTGGAAAGTACACCTCATTGTCATGTCAAATTCCGATTATTTTTGGAATGCTGCGTCGCCTCGAAGATTGCAAAGGCAACTCATCGTTTGCTAACAATCTCACAAAATGTATCAAGACTCGTTTTGCTGAGTGCGAATTTGACGAAGTGGCCAACCTGGTCATGTTTCTTGATCCGCGCTTTTAAGGACACAATTCATCAGGCGTCTGGTCAGATAATCTGGCTGAAAGACATTGTAACAAGCGAGCTCCACGCAGCTGGCGTAGAACCCAGTGAGGACACTGCCATGCCAGCGTCAAGTTCGTGTCCACTGGTGATATCCACAGTATGGAAACCTTTTGATGGTCTAGTGATGAACAAGGAGAACGCACCTTTGGCATCTGCCTTTGAGAGGGAAGTTACAGACTATACAGAAAAGCTTCTTCTCGAAATGGGCAAGGATCCTTGTGAGTGGTGGCAGTCCATTGGCAGCATTACGTACCCGCTTTTAAGTACTCGCCTAGAAGTACTTCGCCATCCCTGCCACCTCAGTTCCAAGTGAATTTTCTACCGTTAGAAATGTTGTCACAGTGCATACAGATCGTTTACTTTCTGAACGTGTTGAGCAGTTAATTTTCCTTCTTGATAATCATAAGCAAGGGCATTACTTGACTGAGAGCATTACCTGTCATAACGTGAGCGCATTATCTGTAATGAGTGCCTTTTTAACCTGCAGCAGCCTTGTAAAATGCAATATTATTTTTTAAAGAGTAATGAAGCTATTGCTACCACGTTTTGCAACTTCTTGAATCTACACACACATTCGGTATTCGATTCGATATTCGAAAACAGTTTTTTGCCTTACTTGTATTCAATTCGTATTCGAAAATTTCAATATTCGCACACCCCTACTAATAAATATCTGTCATAGCAAAACTTAAATTGCTCATTAATAGTTGTCATACCAAGTGCATTCAATGGCAATAACAAGCAAACTTCCAACTGCAATCGCTCAGATTCTCTTGGAGCAGTCAACAGGGCATAAACAGCACACGAAACTGAATAAGTTGATTACATGCTATAAGTCCAAGCATGGAAATATAGTAAGCCATCGTTAACTCGAACACTGATACCTCAAAATATCGGCTAAGTTGAAAATTTTCTTTGGCTTGGTGTCAACCCCATGTATTTTTCAGTTCTTCTCTAGAGATCCTCTTGTGTAATACTCAGGAGAGGCATCTCAAATCTCTGAGTTAACAGGGTTTTACTGTATCAACAAGAATAAACAATGCAAAGTCATCAAACATGATAATTTATTTAGTGCACTAAAACAGGTTTAGCTAACTTAATTTGTATTCCAGGATATGAACCAATTACAACAAAGAAACGCTAGGTGCAAAAAGATAATGACATACTGCTGATTCATTCAGCAGAAGTTGCCTGATTTTAACATGGCCCCAATTCAAATGCATGCACATTTTCTATGTTTGCAAAGTAGAACACGGACGTAGAAATGACATTAAAGCTCCTTAAGAAAGTAGAAATCTAATGCATGCCCAATTTTTTGGTAAGAAAAATTGGTGCACAATGGCGCCTGGATTTTTAAAGAGCGCTTCGCCATGCAGTTTCATAGTTATCTTCGCAGCAACACAGCTGCATTTTATGTCTTTCATCCGGGTTGTGCTGCCCGCCCATAGGAACCTGTTCAATCACCAACTCGCCCAGCTTGCCGTGTTAATTCTTTCACACACGTTACAAACATTGCGGAACAGGTTGTCCGTAAAGTCAGTGAAACCTGGAAATTGCAATCAAGCTTCCTGGGTGCCGTCGCTGAAATTGATGGCTTCGTCTCCTTCTCCTTATTTTTCGTTGTGTTGCTGAACTACGGTGGCAATTGCAGTACCTTTGATCTTGGCATGCTTATGGGCTTGGCAAGATTCTCTATAACAAGCTACTCAGGCTTCCTTTTGCACCAGAGTTTCAGCAGGCAACTTAGCATTTGCTAAAAAAAATTGCAAAGCGAGTTGTGCTCTAAAATTAAAAAGCGAGTTGAGTTGGTGTGTAGCAATCGGCCATACAGCCACTACTGCAAAGTGTAATGTTTCCACTAATGTTTTGATGACACACTTCATATTTTCCAGATAAAAGTATGCTTGTATATGCACTGCAGCAAAGTAATCTACAATACTGTCAGTTGCTTAGCATATTTATTTTCTTATATCACAAACTTGACCAAAACTGTCTGCATCCAATGTTGGCAGATGTTATACGTAGTTTACGCCTGTGCCCAGTTTTCATTGTTTTGTGGTCTTCAGGACAATGAATGCCACAGGGCAACATAAATATAAGAGAATGTGCCCTGATCAAAAGGACGCAGAAGCCGGTGTTCCCAATACAATACCAAAACAAGCACTCGGCGAGAATAAGCCTCCGAATAACATAGCTAGGAACCCCACAAACATATACACAAGGTGCCCATCTTGCGTTGACCATGAAAGAGAGTCCTCCTTCCCTATAAAGCCTCAGACTATACATCACGGGCAATTTTTCAGAATTGTCTGCTGTAACTAATCTTCGTTGCTGAGGTGGACTGCAAGCACGGCATACCACCCATATGAAAGTTGCCGAATGCATATTCAGTGACTGTATCTTCATCTTGACATAGCCTGAAGCACAGCAACCTGCATTTTGAAAGTGTAGGCGTACAGACTATCATAACGACAAATTTAACAGTCCATGGGCAGCAAGGTATGTATAAGGTTTTTGTAGAAACATTTTTCAGACTCTTAACTATACCAACATTTTCACGACCCTTTTCAGGCATGAATAATCTGCCTGCAAATATTGTTCCTTAAATGGCAATAATGATTTAGGGAATTAATTACACAAATCCTACTAAGGCCATAGCGGGCCAAGATAATCGTGATTGGTTGTCTCAAGATAATGATAAAAAACGAACAGATAATCCATGTAGTAAAGCAGACTAAACATGGTGGTGTATAAGTCCAGAATAAAAAAAATTGACTCACTATAGAAGCCCAGAGGAAATGGATGCCCAGCGAAACTCTTACAAAATCACCGGTACAACTGCTAAGGGCACTATGCAAAGTTTAATTTATGGTTGAGGTGCTTGTTTTGAGCTTGTACTTTATTTAACTGTATGCTGTTCTGTTTGTTGCACAAGATATTTCAATGATTGTTTGCACTGATCGCTTCACTTTGCCGAGTGCCTGTAGCCTCTGCGTTACGCGGGGGATGAGCCATTGCCGATGATAATTTATGCTCAAGGACAGACACCGAGATGCTAACAGCGTCGCTGTAAAAGAAAATGAAGACAAACATTTTCTTAAAAACACTCTTGGGGGACAAAATGTGTATGTCCCATGGTTAAAATAAATACAATTGCAATGACAAAGAAACACTCACTGGTCTTAACATAGGCAATGGACAAACTGATTTTAATTCAGTGGTCATGCTTGTGTGCAAAAATCTTTTTCCAGTACTGTTGTCAACTAGACGTCCACCCAAATGTGCGCCAAATATCGTAGCCTTGCTCTCGTAGTCTATAGCCCATGACATAAACAAGGCTGAGGGTGTTAGCTCTATTACCCTGCACACCGTGCTATAGAGTTTGTAGAATATGTGCGAGTTTATGGACAACATGCACCTTGACCAAATACTCCTTTTTTGCTTTCGGACGCACACATCTCCAAGTTGCTCTTCATTGTTTAAAAGGAATTGGAATTTTAAATATTGGGTACACTAAATTAAAACCCAGGTCTTATTCTACTCTTTGTGATGCCAATTTGCATTCCTCACCTAACAAAGGATTTGGGTTGACTTGAGTGCTTGAACATCGAGGGGCAATTTTGTGTGCAGCTCGAAGTATACCGGATGTCATTTCACCTATGAAGAGTTATGTTCATGGAGGTGTCAGGCTGGAAAGCTGCTTGAATTTACCCCAGTTTGCAAAACACACAGACACCACTGCTTTAAACATAAGGGACATGCATACTCTTCAATTCCCTCTAGTAGCACTGGGACATTACCACTTCTTAAGAGGCTTTTTAGTCATCAGTCATTGCATGCAAGGAAGTGAGCATGCAGAGGATGTGACGACTCTTTAGAAGAAACTATTATGTACACTGCTAGAAATAAGTAGACTACTTTGTATTACTTATACTTGTCCCATAGGACATGTGAAAATTTTCAATAAGTTCACCAATAATATCACATGCCGACCTGCCCCACAGTGAGCTTTAAGTGCAGGTTTCCAACAAGGACGTGTGGGGAAAAACGCGGACAAACCAGGCTTTCAAAATGGCCTCCAAGTTGTTGATCTGTGGTGTATATTAGAACACCACAGTTATTGTCTTGTTAAATAAAATAGCTTGTATGGATACAGCTTCAAGTGACATATGGATACTCCCATGTTGACTGTACAGCAATTGCCATTACGTCTGGGGAATGTGGAATAAAAGCACTTCAATGTTGTCAGTATTTAATAAGACATCTAAGATTTCGAACTTCAGGACACTGTGATAAATTTTTTCATTATTCTGAAAGACTGTTATAGTGAAATCCCCAAAATTAACCATTCCACCCATCAGCCCATTAGTTCATAAGGTGTCAGCATATCAGCTATCCACGAAAACGTCGCTGTTGGGTCTCAACACATGCTGTTGCAATTTTCCATGGATTCCACTGCCACGCACCACCGAAGCACAATACAATAAGAGTGACGTGCGCAAAACAAATGCTGACGCTGAGAAAACTACCGACAAAAAGGTAGCTTCATGTCACCTCCGAAGTGGAATGTCTCTTGCTTTTTGCTTATATTTCACATTTCTTGCGGTGGATACCGCATCTTTCTAGCACAAGGCAGACACCTGAACTATGTCAAAGCACAGGCACGTCTGGAAAGTGCAAAGTGTGACTGTGTGGCTACGGTGGCTGTGGAGCCGCTATAGATATCTTTCAGTACTTTTACATACGACTCATCTGCACCTTGATTCCGTAATGCCTGCATGACTGCTGACTTTTCGATTGGATCAAATGCTTTCTCGTAATCAACGAAAGCTATATATAAGAGTTCTTTATATTCTGCATATTCCTCTATCACCTGATTGATAGTGTGAATATGGTCTATTGTTGAGTAGCCTTTAGAAAATCCTGCCTGGTCCTTTGGTTGATAGAAGTCTATAGGCTGTTTCACATGGCTCGATTTTCAGTCAGCGACACAGCGAATTTCATTGCTCAGCGACCGCCACGACGTCGTAGGCTCTCCACGACTGGATTCCAACAAGTTGGTCGCGCCATCGCTCAGTCGCAATGATCAGTGCGATGTGGGAGGGGCAATGTGTGTTTTACCGTGCGTTGTTAACTCTGTGGAGCATAGTCTCGCATCAGTTGTAGCTATATTTAGGGCGTACCCACCAGCTTTTGTGGTTTAGGAGCTTCATAAACATTTTTTCTTTTCTTCCGCTTACACAATTCGTTTGAAAGAAGCTGCACGCTATCCGGGTAGGGAGAAGGACGCCGCTTCAACATAAAACACATACCCACTTGATCGCCGCCGTCTTCAACCTCTTCCCTACAAATTGCGCCAGCTGCTTATATGCATGCACATTTAACAGCAGTTTGTTCTTCTCCAAAAGCAAATACTCATCCAGGAAAAGACGTTGCGGCTTCCATAGTAACAACGAAACTAGAGTGTACTAAACGGAACCAGCCCACCGACGCCGCACGCTCATAATACTTCGGTGTTGTGCAGCTCCTCACTCAACGTATCTGCAAGCTGTCGTGAAGTCTCAACGCTTTTAAACGTTAAAAATGGTGTACTTATTCTATAATTGAACAAAAATAAGAAAATTCGAATATTTGATTCGTCTCCATGCCGTTTTTATTTGACGATGCAGGCATGGATACTTCGTGAGCAGGAGGCAACCTTGCACATCGCTGCGACGGTAATCGCACTGCCGCAAACGCATGTGAAAGCTGTCAGCGAAAATCACTATATGACGTGCGCGGCAGAACGATTTTTTTCGCCCCAATCGTACCATGTGAAAAAGCCTTAAGGTGTTCCTGATTCCCCATTTGCAATTACCTTACTGTCATCTTACTGTCATTACTGTCAGCTTACTCCATCATCTTACTGTCCATTGCCTACCTTTGTAGGCAATGGACAGTAGGGTGATCAGTCTATAATTTTTCAAGTCTTTGGCGTCCCCTTTTTTACGGATTAAGATTATGTTGGCGTTCTTCCAAGATTCCGGTACGCTGCAGGTCATGAGGCATTGCATATACACGGTGGCCAGTTTTTATAGAATAATCTGCCCACTATCCTTCAACAAATCTGCTGTTACCTGATCCTCCCCAGCTGCCTTCCCCCTTTGGATAGCTGGCAAGGCTGTCGTTACTTCTTCCGGCATTACTTGTGGGATGTCAAACTCCTCTAGTCTATTCCCTCTCTCATTATCAAGAATCAAGAAATCGGGAATCCTCAGATTTCTGAATATTAGCTCATGGTACTGAAGCGTTGTTAACCTCACAGGGAAACTGAATATAATGATCGTTATTCTGAAAAGTTCAGTATTCTGAAGTTTGGAGTACTGAAATACTTTTACATTGAAACTATAAGAAGTCAGCAGGGGATTTCTGAAAACTTTGTTAATGTGGTATTTGTAGTAACGAGGTTTAACTGTACTTCAGTAGGTAATGCTAGATGATCTTCACCTCATCTCTACAAGAGTGGTCTTGTGGTTTGGCAGGAGTCAAAACAGCTTACCTCCATGGGCTTGGGCGGAGCACTGGGAGCATTGGCGAGTTGGAGAAGGAGATGGCTGTTCGCTCCACTACAGTTTCTGCGGAATTTTTACTGTTCCAAACCACGCACATGCAGTGGTGCTTACCGTGGGTGGAGAATAGGGTGAGGTCAGCAAAGCTATACTGTCCTCCTGTGGACACCACATGCTGTCTCGCAACCCTGTGAGTTGCATTGGCACAGTTAATGCTTGAAAACTGTAAGTGCCTTGTGCACACTTTGGAAAGATAGTTAAACCTCAATATAATGAAGTCGGTAAAATTGGCAATGTGCTTCATTATATTGAAATTTCGTGGTACTGAAACTGTACCTTTTATGCAAATAAGTACAGTCACCAAGACTTTCGTTACATGGAAAGGGGGCACAGAATTATCCATATTATCGGGCAATCGAAAAAAGTTAATTTGAAGGAGAAAACAAATCATTTTGATGAATACTGAAAAAGTTTGCACGGAGACACAAGGTCAATGCTGAGAATTGACAGGAATGAGCGCTATTGACAGGACGAGCGCATTTTGATTTGGGAGTCGGTGATGAACGATACGGTTTCATGCCATGACATCTTCAAGTCAGCGGTACAAATTAAACGAAGCCAGCCACACTTTCGCATGCACATGGCGGATGCCGTGGCCAGTCTAATGAATGGCAGAAATGCTGGAAAAGCTGTTTCATTGAATTTTTGCCTAACGGAATTATCTTTTCTAGTGTAGCCAAATTACAATCCGATGCTATCATGTCTGCACGTTGTGTGTAAGTCGTACATTATAATTTTTCTATGTATTTTAGCTTGAGAAATTCAATTAGTTCAGTAGCTTCCTTCGGCCACAAGGAGGGCCTTGGTATGAGCGGTTCGAGAATTTTTTTTGCCGAACTGTGGCACAGGGCCCTTAACGCTATCGCATTAATAGCCGAGATGGAAATACTTCAGTGCCACGAACCCATTATTTCAGCAGGCGAGTGCCACTGCCACGCGACACACTCTCTTCACTTGCCCTGTCCAGCCTCCGCAAACAAAATTAATTCCCAGTGTTGTCACATACCAGAGCTCAAGAAACGCATTTCGTATACGTCACAGGCCCTGCCTTCATTTTTTTTATCCTCACTTTCTTATGGTGCGGCACACTTTCACTGATGGCGTCGCATGCGAGCTGTAGTGATTGTCTCATTTTGCGGAGCACACGATTTTTCCCGCTGTCCACGAGCATACCCGACTAGCGGTATAAATAAGTGCTACATGAACACTGAGGCAGACACAAGCAGATCACAGAGCAACAATGCGCTGGAACACAGTAGAAAATGACAGTTTCGGTGTCTGCGCGCGGCTCCATGACGTGGGAACAAGCAGACGAAATGGAAGTAAATCTCTCTTGCCGCATTGCAAAGTAAAAAAAAAAGAAAAAACATTGAGTTTGTGTTTTATTATTTCTTTAAAGTTTAATTCGTCTACTCAAGCAACAGATTACACAAATAACAGATGTTGCCCTGAATAATTCTCGAGGTCACGTGTCACTATGAGTGACTTCACAGCATAAACACGTGTGCGTAGCCACACTAGTATGTGTATGTCACCTTCAGGCTTGAAGCATGGCGGCCGCGACGAGAATGGCAAACAGCGTTCGGTTTGAAATTTCTAATCTTTCCGTGGCACGAAGCAAAGTAATATTTAGCGGACACGATCATTAGCGCACAACGTATGCAATGTGCTTGCCAGCTCAGAATGCCCCGACCTGGAGAGGGGCCCTTGAAAGCAAACAGTGTGTGGGGAGCGATAGGATCTTATCGCACTTGGACTTAGTACGGAGCTTGATGCAGCTCGACTTCGGCAGTCCCTTTTGCTGCGCGGCACATGACTTGAGAAGTCAGTTTTGAAAGAAGCCGCTTGTGCCTCACCTTCCGGTCTATAAGTCGCACTCCCCTCAAAATGGCAGTATTTCCAAGAAACAGCCATATATAGGTTGCACTGGTGTATAGGAGGCACCTGTTCATTCAGTAAGCGATTTGAAAAAAAAATAGTGAGATTTCACTTTGTGAACGTGAGTCACATGCAAACAACGATATGGACACCCCAGGCACATTTCTGCCGTCGTGGTGGGCGCGATGTACCGACAAAAGTCCAAGGGCGATAACATTGTCCCCGTGCGCCGCATATACTGTATGTGCAAGTGAACGCGTGCCATGGTGAGCCGAATCGTGCACAAGTGTGGAAAACGGGAAAGTGGCAGCACGGGATACACTCTGGTAGCAACTGCTTAGACTGTGCAATGATGCATGCCTTATCTTGACAGCGATCTGCAGATGCGACGACTTCAACTCCACAGTGCTGCTCCGTCCTTCTCGCACTGCACTCAGCAACTTGATCACGAGAAAAACCCGGTACCTCCATTGCGTGCACACAACCTGTAGCAACTGCCAGAGGAAGTCAGCCCAGTGCATTTTCGGGAGGCCATAGCATCCAATGTCAGCTTGACAGCAGTCCCTTAAAAAAAAGCCATATATAAGTCACAGTAGTGTATAAGACGCACTGACGAAAATTTCAGAAAAAAAAATGTGACTTATACACCGGAAAATACGGTAACTCAATAACCTGACCATCTGTGTCCGTGGAAGTTTCTATTTACTGTCTCGACATTTCATTGCGGCGGCAGTGGAATTTCTTTATTGAAATAGTATACATACACACACTTCGTTATATTGAGGTTTGAAATACACGGCGTTCTATGGATAGGAGGTCATGATTGTTGTATACTTTGTTATATTGAGATTTTTGTTATGTTAAAGTTCTTTATATTGACTTTTATGTATATGTTTTCTTGAAGTTGTAGCAGGATTATCGCATTTCCTTTTCTGAAAATGATGTGTGCATGAAAGCAGTCAGCATGTGGACCACTGCCAGTTAGGGCACTTCACGAATGCATTCACATGGTTGTCCAAGTTGTGTTCATGTTCACTGCATTAAGCACACAAGCAAGTTTCCCATGGCAAGACTCTGAGCTGTGCCCAAACTGCTGGCATTTGGAGCATATCAGGTTTGAAATGTCCAGTGTCACTGAATGCTGAGGAAAGCTACAGTGTCTTTCGTGGACAGACACATTCGGTTAAAAGTGAGGACAAGGTATGGTTTTCGTATCTCTCCTTGCTTTTTTGTTGTGTGCCAAACCACAGTACCTGCTTGGCCATGAAGCTTATCTAAGATGTCTGCGTCATTGCCGTTTAAGGCCGTTTAAGAAACCTGCCTCCAAGAGGAGACTTCGACTTCACCCTGCCATCTCCTAGCTGCCTCGTTAGCTCAGATGGTAGAGCGGCTGCCATGGTTAGAGTCCTGAACTAGTACAAATGTTCGTTCAACTGCGAGGCCTTTATTTCAAGGAACCCATATGGGTTCCCATTGCAGCAACTGCTACGATTGAGTGGATGTCTGATTTTCCCTTTATGTGTTTACAGGCAGAACCCCATAGGTTTGTCAATGGCGGCAATGCGAAGGGAAAAAAACACTTTTGTACAATGCAGAGATGCGCCGCATGCGAGGCGCAGCGACTTGGTCACATCAAAATGCATGAGCATTCTGGCATGATGGAACGCTTCCTTAGATTGTTTAAAGAGCTGTTGCTGCTTTGAAGAGCATTTCGAATGGCAATCCTTCTTCCGAAGGTCGCACAACGAAGCAAGCGTCATTGCTATGCTTGGAACAAAATTGCTCTAATAAGTGAGCAGATCTATGCAAGAATGTAGCTCGCTCACATTCTCCTGACTTGGTGCGTTCACCAGAGCTTCCAGGTTCTTCTCCAGTGGCTGAAGTTTGCCGCTGGCGATTTTGTGTCCTAGGTACGATACTTGCGACTTTACGAAGGAGCACTTATTCTCCCGCATTTTGATGTCACATTCATGGAAATGCTGGAGGACTGCCTCGAGATTGATCCACTGTTAAGTTTCCATTCTGCCACCAGACAGTCATCCATATATGCTTGTACGCTTGTTGGACAGTCAAGCATATTTTCGATGGCGCACTGAAAGATAGCTGGCACATACAACACTCCGGAAGGTACGCAGCTGAAGGAAAGCAACCTTCTGTATATAACGATGGTCATCAACTTCTTTGACTCTTCATCCAATGGAACTTATAGGCGTTGGGCATGTCTAAGCTGCTGTAGACGTCTCCCTTGTATGGTGCTGCAAAAATATCATCGATGACTGGAAGTGGACACTGTTCAATGACACATGCAGCATTTACGGTGAGCTTTAGTTGCCACAGTTGTCATAGATCCATTGTTTCTCGGTGCTAGCATAATCAGCTCAGCCCACTGAGTGAGCGACAAGAGAATGCAAGCTCGACTTCACCAGCCTTTCCAGCTCTTTAATCGACTTGTCTTGCATTGCGTACAACAGTGGTCACACCTTGAATAACTTTGCAATGGCTCCTGCTTTGAAATGGAGATGGGCAGGTGTCGTCACATGGTGGCACTTGTTATGGCATTGCACAAGTAGTAGCCAATCCCTTGCTCTTTAAAATGTGGGTACGTTTCGCATCGCCACTGCTACACCATGCCGGGGGGCTGAGTGCAGTGTCCAAGATGCACCGAATGTAGGCTGCCAGAAGAACAATGCTTACTTATTTTTGGCGGCTATCTTTTAATATCTGCCAATCAAAATCAGACAAGCAAGTACAACGAAATACAACTCGATGCAAGTGCAAACAAGGGCTATGACAGGATAGCACAAAGCTATGCATGCGTACCGACAGCACTCTACTTTGCCACAGTTAACTAGGCGCACAAGAATACTCCACAAGTAATAATGAAGCTATATTTTCAATGCTAGATCCACAGCTTTATTGTTACCTTACACGACTTTCTTTACACCCTAAAAGTGCTCTGGAAGGACCAGTCGAATGAGCTGCTAGAAAAAGCTCTAAAACCAGAACTATCACTCAAATGGTCACTTTCATTTGTGGTAGCACAGGTGCCTATTTAGCTGGTTTCTATGTAAAAAGATATCTTGACATAGGCGGCACTGATATGGCCTCTTGCCCGTGTGAGTGAACACAGGTGACTATTTAATGTGGACTTATGCAGGAAGCTCTAAAGGCATGAAGGGCACTGAAATGGCTTCTCGCTCATGTGAGAGTGCAGGTGATAATCAAGAGCATTCTTTTCTTGGAATCTCTTGACGGCATGAAGGGCACTCAAATGGTCACTCCCCTGGGTGAGTGTGCAGGTTCTTTAGTGCAAAGCTCTTCGGACACAAATGGCATTCGAATGGCCACTCGCCTGTGTGGACCATAATGTGTGCTTTCAGATTACACAATCTATCAGTCTTGTAGCCCAATAAGTTACAGTAGTGCCAGCATTGCTGATGTGACTTCTCACTTTCTGAAGTTTCAACTTGACAGCTGGAAGGCCTCAATTCTGCATTAACAAATTAAAACAGGCTACTATAGTAATGCTTTTATTTTGTAAACAAAATTATAGTTGCGAAATACGAATGAAATAAAACAACATATGATTATAAAACTAAAGCTAGCTGTTTTCTTTATTCAAGAAGTATTGATGGATAATATTGCATCGAAGCAAGCAGAACACGGCTGGTTGACCATTTTTTATTTGCCTAATATACCGATGTGTGATTGCTTAATGATCAAGTTTGTGAAATTAAACAATTTTAGTTTAACGTTAGTACAATAGTGGGGTTACAGGAAATACCATTAGTGTTCCGCAAACGAACTTCGCAGCAAACAAGTTTTAGTATAGCGTGGTAGCTTAGTTTACTTGCGCGATGTGGCACTGGCTAAAATTCCCAAGGTTAGTTCTAGTAGTAACACATAAACACCTAAGAAAGTGGATGGGGAAATGGCACCGTGGTAGCTCAAGTAGTTAGAGCATCACACGCATAATGCAAAGACGTGGGATCGTTCCCCGCCTGCGGCAAGTTGTTTAAAAAAAAATTAAATTATGGGGTTTTACGTGCCAAAACTACTTTCTGATTATAAGGCGTGCCGTAGTGGAGGACTCCGGAAATTTCGACCACCTGGGGTTCTTTAACGTGCACCTAAATCTAAGTACACGGGTGTTTTCGCATTTCGCCCCCATCGAAATGTGGCCGCCGTGGCCGGGATTTGGTCCCGTGACGTCGTGCTCAGCAGCCTAACACCATAGCCACTGAGCAACCACGGCGGGTAGGCAAGTTGTTTTCTCATCCACTTCCATTGCCATTAATTTATCATTTCTTTAATTCAATCAGTAAGGACAAGGTTTTCCACTATGTTGTCCTTGGTGTCTTTGTTTGTTGACTTCTCATGATACAAATAATAAAAATCAGGCCCCTTGATTATTTTCCTTTCTTCTCGTTGGTGCATCTGAGTGATTCAAAATGAATGTGCATGTGAAATATGCGAGATGCACCGCAACGGATGCCAGCGTTTTATTTGTACTTTCCACGTCCACTGATATGCGACAAAACAGAAGTACAAGCTGTCTACAAGAGCCTCCGAAATCTTCTAATCTCACAGGCCATATGCCGTCATCGGGCCTATTTTTCAACTTTAACCGCGGGACAGCAAGCAAGAAATTTTTTTCAGACAAGCAAAATGAATAAAAAGAATCTCTAGTGAAAACAATGATTATATCCACCACCTAAATGAACTTAGTAGCAGAATTAAGAAGTAATGCTATCAAAAAGAAACTATCCACAAATTTCTCTCGACTAGGCTTATGACACCGCATCAAGATTGGAGTGGCAGTTGGAATTAGCTAAGAAACAACCTACACCAGAATCTCAGAACGCCAGCCATTATAACAAAGTTTTCTAATGCACTCCCAAGCATAAACACCCTACAAAAATACCACCCAATATTACCAAGTCCTGAGCGTCTGAGAAGAGTGTTTCCAGATGTACCAAGGGTTATCTATCGCTGCAACAGAAACTTAAAAGGTATGTTAGTGCATGCTGAAGTAAGCCAACCTCATTCCCCATTAATGAAAGCACGTTCTCGGGCCAAGTGCAAAACTGGCAAGCACCTTCAAAGTGACGTTAAAATTTAAAGCACTTCAAATAGCTATTAGTACAAAGTAAAAACTACCTTTAGTTGTACTAGTTCCAACATAATTTATATGCTTGGCTGTTCTTTCTGTAAGAAACAATACGTCGATGAAACAGGACAATCAATGAATGTGAGATTAAACAGAGTTCCGGTTTTTCCCTAGGAGGACATAAATCATTCAAAGCTTATCGCAACAGTGTGGCCATTGCGTGTATCACTTTGCAAGGCAACAAGCGAGGGGAAAGAGCTGCGGTCACTTGGTCGTTCCCTTTTCAAGTGAAATGACTGGCTGCTGCATGCCCATGTGCACGAAGAACTCCATAAGTTGTTGGAAACTTTGCTGTTTTCCGACAAAGCCCTAGAGAAAACTGCAATGGATCAATAAGATTAGGCAGGACGTCACTGACATGTCAAAAGGTAAACAAGAGTGTGGAGAAGTGGGGGCAATGTCATCGATGCCTCTGAAATTTTATTCATTGAAGAACTTGAAACAAATCAATATCCTATTCTACATCAGCGGTTTACCTTCAAGAGGGATGCTACACCTATGATACACCTATGCCACGTGGGTGCGAACGGCTTCAATGAACATACAAGTAAAACATGTGCCAGGGGCCTCCATTGACAAAAAAAAAAAAAAAAAAAAGAACAGGACTGGTTTTTTACTGTGTGCATTGGTAGCTTTTTTTCCCCTTCAGAACAATTTATTGTTCTATTATTTTGCACTCAAACAGATCGCCCTTATTCATAATAGAATACCATATGGACAAATGAAAGCAGCATTGTAGTCTTTGAGTTGATTGAGGCCCTGATTTTTGGAAGGGAGTTATTCTCAACGCAAATGATTGTCAGAGTGATAGAAGATAAATTGTCAATGAGATGGAGTGCATCACTACGCGATAGCTGAATGCCAATGTTAAATGTGCTTTTATGTATAAAGGAAGTTCAATAACACAGGAGCTCTATGCAGTTTCTTTGTTTTGTTTTTTTCCCTCTCGATGGTTGCGCAAAAAAAATGCAAGATTCATCTATGTGAATGCAGTTTCACACTCTCAATCAGTTTAAAGAGAAAACGAGCGATCTAATAATCCTAGGCACTCCCTCCATCAATATTTGTGAGAGCTATGGGGTACACACCATAGGTGAAGTAAGAAAGCAGGTTTAAACCGTGTAAGATGGGGCCCAAGTGCACAGTAAAAAAAATTTTGGAGGACGCTTACCCTTTGCCTTTAGGAGCGGAATGCGATAGCATTCAAAGATCCCCGACTGCTTCTCATGCTTCCCGGCAACTGCAGCGTAACCATAATGTTTACCGGGAAACGCTCATGGAGAACACTATGCCCGAAGGCAAGTTTTCTGGAAGAAACCCGTCCACTTGCATGGGCAGTGATGGATGGATGGATGTTATGATGGATGGATGGATGTTAGGAGCGGAATGCGGTAGCATTCAAAGATCCCCGACTGCTTCTCATGCTTCCCGGCAACTGCAGCGTAACCATAATGTTTACCGGGAAACGCTCATGGAGAACGTTATGCCCGAAGGCAAGTTTTCTGGAAGAAACCCGTCCACTTGCATGGGCAGTGATGGATGGATGGATGTTATGACCGTCATTTTTGGAATGGGACGGTGGGTTGCGCCCCCAAGCTCTTGCTATTATACTGCCTAATGTCCCACCTACGTAAAAAAAAAAAAAAAAGAAAACATGATGACTCCCACAACCAAATTTTCTGACGCCCTACTGTGAACTTTGCTTTTGTACGTCTCCGTTTTTTTGTCATTTTCCTACTTTTTTTACACCAATCTTCCAATAACCCCTTACTAATCTATTGTGGCCATGTTTACTTTTCCCCTGCTCCCGCTGAACCAAAGGGATTCAGGAGGCCAGTTATGCCTAAATCGACCACTGGGCAGATGTCTTCACATTCTAATAAAATGAATGAATGAATGTGTGATTTTTCTTGGCGCAAGGGCCAGGTATGGCCAAAGAGCGCCATGGAAGTGTTAATGATTTCGCAGTGGAGTGATGGGTTCTATGGAGTTGATGTGACGTGGCTGTAAAGGGGCGTAAAATATAGTCGCTGTAAAGCGCGTAAAATGTACGTGTAATAAAATTATGGCGATGACAAATGACGCGTACTATGAGCATTGAGGTGCATTTCAAAATAATGATACGGTATTAAAAATTGCATAAGCTTCTAAAATTCGCTAGAGCACCATGGCCTCGTTAGAGCCCTTGCTACACAAGGGCCTGGAGGCATGTGCTATATAAAACAACTATCACAGCGGCATCCTCTGGAAAGAGGATGCGCTACGAATTTATTGGGCTCATAACATGTAGGACAACCTCATTTAAAAAATTGAGGACTACATTGGTGTTGAAAAATGGTTCCTTAGCAAGAAGCATAGCTGGGTGAAGAGGTATGCAATAACGATATGCAAGAGGAAAATATTTCTTTCAGATTCGGCTTTGCGACACTCCAAGAGGACGTGGAGGACGGTCAGCCTCTCACCACATCGACCACAGGTTGGCGGTTCATCTCCAGTAAGCAGAAAATTGTGAGTGCCAAATGTGTTCCCTATTCTGAGGCGGCAGAAAAGGACATCTGTTCACCGTGATTTTGTTGGGGAGGGCCAAAAACCTAACTGTGGCTTTATAACCTGTAGTTTATTGTTTATTTCTGTGTTCCACATGTGTTGCCAGTGTTGTCGCAGTTTCTTGCGCAAGAAAGGCTTCAGATCTGTGACAGGAACAGCAGCTGTAGGAAAAGTGTTCAGTGATGTGAGTGATGTGGCCATTTTATCAGCCAGTACATTTCCCATTGGAGAGATATGATCTCTCCAATGTTATTCACAGCGTGTTTACAGGAGGTATTCAGAGACCTGGATTGGGAAGAATTGGGGATAAAAGTTAATGGAGACTACCTTAGTAACTTGCGATTCGCTGATAACTTAGTAACTCAGGGGACCAATTGCAATTCATGCTCACTGACCTGGAGAGGCAAAGCAGAAGAGTGGGTCTAAAAATTAATCTGCAGAAAACTAAAGTAATGTTTAACAGTCTCGGAAGAGAACAGCAATTTACAATAGGCAGCGAGGCACTGGAAGTCGTAAGGGAATATATCTACTTAGGGCAGGTAGTGACGGCGGATCCGGATCATGAGACGGAAATAATCAGAACAATAAGAATGGGCTGGGGTGCGTTTTGCAGGCATTCTCAGATCATGAACAGCAGGTTGCCATTATCCCTCAAGAGGAAAGTGTATAATAGCTGTGTCTTACCAGTACTCACCTACGGGGCAGAAACCTGGAGGCTTACGAAAAGGGTTCTACTCAAATTGAGGACGACGCAACGAGCTATGGAAAGAATGATAGGTGTAACGTTAAGGGATAAGAAAAGAGCAGATTGGGTGAGGGAACAAACGCGAGTTAATGACATCTTAGTTGAAATCAAGAAAAAGAAATGGGCATGGGCAGGACATGTAATGAGGAGGGAAGATAACCGACGGTCATTAAGGGTTACGGACTGGATCCCAAGGGAAGGGAAGCGTAGCAGGGGGCGGCAGAAAGTTAGGTGGGCGGATGAGATTAAGAAGTTTGCAGGGACGGCATGGCCACAATTAGTGCATGACCGGGGTTGTTGGAGAAGTATGGGAGAGGCCTTTGCCCTGCAGTGGGCGTAACCAGGCTGATGATGATGATGACATTACCCTCTATACCTCTATGGCCAGGCACCCGGCATATTACTACGAGTATATGTGACATGTAAATACTGCATAAGAGGGAGTAAAGTTCGATAAAAACAGGATTTTTAAGCTTTTGTAATGAAATTAAGGCTTTTACGAGACTTAGCGAGTCTGTGTATACAATTGCTCTGTCGAGTTTTAATTTTTGTATGTTTTACTGCAGACAGTACTGCATAGGTTTCTGCAGTAAAGATACTTGTTTGCGGGTTCAATAAGTCAGATTTAGAAAGAGAGGGACCAACAGCAGCATAAGATACACCAGCATGTGATTTTGACGCGTCTGTGTAGTATTCGGAGCAGCTGTACTTCAATTGAAGTTCACGGAAATGCATAGCGATTTCGAGGTCAGGTGCGTGCTTTTTGTGACCTCTACAAAGGATACGTCACAGTCTATCGCCTGCCACTCCCAGGGCGGTAATAGCTTAGCTGGAGGCATTAGGCGATGTTCGAGAACAGGGACATCCATTTCCGTGCTAAGTGCTCTTGCACGCAGTGAGAAAGGAAGTCTCATAGAGGGTTTTTTATGAAAAAGTGTTTCACACGTCAAGTTGCTAACAGTTTTGAAACACGGATGTTCTTTATTGGAGCGCACATTGAGAACATAGGTAAAGCTGATGTACATTCTCTGAAAATGTAGTGACCACTCATCTGACTCTGCATATAGACTATCCACCGGGCTTGTTCTAAATGCACCAGTGGCCAGGCCGATAACCAGATGATGAACGGGGTCTAACATCTTTAGTGCACTCGGTGCAGCAGAGTCATATACTATGGCACCATAATCTAATCGTGATCTAACTAGACTCCTGTAAAGATTTAAGAGGCACCTCCTGTCGCTAACCCATGTAGTGCGGGATAGAACTTTAAGTAAGTTCATGGTTTTTAGACATTTTTCTTTAAGATATTTTATGTGTGAAATGAAGTGAGCTTGGAGTCGAGAATAACACCTAGAAATTTCTGTTCTTTCTTGGAGGGAATTTGTCGTCCACCCAGTTCTATCTACACAGGGATCAGGTACCAAGACTTTCTTTCTTGTGAAGAGAACACAAGAGCTTTTGTGCGGGTTGATTTTAAATCCATTTTGGTCTGCCCATTTGGACACCTTGTTTAAGCCCTGCTGTACCTGTCTTTCACACACTGTAATGTTGCAAGATTTAAAACCTATCTGTATATCATCTACGTAGACGGAATAAAAAATGGCCGGTGGCAGTGAAGGACGAAGTGTGTTCATTTTAACGATAAAGAGAGTGCAACTGAGTACTCCTCCCTGGGGTACACCTGTTTCCTGTATAAAAGGTCGCAACAATACGTTGCCGATTTTCACGCGGAAGCTACGATCCGACAAATAGCTTTCAATTATGTTCAGCATATTTCCGCGGATGCCCATCTCCGACAGGTCTCGCAAGATCCTGTAACGCCATGCCGTGTCATACGCTTTTTCCATGTCAAGGAATATCAATAGGAAATACTGTCCATGTTATAATGCATCGCGGATATTTCCTTCAATGTGTACCAGATGATCGGTTGTCGACCACCCTTCTCTGAAGCCACACTGATTAGGATCGAGCATGTTGTTGAGCTCAAGGAAATGTATAAGTCTGCGATTTATCATTTTTTCAAAAATCTTACACATACAATTTGTTAGAGCTATCGGACAATAACTTGTTACCAAGGAGGGGTCTTTTCCCTGCTTTAGAACAGGAACCACAATCGCTTCTTTCCATGTGGATGGGAGGTATCCCGAAGCCCAAATAAAGTTGAATAGTGTAAGAAGTGTAACTTGTGCGTCAGTATGTATGTTTCTGATCATGTCATACATGACTCTATCAGGTCCCGGTGCAGTACTTTTCCATGTATTAAAGGCAGCTCTCAACTCAGCCATACCGAAAGGCCGGTTATAAGGTTAATTCTGTCTGGATTTTCGTGTTAGTGGCTTACATTCTTCTATTTGTTTGTATTTCAAAAAGGATTGCGAATAATGGTTCGAACTCGACACGCTCTCGAAGTGTTCCCCAAGTGAGTCTGCTTGATCTTTCAGTGTCTCACCTTGTGTGTTTATTTAGGAAGTGAATATGTTTGTCGCCCTTTTATCCTATTAACCTTGTTCCAGACTTTGGACTCATCTGTATAGGAATTTACACTCGATAAAAACTTCTCCCAAATTTCTCTTTTAGCCTGTCGGCGGGTTCTCCTGCCTTGGGACTTTACTTTCTTAACGTTAATAAGATTTTCCGCAGTGGGAGAGGCGCGTAGCAAACCCCACGCTTTGTTCTGTTTTTTACGATCGATCCTACAATCGTCGTTTCACCACGGGACATGCCATTTGCATGCCAGGCCATTTACTTCTGATATGCATTTTGATGCGGCATCTATTATAAAGGCTGTAAAATACTCAACAGCAGCATCAATTCCTAACGAGGACATGTCATCCCATGATATACTAGTTAGGGTTTGGAATTTCTCCCAGTCAGCTGCGTCAATCTTCCGCCTAGGAGCCTGTAGTGGATATTCGTTTTCTTTAGGTGATCTTAGCAGTATGGGGAATTGGTCACTTCCGTAAGGATTGTTGTTAACTTCCCATTCAAGTTCAGACAGTAGTGACGGGGAAACTAGGCTAAGATCAATTGAAGAAAATTTTTTGTTTGCAAGACAGTAATATGTGGGTGCCTTCTTATTAAGCAGACACGCACCGGAAGAAAAAAGGAACTGTTCAACGAGACGACCTCGCGCTTCGATACGAGAGTCTCTCCACAGGCTGCTGTGCGCATTGAAATCGCCAAGAACAACATAAGGTTCTGGCAATTAATCTATCAAGGACTGAAATTCATGTTTGTTTAGTTGGTAATGTGGGGGTATGTAAAGCGAGCAAATGGTGATGAGTTTGTTTAGTAGGACAACTCGAACTGCCACTGCTTCAAGGGGTGTTTGTAGCTGTAAAGGTCGACACGCTATACTTCTATGAGTGACAATGGCAACACCGCCCGATGATGCGACGGCATCATCGCGATCTTTGCGAAAAGTTATAGACTGTCGGAGAAAGTTCGTGTGTTTGTTTTTTAAGTCTGCTTCCTGTAAACACAGCATTTTTGGATTGTGTTTTTGGATGAGTTCCTGCACATCATCAAGGTTTCTAAGACCTCTGACGTTCCATTGAATTATCTGTGTATCCATGTTGGTAGTAAATAGGTGCTGTGTGTACAGAAATAGAAGTGTTATTTACAGAGATTTCAGAGATTAGAATACAGAGCTCTTTCGAGGCCCTGTAATCGGTGTCTTGCCCTTTCTGGAGCGTTCGAGGGAGCCTCAGCACTCCTTAGGCGCTTGGCACGCCGTGAGGACAGGTGTAGTGTCTATTGCCTCTTGTGAGGCGCCGGACACATGCTCTTGCGAGCGAGAAGTTGTCAGGGAGGGTCCCGCCTTGGAGGGCAAGACCCCTGCGCCCACCAGCCCAGAGGTTGATGGGGCTCCCGGGGGGATTTGGCTGCGCCGGCCGTTGCCAGCGCTGGAAGGGACCTGGGAGGTTGAGGCAGCCTCGGCTGTGCCCACCTTCAGGGTCGATGGTCCCTTCTCCTCGGTTGACGGAGCAGCACTAGCTGCAACCGCCGCGGGGGCAGGTGGCGTGACTGCCGACTCACGGCTTGTGGGTCGGACAGCCGCCGGAGGCCGTTGTGACGCTGCCCCCTGACGCGCCACTTCGGCAAAGCTTTTCTTTGGCAGGTATGCTACCCGCCTGCGTGCCTCCTTGAAACTTATGTTTTCCTTGACTTTGATTGTAACAATTTCCTTTTTTTTCCAGGATGGGCACGACCACGAGTACGCGGCGTGCTTCCCATCACAGTTTGCACAGTGGAGAGCGTTCGCACAAGCTTCAGTGGTGTGTTCGTGGGCACTGCATTTCGCACATGTTTGGCGGCCCCAGCAGCTCTGCGAACTGTGGCCGAAGCGCTGGCATTTGAAACATCGGAGTGGATTGGGCACGTAAGGCCTAACACGGAGCTTTATGTACCCGGCCTCGATTGACTCGGGTAGGACACTTGAATTGAAGGTGAGTATTATGTGTTTGGTCGCAATCTCTTTACCATCCCGCCTCATCTTTATTCTTTTCACATTGACAACATTTCGCTCACTAAAGCCCTCTAAGAGCTCTGCGTCTGTCAGCTGAAGCAAATCATCATCTGAAACAACGCCGAGGGTAGTGTTCATAGTGCGGTGCGGAGTCACTGTCACTTGAACGTCCCCAAATGACACGAGACTGGGTAACTTTTCAAATTGTTTTAGATTCTGAAGCTCCAAGAGGAGATCTCCACTTGCCATCCTTGCTGCCTTGTAACCTTGGCCAAGAGCCTCAGTCAAAGACTTTGAAACTAGAAATGGGGAGATTGTGCGTACTTGTGTGTCTGAATTTTCCGAGTGAATCACATGAAATCGTGGGAAGTTGGGTCTTTCACGACCAATGAACTTGAATACATCTTCGGTGCGCCCTCTTTTCTGAGGGCGATCAAGGAAGGGTGGGAAGGACTTTGCCATAGGAGAACTTAATTTTTGGCAATAACGCCAGCCACCCACCGTGGAGCCCTACAGGGGGACGCTACAGGTACTGTAAATAAGAGGTCTTGTAAACGCCAGCTGTAGGTTATCACCATAACCAAATATGAGATAACCTAGGTTGGCTATTCACACAAGGTTAACCCTCGCTACCTGGAAAAATTGGAAGCAAGCGGAAGCTAGGAGAAGACAGGAAAGATGAAAAGTGAGAGAAAGGCGAAGGCTGGAGGGAAAGATATACAGGAAAAGGCAACTACCGATTTCCGCCGGGTGGGTCAGTCCGGGGGTGCCGTCTGCGTGAAGCAGAGGCCAAAGAGGTGTGTTGCCTCCGCCGGGGGGCCTTAAAGGTCCGAACACCCGGCATTGGCTCAACCCCCTGGAACCCCCTTTCCCCGGACACGGCTAAGCCGCGCACGGCTACACGCGGGAGGGTCCAACCCTCGTGTGCTCGGGTACGTGGTGTCGCAACACACCAAACGTCTGCTTATGCAAATGCCCCTGTGGGGAAACCCTGGGCAGCGATCGCCACATCCTCCAACTAACCGTGGCTTGCACTCACAAGCCCACTAGGGTAGAACGGCCCAGGTAACGGAGTGGAAGTCATTTAGAGACGTGCAAAATGTAGAGACCGTCATCGACAACATAGATGACCGGCTGAAGAAAGTCCTCAACACGGCACATTGCCACACCAAAACAATACAGCTGAATGAATTAGAGCCAGCCGTCGACACACACCTCCTCCATCCCTGGGAAGCCAGAAGAACTCTCCTCAAAAGATGCAAGAGACAGAAGCTAAACAAGAAATTAAAGAAGCAAACTGCCCTCCTCTAAGGGCAAGCACAGGCATACACGGACAGATTAGGAAGACAGAACTGGCAGGCATTTTGCGACAAACTCCAGGAAACCCTGAGCACAAAGACAACGTGGCATCTCCTGCGCGCCCTTCTCGACAATGGAACTACGAAGACGCAGCTGAGACAGCACCTCTGTAGGCTCGTGCACCACGCTGGATTGGAAGAGAACCTCCTTTGAGAAATTCAGAAGAAGCTGTGCGGCCACCCACCTGTTAATATGATGGCACTGACGGCAAGTCACAGTGGGAAACTTAAACTCTGAACTTGGTCAACCCTTTACGCATGCTGAACTCTCTGCAGCACTATCGATGCTCACCACAAACACCAGCCCGGGCAAAGATTGGATCATCAACAAGCATCTCCTTCTGCAGCAGGTTAGCGCAGCTCTACTCCAGTACTTCAGTGCATGCTGGGAGAAAGGAGAGCTACTGGCTGCCTGGAATAAACAGCTCAGCATCGAGAACTTGCACCCAATTTCCCTTACCTCGTGCGTAGGGAAACTTTTCGAGCATGATACACAACCAGCTAACCTCATACCTCAAGACAACGGATATTTTCCAAACACTATGTTCGGTTTCAGGCAGAACCTGTTAATGCAAGATGTCTTCCTTCTACTTAAGCAAGACCTCATCGACAACCTGAGCACCAGAAGCAAATAATCGATTTTAGCGATTGACATAAAGGGAGCTCTTGACAACATCAGTCATGAAGCTATCTTCTGCAACCTTGAAGACCTGGGCTGCGGGTCTCGGACATATGAATATGTCAGGTATTTCCTCACGGGCCACACGGCCACAGTTGGAATATACAACCTGCGCAGCAACAGCTTCCAACTACCGAGCAAAGGCACCCCGCAGGGTAGGGTGATATCGCCGTTGCTCTTCAATGTCACCATGATCAAACTACCCAGCCTCCTCGACGCGATACCAGAGCTAAGACATGCTTTTTACGCAGTTGACATCATGTTATGGAGACGGGCCTCAAACACCGGAACGCAAGAAACACGCCTACAAGAAGCCCTAGATACGATCGAGAGCTACTTGCTCAAATGTGGCCTCCGCTGTGCTCCCGAGAAGTCTGAAGACCTCGTCCTCTAGTCAAGAATGAGACAGACCACCCGGGTACGATGAAACCGGTCCCAATGTCACCCTGAATGGAACGCCCATTCCAAAAGTGGAAACCCTACGAGTTTTAGGGCTGCACATCCACAAGGACGGATCCGGGGCGGCCACCCTCCCGCGACTACAGCGAACACTATCCCAGCTCACGCATCTCGTCAGGAGAGTTGCAAGCCATAGAAGCGGACTTAAAGAACATGACCCGCTATGCGTGATGCAAGCACTCCACACCAGTCGAATAACATACGGCGCACCCTACCTCGTGCTCAAGAATGCAGAGGTAGAAAAAATTAACATGAAAATATGCAACGCCATCAAAATCGCCCTGGGCCTACCACCTACGGCTTCGACTATGAGACTTCTTAAGATGGGTGTACACAACACCTGGCAAGAACTAGCTGAAGCTCATAAAGCCAGTCGGAACGACTGAAGCTCACGCCCACCGGAAGATCAGTGCTGCAACGGCTGAGCTACGGTGAAAGCTTTATAACCACCACGGTCCGAAAAGAAAGAATTCCTCCAAACATCCGCGAATCCCTGTGCATAGCACCAATTCCACGCAACATGCACCCCACATAACACAAGGAAAGAAGACAAGCCCGAGTGGATGCCATACGGCAAAGACACAGGCAAGATCCGGACGCCAGATACACCGACACAGCCCAAATACCCGCAAAGAAATGCTTACGCCCTGAGCGTCGTAGATTCTCAAGGCAGAGAGCTAGCATCTGCCATAGTCCGTGCACAAAACCCTGACCCTAAAGAAGAGACGGCGATTGCCCTCGCAACTACCACGTGCATGGAAGCAGCTACCATCTTTTCCGATTCTGAAGCAGCTGTCGGGAACTACGCTAAGGGTCACGTGTCGACAGAAGCACTGAACACATTGAAGCACCGCAGCACTCCGATCCCCTACACCTCCATGACATGGGTTCCTGGGCACGAGGGAAACGAAGCGGCACACGCCGCGGCCCGAGGCCACACCTGCTGGGCCAACCCTTCTTACTCTCGAGATGCCTGGTCTGTGTCGGAGGGGGCAGAGACCGTACCCATCACCTACTCAGCGATCCTTCAACATCACAGGCTGAAACACAGGGTGTACCCAACACATCACCCAAAGCTCACCAAAAAGGAAAGTACCACACTTAGAAGACTACAGAGTAACACTTACACCCACGGAATGCTCATGCACAGGCTATACCCAACGCTACAAGGATACCACTACCCAATGTGCGGTGTACCAGACACCTTGGCGCACCTGATCCTCGAGTATCCATGGCATCTAGATACAGACGCATCGCCTTCACCGAAAGAATATGACGCAGACAAGATAGCGAAGACCTCATTGAAGCGTGGGAGGCCAAGCTCGTTTCCGAGGGCCTGGAGCAACGACGATGCCTCGTCGCCAGGGCCAAGGAGGCAGCGAAGGCCAGAGGGTTCCTAGAATGAGACCTCCCACCTAATGTATAACAGGTGCTTACCTCGGAATACTGTTTCAAAAATAAATGTATACTCCTCTTCCTCCTGATGGGACGCCCAACGTCGACACCGGATTTTCTGCGACACAGGCTCCGTACGCTACCGCGTTAACTGCACCGAGCGGCTGACAGGCCGCACGACCACCGGAAAGTTGCGGTGACAGGAGACCGTGTGCGAGAGCTAAATTAATGTAATTTAAACCTGCAAACAGTGTATGAGCACAGACATGCCTATTATGACCAGCCTCTTTTGCGTGAAATGTCTTTGGCTGCAAAAAACTCATGGTATACGCGCACCGGCAGTGCGCTCCGTAGGGAGCGAGACATGTCATGACGGACGTAGCAGTAGACGACGCGGTTCTCTCTACCCTGTACGCAGATGCGGCGAGGAAGAGACCACTTAGGCACCCTACCTGCCGTACCTAAGGGGTTTTAGTACGATAGCGTAGCATCGCGGCAACTCACAGAACTAAGGCCCGCTAAGCGAGCTATGGCACTGGAGATCATTTAATAACATACAATGACATTACCAAACACTACTATTTAGGACGCAGGCAATTCCCATTGCCACATTCAAAACTGAACAGGGCTCAGGCAGTTTCACTGCGCTCAGTGCGAACAAGTACATATCCCACACTGTACACAATTAATAAAATATATCCAGAGAGGGAGATTAAGATGGACTGCAACGATTGCAATGGCATCATTGGAATCGGACATATGCTGGCGGGGTGTCCCGCGACTCTCCCCAACCTCGTTGAAGAATGGACACAGTGGGAGAAAAGGATTCAAAGCCCATTGTTTCAGGACCAACTAAGGGCCGTCCAGAGGGCCCATGATGTCGCTGAAAGACTTGGCCTGACAGTGCCAACGTAGGAGTCTCGGCTTAAGAAGTCGAGCCTCCGGAACTCATTAATGTTTTCACGCGCGCACACACACACACACACACACACACACACACACACTTGAATTGAAAAAAATACAGGAGGAATGTTCTTACCATGTGTTGCGAATCGTGGTATGCGGCAAGACTCCGACGCATCGTACGACGGATCGCACGTAAAATCTCAGCATGTATCGCGCGCTGAATTCACATGTGACACTATTGACACTTTGCCAGTTTCACTATAGTGCCTAGAAAATACTGGCTAGTGCACCGTGCGGCCGCTATTTTCAATGGAAGAGCGTGGCGCTGCCTGCAATGAATTCCCACGGTGGCCGGCAGAGGTCGCTGCCATACGGGCGGGTGCCGACTGCGCGTGTCCTCTGCTTCGCACATCAGTTTCGCAGCGGTTGCGTCGGTTTCTATGTTTGCGTTTTCTGTCTTACTGCAGCGTTGCGTGTTTGTTCTTGGTGTTTTCAAAGAGTGAGTGCGTGGCTGCTGTGTTTGTGTGCTTGTCATTACGAGAACTATGCGGCGGCGGTGAAAAAATGCCGAAGCTAGGGTGCAAGAAGAGGACCTGCTTTGTGCCGTTGTGTAGAAGCGATTACCGCTCGAACAAAGGGCGTGTATCCTTCACTCCACCATCTGATACGAAGCGGTAGCAGAATGGGCAAGAATGACCAGGAGAACGGACAGAAGGCTGGCACCAACTGCTGTGGTTTGTGAAAAAAACATTTAGAAAACAGTTTAGTCCAGCGTGCGTTCTCTATCACCGTGAACGGCGTTGTCCACGAGATTCCCCGCGATAAAACACGCTTGAAACCCTACGTCATACATTTCCTGAGTATCCTATAAGCATGCACCTTGTGAGTGCCAGGAAAAAGAAAAACAAGAAAGAAGGAACAGTAGTGCTTTGAACTGCTATACTGCAGGTTATGTTGCACGAAAGATCAGCTGCCAAAAATTCTTGACCACAGTGTGCAGGTTTAATTCCTTTGCGTAAGTAAAGCTGAAGCTAGTGCCGACGATGCTTTGCACTACCCATTTTGACAATGGAAGCCTTGTCTATCTTAGTCACACCTTGTCAACCGCTGTGAAGGCCATGGAAGATGCTTTTACTGTGTTCTTTAGCAAAAACAAGTTACATGTAGCGAGTCTAGCTGATTTTTTCAGGTCGACTCCAGACACTGGCCTTTCCACAACTAGGATGCCCAGAGAGCATGAAAAACAGGCTTTGACAGCCGTTGTAAAGTTCTGTTTTCTTGAGGTTTCGGTTTTTGTAAAAGGCATCAACAAAGAGAGGGACGCGCAACGGCAACGGTAGAAGCTCTTTAAACTGCGTCACTGCCACTAGATCTATCTTCTTCATGTATGTGCACATTATCTCATATCTAGTGCTGTCTTGTGCCTGCGTTTGACTGTTGTTACGCTTGAATAATAAAATATTTGTTATGCTCAAATAAAAGATCTGTTCATTATTCTTGTTCACGTATATCAGAAATAAGAAGAAATCTGCACGTATTTACCTGGTATAAAAAAACGTATGGCACACAGAACACCACAGTTCATTTTACAGGCTAAATTATTTACTCACTATCATGCCCTCGGGGCCAAATGGGCGTTATGAGGGGATGGGTACATGGTTTACAAACAATCAAAAATATTCAAACCTATTAGGACAACAGTAAGATAAATAGGCAGAAACAGCAGCAAATAAAATAAAAAGAAAGAACAGCGAAATTCGAGTCATTTCAAAAGATGATTGGTTGCAACGGCCTTTAATGGTTATGCATTAATATAACATTAATAGAACAGTAACGTAACCTTAAAATTCGTTTACTTTATTAGAACAAAAAAAAATGCAATCTAAAGCTTACCCTTAAAGGGACCCTGAAACGATTTTGACGATTTTCTACAAACGTACTGAGTCGTTAGAGTAGGCCCTTCTGATCCTTAATTGACGCATCTAAGTGCTCCGCGTAAAGCGTGTAATTTATTATAAGGCTTTAAAAATGCAAAGAGGAGTTTGAACACATGCTTGACCTTGGCTTCATTCGTCCTTCCTCCAGACCTTGGGCCTCGCCACTCATATGGTGGCCAAGGATACCTGCGACTGGCAGTGGCGTAGCCAGAAATTTCGTTAGCGGGGGGGGGGGCTCACAATGCAGCTCGGCCAAAGCATTAGGTCGGATGTTCCTATATGAATACATGTAGAAGGAAAATGAGTTTTTCTCGACAACCACTTCACCAAATTTGATGAAGTTTGTTGCATTTAAAAGAAAAACTTAAATTCTAGTGATTGTTTGTTTGGAATTTTCGATTTAGGTCGTCAATATTTTATTAAAAAGTGGCAAACATAGAAAATTTTCAGAAAATGAAACAATGAAGTTTACAACTCTGTAAATCAGCAATGAAAATTGATATCACAATTCTGTTAATTGCACATAATAGTACATCTACAGCGGACAAAATTGATGTGACACATGAGTCTCAAAAAATTAAATATTATGGAAATAAGGCTTTTGCAGAACCCTTGTACATAACATAACAAATTCAAATAGACATATCGAATTTGTCCGCTTTGAATGGTGTAATGGATGCCGTTTACAGAACCCCGATATCTGTTCTTGATGAAGAGCTATTATTTGTAAACTTCGTGCTTCTACTTTTTTCGGAGTTTCGAATTTTTCAAAATATTTTAAACAATGTTAGCGCCCTAAATCGGAATTCCGCTCCCAACAGACACTAGAATTTAACTTACTCTCTCAAATGCAACAAATTTCATTAAAAGCGATTCAAGAGTTATCTCAGAAAAGCGGTTCTGCGTTTTACGTGTATCTCAATAGGCCGCGTCGGAGTTGGGCCCAAGCTAAAGCTTCCTCTTAAACAATTTGCCTAGGGATCAAATACATGAAGAACAACTGTATTGTCATTACCAAAGATGCTGCAAACGAATTCTTGAACGCTACGCACTGTCAATACAAGCAAAATATGTATTTTTTTCATAGAATATTATACTCGTATGTGCCAAAAATTGTGCCCAACATAACTGATGTCAATGCTTCCATGTTTTTGTCTATTTAGTAAGTAAAGAAAATATCACACGAACTTTAGAACTACATCAGTTCGAAACCAGCAAAGCAGTGCATGCCGCTGCTATGAAAAATGTAAAGGCCATGAAACGAACAAGTTGAGGACAAATATGTTATTGAAACTTTGTCATTCAAGATCCTTATTTACATTCTAGTACATATGCAACGGCCAGTGAAAAATCTCAATGACGCTGTCATTTGTTCCAATGTATTACGCAGGAGCAGCTGTCACCGGTTATGTATCGTGAGTAATTGCACCGAAATTATAGTCGCAACAGAGAGCACATATAAAAAGCAGGAGTTCTGCAGAATATACCAGGGCCAGTCAAAGAAAAGTGAGCCAACGCGAATATATGACAAACGGCGCACTTTATTGAAAAGTAGCCTCCATGAGCATTTATACATTTGTCCCATTGACTAACGAGTCGCGTAATTCCCGTCTCATAAAGCTCCTTGGGTTGTTGCTCCAAAGCGTCTGCAACTGACTTTCACGTCATCGTCCGAGATGAATCTGGTTCCCTTGAGCTGTTTTCTTGGTTGCCCCAAAATGTGGAAGCCGCAAGGTGACAGGTCTGAGCTGTATGGCGGATGTTGCAGTGTTTCCCGCTTGAACTTTGTCAGTTTTGTGTTAACCACATCAGCGACGTGTGGACGGGCATTGTCTTGGAACAAGATGACCCAATTCGTCAATTTATCACGTAGTTTGTTCTTGATTGCAACACGCAGCCGATCTGGCGTTTCACAATATCGAAAACAATTGGTAGTCTCTCAAGATTTAGCAAATTTTATCAGTAATGACCCCTGACAATCGAAAAATAAAAGTCAACATCTTTCCGGCGGAAATGACGGCCTTTGTTTCCTTTGGGGGTGGTGAATTCGAATATTTCCATTGTAAGCTTTGCCGTCGTGTTTCAGGCTCGCAGTAGTGGCATGATGGTTCGACTCCCATCACAACGCGAAGATACAATGGAATATACAAATGCCAAGACACAGCTTGATAAAGGGCAAAAAAGTGCCGCTGGAAACAAAGTTCACTGCACGTATGCACAAAACCTCGCAACAAGATATCTAAACGTACGTATAAGTCTTCAATAAATCTATGTATCTAAGAAAAAGTCACAGTATATAATGGGTCAAACAAGGCAACTAAACATGTTGCGCGATCACAGATTCACAGAATCCTAGATCCCTCCCCCGTTCCACCCACTCCCCCCGATGTATCGCGCGCGACGGAAAGCGGCGCGCTTGCTCCTCACTTTTCTCCCTTGCGCACACAAGACTGAGCCACTATCGTCGTCTCACCTATTCCAGCCCTCCATCCCCCTCCCTACGCTTTCACTCGCACATACAGCATGCGGTGTGCGGTTATGATGTTATCGCCCTTGGACTTTATGCGGAACATGAGGGCGACGGCAAGGGCAGGAATGCGCCTAGAGTGTCCATATAATTGCTATCGCAACAATATAATAAGAGTATCCGGCAGCTGAAGCGTCCCATGGCCCATTACTTTCCGCAAAAGAAGCAACGAAATCGAACTTTCACCATGCAACAATTCGCTGTGCCACAACAATGTCTTTTTTTTTCCTTTTGTGGGGCGGGGGCAGCGAAATGCAAAAACGCAAAGGAAAATATCTCCACAATCGAATTCCTACTTTGGGCACCTAATTTGGCTACCGAAGGAATATCGAAGAAATCGTGAGACGTTTGGTCCACCGAGAACCATACGCATACTGCTCGGTATCCTACACCGGCGAGATAAGACTTTCTGGAGAGGTTGGGCTCAAGCGAACGCGGTGCAATCCATCGAGTCCCCACAGTGATGGCGGCGAGCACGGAGTGGCGGCGAGCGACCATTGTTTCTTTTTCTCGTCTGCTGGCGATAAAGCGTCCAAAACTCTGCCAGGCGAAAATGCACTCGGCCAAAGAAAACCGAACGCGCTCCGAAGTGCGCCGCGCGGTGGTCGGCGCAACACGAGAAAAACGCATGCGCTCTGGCTATGGCAGCCCGCGGGTAGGGGAGCGAGAACAAAAAAATTGAAGAGGCTCAATGTGTCCTCGCGATTAAAAGTCAAAGTAGAAAAAAATGAATAAGAACGTAGTTAACTTGACTGGCTTTAGTGCCTTCACTGGATGCTTTGGCGCAGGTGGAAAAAAATGTTAATATTTTTTTTATGTGACATGACGGCACGAATAAACCACCACAGCGCTTCGTCTCATCGGGCCTGGCTGCGGGCTTTGTCAACTTGTCTGATAGTGTGTTGATTTGGCTTGTCTCGTTGTATGGCCCGACGACTTTGGAAAAGTTATGAACCTTTGGCGTCATATATTTATGGGAACATTAAACTTACAAAGTTCCGCAATTGAAAATCTAAAGCACACGTTTGGAAATGTCAACGCACCTTCCACATCAAAAGTTTATGATAACTTTATACCCATAATGGGGGGGGGGGCAGGTTTCGGAATTGACATCCACGTGCTCCGTAAATTCCATGATAGAGTGTAGATTCCGCGGCCTCCGCGAGATTCCCCGGCGAGCCCGTTCGCCATCAAAACATACTTGAAACTTTGTGCTCGGATGGGGCTGCTTGCGTTATGTGACTCCCGGTGCATGGGCGTTGCCGCGAAATCCAGCACGAGTTCGCAATTTTTGCGGTGAGATGGCTTTTCGAGCGTGAAAAAGACATTCTAGACAAAATCCAGAATGATTTCCGGCGCCGTGGTTTGCTCTGGTCGGCGGTGCATGGACAGCATGAAAAAATTTGGGGGGGGGGGGGTCTGAAGCCCCATAAGCCCCCCCCCCCCTGGCTACGCCCCTGGCGGCTGGCGCCCCTGTGGAAATTACCGTGCTCTCAACAAGGCCACTGTCCCGGACCAGTACCATGTATACCTGACACTCAGGGCTTTATGTTGGCACTGCATGGTTGCACCATTTTTAGCAAGGTCAACCTGATGAGAGCATACCAGATGAATTATACGGAACCCTCAGATATTCACAAGACCTCAATTAGAACACCCTTCAGCCTGTTCGAATATCTTTGGATGCCTTTCGGTCTTCGTAACGTGGCCCAGACGTTTCAGCATTTCGTTTACCAAGCATCACGTGGCTTTACGTGCTGCTTTGCTTATCTTCACGACATCCTCGTCTACAGCACCCCTGCCGAAGTTCATAAGCTCCATCTGCGTCAATGGCTCGCAAGGCTCAGCAAGTTTGGCCTTGTAGTTAACGGTCCAAAGACCGAGGTCACCATTACAAGTTGGATTTCTTCAGCCATCACATCAACGCACATAGCATTTGTCCACTACTACTGACCCGCATCACATCCACCCACGAGTTTCCTCAACCACCCACCACCAGGCAACTGTGCGAATTCCTTGGCCTCTCGAACTATTACCGCAGCTTCATTCCTCTGTGCCAATACACTGCAGCCTCTACAAGACTTTCTCTATGGCCTCAAAACACCGAATACTCCCTGGAACGACACTGCGGAATACACGTTCAGAGGCATGAAAGAAGCCATTGTCGGTACGACTCTCCTCGTCCACCCCAAAATGCGACGCCGCAACATTTTTCATGGTTGACCCATCAGGCAGTGCTGTCAATGCAGTCTTGCAGCAGTTTGTTGCTAGTACTTGGCAGCCCATCACCTTCTTTTCCAAAAAGCTTGCACCCTGTGAGCGCCGCTACAGCACATTTGCCAGACAGTTGCACGCCATCTATTTGGCTGTGAAGCATTCTTGACATATTCCTGAGGGACGCTCCTTGCATGACCTTACCGACCATAAATAAACCACTGACTTCCACCCTAGCTTCCAGTAGCACCTACTATGCTCCCCGCAATAACGGAAAGCTCTCCTACATTTCTGAATTCACCAGCAATATTCATCATGTCAGCGGAAAATCCAACGCCGTTGTCGACACAGTTTCTGTGTCGCGTTGCCCTCCATGCAACAGACCACAGCCGATCAGTAAACGACTTCTAGGCCATGGCTAACGCCCAGAGTGTCGACACCGAGCTCCAGCTGCTTTACATGAGATATCTGCGTCGTCACTGCGACATGCTCCTTGTTTGTGATACGTGGACCGGACGTCTTTGTCATTAGGTGCTTCGCCCATACCACCGGGCCATCTTTGATCTCGTCCATTCTTTGGCTCATCATGGCCTTCGCCCAACTCATTGACTTGTCACTTCTCGTTATGTGTTGCTCAGTGTCAACGTAGACGTTTGTGGCTGGTCTTGCGTGTGCCTGAGCTGCCAACGGTACAAAGTGCATCGCCACACTGCGACTCCTCTGGGCACACTCACGCCCCCGGACACCCGCTTCAGCCATCTGCACGTCGATATTGTTGGCCCCCTTCCTCCCTGTGGGAACCATTGCTACCTGTTAACCTGCATTGACAGATTCACCAGATGGCCTGAAGTGATGCCCCTCCTGGACATAACGGCAGAGTCGATAGCTCGAGCACTCATTACACTCTGGATTAGCCGCTGCTGTGTCGCTTCCATCACTGCGAGTGACCGTGGTCATCAATTTTACTCAACATTGTTTGCCAATCTATCTCGTCTCCTCGGCGTCAATCACATCAAGACAACCACTGAGTACCCGATATACAATGTGATCATTGAACGTTTTCACCGCCAGCTGAAGGGTTCACTTATGGCTTCTCCTTTATCATGGATCGAGTACCTTCCTTTCGTTATGTTTGGCATTTGCACTGCTCTTCGCAATGGTTCTTCCACCAACGCAGCCGCGCTTATGTTTGGTACAACTCTACGAGTCTTTGGCGAATTCTTCGGCGACTTGCCCCCCGCACCTGCTGACGTTTCCGACTATGCCTACCGTCTACGCAGTGCCACGGCTGCTAGATCCAAAAGCACAAGGTGCGGCCCGCTGCGTCGCGCCTGAACGGCGTCTCGGGCCTAGTTCTCCGTGCGCCCGCTGCGGCGCCACCGCTCGGGGATGGCTGCTGATAGAGAGCGCCTTCACAGCTGCGTTGGCACGCGCGATCTCCACTCCAGTCAAGGCGTAAATAATGCGTTTTATATTTGGAAATTGCAAACAAAATCTTTTAAGTCGTCGAGGGAAGTGCTGATTACGCCACAAACGCCAACAGATTGTCACAGGGGTGGAAATCTGTTCTAGAATACGCCCGAACGCTATCCGTGACCGTTGTCCGTACGATGCACGACCGGTTGGTGCACTTCCATCGAGAAGTTCTGCTTGAAGCAATCTATCAGTACTTTTATTCACTTCTCGTGAACACGTACGCGAAGTGAAAACTTTACATAGGGAGAACTTGTACGAGTTTCCCAAGTAACTCTAACTAACTTAGATGAAATAAAACGCTTATCATTACAAATAATCATCAGTAGATTGTTTCTCATGAAAACAAAGCATATTGAGTGATGCTAGAGGTTATCTAAGGAGTGCGTCCTTTTTAACGAAGGTTCAAAAGGCCTCTGCTTCGATCATGCTCATGCCCTTTTTTTGAGCATGCTTTCCATAAAACACATTCCCGCAGTATTTTTTCATTGTAGGCAGGTTTTTTTCCCCTGAAGTGGCCACTTGGTTGCTGACAAAAACAGCAGCTTTGTCTCCTTTTTACGCTCTTTGTAATACCTGAACAAAGGACTGAATTTCGTTCTTGTTTTCATAAACTAAGAGGCGGTTTTTCATTTCGTCATTTTCGGACTGCAATTTTTCAACTCTTCTCCTTGACGGGCAACTTTTTTTTTTAACTTTTGATTGCTTGCTTTGACTGTTCTAGGACGTCCACAATAGCTAATGTAGTTTTGCAGGCCTGTTCAACAGAAAAACTACATTCAGAGCATGATTCTAAGGCAGTCTGTGGAACTAGAGCTTCCACCTCGTCGCTGAGAAACTGCAAGGCACTTTCGATGTTGGGGCTTTCTCCTGAGCTTCCGCAATTATCGCTTGCCTCAACTACTGTGTGATCAGTAAAGTTTCCTCGATGGCATTTTTTGGGCTGCACATTCTCTTTTTGCAGGTACTGCGGATATTTGCAAAACACGGTCGGTACCGCATTCGGAAGCAGGAGCCTAAGTTCCGTGTTCGTTTTATAGTCACTTTGTGTAAAGTGCAGGGAACATACCAGAGATCTATCGCTCAGTTCCCACTTGCTTCCTTTTCCCGACACTCCTTGGCGAGAGATATTTCTAGCCACGCTTCTCGACGCTCCAAGTCGTATGGGAACTCGTGATATTTCACAGTCGGGTCCTTTTTGGCATTTGTGTCGCAGAGTGGCACACACCAGCTGCGCGTCATCGCGCCACATGAACGAGGCTGGCTACGGCACACACACACACCGAAAAGCCTTAACAAAGCACAGCAAGCACTGGCAAACTTGCTCACACACACGCACGCGAAAAAGCACAAGATTAATGCACACCGCACGAGGCAAACACGTTCCGACGAGAACCGACTTGCTCACACACGCACGCGATAAAGCACGAGATTAATGCATATCGCACGAGGCAAACACGTTCTGACGCGAACCAACTTGCTCACACACACGCACGCGAAAAAGCACGAGATTAGTGCGTAGAGCACGAGACAAACACGTTCTGACGCGAGAACCAACGCCCGCTTAGCCCCGGCGCGAAGTCGCGAAAGCATCCCCGACCGGTGGCGCCCTCACCAAGAAAAGCGGTCGCAACTGTAAACTCGGCCGAGACGCGCCTTGCTGTGCATCGAGCGGCCGTGGCAGTGCTATGCATACTTTCCTCCCCCCCCCCAGATTATGTTATTCCTGACGTGTATACGTCAACACTGGCCTTGAGAACTGCACGCACATCTTTGTGCGCCACGTTGCACAGCATCCTCCCTTACGACCTCCGTGTGATGGTCCGTTTTAAGTACCCAAGCGTGCAACTAAATACTTCCTTTCGCTCATCAACGGCCTGGAAAATGCGGTCTCCGTCGATCGTCTGAAGCCTGCCTACTTGGAGTCTGATGCTTTAGCCACTTCTGCTGTCACACTTTCTCCCAATCGGCCGAGTCCTACTTTCCACGTGCATTTCGCACCACCGCCATCTACGCTTCGCCTTTCGTCCAAGCTTACGGCTTCCTTACTAGAAGGTAGGCCCTGTAGTGCTCTGCTACCTGCCACAATGGTCCAGTCACAAAAGACGACGACGTGCCTAGCATGCTGACGGTGCGCGAGCAGTGGAATCTGCAGATTGAGGCTTCCGCTTGATTGAGCGAGTTCAACTAAAATAGAATTCATGGACACCAGGCATCAGCATCTGTCTGGTTTTTCTTCACTCACAAGCTATTTTTAGCCCTCAAGGTTATTTGCTATAATTGCATCTGACTGTATAGTTTAAAAATCGCAAAGTGAGATAAGATGGTGTGTACCGTTCGTGCATACTGCCACTACTGCCAAGTGTAGTGTTTCCGGTAATGTTTCCATGGCATAGTTGATATTTTCCAGATAAAGGTATGCTTGTAAACAGATTGCAACAAAGTAATTCACATTACTGCCACTTGCTTAACATATTTATTTTCTTATATCTCAAGCTTCTTCCAACATTGCAAGGAGGCCATTTTTGCACATATTTTATGTAGTTTATGCCCATGCCTATTTTTCGTTGTATTGTAGGAGTTTCATATTTCCATTCATGCCCTACAGATGAGGTTCGCAACAACCACAGATATAACTAGCGACATCACAAGCTTTCCTGGTGCAACAACAAACGAGCACTGGCACTGGCTGAGTCGGCACCAGCGGATTCTTCACTTTTCACTAGTGCTTAGGCAAAGGCTGTGCTTCTTACATATGAGAGGATGATGAGCAAGAATGTGGTGCTTCGCTGTATACTGCACAAACTCCAAAACACGGCTAAGAATTTCAACCACCAGCAATTGCCTTCATGCTGTGGAGACAGTCACTTCTAAAGCCATACGGTTGTACAACATAAGTTTTGACAAGGTTCTACAGGAGTTCGTAACCATGCCAACTCGGCAACTGTTAGCTCTGGGAAACCAAAGAGACAAGAGAAGGACCAAATAATTTGGTGGAATGCATTATATCGCTAAATGCTTTCACCAAAGTAGAGCAAAGAAAGCCCAGCTGGAGAGCAAAGCTCACAAGGGTTATCATGACACCACCGACACAGCAGGAAAATGTTAAATTGCAAAAGACTGTTCTGCGTTCTTGGCAAATTTCACGCAGTGGATAATATGCAACAGTAATACGAAGTTTATGAACTTTCCACTTCATTTTCGTCTTTCTTTTCAATCTTACATTGTTTTTACTAGTACTTGTGCAAAAAAATGTTTGTAGTTAGCGTGGCCCAACCGATGCCAAATCTTGTGTGCACATGCACAATAATTCAGAGGATGTACGTGTATTGCAATTATTGTATTATTTAAGGCTATCAATTATCAATGCTCTTGATAACTACACTTATGATTAAATTTTTTACTTAAATGATACACCTAGAAGAAACGGATCTTTTTTGGCTGGTTTCAAATATTCTTTAGTAAACTGTATGTATACTATTTAATAAGTCTCTCCTAGGCTCCATTTTAAGCCAGAGCCTTGCACACTTTTCCATTCATGGGAGTACACAAAAATAACGTTCAAGTTGATGTAAGGTCCTGCGAAGCTGTACAGGTTGAGATTCGTGTTCAAAATGGCAAATCCTTATTCGTGTGTCCCTTTTATTGGCTGCCTAGCAGCAAGGTAAGAATTAATGTGGACTTGCAGGCTGCAATAGAAGCTCTTTAATGAAGTGTTTATGGTTGTCTCTGAAGTCTTTATTCGCCAGAAGATGACGAGTGCCAGTGCAAACTTCAACAGTATGGCATCAGTGCACCAGGTAATAAAATGTTAACGATATGTGATTGTTTCTCCTTTTATTAACCGGTACAGACAGGAACCTGTGAGAAGAAAATACTAGAATATTTACGAATCTACATAGATCTGTTCAGTCTATATTCTATTACCCAGTGTAAGTGATCCCTGTTCTGTGCGTTGCGAAATGAACAGTATGCAATATATATCTGCCTGCAGTGCTGACAGTATTGTACCGTCGTAAAAATGCATCTACATAAGAAATACTGCTTGTGCTCAATTACTACTATTCCAGGGAGCACACAGAAATAATTAGATAAAACATTGAGAAACTATTATCATATTAAAAAAAAGGTTCTCTGCTGTGCATGAATTCTATCTAATTACTTTTATTATTAAAAAACGAAGAATCTTTCAGGCACTTCAAGGAAATTTACTAGAAAAAAATGAAGCACCAGTGCCAGCAGAACTGTCAGTATTGTAGTTGTACTAATGTAGAGATGGAGTAAGCCGATGCATATTAACAGCTGTCTAGAAACTTAAATTGCTGATGAATATTTGTCATACCAAGTGCATTCAATGGCAATCACAAGCAAACTTCCAAGTGCAATCGCTCAAATTCTCTTGGAGCAGTCAACAGGACATAAACAGCATACGAAACTGAATAAGTTGGTTACATGCTATAAGTCCAAGCATGGAAATATAGTAAGCCATCATTAACTCGAATGCTGATACCTGAAAATATTGGTTAAGCTGAAAATTTTCTCCGGCTTGGTTCAACCCTACATATTTTTCAGTTCTTCTCGAGAGATCCTTTTGTGTAATACTTTGGAGAGGTATCTCGAATCTTGGAGTTAACAGGGTTTTACTGTATGAACAAGAATAAACAATGCACATTCACCAAACACGATTATTTATTTAGTGCACTAAAACAGGTTTAGCTAAATGAATTTGTATTCCAGGCTATGAACAACCAATTACAACAAAGAAACGCTAGGTGCAAAAAGATAATGACATACTGCCAATTCATTTGGCAGTAGTTGCCCAATTTTAACATGGCCCCGAATCAAATGCATGCACACTTTCTATGTTTGCAAAGTAGAACACGGACGTAGAAATGACATTAACCTTCTATTGCATAAATTATGAGAAATGTCATTTTAAAAATTATTTTTTTCAGCTTATATTATTGACTGAATGAACAAACACATATACAAAATGTTTTAGAGTTATAACAGCTGTATTAATAAAGATACAGCTTTGTGCCAAATATGGCACACCATGAAGATGGCCGAGCAGTCTTGCTGCCGTGGGCAGAAAACAAAGCTTCACACATGGTGGTCTTCTTAGCTCGATGTGTGGAATGAAATGAAAGTTATTTGCTGCGTTCACGCACAGATGAATGTTGCACTTCTATCTTACCGACAACTTGTTTGTGCAAGATGGCCGCTTACATCTTTGTTTATTCTCATCAAATTCTGGCCAGTGGCCGACTTGGTCAGATCGGACGTAACTTTGGGTGGCATTGCGGCTGCTGGTCCCTGTGTTTTTTTGTCTTGAACCTGGAATTCGATATCTTGACTAGAAGGCCTTCCTGGTCGCTTGTTGGGCAGGCACTTGTTATGCGAGGTAAGGCATTCTGCAATTTCTGCTTTGAATTGAGCCAGTGGTAGTACTTGTTTCTGCCCAAGCTGCTCCTGCACCATACTGTACAATAGCCATGCTGATAGTGCCATTTCTTTGACCTGATATATATGCGGTAAAGTCCAAGCAGCGAGTTCAGCAGGTCAACCCCACCCATGTGCCTGTTGTGGACCTTTGCAACGCTGGGGCAATCAATTTCGCGAAACTCCTTGGCGGAGCTAAACTAGCGCTTAGTCTTTTGAACTGGATCTCTCCCAACAAAGCTCGACAGAAATGTCACGGCGCGGTTATCGTATCCCCGCACACGCGATAACTCCACGCCATCTATCGCGCTTGCGAGTTCCTCTGAAGCACCACGTCCTTTACATTTCAGTTCCTTTTCGCTTTTCAGGCGACAGTTTGGTAGACGATTCACCCTCACCGTACCAATCGAGAAAATTCCATCTTGTGATAGAGTGACCTGCGGCTTCGGGCTATTGAACAGATGGCAGCACGTCACCATCTTTTGTCTTTCAAGTTCATACTGCGCCAAATATGGCACACACCGATTTCGGTTTCTCTGCTGTAGTTGCAAACGAAATTGAGAAAGCTAATACCTGGCTTGAATTGGCGAGACCACAAAATATGCCAAAATAATTTTTGTTTCTACGGTGGAAATTTTGAGAGAAAAAAAAACAATTTCTCGTGTTTGCCCTGTCCGAGTTTCACGTCGCTTCCCAAAATCAACTTAACCTGTTTTGCATACCGCTCAAGAGAAGGCAGCACTTGCCCATAATAGGTGCGCATAACTGTGAGAATTACTGTGACGGTATCACATTCTCAAGTGGGCATCTCACACACACCAAAAAAAAAAGGCCACCAGTATGTGCCAAATATGGGACTCCATGCAACAGAGGGTTAAAGCTCCTTAAGAAAGTAGAAATCTAATGTGTACCCAATTTTTTGGTAAGAAAAATTGGTGCACAATGGCGCCCGGGTTTTTAAAGTGGGCTTCACCGTGCAGTTTCGTACAGTTATCTTCGCAGCAATATGGCCGCGTTTTGTGGTAAAACATACAAATGTTGCAAATGCAGTTTTGGTTTATTGTGCGATTGCAGCGTGCAGGCAATTTTCGGCTCAATTTTATTCACAAGAATAAATGAAGGCACGCATCAGAATCAGCTAATTACTGTATTAGGACACTGTGAGCTAGGCTTATTGCTTGAAAATTTTCCTGGAGAGAAAAAAAGAAGTGACGCTTTCGACTAGCGATGACGTGCGTTCAAAGGAACCACTTCCTCCTAAGCTCCTTCAAGACAGACGCTGCTACTAAAGGGGTCATTATTGGGGCCTCAGTAGGGGTCAGTTGCCTGCCTGTTCACTCAAGTTTGAATTATCCGGCGAAAGCTAACCTTAGGATCGAAATAATAGAACTTTGGGAGCATAGAAATGCATGGGCGCTGGTGAGGACTCTGGGCAGGGATAAAGATAACAAAAGATCAATTTAACTGGAGACGAATTAAGCACGTCCATTGTGTTCGAGAAACCAATCTCAAGAAATTAAATCTAATATGTTATTTGTAAACAATGAAATATAGCTTGCTTCGAGCTCGGGTTAAAAGAAAAGCTTATAGACTACTTACATGGCTCAACTACAGACATATCTAAATGCATGCAACATTGTTTGCAAACTGACATACATTCCACTACAGAGCTTTTAAATGGAAACCAACTGCTCTAAGTTATTTTGTGCACTGTGACTATGTCAGAGATGAATAACGGAACAGCATGTTAACCAATCCACATAGAATGTTGAATTCCTTCAATAAGACAAGAGCAATTGTTTATTGTTAACTGCATATTCTTTTAAAGGGGCAAGACCATTGTGCGATTGGCCGAATAATCAATTGTTTTGCTTACGTCGAGACCACAAATTTGCATACAGGCTGCCTAAAAGTGAGGCGTGTATAATGAACCACTGGGAACAATTCGGCAGAAATTATATCTGAAACATGCATTCACTCAGGAACTGGTGCAGCAACTGCAGCTCCCCTACAGAAGTGTCATTAGGAACACTACTCAATTTCGTTGTTTTCTATCGATTAAGACTCCAATAAGTGATGTTTTCCAGATATTCAAGAGAAGTGAATATTCAAACTTTCAGATAGTGACTTCTCAAACAATGCGAAAGAAAGAAAAAAGCAACAACTATTTGATTTGCATTAAAAATTTTGAATATTTGCATGGGAGAAATAAATATCTTTGAAGTATTCTCCTATTTTCAAACCAAACTGCTTCCCAGTGTCAGGCATATAGAGTATAAAAGAATGCGCTGATCCATTGATTACACTGACACAGTCCAGTCTAGAAAGGGCGACCAAATGAAACATCTATTCTATGCACATCCAGCCATAGCCCAAGTTTTTGGTGGATAAGAGTTTAAGTATGTTTGACGACTGCAGCCATTAAGAACAAATCGTCGGTATTTTAGAATTGAATAACAAAAAAAAGCTTATCTGGGTACATTATAGGTGAGTTTGTGTATATCAGATCACCTGATAAATCAAGCTATTTCTTAGCCCACAAGGTTGTTCATTATAATGGGTTTTGGCTGTACATTAAAAAAAACTGGCTAAGTCTTAGCTATTGTAAACATAGTCATCAACAGCAAAATGTCTGTTTGGCTTGGTTTTGCAAGTCTATGCACATAATGCTTTAGTAAAGTTGGGCCACAGTCTTTACACACGTTACACATATTGCAGAACAGGTTGTCTGTAAAGTCACGGCGAAACCTGGCAATCGCAGCCAAGCTTCCTGGGTGCCGTTGCTTATATTAACGGCTTCGTCTCCTCATTATTGTTCTTTGTGTTGCTGAACTACGGCAGCAATTATAGTACCTTTTATCTTGGCACGCTTACAGGCTTGGCCAGGTTCTCAATAACAAGCTACTCAAGCTTCCTTATGCATCACAGTTTCAGCAGGCAACTTAGCATTTGCTTGGGATTTCGCAGCATGCCATCTAAGCTATCTCTACTGGATCACTAGATTCAGCCTTTCCCTTGAACTGAAGCGCAGGCACAGACAGCCCAGTCGACGTGCCATCCATGGTGAAACTGAGCAATCAAGCGCCAGCGAAGCACCTGTTAAAGCAGCATTTACAGTCTGACGTAATTGGCGCGCAGGCGAGCGTCGCTGGATGCCGTGTGCTTCAAAGTGCGTTGGCTGTGACAGTGCTTTGAACCACCAGTCGAAGGGTCGAATTATAGATGCTGATGTTCTTGCCAACGTGACATAACATGTCCGCATGCTCACGGTACATCTGACTATGTTAGCACTTTAACCTTCTCGTACTACGCTCGCAGCGGCGTGAAACGCTACGTGATCCGCTGCGGAGAGGTGTCGCAACTACGCTCGCAGCGACTAGGCTCAGTGCGAGCGCAGTTGCGACACCTCTCCGCAGCGGATCACGTACCGCCTCAAAGTCAATGCGACACAACAAATGACCTTGAAAGACATGACGTAGTGGAGCTCTTGCTCTAAAATTGCAAAGCGAGTTGAGGTGGTGTGCAGCATTCGTGCATACAGCCACTACTGCAAAGTGTAATGTTTCCACTAATGTTTTTATGACACACTTCATATTTTCCAGATAAAAGTATGCTTCTTTACGCACTGGAACAAAGCAATCTACATTACTGCCAGTTCCTTAGTGTACTTATTTTCTTATATCACAAACTTGACCAAAACTGTCTGCATCCAATGTTGGCACATGTTATACGTAGTTTACGCCTGTGCCTAGTTTTCATTGTTTTGTGGTCTTCAGGACAATCAATGCTACAGGGCAACATAAATATAATAGAATGTGCCCTGGTCAAAAGGACGCAGCAGCCGGTGTTCTTAATACAATACCAATACAAGCACTCGGCAAGAATAAGCCTCTGAATAACATAATTAGGAGCCCCACAAACATATACACAAGGTGTCCATCTTGCGTTGACCATGAAAGAGTCCTCCTTCCCTATAAAACCTCAGACTATACATCACGGGCAATTTTTCAGAATTGTCTGCTGTAACTAATCTTCGTTGCTGAGGTGGACTGCAACCACGGCATACCACCCATATGAAAGTTGCCGAATGCATATTCAGTGACTGTATTAGGGTGGCTAACTGTATCTTCATCTTGACATAGCCTGAAGCACAGCAACCTGCATTTTGAAAGTGTAGGTGTACAGACTATCATAACGACAAATTTAACTGTCCATGGGCAGCAAGGTATGTATAAGGTTTTTGTAGAAACATTTTTCAGACTCTTAACTATACCAACATTTTCACGACCCTTTTCAGGCATGAATAATCTGCAGCAAATATTGTTCAATAAATGTTGATAATGATTTAGGGAATTAATGACACAAAATCCTACTTATTAATCGTCACGTTAATTTTACTTAATTCGATGCACATAAGTTGGTGTCAATCTACGCATTTCATTAAGTTTTGCTTGCTTTGCTTTGCTGGTTTGCTTGCTTAGCATGGCTTGCCTTGCTTGCTTGCCCCCTACGGGGGATTGGCCAAGAAACCTGCGGTAAACGTTAAAGGGAAGGGAAGAGATAAAAACCTAAACAGAAAAGTAAATTAGGGTGAAGTATATAATGTTCCTGTTAATTAAGAAATAGGTTTACGTGGCAGATATGGAAATAAATACTTGTAATTATATATAAACATGCTCGTCTTTTTGGGTGCTAGAATCGCATACAAAAGAATCCTTCGTGCGATATCTTCGTCTTTAGGTGGGCCGAAATAAACAAAACGTTGCCTAACACGCGACTAGAATAATAACAAATTTTATAACAACGAAGATCAATATTTAATGTGAGCTCTAGCGTAGTTGATTTCGTTATGCATTGTAACTAGCTCATCACTAACTAAATGGGCCGTACGTGCATGCACGTGATTCACCTATCAATTTCTTTTATTTTTTGGTGCTCTATGGTAAAACGTGCGCCGTGCTCTCAAAAACATAGAAAATGTCATGTCCTAGCGTATACTCTAAAAAAGTTGGCACATAATCTCTTTCTGTGAACCAATTTAGGTTCCGATGCAGATATAGGGACTATTCATGATGTTGCCACACATTAAGTCACACCGGTTTACCCTATTTACTCGTATAAGGCCCGCACGCACCCTTTGGAGTGAGAAAACTTGGAAGGAACAAGTCGCTGTATATAATTAAGCGTCACGCGCATAATGACGCGCTGGTTCATCTCCGCAAGCCGCTACTGGATGCAACTGTAGATGTTCTGTTGACAATGACATTATCATAACCGTGTAACCACATCCCGCGCCATGACTCTGCACCAAACCGCAACTTAGTCGCCGACTCCAGCAAAACGGCGCCGGTTAGTCCTAGCCGGCGGGTGCGCTGGTCGGCGAGCTCTTCCGGCAAGTTCGCCATTAGGATGACTGTGCCAGTAGACAGTACACCGGCAATCGGGCGAGAGATCGCGCGCACGAGCTGGGCGGACTGGGCTGACAACCTTCCGCGGGAATCGCGGCGCTTGGCTGCGCTGCCGATCAGCCGAAAAATATATGCGGGGTGATCATTTCCAAGTTTTGCGGAATTCTTCAAAATCGCCTATATGGCATGCAGATAGCACTATTCTTCTCCTTGAGCTGGATCAATAAAAGAGGCTCAAATTACTGCCAGGAGAAACAAGAAATTCACAAATTAACTTCTTAATTATTTCGCGGCTCATATTGCAATACGAATTTGCATATGAGTTTGCAAGACGTATGCACTTGAAATTAATTTCCACTACTGCCCGATGAGGCCCGCGGGCAGAAAAAATGGCGAGCTAAAAACGTGGGGGCCTTCACGAGTAAATGCTATAGGTTTACGTGCGCACAAGTTTATAGGGAAAAGCTCACAACAGAAAAAAGTATAGTATATTCCATGGGAGATAACAGAGCAAAGCGGCACTACCTGCCAGATAAGAGGCTGCTGAAGAAGCGTGAATTGCGATATGGCACGTGATCCTTGTTTCACGGGAGGTTGCAATTTAAAATTGCACTGTCTTCAAATGGTGTTTGTTTATTTTTCTTCGCTTTTTTGGATGCTAATCTTTGTCTCAGATTATTTCCGCTCAGAGATGACGCGCTCTACCTTAATCTATGCTAGTCTAGTTTGAGATATTTTTGTGTGTTCAGTAACCCTAGTGGACGAGGGGTTACTAAACACACATAGGCGCTTACGTGTGTGCCATTTGGTTTATTGATTTATGAGTCTCAATTCGCCTCTCAGGGCATTGTCACAGAGGGATACGTTCTTTACAAATATGTATAAATCAGTACGTCATATGCAAAGAAGTAGATTAAGAGAAACACATACACACGTGCACGCACACACATGAGGAGAGCACAAGTACAGCTACAAGTCAGATGATCTCATTTAATTTAAATAACGTGTCGTACGCACTCGCAAGCCATACAATTAAGCGGCGCAGCGCGCAGATGCATAAACTCAACTGTGATCTACTCGTCGACAAAATCGCCGTGTTTCACTTCGATGCAACAGAGCTGCATGTCAGGAATAGTTGTTGGCACGATAATCTGGGATGTACTGTACACTGCTTAATCAGCGCAGCAGGCAAGGCATATCACCAGCTGCGGTAACAACCGTGTTCGGCAGTTTGTTCCGCTAACAGACACTGTGGGAAAACTGGATTTATAAGTCAACCAGCGTGGAGGAAATTCCTACTTCTCTTGCTTGATTCTCTTAACCTGATGTGCGTGTAGTCGGTGTAGTAGACGGTTTTAATTATTTTTGCAGTAATGCCGCTATCACCTAGTGGAGTGTGACTGACGAAAGGAAGGCGTCGGAACGTACGACGCATTTCAAGTGTACGCCAAGATAATGTTCTTTTTTTATTTTTATAGAAATGACCCTGGAGGTTGAAACAGTTGGTCACAAAAAGCAGCCAACTTTACGGGTGTGACGCTGACTTGTCGTTTCCGCCAGTGCCTCAGCGGACCGTCGAGCATGCGTTCCAGGTGTCAGGTACGGCATTCGAAAGTGATACGAAACACATCATATTGACACTTGTATTCCAGTATGACGCGGTGCAGCGTACCAGACTGCACGAACCGCACGGAAGGTGGGAAAGCTTTTTACGCGGTAACGTGCGGAAGCACTGACACCCGCCGGCGACGGCGTATGGCCACTGAGTGTCCGAATATTTCGCTGCGACGCGTGTTCGAAAAAAAGTCTTGCGCGCACCGCTGCACTCTTCTTGCTCAAATTTTGCAGGACGATTGCATTTTGGCGTCGACATCGTTTCGAATAAAACTTGGCACAGGTAATTGCCTGGATTTTAGAAAACATTGCAAATTTGCCTGCGCTTATGTTGATGCGAGCTGCTGCCGCGATGGCACAAACATAAACTTGTGTCGCTGCCTTCCGTTAACTGCAGAAAGTAGCGCTTCGGAGAGGGCTGCCGCGTGTTCCAAGAGCGGGCCACACGCGGCAGCCCTCCCTGATTTTCCATTGATGTGCTAGTGTTCATCATATTGTGGTAAGCGAAAACCTGGAGCGCTCGCGCTTGAGACAGGTGTGATAGCTTCAGCATTTACCGCCCATAAGTTGCTTGTTCGATCGACCGTAGTCGAAATGAGAAATGTAAAATTCGGCCTGTATATTATAGCAAATTGACCTTATATAGTGTCCTGCAGCCTCGCGTTGAGATGGACGGTAGTGTATAGATATACAGATAGTTGGTCATCTGCACTACTGCGTTCGTTCTATATTTAGAAGACTTGCCGGCTTCCAGCTACTAGGTATCAGACAAAGCACAGCTGTTGAATATTGCACATGTTTCTGTGGTTGTGTTTACTTATCAGTGAAACTGCTTTTATGCAGAACTTTTATGTGTGAATCATTATACTGTGCAACTTTGCCATTTTGATATCAGCTAGTGCAATAAAAATAGCCTGTCGTTACTCTTAATAGCTTGTTGCTTTTCCAGTTGCTTTGAAATCTGCCTCATCCCCATGCATGGCTCCAAGAACCAGCATTCTTGTCCTGCAGCAACCATTGGTCTTCCATACCTTTGTACGAAATAAATTTGATCTAGAAGCTCGTCCGTCTTGAATCTTTTTTCACTTGCAGATTTTCTGCCACGAAGCGGCTGGTAAGTCTGCGGTATGTATACATGAATCGCAAAAATAAGCTTTGCACAAAATGTCCGCAGGTGAACATTTTAAATGCGCTTAGATCTACGTGTCTACACCGCATATATCGAAAACGTGCAGCTGCTGTGGATGACAGTTAGTGATAAATGACGCTCTGTTAACGCGGTCACTGACATATATAACTGCAGTACGATAATTCTCTTTGCAACAGTCACTAATCGGCTGGTTTCGGTAGCCAAAATGCGCTGACATAATGGTTCACCTTACGCGTGTGAAGTTTTCTCTAAACACCCTTTAAAACGTTTCTTGCCTTCCGGAGTCGGCGAGAAAACTTCATATGCATGAGGAAAAACATTGCAGCGCTTTTTGTTTCAAGGTACCGCGCATTTGCACGCGAACTTTTGAGCTGCTCGAACCATAGGCGTCGTCAATATTTTATTTCGGGGAGGGGAGTCCTACCTCCCTACACATGTGTACATGTATATGTGTACATACAAACTAAAAATTTCGGGGGGGTTGGAACCCTGCCACTTTCCGGCTACCCCTTTCCGGCTACACCAATAGTTCGAGCGTAGCCTGCATTAAAAATTATAATTTTTCTCAGCTTGCGAACAACTGCCGTATGCAGGTAGCGCCCAGCATAGGAAAAAATAAAACAAATGGAACACCGCGCGGCATTTGCCTCCTGCGCGCGCGAGGAGTGGCTTCACTGCAGTACTAGAACATAACGGCGAACGTATGCGCAACCATGCTCTCTGCGGGAGCATATACAGGGACACTGGGCCGACCAGCCGGAACGAATGTCGGAGTTTCCTGCTCTCACGTGACCAGTCATGCGTCATGACGTCAGGAGAGATGCAACTATTGGGAAATGAAACCGAAACTGGTTCGTAAAGTGCTGTTATGGTAAATTATTTATGATGATCTGAAATTTGCCAGAATTTTTTGTTGTGTTTTGCATCTGTGCGTTCATTAACGCAAAATCAGTGAAAAGTTGATACTGCAATGTCGTACTTCTGCACGTACAATGAGTGTTACCCGATATTTGCGCGCTTGCTTAAACGGCGTGTGTGCAAAAGTGAAGTAATGTTTATTACATATAGAAACGTTGCACACGATGCAGAGCAAAGTAATCGGGAGGCCGCGTACTTTCAGCCTCTGCTCGAACAATATTTCCCAAAACGCGTACGCCTGCTGTCGACCCTCTGCCCAAACGGCAGAAATTACATAACGGCAAGAACACACGTGGTCTTCAACTGAACACGGAGTGCAAGACTCAAGTAAACGGGAGCTTTAGTAAAGGAAAGATGACAAACCAAGTCATCCGCAGGATGTATTAAAACGATTGAAACTGAAGCGCGACGTCTAAATAGTGCCTAAGCTAAGATGACTTCTAGACGACTGTTCTCCCAATGCTGCGTTTTCACAACAATCACTTTCGGGCTCTGCATCATTATTGTGTTTCGTGGGGGTATATCCGAGGATATAATAGCGTGCACAGCAAACGAGTGATTATTGTTGCTGCGCCGTTTTTTTTTTTTTCATGTGTGTGAAATGTGGGCAGGCGTAGCATATAAGTTGGCAACACTGGCGAAAGACACATGGTCGTTCGATCCCGCGCATGTATAGCTACGTCGTGAGGACGTCTTGTAAGTCGCGCATAGCTTTGTCTTCCAAAAGTTGTGCAGCAGCGGTGTAAAGCTGCCTCGAGTGGACGATCTTCGGACACTTAGCGCGTGAAGCTCGACTGTGGTTTCGCGTGTGGTTTACGCTCAGATAGACTTTCGTGCATCAGATCTATAGTTCTGAGCCGCGCGCAGTGACGATTTGGTTCGCGCTCGCCTGAGCAATGTTCACAAACTTCGACTTCCGTGGCGTGGCACGGGGACCATGTTCCGTCAGTAACTGCGAGTGCGACGGCTACGCGCGCTCGCAGTCCTCCGAGGTGTGCACTTCGCAGAATGCGACGCTCCAGTGCGGTTGGTGCTGCTACTGCAGCCACCCGCCAGTCTCTCACAGTCGTATTGGTGAGTTGCCCTTTATATAACCTGTTCATTCCAAGAGCTGTTCAACGTTCTAATTGGTTAATACTTACTATATGTGCAGGCGCTAAGCTAGGCACTGGATAGATCGAACCATTACAGCGTGTGCATAGCTTATAGACAACTCAACTTTTGAAGGAACGGCTGGTAACTAATTATAAATTGCATTACTCAAATATGTAAGCTAAACTGGCTCATAATTTACGGCAGAAAAGAGGTATATAGTTCTTGCTTGAATATGGAATCTGTGTGCAATTAACGAACAAAGTTTTTTCTTTCATGCCATGTGTGCCCACTTTCACATAATTCACAATACCTTTTTTTATGCATGCTATTCTTCCACAGTTGCGCAATTTCTTAGATACGCTATTTGCGCAAAGGGCAGCATTTCAAACGTACGGTAATCAATGTCTTAGCAGTCCAACATCTGTGCACCTCTTTTGTATATCCGCTGGAGTTTTTAAGAGTCATAAGAGATTCAGTTCACTTCACCAGGCATTGAAAAGTAACTCCAGCAAATGTATTTTATATGTCTAAAAGAACCTCAACAAAGATTTTATTTTGGGCATCTAGGTATATGAAATAAAAAAGCACATTTCCACAAGTGCATTCAGTATAGTGTAGAATTTAGCTTAATCTTCATACACGTCTGCACAGCTGCTTCACAGCAGTAAAGTAAGCTTATATCACATAATATCTCAACTATTATATATAAAATAAATATTTTGGGGGCACATTTGTCTTTCCCCCGTACTTGGCATATTTAAATAATAGCAAAATATGCTTTGGACACCGAACAATGAATGTGATTTAATTATGTCATTGAAAGTATTACTGTGACTGAATGTATTACCTACATAACTCTGCCACTTCTTTAACCTATTGAATTGCAGCTCCTTGCTGCTATAGTTGTCCTTGCGACATCAGTAGATTGCAGGAACTAATCATTTGTGCCTAATTGTGACAAACAACTATGCTCCAGTCATGAGCTTATTCCCACATAATATACACATTTATGTGCTGAAAAGGTTCATGTGGGTTTATGATGCTTTTACACCTGTCTAAACACTGAACTGCCATTTGTGGGCACTGTTCAGATATTTATCACAAATTTGATTGACCGGGATGTCTGCTAGTAAGCAGTCCTCAGACATGTAAGGGAGATACCGTTTTGGCATAAAATGTTCAGCCTTAAGTAGGATGCCTTGTATGTACCTGTATTAGTCTGCCTGCTAATATTTTTATGATGCAAGCTTACAATATGCATTGTGAGCTACTGTGATGACTATCTTGCATAGCATACTAGCCTATCAGTAAAAACAAAGCTAGATCATACAGCTATGAAGTTTGGCTCCCATTGCCATTTATAACCTACCTTTGACGACACAAGCACACAGTTTTGAAGTCTCTCAGAACCATTTCAGGACCCACTGAAATAGCCTTAGCAAAGACTTGTTGTTTGTGGTTACTTGTAGGCAGACACATTCTACTACGGTCAAGCCTAGCTGTCAACATTTTAGCAGTAAGGTATGGGTACCACTCTCATTAGCATTAGGATGCTACCACACAGTAGGATGTGGGTACCACTCTTTCTTGCCGTCGTTTGTCTCGTTTTGTGCTGTTTAACAAGATGGAACAATTTAGCAGATTGAGGTGCGTTTAGGAGCACTTTATTGCACCTAAGGTACCCTATGTGGACAGAGCAAATGACTGTACGATGTAGGAGTTTGAAAAACTATACCTATTCCACATTCACATAAAACTTGGCTCTGGCTTTTACATACATGATGAACACAGGAATGATACATTTTATCAATGTGGGCATTTGCACTGCTGCTTTATTTGTATAGAAGCCCCTGTCAACTGTTAGGAGCACATTTCGCATCCTTATCATTATGGCAAGTTGCTAACTAGCTTGTTTAGCAGCTTGTGAATATGGGTCTAAGGCTGTTCAAATAAACTTCAGTGCCAACAGAAAATTTTAGGACACGCATGTTGAGTCTGTGAAAGCCGCTAAAGCGCACAGTTTGCGGCTCCTGGAATATTAATATAAAAAAGAAATCTGCACTCAAGCCGTGATATTGCACGTGTATGGCATGCAACTCAAGAAGTGATGCTCAGAAGCTAGCTGTCTCCTCATCAGAAAACAATAAGCAATAGACATGGCAATATGGCTAGGAATATTTCATGGCGTAGTCGACAATAAGGATGTTCTATAGCATCAAAACGACGAAGTACTGTACCTGAGCCTAATGCAAGCTGTCCTCCTTAATCTAGCCAGTGTTTATTTAAGTGTAAATATGCTGTATGTATATTCTCATGTGTGTGACTTTACCATGTAACATGGTGACTGTGCAGGAATAATCTTACAAAATAATAATGTTAGTATGCATACTTTTTCATCTCACTACAAGCCGTGGAATCGTGTTATCCCTTGCTCTTCAAAATGTTCTGCTTGACAATGCATGACTTGACTCATCTCAGTTCACTTGGAGCTTCCAGGAACCAGTTTCCAGTGTGTTGTTGCAGTCATTCTTGTTCTGAATTATGTATGTATTTCACTTTAATCTTCCATTTGAAACTTGCTTGAGGTATAGTGTAAAAGTGGGCGAATTGGTTGACCTTTATTTTAATGTCAGTGCAAACTGGGATGGCAAAACAGAGAGGAGAAACACACAGGTCAAGCACTTGTCCTATATGTTTCTCTTCTCTGTGTCACTGTCACATTTATGCTGACGTTATGATGAATTGCTTAGGGTGTGCCATTGAAAATAGCAGCAAGGGCAAGTGCTCCTGACCTAAACGCTATGAACTGCAGGAATAGCTGGCGCACTTCTTCTTGTAATGTGTCAACATATAGAGGAAGCAATGTGGCGAATCAAGTATCATTTAATGGCTACATTGACAATTACTTTAAAGAGGGCATGAGTGAAACAGCATCTTTGCAACATATGAAGTATCAGTAAGTATAAAGAATTGCCTTACCACCAAAAGAGAAACTAATATGGCCTGCAAAGAACCAAGACACCCACTGCCCACAAAAGAACATCCTCATTAAAGCCTGCAAAAAAAAAAAGGAGGGGGAGGGTGTCGAATTTAGTGGGAGAACTGTCAAGTTGGCACCTCTGCAACTGAGTGCCGTAAAAGGATGCTGTCATGAAACTGTCTTGGCAGGCGAGTTTTAGGCCTATGTTGCAGTCATTTCCTCTTGAGCATGTATTCCTGTTGCCTTCCTCTTGGATTTTGTAGATATAAAGTGAATTGACCACCTTGTTTTGTAGATGGTTCATAGAATTCGGGGCACTTTTGTTTTTTGGCTGTCTCAGTTAGGCTTGATACAGGAAACCCCCTACATCTGTGTACCCTTGGACCTCCTTTCGTATATACATTTGCATATTGTTTTCTGTTATGAAACTAATAAACTTGAATCTCGTTCTGATTGACCCAGATGGCATGGACTGTAGTCAGGCGGAGCCTGCTCGCATGAGTTTGGAAGCTGCTCAAACACTGTCGTCTCTCCCATTTTCAATCGATGGTAAGCAGTTGTAGATCACCATCACCCATCTCAGTACGCATCTCAGAGCCTTACCTAGCTGTATGAAAAATTTCAGGGGTAGAGAGTCTCCTGGAACAGCCTGTGTCAGGTGATGCACCAGCGGTGGAAGCTGAGAACGTTAAAACAGAGCCAGGAATGGTGTCCAAAGAAATCCTGCAACCACAGCTAGGCCAGGTGGTGGCCTCGAAGAGACGTGCTCAGCCCGTAAGCTGCCCAATGGAGTTCACCTTGAAATAGCTGCACCCAATTTTTTTCTCACTTGCTGCAGGCTTGCATATTTCTAAATTTTACTTGTCACAAAACTTCGGCATGTTTCCTGTTCTCTTTATTGCATGTACGGTGCGCAGCGATTGAAGCACGCTACTCAAACCACATGTCAGCTGGCCCTCTCTTTGCACCACCGATGAGTGCTTTGTGATCGCTGAGGGGCTGAACATAGTCATGACGTATCACAAAGGCTCTCACTTCCATGTGATAGTACAAAAATGCAACAGCTTGTCATCTCCAGCCTCCACCAGTGCTGGTAAAGGTGACGGCAGCAACACGTTATGAGTATCAAATTTCATTCACTGAGCACTGTGCAAGTTGCAGGTTATAGCTCTTGTCTGCGAGTACACTGGCGGACAACTTTCTGTGGTAACAAAGGGAAAGCTATGGAAGCTAAGTGTGCACAAGAAAGAGAGTTCCTGGAAAATGTCCCACATTCTCACTCACGCTATATATAGTTTAAGCTGGGGCAGAAAAAACATAAACATCCTATTTACAACCGTGAAATGAGACAAAATACCGGGTGCATGAGGTATTTGAGCGAACAGCTTTGGATCGCCACAGATACTGACATTCTCATTTTATCTGCCTAGACGCTTGACTTTGTCTTCCACAACCCCTCTGTCACCAATCTAGCACATCTAAATACGGGGTATGAGCTTCCAGCTGGACACAGGAGATGAATCCGTATGCTGTCCTAGTTGCCTTTCACGCTGACCACAGCAACTTTGAGATTGCCACCTTCGTGGATGCTTCCAAGTCCTTTCATTTTGGGGTGAAACAGTTTACAGCCAATTATCACCTAAGACTAAGAGAAATAGGGGAGAAATTAAGTGCTGCCAGTGGTCAGATGCCATTCAGGCGGCTGTTTCTTCAGCAAGTGGAGGCCATGATGAGTGGGAACCATGAAAAGCCAAATCAAGTAATTGCAGAGCAGCCTAATGTGGCAGGGCCAACAGCCAAGACTTCTGTGCCTGATGTCACCAGGTGCTACTCCTAAGTAATTGATATGCTTGCTCCCACATGGCCTATGCCAACCAAGAGTGGGTGGCCGTGAATGTCTCTGGCCACGTCACCCTCAATGTGGCATCCTTATTCTGAATATAAACCTTTTACGTCAATACGTATGTAAGGCGTCACTAAGAGGGAAAGTAAAAAACACCCACGGGGTTCTAAAACTCTCTAAAGGCTTCTACTATAGAAGCAGTACCCAACATCAACACATACTACCTGATCCGAACATACAGCTGTTAACGAAACAGAATTCTGTCAACAATTGAGCCTCAAAAGGGTTTATACTACATTCTTAGAAAATAGAGGTAAAATAGTGTGAAAATTTTTACATCTTAAATTTTTAATGGATTTTTTTGTTTAAAGTATTGTAAATTATTCGTGAAGTTGTAATTATGTCCTTAACTACCTCATGTACCCAATACACCACTCAGTATTAAATTTCACTTATCTTTTTTTCTCTGCCACAATTGGGCATATGCAAAATCATCACTTGTGCAAGTTACTCCGATTCACTATCTGTTCCAAGCTACCTGACAGCATAATGCTGTCAAACTCTGCCTCACTACTTGGCATGATAACACAGGGGCAGAAGCTACACCCCTGTAGCTTTCCCTCCATTGCTATAGAAAGTTGTTGGCAACTATAGTTACAGTCTTACAGAAACTAGCATCTTCCTACACCATCTCGCAGCAATGTACTGATTCTATTAAGGTTATTTTTATTTCTGGGTTTCAGTGGGAATTTGCTGTGACAGATGCTGTGTTTATCATTGTCAGCTGTATTTCATCTTCTCAGATAATCTGCACCCACTGCTATCTTTACCTAAGAGTTCATTCACAGCTATACATAGTGAGCTAAGTGGGGGGAAATGGTATATTGAGATGATATATCGGTGAGGACTCATGCCAATGCTGCAAGATTCAGCTATCAGTGACCACATGTGGAAGATAGTCAGCCACATCATCTGGGAATACTGCGCACACACTGAATAAATTTGCTACCACAGCTGTGGGAAGCTGCATGAAGGGGCAGCTGCCGCGGCCACGGTTTAGTTAAGCCACCTAGCCATGGTACTGATGGCTCTCGAGAAAGACATGTAACCGCAGCCACTCAGGCTGAGCGCACTAGCGTGTTCTTAATATTGCTCCACATGTTGCTACATGCAGGCATCAGCTTCTTCACTGGCTCTGTAGGTGACAGTTACATTGCAACACTTTCTTTGATCAGGCATTTCAAGAACTTTGGAATATGGTAGCACCGTGTTTTCAAATGGCATGCCCAGAACGTGAGAGCATTTCTCTTTTAGATGTGCACAGAGCCTGACAGTATGAAAAAAACAACATTGAGCGACGATATTATGTAGTTTGCTACTGTCGTTTGTCTACAGAAGCAAGATATTGAGCTGCTAAACATGTGCTATCTTACGATTCTGGCATAAAAAATGCAGCAGTCTATGCCATTCAAAATACTGCAACGTCATGTATTATTAGGTCGTGCTACAGCAGCCATAACTACAGTGCTTTGTTGTCTTGTATAAAAATCCAGTACGACATGAGGTCACACTGGATTTAGGCAGCCATTTATACGTACCAGATGCCACACTTTTTTTGTTTTGTTAGCAATCGGTGTTGTGTTGTAATTACCAAATAATATTGTGATAAGTGTCCGCACAGTTATATTTAGACAAGCATGCTAGTTTATGGCACATTCTACTGCCGCCTTACCCTCAGTTTATTATTTAGGAGCATCAGCTGAAGAATCTAAGCATGTCTAGTGAATGTCTACTCATGAAGAACCTGTCCTGAGGTCATTTTAAGTTAGATATAAGTTAGATATCCATTCTTTAAAACTGATAGTAGCGTAGAAAGGGTGACACGATGAAGAGGGAATGCTAGCATTTCCTAGTGCATCCCTTTTCGCGCTGCCATCACTTTTAAAGAATGCATCACCAACTAGCCCAGCACCAAGTTTTATTGTTTGTTATCCAGCTTTTAAAGTGCATATAGCCCTGCTCTGACTGTGCAATGTTATAATAAATATAATCATGGGCCTTCTAGAACATTTTCAAAAATTGTTATGAGATACCTTTTTAAAAGTTAAGTTTTCTTTAACTCTTAGTAGCCAATCCAATTCGTTTACCAACTTTGTCATGGCTGGTTCTTTCACAAAAGTTTTTTATTGCGCTGCTCTTGTTTATGATAAAAAATAGCTTACTCATTGTTGAAGGCAGTGTCTGTAGCCCTTGAACGTAGCTTGTAATCAATTTCGAAGTCTGTGAACATCCTCGAATTTGTTCCACAGAAAGTTCTACAAACTGCGTGTTATCTTCCAATGTTTGTAGATGTTTGCAGCAGTGCGCTTCTTAAAGGACAAATCAGTTGCTGTGGTCCCAGTGGACTGGATAGATGGAAGCAAGTGCTTGTGGCCACACCTACTGGCGCCTCAAGACATTGCTGAGGCTGCTGAACATGCCGAGGCCCCAGATTCGTCTTTTATGCGCCGCAACATCCACATCCTTAGAATTGAGTGTACGTATGTTTGGTGTGGTGATTGCAGTGTGTGTGGGGGGGGGGGGACTTTGCTGTTACACAATACCATATTTGGATTCATTTCCTATTAGATAAGTATGCTGGCTGTGTTGACCTCACTCTTACCACATTGCATTGCAGCCTGAAGTCTGCAGTACTTGTCAAAAGTAGTAATTTTATTGATGCTGCTTATACCAGTAACTTCAGATTATGCAATTTTTCTTTTTTTGAAGTGGTAAAAGGATCGTACAGTTTAAGCATAATTATGAAAACACTGGAAAACCTTTAAGATGAACACAGAGGAGCAGATATGTGTTAATCCACAAGGTCAGTCTAAAGATACACTAAAGGGCAAACAGAGAATCAAATTGGATTGCTAAATTACCACCCTTTTAAAACCTCTTAATGTTTGTTTCATGACACTGGAGCCGACTTTGTTGCAGAGAAAATGGCAGCTGAAGAGGTTGCCAAGTTCTTCTGCAACCCAAATTGCGTCCAATGCATGCTGTCCTTTACATGAGAAGCCCATTCTTCACCAGCAGTTTCAGAGCTCATGCTCTGCTTAGCACTGCCTCCTGTTTTCAGGCGGAGGGCTTCACACAGAGGGCACCCCATTCCTGCAAATAGTGCCAACAATGTTGTGTGTCAACGTGGCCATGTCGAGTGTATTTCCAGAAAAAGCCAAGAGTATTTGGCACACTGCATTTAACTTGTCTTGTTAAACATTTCTATATGGAGGACGACGTGAATGTGTCAAGCATGTACATGCAAAAATGACAGACGAACCGCACTCGTCTGATGCTGTTGTATTTTTCCTCCAACCCTCAAGATGATTTGACCTCGTTTGTCGCTCTGTGCTTGTTGTAAACAAAACCAGATGGTGCAAGGAAGCTGCTTAAGGGCGAAGTTGTGAACATTGACCTGGTTTGTTTAGCTGTTGTGTTGCAGCCATGCATTTTAAAATGGCATCTTCTAAGTGACGAGTAAATTCTTAGAGTCGTGTTGGAAAAAAACCAAAGCCGGATGATTTGGAGAGCTTAGCTACTTCAAATTAGAATGATCTTGCGATACAGTGCATTGTGTTGAAACATGTAAACGAGAAAAGCCACAACTTGCATTGAAACCTGTCTGTCTGCAGCGAAGCCCTCGTATGTTTCAGTCTACAACACTTTTTATCTTGTAAAATTTGCCTTTCTGCCAAAAAAATTATCACTTGCTCTTGCTTTATATGATAAAAAAGAATTGTTTGCAAAAGGAAAAAAGAAAACATCTTTATTGCAAGGTGCTGTGGTCTTTTAAAAAAAAATTCACCATCCTTAAAGGGTTAAGCTGTGATGGACATTATTTTATTTTGTATCACTTAGTTGAGAACAGTTTGCCAGTCATATATGGAATATGGTTTACCAATTGTAAATGAAATATGTTACATCAAACGATCTGAACAAGACAGGTTCATGGGATGATGGAGATTTCATGTAGTCAGCAGAGGTCAGACAAGGCATATGTGTCACACGCCAGTGCCAATATTTCAGTTAGAAGGCTTGTCTTCATCCTAACGAAGACAGGTCTCGTTGTCGAAATGTTGGCTCTATTCCCTGAGGCATTCCTTGTTTCACCACTGCTAATCATTTGATCATGGTAGCTGGTAGCTTATTTTTAAAGAGCCAGTGCCTTTCCCATCCCACATGAACATCATTCCTTCACATATTAAGGTTGCATTCTTTGCAGAAGTGTCATTTTGGAGCGGTAGTTTGTCACTGTAGTATTACTTTAGATTAGGTCTGCCTTTGGTGTCCCTTCTAGGCTGACAAAGCTAGACAGTCATCACTAACATGGCGCATGTGTGGCTCAGAGAGCTGCCATCATCGTTTTTAATGATGGAGCTAAAGCTGGGTTGAACATGCATTGCCTAGCCGTAAAGGGCAGCCTACTGTTAAAATATATAGTCATTGCATTGTGCCTGTATTAATCTGTGGGACCAAAAGCCTACAAATAACAATAAAACTCAAAAAGCTAATGACGGTGCAGCAAATGATGAGGCCCCTACAAGGTATTTCGGTGGCTTTGGTGATGCTGCTGAGCGCAAGGTTGAGGGTTCAATTCCCGGCCACTGCAGCCGTATTTCGATGGGAGTAGAATGCGAAAACTCTTCTAATAGCACTATAGGTGGACTGCATCCATTTTGGAGGGATCAGATTCCTTTGACTAAAAAATATGGGCCGAATCTCAAGGCATTGCAGTCTAATGCAGTGTCTCAAAGTGCTAGCTATCACGAGGGAATAATGTGAGAACCTAGCAGGTGAGGCACGCGCCGGACATGTTAAAGAGCAACTTTGGCATGAGAGCAGTATGCGTGCGATCGTGGGCTAACAGAGCATTGGGCTGCTGTGATGGAAGACAAATTCGATCCCACCATCGGTCACGTATTTCTTCATAGCATCATGAATAAATGAATGAATGCTTTATTTAGACAATACATTGTCTGGGATGTAGGGGCTAAAGGCAGGTGCAACTACCTGACAAAGGCCCCCCTACCCGTACATTGCTCAGGGGGTGGAACATTATGAAAATACAATGGAACAATGTAGAAACAAGAAAAAGAACAAAATGTATGCGGGTATGTAAAACAGGGAAAGGCAGACTTTCCCCGTTTTGATTGCGTATCTAACAGAAAAGTCTAGCTGTGTTGAGCATACACAAGCACATCACGGTGTGCATGAACTCGCAAGTTGGTGAGAAGTACAAAGTATATAAACGCCACTTTGACAAATGAGAGTGTGCAAGGTAGCTTGTTAGGCACATTGGTGCGGCTGCCAAGATGTCACAACCTAAGCATGCTGTCACATACTTAGAGAGTTAACAATGCTAAGTTCTTGCCCAGTATTTCTTTTATTTAGGTTTAGGTGCACAACAGAAAAGCAACCCCAGGAGTTCAAAGTTAATCTTGTGCCCCCTAACTGCTGCATTCCTTTTCATCCATGAGTTCATTTTAGACGTTTAGACGTTTAGACGGTCATTTCTCAATGCAATGAATGTAAGAGCAAGGGAGCTGCCGTCAAGACTGCAAGAGGGTTAGGTAGAGCCAGTAAGTAAAGAAATTTATAGGCCTACAATGGATTCATCTGATGTAGGACAAGAGTGATTTGAGTTTACTGGGAGAGGCCTTCATAATCCAGCAGTGAACAAAAATGCATAGGCTGATGAGGATAATGATTCATGTTGTCGCACTAGTGCATGTGAAGAAGGTTGATAACGTGGGCAAATTGTCAGTGTGCCTACTTCAGACATGCACCTCAACACATCACATTTGCTGTTTGGGGGAACCTATGTGTTTGGTGGTATCCACTGGTTTTCCTGAACAATTGTGCAGCTTCATATGACAAGGCACGCACCTGGTTGGCTGAGCAGGATGCAGACAAGGTTGAAGCATCCACTGACAAAGGTGACGGTACTGACTCTTTATACACTTCTATTATAGCTCTGAAATGAAAGAAAAATGCCATTGCTTGTTTATTATAAATTTGGTTATTCTTTTCTATAACTTTTCTTTTGCCTAGCAATGTGCCAGTGGGAGTTGGGGAGTGGAAAAAGAATTATGCAGATCCCATGCACTGTGGGAATCGATGTAAGCAAAGCTTTCTGTGCTGGTTGCTTTATAATGATAAGTAGCAGTGATGTTGACGGTGAAAGCTTACTGCCTTCAATGTTTAGTCTAGCATGAGAGTAGCGAGTTGATATTAAATGTTACCTTCCGTGCACCATTGCTGTTTGTCTGCGTAGTACACAGAACACACAGGGAGAGGTGTTTGCTTGAGGCGTTGTTGTGTGCCATATTTCATAACCTCTGAGAGGGTTGAGGATTGTGATTGCGTCACATGGGGCATCGCATCATAGCAGAAGTACTAAACTTGAATTGGGGCTTTACGTGGCAAAACAACAATCATGTTATAAGGCACGCTGTAGTGGCGGATTCTGGATTAATTTTGACACAATGGTGTTCTTTAACGTGTTCCAAAATCTAAGTGCACATGAGTTTTCTATTCGCCCCTGTCGAAATGCGGCTACCGCAGTCGGGACCCAATCCGTGACCTCTAGCAATGCCATAGCCGCAAAGCTACTGCGGCGGGCACAGAAGTGTTGATTTGATGGTTGACTGCTTCCGTAGTATCGCCTGGACCCTGCGGTGCACTTTAATTCATGCGGCTCTGCTTCTGCACGCCCTTCATAATTTGTTCGGTTGACATATTTGAATGTTTATTTTTCATAAATAGCAGGAACGTACTGTTCCGTACCTTGAACTTCAGCTTGCCCAGTTTCCCTGCAATTGCTCTTGTATAGTAGTAAGGCTTCCGTGCCTTCTCACGTCACATTCCCCCCCTTGTATGAAAACTGCTTCTTCTCCCCCCTCCTCTCTATTATTCTATCTACATGCCCTCTGTACTCGTACGTTAGCATAAAGGGAAGCACTGAAATTTGTGCAATGCTTTTGAGAAGGGGTTACATATAGTTACAGCTGTCAAGAGGCTAATGTGGCGACACTCAGGGAGCTCCAGAGGGCATTGTGCACATTCGACGCTGTGGGGTCCAAACGAGTTTCTTGCATCACCTTTCCTCTCTGACTTGTTCCTGTCACCTATACACATACTCTGACCCACCTCCCCAACGCGATGTGCCAGACAGCAGCAGCAGCAGCAGCAGTCGGAAACTCGAAGGAAGACGCAAGAAAATCCCCGCTTTAAAAATTATAGGCTTTTACATTGTGACCTGTGTGGGGATTTGTCTGTTATAACCGTGATTTATGTGCATGCTGTGCAGCTGTATTATGGCAGCACAAGACACGTTGCGCCATAGGTCAGCAGAGTAAGCGGATACCCACTCGCTCTCACTCACCAATAATTATGCAGGCTATGTGCTCACTCATGCTCGTTGGTACCTGCTCACATTCCGGCTCTCACCAAGTCGCACTCACCATCACTCGCATTCATTCATAGTCGTACTGCTGGCATTACCTCTCATACATACTCGCGTCCCTTCACCCCCACAGGCAGTCACTCAGGTTCGTGCTTACACGCACTCAAACGTGCACCCAGTGACTTTCGTCCATACTCGCATTAGCTGGCACTCACTCCCGTTCATGCTGCACTCACGTCTACTGACATTCTTCATCACTCACTAACTCTTTCTGTTACACGTGTGAAATGATTGGAGTGAGTACAAGTCAGTGCAGTCGAGTCATGCTGTAGTGTATGCATCTGTAGTGCACGAGCAGTTCTCGCAGCTGGTGCGTGTCTATCCCATTTCGATGTTTCCTCACCCGTGTTGCACACTTTGTCTTCCATCCTAATACCATATCACCATGCAACAACGTCAGTCATGGGCAGTCAATTGTAAAGTTTACAGACAACCAAGGAAAAACTGTATATTTCTGCAGACTGCGCAGAAAGTCTAGTAGTATTCGAATTAGTAAATGCAAACAATATACTGTTGTACTGTTTTATTGGCTACAGTCGCAAACTGCTTAGAAACTCAACATTTTCTCAGATCCCGTGGTCCACAAAGCTTTGGGGTTGACTGTTTTCTTCTTGCCATTTGTTGCTGTGCTTTCCTGTTATGTTTGCCGTGTGCAACATTCATACTTGCGAGCTGCAACCTGAAAAAACACAAAAGTTGAAAACAAAAAAAGTAGGGAAAGAATGAAAAAAAGAAGTCAGCATGTGGAAACAAGGTCGCAACCAGAGCAGGAGACCTCGCTAGGCGCAAGGTGTCTCTAAAGGGCCCCTCACCAGGCCCCATAGCAAATTTTGGTTATACACTGGAAGTTGTTACGTGTCCTCTAGGAAGTGTTCTGCCGAAAAAAAATCTTTAAATCGGCTCATTAATAGCCGACATAGAAATATTTCAGTGCCGCGAACGCATGATTTCAGAAGGCGAGCTCCACTGCATAGCGAAGTACTCTCTCTATTTACCCGTCTAGCCTCCGCAAGCGAAATTCCTTCCCTGCGTTCTCCAATATATGTGTGTTTTATTATTTCTCTAAACTTCAGTTCGTCAATTCAAGGACCAGATCACGCAAATAACACATGTTGCCTTGAATGATTCTCGAAGTCATGTGTCACCACGAGCGATGTCACACTGCGGACACGATTACGTAGGCGCAGAGACACGACTACGTCACCGTCCAGCTTGGAGTTCGTTCGCTGCAAGGGAAAGGGAAAACAGTGTTCGGATTGAAATATCAGGTATTTCCATGGTGCATAGCGATGTAATTCTTTGCAAACATGGTCGTTAGCACACATTGTATGCTCTGCGCTTCTCAGCTCAAAATGGCCATACCTGGTGAGGGGCCCTTTACAGAGACTGTCTGGCGTTTTTTCTAGGATCTCATGTTTTGTAGCGCAATGTAAAGCCCCAGTGGTTTCTTTGAAAGGAAGTAGAAATTTTTCAAACAGTCTTTCAGTGTCAGTGTAGTCTCTTGACAGTGCACATACAGCTGCAGCAGAGAGTACTGGAGACATAGTGGCAATGCCATGCCAGTAAAGGGGGAATTTGGAAGTGCACAAGGTTCTTGTAGGGATGGATACTTTGTGTCAAGCACTAAATTTATGACCCTAAGTGCCATCCTCAACACGTAATCTGTTGCATTAATGAGTACTATTTATTTTTCTCGGTAACCTGTGATCTCACATGTTTCCCACAAGTGAAATCTGTATACCATTTATCTTTCTGTTATCGCTGCTGCTGAAATCCAAGCCTTTTGTGTGACGGTCTAGTAGGTGCATTCTGGTAACGAATGCCTATACTGGTGTTGTGACAATGTCACCACGACCTGCCGTGGTGGCGTCGGGGCTTTGGCATTGCGCTGCTAACTAAGCCAGAGTGTGTGGGATCGAATCCCAGCAACGGCGGCCACATTTTGATGGGGGCAAAACGCGAAAACACTTGTGTACCATGCATTGGGTGCACATTAAAGAATCCCACGTGGTCAAAATTAATCCAGAGTCTCCCACTATGGCATGCCTCGCTGTCATACTGTGGATTTGGCACATAAAACTGCAGAATTAAATTTTAATTAATGCCGGTGCCCCTTAACAGCGCAAAGTGTTTTCGACATCCTGAACACGACAGTGACATTCACAGCACTCCCACAATGCTCCTTGCACCGTTGTGTGTCACCATGTCAAGAGGCTGCTACACTTGAGGACCCACAGATGCACCATTCCTTTCGTCTCCCCGAAGGCAGCACCACTTTACAACATGTGCTAACTGAAAAATAAGAAAGAAACTACTATATGGTGCAAAGAAAATTTAGCAAAAGAACACAAAATACAATTTTAAGCACTGCATCAATGTATCTAAGCAAAAGATTACTCTCCCTGTGCAGGTTTTAGATCACGTCATGATCCACGGTTTGGTTTACACTGTTTCATCGTAATTGCCCCCTTTATGTGATCTGCACACTCACCTGTGCGCGTGCTTCCTTGTGCGTCAGGCTACCAGGATTTTTTTCATTTGACGCTGCCCATTTTTCTCGGCACACTACAGGTAGCTTGTGCAGAATTAATGTGGCCCACTTTTTTTTTTCTTTCAGTGCATGGGCAGGTATGGTGCCCTTTCACTGTGGTTGAAGAGGAAGTTGAATAGTCTTCGAGCTGATACTGGCTCATATGCTCAATTTACACATTGCTACTGCTGCAATTGCCATGGCTGCCATTATCATGGCGTTGGCTGCAATTTCCACAAACATGCATGGAAAGTCTTTTCAAAGCACTGAGGTGTCTTGCTTCATTCTGCAATTTCAGCTCCTTGCAGAATCATGGGTAGAACATGACCGCTCATAAAGCTTTGATAGAAAACCTGTAAACCTGGCACAATTGCTGTGTCGTTGTGCTGCTAATCACAAGTTCACGGGTTCAATTCTCATTTGTGAGTGACCAGAGTTAGGCTGGAGCCCTCCACTATGGATTGCTTCACCATGCCCGCGCTGTGCAGTTTTGGGACATTGAACACCACAATTTAAAATTTTGCACGTGACAGTGTGAATGCTGTGTAGTGAAACTGAAGTGCTTATCAGGTTGGTTCATTGTATTTGGAAAGTTTGGATGCGCTTTGTCGACAATCACAAGTAAGTGTTGTACCTGTGCCGTCTTCTTACTTGTGATTGTCTACAAAGCGCATCCAAACTTTCCAAATGAAGTGTTTAGGTTTCGGAAAAGCATGCACGCCAGCACTTTTGTTGCACCTGAACGATCATTTGTTTTGTCATCAGTATGTTTAGGCATCCCTCTGTGAGCAGGCTGCATGAGCTTTGCAGCATTTATACCAACCATTAGGTTACAGCCAGACAGGGGTATGTGCCCCGGTTATGAAAACATTTGAAGCTTCAATCTTTTCATAATCGTGAGGCTTCCTGTATCGCTTTACAAAAAGCTTGACAGGCACTGAGACGTTCAAGACCGGACTCTGTCTGGCAGCTGCTGGTTGTAGTGAAATAAATTGAAGGGAGCAGGTACTCAGGGCTTCCACACACGGTGGCCCTTGAACAAAAGCCAGGTGTCCCAGCAATGACGCATGAAGTGAATGTGTAATGTCGCCCCTCGCGACATGTTGAATCATTTGGCATTAAAGAGAGCATAGCCGTACCAAGTTGCCCTTCAGTCTTTGCTACATTGAAAAACTATACAGAGTAGACGTGATGTGGTTTTGTGAGCACAAATGCCCTTGACAAGGAATGCTTGCTGGCAAACACTGTAACTTAGCCGTCAAATGCATTTTACTGTTGTTGGCTTGTTAATAGTACAGTGCTTAGCAATTGAAACACCAATATTCGGAGCGTGTGTCTGCCGGCACTTTTTGTGCCGCCAGTGGACGCCGACCTGATGGATGTTTGTGCCACACTAAAGCAAGAACCATCGCGATGCATTGCGACTGCATTCAGCTCCTCAGCGATCGCCTAGCACTCACCTGTGGCGCAAAAAAAACTGCCAGCAGACATGCAGTTCGTGTGTCACATTTCAACCACTGAGCATTGTACATGTTATTTTTATAGTAATACTGGTGTGATGAAAAGTTTGAAAGATCTTGTACGGCCTCCCTTAGCCTCTCCAATGAGCTCTGCCTTTGCTATGCCAAGAAGAGCAAGCATCACGAACAAAAATAGGCACCTACAATATGTAAGACACAGAGCTACAGAATGGCCGCGATACATGGCGATGGGAGGTGTATGAAAAACTCGTTAAGCAAGCACCTGAGAGTCTCATTAACCATCCACAAACAACTGCAGCAGCAGGTGTGAAATTTGCGTGTCATACTCTAATGTCATTGGTTACGCTTGCGGTGTGTGCATGGCAGATGCTTATCGAATGCTCATCAAATTTTGCAAGGTTTTCGTCATGTCATCACCTCATGGCTAACACTTGCAAGTTCTTTATCCATGCCAACAGCACGAGAAAAGACGGCATAATGTTTTGTTTTTATAGTGTGCATGCTAACAATTTCTTTCGTAAATGTTGTAGTGATTGGTACTGCAGTGCAAATTGCACTGAAGGTACGAAAATTCCTGAAATATCTTAGAGTTTCTATAGCTTCTCTCCACTTGGTAGCAGCAGAGTTACTGCTGCTGATTTCTCATCATTATTTCTCATCATCCTGTTTTTGCAGGTGTGAGCCATAGCAAGTACCCCAGGATGGCCTTATCAGGTGGCAGAGGTGAAGAGCACAGGTTGAAAGACTTGCCACATAAGCAGTCGAGGTATCTGTCTTGTTACAGTATAGTAAGTGTGCTCTGTAGCCAATTTCAAAGGCTCACTTGAGTGCCACCATTGCAAGTTGTCAACATCTTAACAAAACCAACACGTGGTATTGGTATGCCTGATTTTTAGGCAACGACATGGGGTGTACAGGTGCATTTGGCATTTCACCGGTATGTTCATTTGTAGCGATGTGCAAAAGTGTGGTGTCTATCAGACGTAAGCTAAAATTGTGTACAAAACCTGGGGCATAAAGCGAGCAATGATGAGTAGGTTTGTGCTTGCGGGCACCAGAACTTCCCTGCAAAAAAACTTTCAAATGTGAGATCATCTTATTTGCCCACAAAATGCAAAATGCCAAATCTATAAATACACATCTCCAGTACCACTTATTGCTGCCTACGATATGACCTGCAGCAACTAAAATGCTGCTTGATCGCAACAAAAGCTACCAAACATTTGGCACAATCAAGACAGTGTACTCAAACAGTGTATATACTGTAACGTACACAGAGAAACTACATATAATTTGTGAATTAGTGTTTGAGGGCTTCGTTGAAAAATGAGTAACACTCTTCCGGAGCAAATATAATTAAACCTTAATACATATAATGATCTTCAACGTGATGAAATCCAAAGTGTAAAGGATCACCATTCATAACTTCATGTGCATAGAACGGCGTCTATTTTTAACTGCATTGTAATGCAGTGTATTTGTCTATAATTTCAATGTAACGAAATTTTGTTGCTGCTGCAAAAGAAGATCAAGGCATTCCATGGAAGCGGTACCATGGACACTAGTGGTCAGTCCAATAGTTCAATTACACACAGCCGTTTGCGGATATACCACACTTGGCATCCTGGTCGTGCATGCTCCAGGAGTAACATTACCTCACTGCATTAATACATACAGTATGTACAGAGCGTGGACTTTGTGTAAGCAAGCACTCAGTGTGGGATGTCATAGACAGTTCTGTCTACAGGAAGTGGTCTACATACATTGCATAAGCGAGAGAATGAGATAGAGCATGACGAGACAAGCTACAGTGCGTCAGAATTTGAATTTCATGGTACATACAGTGATGTTTAACTGATCAAGTTTCCTTGAACTGTCAGTTCTAAAAATAACCAATACACCTCTCAATGCACCGTACAAATACCCCACTGTTTATAGGCAAAGCCACCCTCAGACATGGACCTGGATGGCCTTGGCAATGAACAAACAACAACAACAAAGAGCTTGCTGAAGTTTTGATGTGAAATGTGAGAGAAATGATGCAGTCAGTAACGCCCGCATGCCTTTCAGGTTGTGCAGGAGCAATGAAAGCATACTGCATAAATATATGCATCAAGCAAGGAAAGCCTTGGTTAAATAGTTTTGTACAATGTTGCCCAGATACACAAGTATGATGCTACTGTTCTAATGGGTAGCATATCCTTTCAAGAGAGATAGAACTAAAGACGAAAACCAGGAAGATATGTCCTTTCAGAGTGCTGCTTGTGACTGTAATGATGTGTATGAAACATAATGTACAAATTATCTTTAACATGCAGTCTAACCCACTTATAACGATACCAGTATTAACATTATATTGGTTATAACAATGAGAAGCTGCTGCACCGTCAACTTTTGTATGTTTTCCATGGTGAAATAACCCACTTACTGCAATGCCTAAATGCTGTGTTATCGGTTATAATGATGAAATCTGGTTGCTGGGTGTCCGTGCGAAAGGTATTGAAATGCAAAATCCTTCAAAAAAAAAAAAAAATAACGAGAAATTCGAGCCTCTGAACGATGGCCCTGCAAGCCGCCGTGCGCTCATTTTACAGCCTTCTGCGCACACCTCTCTCCCGTCGCCCTTTTGCCCCTCCAAACACAAATGGGCTGTGCCCATAGCTCTATGCCGCTAACTGGACCATGCCAACTACGCTGCTCCCAGATTGCTTGCTGGCTCCTCATTTAGTGAAGTTTCGCAAACAGCTTAATCGCTCGCATTTAGGTTGGCCAGATTGGTAGCTTCTGTGCTCATGGCCGACATAAGAGGCCGCAGTCTAGTGAGGCCCGAGTTGATCGAAAACTGTCGAAACACTGGGCACATTAACTGGCTCCAGCTGCCTCTCTGATAGTCTTTCCTAAAGTCTACAGTGCGGAAGTGCTGAGTGCACACTGCAGAGGACTACAGGTTAACTTGGTAGCACTTACTCCTTACTCAAATTTGCCTTAGTCACTTGTCACGCAAACTGCTGTGGGAAGGTATCTCGTGCAAGAACACGCCCGGGTCTGTTTTGCTCCGACTGTATGAGCATTGCAGCATGCTGCAGTTGCACATTACTGAGTAAAATGTACGGCGGTGAACTGAGTGAACGAGGAGTAGCATGAATTATGTGTACTTATGCATAGACCACAAAGTGCGGTCGTCGTCTGCTCGAATTTTAGTGGTAGCAGCAGCGCAGGGGCTGGTGTGTGGCAGGCATCCACCGTAGGGGGCGCTAGCGGCCCTACCAATTGGGAAGGCGGAAAGGGAAAGGGAAGGGCAGGCGGTTTGTGGCTGACATTGCAGTCATCTAATTATAGGAGCAGCTGCAAAAACAAGTTTCGACTTCGTTAAAAGTGTCTATGGATTAGATCAAGACATAAATGTGCGGGATTGCCAACATTATGCTAAAAACCGTGGAATTTAAGATATTTGTTCTAAAATTGTGAATTTTGACGTTATTTGTGCGTAACACGGGTCAAGTTCAAACAACGAAAATCATGAAAAAAACTGGCATTACACCAAACTAAATACGGCATTGCACATCCATTATCAGCCAGCTGCAGTGTGCTCATTTGCCAGCCTGCATCTGCTTAGGCCTTTTTTTTTTTCTTCTCAGACAGTTGTACGAGGCGGGGTTGGCATAAAATTGTGTACTATAATCGAAGCTTTTAGTACATAATTTCTATAAGGGCTTTGCCAAGGCCAAACCAATTCTTCGTTAGAATTCTAAAGGTCGTCGCATGACCATGCAGGGGACGTATAATCAAGGTTCCACTGCATACTGATGCTCTATTCTTTTGCAGTACATTTGCGTGACTCGATACTACATGTCACTGTTTCTATTATTCCAATTTGAAGCTCGGGGAAAGCTGCCCACGGTGTCACGTCTACCCCAAGGAACAAAGCCTTGAATATCCAACCCACAGTTAGGCTTCACCGCCTGGCAGGCTACGACAGGTGCAGCCAACAAACGGACACAGTGGTCGAAGGAAGCCACACTGCGGGAAATGCCCGCGAAGAGGATTCACAGAGCTGTCGCAGCCCATCCCTTTTGAACGTCTGCAAGTCGAGGATTGTTGCGTGCAGTGAGAGTGAAAGTGTCCGATCGCCAGAAAGTGTTGCCGACACCAGCACCACCTTGAGCAAGGACACTAGTCCAAGGTTGGAAGAGAATGTTGACAGGTGTTCTCGAAAATCAATATGGCACTTTGAGGCTGTGGAAAGTGTGGAGCTTGAGGAAGCAGATGAAACAGCGAATAGTTCCAGTCTTGAAGAACAAGGTTTGCAGTTTTTTTACCCCTTTGGGTGCCATGTGTTTTTTCTAGGTGCCACAAATTCAATTTCTGTCTAAGTAACACATTAGCATGCTATAATTTCAAATGCAATGTTATTGGTGATACGTTGCTAAGCATCTTGCACAGTTTCTGCATCTGAAAATTCATGCTGAAACTAAGACGTATGTAACAATTTTAAATAGGCTTATTAACGTTCCTCAGGAAACAGCCTCTTCATCATTATCATTTGTCCCTTAAAACCTTGTAATCATCCTTGAAGTCTTCTAAATCAGAGTCCATTAGGAGTTCTCAAATTTCTGCATCGTTTAAAAAGCACGCAGGCTCTTTGCACTGACTTAATTGCTATGTTGGAAAATTAGAGACTCAAGCAGCACAAACACTCGATAAGTTTTGTCATGCCATTTGTTAAAAAAAAAACCCTATAAAATCTTGCTTCAATCAACTTCCGAGTAGATTATCGCAACCAGTGTATAGATGTCTGAGGTTCACAAATTATCTTGGGCTCAGCCAGGTGTGTACATTGACGGCCAGGCTTGTACTACTGTACTATAGTGTAAAGACGGGGAATGCGGGAGATAGAAATTCAAGACGATGAGCAAAACGTGAACAAGGTGAATGCAGGAGCCAACGTTTCGACAAGTGGACTTGTCTTCTTCAAGGCGACATATGCTTTCTTCGTGCTTATGTCGCCTTGCTTTCTTCAAGGCAACGTAACTTCAAGGCGACGCAAGCATACGTCGCCTTGAAGAAGACAAGTCCACTTGTCGAAACGTTGGCTCCTGCATTCACCTTGTTCACGTTTTGCTCATTGTACTATAGTGTGACACTTAAAAGGTTGCACTCCTCGCAGCGTGTACAAGGTCTCTTTTGACCCTTTCTTTACCGCTGAAGAGTACAGTCATCACAAAAATTGCTGCTGATTAGTCGATGACAAGTCATGAGAAAACACTTTGCAGTGTGAACTGATGATGAGTAGTATATCCGTCAGCTTGCTTATATTTGTAGTTTTCAACGCTAGCTGGTGGTGCTTGTCAGTGTTCGTGGCATTGTGTGCATAGTTTTTCTCTTTATTATGGGTGGCTTGAATGCAGTGCATTAGAAGGCCTCTACCAAGTTTGGCTTTATTTAACAAACAAGCATAGCATACGCATGATGCACTGTCGATTGTGTCTACAAAGTATTACGGAATTGCGTGTCACCCAGAAAACACTTGAAATTTCAAAACGAATACCACGCTCCTCCCCTCTCGAGGAAGCCCACTCCCAACCAGAGGGTCGTATGGTCACATGCACAAATGGCTCTTCCTAGTGCTTGTTTCGTCACTCATTAGATTAATCATCCAATGCGGAAGGTGCAACTCTGCAAGAAAGGAGGTAGGGCTTGACACAGCGGTACATTCCTCGGCTTCGGGGTATGGGAGGAGGCAGGGAAGAAACATTGCTTGGGGACACTAGCAGAGAGAGTGTCTCCGTTGGCAATGACGCCCGCCTCCTGGCAGCGGGTTAACAGGACACTTACTATCTTTGATCTCCTCAATAACAAACCAAGTTGAAAAATTCTTGTGGTAAAACATTTCTTGATGGCGTTTTACAGCTTGCAGTGTGTAACCCAAATTTGCAATGGGGCCTGTAAAGGGGCTATTTAAACATGGCTGCCTGTGCACCAGAGGTCTGAGAACGTTCTGGGCAATTTGGTAGAATTTGCGTCATTTCATGTGGCTTAAATAAGGGTCAAAGTCAAGTTTAAGGACAATTTCTCTGATGAGCTGCACAGCTTTCAAAACTTTGTATGTGTTCCCTCAGCTGCAGTTGTCTTCTGTAAAGCTTGAAATTTTACTGATATAGTTGGCTTGTTGATTGAGTGACTGACTGGGTTTCTTTCGTGAGCAGCTGCGTCTGAATGCACGAGTGTGTTTGCACTTTACTTTCATCAAAATGCAGAAGCCATGGTCCAGATTCGAACCCGTGACCTTGCGCTCTGGGCTCAGCCAATGAAAGGCGTAGGAACTGCACTCCAGACTGGGTGACGATGAAATTTTTGCCAGATGAACAAACTTCCAACAGGGTATAGCAGCTGTCTTGTAATGGATTTACTCTAGCATTAATGTTCATTTTATCTTTTATCCATCTATAACTTCCAGCACTATATATAGGAAGCAATAGTGTTCAAACAAAGGATCTTTCAATCTGTAGCAAACATTTCGACATGCAGACTTCTCTTCATCAGGTCATTGGCTCCAGTCTGTGACATCTCTTCTTCGACCACTCTTGGTCATATTGTCTTCATCTTACTGTAAGCCTTTCTTGTCCGCAGCCAAGTATAACACGCATGGACAATCGGGAGCAAAAGATATGCGACGACCGATACCCAAAATTAGCTTAAAAGAATAAAACCGTTCAGGCAGCTAATTCTGTATATTGAAAATTTAGTTTCATCACATTTCATACACGTTCAGGATCATGACAAGCTTGCAGATTATGCTGAACAGATTGGAAATTTTCAGTTCTTCAGCGAGCTTTGTCAAGTTCACAAAGGGACATGTTCACATGTGAGAACTCTCCACAGCAACATCACATATGAAAACGGCTACTATTTTGTAGCTGGCATACTTGGGAAGCACCTGTGAAGCCATTTGACAAATATGCCTGATGTAAAACATTGTTAAAAACGATGAAGGAAAGGAACCCACTATGTGGCGATGTACTCACGCTGTGAGCAAACACCCAGCCATCTAACACCTAGCTCATCTTACTTCACACATATTATTCAAACTTGCAGCACAGGTCCAATCAGAAGTGTTTGAAGATGTATGCAACACTTTTCAAATATCACAATTTTTACCAGTGCAGTTGCTCTTGATGCACTATCTTGGCATGTACACACAGCGCATACATGCACTCAGAATTACTTGAGGTTTGTGAGCTGAAGTTGTTCTTACTTGAAGCCATTTTGTTCACAACACGCTGGTTGAAGAAAGGGATGTTGCTGGAGCTTCTAAAATCACTTGAACAAGTAAATCATGGAGGATGGAAGCGTCGATTTAGAAAAGCTGTCGACCTAATGAACCTGTTGAAGTGCCAAGTGCAACTTTGATGAATTGTTTTTCAGTTCTGCTAACAAGTATAATTGAGATAGACCCTTAGTGGCCGTGAGCTGCACATAAATTCTGTGTTTAATTATAGGAACGCAGTTGCACTGAGATGTGCACAGCTTTTGTTCTTTTTTCAGTATAAGATGTAATTATATGATTTGTGACCATTCGGTTGAATCAGTGTCCGCATTCATTGAGTGGTTGGTGCATGAGTAGGCTAGGGGGAGGGGAATGTAGGACCATACGTCAAGGGTTCTGTGGCACTATATTTAAATCTGATCGAACTGTCTCGAGGCCAAAATGTTTCAGAATACTTCACAAAAGACATGGATGAAAAGGTGTTAAATGTATCACTAAATCTAACTGCAAAGGAGAAGTATAGTGTTAATACATATTTAATGAATACATCAACGGGCACAGGTCTTGCAACATCAGAGAAAGGTGTTCATTTATTGGTTATTCTGTAGGCTTCTGCAGGCTGCAGAAGCCGGGAGCTACTGTAGTACTACATAGGATTAGGATGCATGATGGACGTTTTGTCATGAGGCATGTGAAAGCAGCGTACACATCGAGGTTCCTCCATGGCTCTGGCACTTTGTTGCTGAGTATGACGTCGTGAGTTCAATTCCCATCCTTGAGCAACTTGTGTTTCAACTGGGCTTGGGTGTAAATGTGCTTGTGTGCGAATGTGCTTGCGTGCCATTCCCTCGGTAGGTGTTCAAGAATGCCAGGTGTTCAAAACCTACCAGGAGCCCTCCTCTACATCATCTCTCATTGCGCACCTGTTGGTTTGAGCTGTCAAACCCCAGCAAAAAATTAGTCCAAATAATCTTTTCATAAACAGTGAAATGGTATAAGTGCCTGCGTGCCTTCTCGACTTTGTCCCCAACTGTCCTTGTTCTACACTGAAACTTTTGCTATTTATGTGTTACCAACTTGCCCAAAGGTACAACCTATTTAGGTAGTCTGTTGATAAAGCTCATTTATGAACAGTCATGCCTCGACTGTTTCTTTTAACAGTAATGTAGGCTGGTTAGCCAGTACGCAGGGCTCGGAGGTGGAATATTGTGACACTCGGGGTGCGTTACTGCCAGCAGGGTCTGCACTTCACAGGCTTATGCCAGCTTCTCTTCCGGGCAGCACACAATATTCAGGATGCTGCATAAATAAAGAAGGCATCTATAAATGTCATCTTCAGCCAAACCGTTAGCTTACTCGTGCCAATATCTCGGCACACAGGTAGAATTTCAAGGTGTGTATTTTGCTTAATGCTACAGTGTTTGCATGCGACGGCTCCCACCATGTCATCAGTCGGGTAATTGAGAATTCTACCGAGTACAAACAACCTCTCTATCTGGCTTTCATGGAATATGAAAAGGCATTTGATTCAGTAAAGGTACCAGCCGTCATTGAGGCATTGCATTATCAAGGAGTACACAGAGCATAGGTGAATATCATAGCAGACATTTACAAAGTCTCCAGAGCTACCTTAATTCTCCACAAAAAAAGTAAAAAAATACCTATCAAGAAAGGGGTCAAGGATAGAGACAACCTCTCCAACACTATTCACTACATGCTCGGGAGTATTCAAGCTGTTAGGGTGGGAAGGATTAGGAGTTAGGATCAACGGCAAATATCTCTGCAACCTTTAGTTTGCAGATGGCATTGTCCTGTTTAGCAACACCAGGAATGATCTGCATCAAATTATTGAGGACCTTATACCTGAGCCAAATGGGCACATTTCAAAGGCCCTTGAGTCGAAGGCCTTTGAAATTACCAAATTATGTTAAAGTCAAAGGAGTTGTGTTTCTGCCACTTGGCAGTTTTCAAAAGCCATTGAGAGTTTTACTTGTTTCACATTATGAACCAGTGGTGCAACGGTAACCATACCAAAGCTGCATGATAAAACAAGAAAAAAAATTTAATTCATAATTTGTAGCACAATCAGCTCATACGTAAATTATTTTTAACTTAGTGCTGATAGAACTTGCCGATAGTTTTTAGAGAACGTTCCGGCGACAGAAATTTTTTTCTCCTTATCAGAAAAAATGAACACTTGCTAAAAGCAGAAAAGAAACATTTTAAGAAGTTGATGTTTCTAGACCCATGTGGGTCTCGTACACAATGGAGTGAAACTACAGAATGCCGTCCTTTAAGTAGTGACAAGAATTTGCATGTTTCTTCTGACAAATTGCCACGTGTCCAGTTTAGTGTATGATCAGTAAATGGTACGTAGACGGATTCTAGTAAAAGGCAATCTAGATTCTAGATTTTTCGGTGGCAATGATTTGTGCTGGTTCCCAGTCTATAGTGCAGCCTGTGTCAGCAACATGTTCAGCCAGTGCGTTGTCTGAGACGCAGCGTAAAATTTCCCAATTCACCGATTTATGATGCCTTACAGTCTCTGCACTCTATCTCATAAACAACTCCCGAAAAATGTGTCCGTTCCAAATCATATTCTGTGCAAACAAGACTGCCCCTCAATTTACTTGAAGGCACATGTGCAATTTGAACAATATGATCTTTAAATATTCTTTCCAGCATTTTGCTTGTTCCAGGTGCGTATGGAATGGGCACATGCTTTTCTTTTTATTTTTCCAGGGCTTTGTCTCCCTATGTGAGGGCTAACTGGCATACTTATTTCCCCAGAAGTTGACAGGTGTAACCGCTGCCTGCGAGATCCTTCCTTATCCTCTGCAATTTTCTTTTTTCTGATAATTTTTCCCTGGGCACAGTCGAAATGCTCGGTTAAATAAGAGCGCCACCACGGTGTGCTTGTGGCCCATGGGTTGTTGCGAGTCGAAGCTGAGGTATCTGCCTGTGTGCATACGCTTCCAGTACTCAGACGTTCCAAAGCTGGCAGGTGTGTACTCCACAAGCAATGTCCAGGAATGCAGTACAACCATTGCCCTCCTCCTCCTCCAACATAAACTGAATGCTTGGTTGAATGGAGTTTAGGCTATCGATGAAAGGCAACGCGTCACGGTGGAGCACCACACCAAAACAGTCATCAACATGGCATACGGAGAACTTCGGCAGATGCCCAAATGTAGTCACAGCTGTGCTCTCTGGGGTTTCCAGGGCTATGTTGGCACAGGTAATTGAGACATGGCTGTGCCAAGAACTTGCATGTATATTCTTCATCATCATCAGCCTGTTTTATGTCCACTGTAGGATGAAGGCCTCTCCCTGTGATCTCCAATTACCCCTGTCCAGCACCAATCAATTCCAACTAGTGCCTGTGAGTTTCCTAATTCCATCACCCTACGTATTTTTCTGCCATTCCCGACTGTGCTTCCCTTTTCTTGGCATCCGTTCTGTAACTGGAATGGTCCACCGGTTATCTAACCTACGCATTACATGGTCTGCCCAGCTCCATTTTTTCCTCTTGATGTCAATTAGAATATCAGCTATCCTCGTTTGCTTTCTGATCAAGACTGCTCTCTTCCCGTCTCATAATGTTACGCCCAACATTCCTCGTTCGATCGCTCTTTGCACAGTTCTCAACTTTTTCTTGAGCTTCTTCGTCAACCTCCTAGTTTCTGCCCCATATGTTAGCACTGGTAGAATGCACTGATTGTAAACCTTTCTTTTCAATGCTAGTGGTCAGCTTCCAGTCAGGATCTGGAAGTGTCGGCCATATGCACTCCAACCCAATTATGAATTGAAGACAAAGTAGGTGTTGCTCAGGCAGACTCATTGTCTTTCATGATTTGCAATCAGTGTGTAGTATCTGTGCAAAATTATATTTATCTAGGTCAATTACTCACAAAGGACTCTGGTCACGAGTTGGAATGCATACAGCAGGCATTACCAAATCATGACTGGCAGCTTACCACTATCTTTGAAAAGAAAAGTGTACAATGATTCCATTCTACCAGTTCTTGTGGAAACTTGAAGGCTACCAAAGAATCCTGAGAAGAAGTTAGACTACAACAAGCAATGGAACGAGAAATGCTAGGCGTAATGTTAAGAGGCAAGAAGACAGTGATGTGGATTAGAGCAAATATATTCTAGTTGACATTAAGAGGCAGAGATGGAGCTGGGCAGGTCATGTAACGTGTCGGGCAGATAACCAGTGGTCTGCTAGAGCTATAGAGAATGATTACCAAGAGAAGGGAAGTGTAATCAATGACAAACAAAATCTTAGACAATGCGAAAAATCTAGTAAATTTGTAGGCATCGGATGGAATCGGCTAGCACAAGACAAGGGTAATTGGAGATCGCTGGGAAATGCCTTGGTGCTGCAGTGAACATAAAAATTGTCTGCTGCTGATGATGATAATGACCTGTGCATCATCAGTAGCAATGCCATACTAAAAGCTTTCTTTCAGCAAGGAAATGGTGGCGCCATCTGTAACTGTTGAAGACACACACTGGAGCGTCATTCATAGCGTAGTACTAATGGATGGCCTTTTACCACTAGTATGGGTTCTAGGACAAGCTTTGTTCTACATCTGTTAGCCCTTGACCCGCACATGATGAATTTATAAGGCAGCGTGTGTCATCTGTTTTAAGTGTGTTCGGTACATTCTTTACAGATATAGCGAGTATCATATTGAGAGAGCTCAAGACGATCAAACAGCAAAATGAACAAATCCTGGCAGCCCTTGGTGTAACCAACCAAAACGAGAATATGGAACTTGGCAAAATGAAGCTGCCTGTAGCTGACATAGACAGCCTGGATGCCTTGGAATTAAAGTTGGCAACAGATCCAGCCTTTCGGGCTTGCCTTGTAAGTACATGCTTCATATTATTCTCAATGGTGAGCAAGCAAGTCTGCACTGTGATCCTCTTTAACAGCCGGACTTGGGACATTGCGTGCTTGTTCCAACTAGGCCTCCAGCATTTAGCATACAGGATGCCGTACATAAAGAAGACACGTATATATGACTACTTTGGCTAAACCACTCCCTTATTCATGCCCGTACTTTGCATTTCGAAGCCTATTTTGTTTTTAAGTGGGTTTATATAGAGAGCCTGCCCTTTTTGTTCAGAATAATTTTGAAGTCCTTGTGTGTCATCTGCAGTGACGCCAGACATTAAATGGCAGTTCTACCAGCAAGAGAAAAAAAGCCATTTCAGTATATCGAGAGCCTATACCTCCTCTGTTAAACCTTTGTAGTGTACCATCTTTAAAGGTATGCTGCAATGTGATCACAAGGCCCCTCTAGTTTGCTATCCTGTTTTGGGAAAGGGTACTAAAAATGGGAGAGAAAAAAGGAGTACTTGCACGGAACTGGCTAACACTATGTTCGAGCACTGTCACACATTCTCTGTCAAAGTGTCACACAGCCATACAGTGATAGTTTTGTGACACAGAGGCCTATGTTATCATACAATGCACAAAACGAGAAGAAAGGGGGTTAACCGAGGGGCCCGATTTTATTAGTCATACCATAAGAAGCCAACAAACACTGACAATAACGAGGGTCTCGAATCCGGCAACATTGATGCCTTCAGGTAGCATGTGCGGGTTCATTGACCGGTTGCCTTCACCCAAAAAGATTACGTTCTCGTGGCGCCTACGGCAGAAAATATGTTCTGCATCCGCCGTCAAGTTTTGTGAGTGGTGGCACTGGCTAAAACTCCCAGGGTTCTACAAAAAGGAACATAAATACCCAAGAAAGTGGACAGGGAAACAGTGCCGCGGTAGCTCAATTGGTAGAGCATCGCACGCGAAATGCGAAGGTTGTGGGATTGTTCCCCACCTGCGACAAAAACACAAGTTTTTTCCCCTATGGTGTCCTTGGTGACACTGTTTGTTGGCTTCTTATGACATACAGTGCACAGTATCACGTAGCCATAGTCTGGTGCACAATCTGTTCTCTTTGAAGTAATACAGTAACACCTTCAGTCTCTCCACATCATCCCGTGTATAAGAGAACAGCAGTACCCTTGAAGCCGCTAGCGCTAATTTCAGTCAAAGCCAATGTTCACGAATCTTGAGATCAGAGAGTGGACAGTTGTCCAGCTTGAGAAGTGTGTAGGGGAGCACTACCCTTTGCTTGTTAGAACGAAGTCATTGATAGAGGAAGTGTGTGCTCATTTCTGTGCATATACACAAGTCTCAAGGCATAACAAACCATTCTGCAGAAGCCCATTAGGTGGAGGGAGGTTCATGAAAGGGAAAATTGTCATCCACCCAAATATAGCATAAAATAGCTCCTGAAACGGTTCGGGCAAATTTTGTAGGTGCGTAAAGTACAGCTAAAGTTTATCATTTGCACACAATTTGTGTGAAACTAATATTAGGAGAGCTATGGACGATTACAAGTTACCCTCCTCCATAGTGATGCATTTTCTCCTCAACTCGTTCGCTGAGTGATCGGGGCTGAGCTCTGCCTTCACTGGCTCCGCGTCATGGTGGCATGTCGTGTCATCGACTTCCGGTTCACTAGGAACGAGCATGCGAAGCCTCTCCAAACACTCTGCCAGCTGCTTGGCAGTCAACCCCAAGCGAGAGCTATCGAAGCAGCGTGCGTTACGAACATTCTGTCACAGCACCGAACGTGTCTGGCATTCCAGTAACCACAGGCGAGCTGGGCATTTCGACAGAATGGTGGAGGCATAAACTGAAGCTGATGAAGGAACTTTAACGTAGACATACGTGAGCTGCCTGATCAGTCTTCAGGGTCCAGCCACCTGCTGGCGCAGAGCTTAACCAACCAAACAAAGAGCTAATATTGCTCTAACAAAGTGTAAAACATCTTAAAAATTTACAAAAACAATGTGTAAACGATTACACTCCTGTGAAACATTTATACCAGCAGCAAAGAAGAATACATTTCGCTACTGCTACTGTATGTGGTTGAGCTCTGTGCCACCTGGTGGCTGCACCGTGCAGACCATTCACGTTTGCGCTTCTGCTCATCCCGTGAACGACACGGTCAAACGGCTGGCCCTGTTCCCTTGCGTTTGTTTTCCACCCTAATACCGGACTCGCAAAACACTATTGCGTTAGTAATCTTCCTGTGTGAAGTGACGGCCGTAAACGAGCAAAATCCTGGAGCCGATTGAATAGCGGCAGTCCGATGCGCTGCAGCCAGTCCCCTCGTCTGCTGCCTTTCAGAGGGACACAATGCCGCAGCTTGACATATTTCTAGTCGCTATGCTTGCAGTCCACAATGCAACAAAGTCGAATCATAGTGCTCGCGAAAATACTGAGACCAACTCTGACCGCAGAGCTCTCGTCAAAATGGAGCACATTGTAACACAAGCAGACGACGCTTTCTGTGTGCCGGAAGTGCCTAATTGTAGTGACTAGTGAGAACTCGTTCTTCTGCGCTTTCTTTCTGTTACTTTATTTTTATAGAAACAAATTAACTAACATTAGAACTATTAGGATCATCACTTGTTGACTATAAATCTGGAAGAATTATTGGTGACTTGCCGTGGGCAGCCAATCGGATAGCTTGCCCTACTGACGTCAATTGGGTGATTTACATCATGTGGGTAGGGGTGGCTGAAAATTCCGCCGAGCAGTGCACTGGGATCAGCAGCGATGTACATTTTTGAAACCTTATAATAAATTACACGCTTTATGTGGAGCACTTAGATGCGTCAATTAATGATCAGAAGGACCTACTCTAATGACTCAGTACGTTTGTACAACATCGTCAAAATCATTTCAGGGTCCCATGAAGCTACGAAGGAAACCCAAATGGGTTTCTTAGAAAGAAAGCTTCAATGTTGAAAGATTTGTCCTCATTCTGGGATCAAACCCAGGACCATGCAGTGTTGTTCTGGGGCAGTACATCTACCATCTGAGCTAATCAGGATACCAGTAGATCATAGAGCAAGGGCAGATTACTTGACAATGCGAAGAACAGGGACACTGAATATGGCATATCAGTTCTAGGAAGCCCGCAAGAAGGAGGAAAGTTCATGGAATGATCTCCTTCGTAGCTTCATTCTACGGTCAGGTGGATGGAAATTTTTTCTTTCAAGCCATAGGGCTTTCAGCTATTGGAATGCAAAATAAAAGTGGTGGAACCCATTTCACAATGGCCATCTACAGTAATGGGTTGGCATTGAATCAGTATAGCGACAGAATATATTGTCGCCATCGAAGCAAGTTGTGTATGAGGTCTGTACAGCGGTGGGAGACCGCTTTCACACTTCCCTAGAAACATTCGGTGCCATGAGACACCGCCGTCACAAAGCCTGCACTTGACCTCCGAAATGCATGTCGCGCCAGCACATGCGAACACTGAGAAACGCATCACGTGGCAACCAGGCTCCTCTCTCGTGCTTCTTTATGGACACAGTGCACCATCTAGTGGCACTGTCGAGAAGTCATCGTGTGGCCTCCAAGACGAGAGGCATGGCACACCGATGCCTGTGAATGCTGAGAATTGTTCCCTTACTTGCCACACACACACAGTGGCATATACTCAGTGGCTGAAGCTGGCGCGAGGTTAATCGAAGAGCAGCACATACCCAGCACATTCGTGGCACAGCTTGCTAATGTATTGAGGAGCCCTTGCAACATGGAGTCCATTACATTGGAGTACATTACATTGACTCAGCATTAAAGAAAACTTAAGAAACCTTTTTATCATTTCAGAGCGACACGTTCCAAGTGGCGCATACCTAATTACACAAGTTGGCATCAAATATGTTCAATAAGGAGTGGCACACACTCACTGGCACGTACGCACTGACCAAAGTTGGCATCAAAGAGGTTCATTGAAGACCAGCATGAACTGAGTGGCGCATAACCAGTCCTGCATCTACAGTGACCCATGTCGGCGTAATAGAGGTTCATTAAAGAGTGGGATGTATGAACACATTGCCACATACTCAGTAGCCCAAGCGATCTGCGATGTGGACAACGTGCACTTAGTGTCGGTAGCTTCGTATGCGCTGTTCTTTTGATGTTTAGTTCGCACTGATGCGAGAGACAGCGTGAAAGTCAATTCACTTGCTGCTGTTACCGCGCTTCTACTCCAACATTCTGACAGCTACTTTCTGCGGTCATTGAGCGAGATAAAATTACTTCGCGTAGCTGTCTACTAATTTGCTATCGCAATCGATGCTTCGCCTTTCGGGCAAAACTGTGACGAACTTTTTTTTGGAGGTTTGTCACTCGCTCTTTGCAATAATGTTGTTAGACATTGCGACCAAAGTTTCCAAAGTGAGGCGTTTTGGATATTATGGATGGAGTTTGGATAAAACTGACGTTTTTTGTCGGACTATCAGGGTCCATTGTAAGGAGAGCCGACTGTACCATCACAGTCATTCTATCGTCGTCATTCTAATATCGAAATCTGTGTCTCATTGTGCCATCGTCATCACACATTTGTTGTCGGACCGTTTTTGTTATGCTGTCATCGTCATGCTGTCCTTTTACAATTTTCATTACTTCAGTGAATGACCACTACAGATGGTAAATACTCAGAAATATGGTGGGTCACTACACTCTTCAAATGCTAACTGGATTGCCATCGATAGTCATTGTGAGATGAGTTCTGGCGAAATTGTTTTTCTACTGCTTCTCAGCCCGTGCCAGGCCTGATGCAGTGCTGATGCACCATCAGAAGTTTTCTATACCGCAGCATTCAAACAGAAAACTCATACTTGTAGGGGAAGTATGCATACCACAGTGAGATGGTGCAGAGAGGTGCAATTTGTTTGCATGCAGCTACAAGCTGGTGGCTGCACCATGGTGCAACTTTTTATTGCAGAAGCCATGCAAGAGAAAGAAAAGACTATGACAATAAAACTTTCTCCATATTCCAAAAGCATGCATATGAGCCCTTAATGCATGTGTCACCACATATCCTGTCACTACTGGACGATCGATTATGACAGTAAGTGAAAAGCTGGTCTTGCTACTGCACCTATGTGCTGGACCATGTGAGAAGTAGATGACGAAGCACTGTCCCTCATGATTCCCAAAATGCATCGCTGCAGCTACTTGGTGGCGCACACCACTTTTCAAAAAGGTCTATTCTTTGTAGTGCTATATAAATTCATACCAAGGAGGTTCAACTAAATATGTGTCCCTATGCTTGACATGACTCTCACAGTCTTAGTGTAAAAGCTGCGAAAGAATGTATTTATCTTGGCCAAGTAGTCACAATGCACCCTAGTCATGGGAGCGAAATTTGCAGAAAGATAAAAATGGGTGCAAGTGCATTCTGCAAGCACACTCAAGCCTTGAATGCACATTACTGTTTTCTGTCAGCAAAAAAAAAAAAAGTGCATAATTGCTCTATCTTACTAATACTAACTCATGGGGCCAAACCTTGGACAATATATATCAATGAAATTCAAGGGTTGCTAAAGACTCTATACTGGACCTCTATTGTGTAACAAGCTCGAATATAACAAAGCAAATCTACAAACTTTCTTCTCAATCTTTGAGCGTAACGAATGCTTACTTATGGAATGCTTACTTATATTGAATATGTGAAGCTATTTTTAGGTGTCGAGTGCGACTTCATTATTAACTAGATTCAGCTGCATAATATGATATGGATTAAAGAGAAAAAGTGATTCAGTGGTGTTCTAGATAAGGTTAAGAGGAAGGAGCAGAGTTGGGCAGGTCATGTGATAGATGTGGCAAATAACTGGTGGTCCATCAGAGTAATAGAATAGGTGCCAAGGGAAGACAATCTTACTAGAAGGTGGCAAGTGATTAGGCATGGAATTCGCAGGCATGGAATACAGTCAGCTGGGTAACTAAAGTCGGATAAAACAAAACAAGGTGAAGTAAAGATTGCTGGGAAAAGCCGTTGCCCTGGGCAGTGGACATAAAATAGGAATCATGACGGTGATGTTTCTAAATGTGCCTAGTGAATTATCCTTCATGAATCATTAGGGTTGTGCATCAAACAGTGCTTTCAGGTTTGCTCTGCTAATATGTTTTCCTTTGCTCTTTGTCGTGTATCTTTTTTTTTTTTTCAGACACACCGACTTTCACTTGTTGGAGGCTCCAATTTACGGGCGTTCGTAGCCAGTGTCCTTCGCTTCCTGTTCAGTGACGCCGTGGGGCAGCAGTTCAGCATGCTTGGGCAACGCAAGAAGAGAAGATTGAAAGATATGGTTATTTACAGCGTCATTGAACGTAAGTTTATATCCATGCAGCAGTCATTTTGAAGAAACAGCTACGCTACATTTCTCAAGTTTTCATGTTCAGTAGCACCTCGCTACAGTCGCCAACCAATATTTCAGATATATCAGGGACCACTTAAAAGTGTGAATTATTGCGAGTGCAAAGAAATGGATTCATCAGAAGTGTCTTTATTCCACAGATGACAAGCCAAGCTTTTCAGTACATTGCTGCATGCACGTATGCTTGCTTGCAACCTGTTCATTCTGTCGTAAGTGAGGAATGCAAGAAACAAACATGGCATGAAAGAAAAAGGGGGTGGATACGGGACATGTAAAATGTTGTGTACCACAGTTGCGTACACAGCAGCTGAAGGAGTCAAATGGTCAGTCTGTATTTCGGTCATTTTCATGCTGTCACTACAAATAGAGCATGGTCAATGTGTGCCCATGTAACTAAATAGAGGTTGACTACAATATGCTGTTGGCCGAATGAATATCTGACACTTTGCTCGCTTCATCACAGGCCACGTGGGCACCGACATCGAGGGTAGTGTTGGCGCCATCATGAGCCACTTAGTATTTCTGAGCGACAAGGATTTCCAACACCGTGCAACAAAATCACCCGCAACTGTGTTGCAACTTAACTGGATGCAAATACTGGATGTGCGGAACATGCATGACAAATATGCAAAAGCATCCTTGATAACTTAGCGGCTTGTCTCATAGTCTGGGTGCAGTTCATCACTATTGGTCTCGAGCTCCACCACTGGAAAAGCTGGCGCCACCGTCGGCTTGACGTGCTATTAGGGATCACGGGGACATAGCGGACGCGTCGGCTGCGAGCTGAAAACAAAAGTTTAAATTCCCTTGTATGCTGTGGTCCTCATTTAGTGGCGAGATTTTTCCGCTTCGAGTGTCTCCTTTACAACACTTGAAAGCACTACAATAGGTAGTGGCGCGCAGCATGGTAGGCTACTGCTCAGTGCCGCAGTGCCGGACGTACGCAACGGAGCCCAGTGTCAGCCTTATTCACACGTAGCCAGAGGTCAAGCTGCGTGAAGCTTGGCTCGCGAAACATAAAACCGGCCAACAGTCATCGGCTACAACTCGGGTATGCAGCAAGCACAGACACAAGGAATATTTCTGCTACGGCGCCCAGTCTGCGATGTTCTGAAAACACGCACTGAGACGCTCGCCCGAGTCCGCTACCCGACTGATGTGATGACGGTTTGGTCGACGAACTTGTCGATGCTATAGATACTGGCAAGTTCAGTGGAGTTCTCTCATTTCGAAAGTACTTACAGAAATGTCCGGGAGAGCTCGCGCGTGGTGTTTTCTGTGAGCGCTGACAGCAAAACCTATGAGGAGCGCGCCGCGTGATCCCTCATACTACGCCAGCGAGGCGCTTCCCATAGATGGTGACTCCGTAAGTCCTCGCCGCCAATACTAGATCAACTAAGCCATAGCCATCCATAGTAGTAGCATCCTTCAATACTTTCAGTTTTGAGGTGCCACTAGCAACGTATCAAAACAAAAACACTGCTCTTTCTACTCGTCAAAGTGGCCCAATCAGCCTACAAATGCGCAGGTGGAGTCCAAATTATCGAACAACACACTGTAAGTCATGCATATTGGGACTTATATTACACCTTATATATTACATGGGGTGAGTGACAGTGATGCTAGCTGTTCGAACAGTCCAGCACGACCTGCATGACACCAGTGTTTAAATGAAAAGTTGGCACCTGTGATGTTCAGAAGACACTAATGAGGAATACAGTCAACTTCCATTTGCTAAATCCTGACGGCAGCAAGGAAATTGAGCGAATTATTCGGCGGGTCAAATTAAACAAGATGCAGGAAAAAAACTCCAAAACACACCGCTGATTTATTTGGCAGTATTTCCCCGATTCTATCACACCTCCAAATCAAACATGTGCCCAATGTACAACAATAACGTAGGCATGAAATTGCAGCTCCTAAACAAAGTATAAATCTAATGCGCATCTGACTTTTTAGCAAAACTAGGCAAGGGTCTAATACTAATATGTGTTGCACAACATCAGTTACTTAGAGTCAGCTTTGCCGCTACAAAGGAGTGTATTGCGGCAAAGCATACAAACGTCGTGAAGGCTGTTTTGGTATTGTGTCCGACTGCACTGTGCAGGCAATTTTAGGCTCAGTTTTCTTGAAAGAGAAAAAAAGAGGCACGTGTTAGAATCGGATAAGTACCATAATCAGACATTGTGAGTTACGGTTATTGCTTAAATTCGAGGGCAGGCCGAAAATGAGTGTTTTTGACGTGAAGTTCACGTGTGTTCAACACATTCACTGTTCCTTAAGCTCTGCCGAGACAGCCGGTGCCACTAAAGGTATTGGGGTCACCACCTGGGTCAGGCACGTGCATACTGACTGGTCAAGTTCAAATTATCCGGCAAAGGCTAATCTTAGGATAGAAGTAACAAAAACTTGGGCCCATAGAAATACGGCCAGCATTAACTAGAGTCGAATTAGCAGAAGTCTACCGTGTTAAGGTATGTATTAGTAAATTTTCTTCTGTAATACCAGTAAAAAAAGACACCTTTTACCCGGAAAGGAGGCTTCATAAACCATAAAAGACGAGAACAAAAAACAAGACAGTTGGCGACACTGTTCTCAAATTCCCGTACCAGCGTATCCTGGAACCTTAGATTTAAACAGCATTAACTTAGATATAGTTACACATTCATTGGTGAAAAAAAACTGCATTCTAAAGAAATCAAAGACTTGAACTACCATTTTTCAGACTTCTTCAATGCCAAGATTCCTTAGGTAAGAGAATATGCATTGAAATTTGCGGCTTCAGTGACAAGCAGGTGCTAAGACTTTGGCACTAAACTTTCAGAGAGGCTTAAGCCCTTTTTACTCTTCTAGAACTCCTTCCTCTCTTTTTTTCTTTTTTTAGGGGGGGGGGGGTAGAAAATTAGGGGCAATAAATTTTTAAAATAATTTACCAGTTTCAAGCTGACTGCGTGTTGCTCTATAGTATACCTTTAAGAGTTTCTTTGTTATTATATTGCATTGAAAGCATACGTATGGGTACCTGCTAAGTTTCTTTAATACAAATTGAATGTGAATGCTTAGCCTTGATTATCGGATAATGAAATGGAAATACATGCATTTCTTTCCAATGTATCATTTCATTTTAAATTGTGCAAGTATTTCAGTTCTTTTGGCAAGGTGAGCAAGTAAGCAATTACTGTAAAAGATTATTCCTTTGATCCTTGTTACTTCTGCAAATTTAGTCAACAAGTGCAATCTGGCTTTGCATTACTCTATGGCATGGGACGCTGGCCAACACTGAGGCATTCACTGACCCCTCCTTTTGCCACACAGCGCACTCCTTGCATGGCAAGCTGTGGGAGTGCACCTAAAGCCCCTTGATAATTTGAAAGTAGCGACACTCCTCCTCACGGCACTTTCCTCCTCGATTCTCCTCACCCGCCGGCTGCGCACGGCACGCTTTTCCTCCTGGGCTCCTACGGACGGGCCGCAGGATTCTATAGAGGCGTGCTATTTTGGGCCAGTTGCACGCCCCATTGGGGTTGAAAATTTTGAGAAATGCTAATAACAGCATTGATAATGCTGGTGGCAACATTTGTGAGGAGGTTGGTTTTTCTTAAAGCCATATGAACGGGGTATACCGATGTAAAGGGAGCTTTGAGGCGAGTTCTGTACTCCAGACAATTTTTCTGCCACATGATCAGATGCTTTACTTCGTGCGTCTGATCTAGTATTGCTTGCGACACATCCCTTTGTGTGTGGCTTATTAAGCGAAAGCCTTAGACCCCTGTTTCAAGGTTCTGTTGTGAGCTACAGAAAATATCACGTGACCGAAGGAAGGCGGAAAGCGAACCAAAGCATGTGCAGCCTCGTAATGAGATGATTAATGATTAGCAAAGTAATGATTGATTAGTGATTGGATTAAGATGAATTCGGGTGTATTAAGGTGGATTAAAGTCGATAAAGGTGCATTAGGGTAAATGAAGGTGAATTAAGGTGCATAAAGGAGGACTAGGTTGGATTAGGGCCGATGAATGGATTAGAGTGGATGAAGGTGCGTTGAGGTGCATTAAGGACAATTATAGTGGATTAGGGTGGATTTAAGTGCATGAAGAAGGATAAGGGTGGATAAAGAAGGATTAAGGAGGATTATGGTAGGCTAGGGCAAATTAAAAGGAATGAAGGAGCATTAGGGTGGATTAAGGAGGATTTGGGTGGACTAAGGTAGATGAATGTGGATTCGGGTGGATTAAAGTGAAATAAGGACGATTATAGTGGATTAGGGTGGATTAAAGTGAATGAGGGAGCATTACGGTTGATTAAGAAGGATTAAAGTGCACTAAAGGGGGTTAGAGTAGATTAAGGTCGATGAAGGTGGAATAGGGTGCATTAAGGAGGACTTTCGTGGATTATGGTGGATTAAAGTGAATGAAGGAGGATTAAGGTCAATGAATGTGGATTCGGTGGATTAATGTGCATTAGGAGGATTATGGTAGACTAATCGGTCTTAATACTCAATGAACCCTAATTCACTTAGTCCACCCTAATCCACCTTAATGGTCCTTCATCCACCTTAATACTCCCAATCCACCTTAATAAAACCTAATAAACCTACATCGCCCCTAATGCACCTTAGCCTACCCTATACGGTCTCAATCCTCCTTTATCAACCCTAATCTATTGTAATCCGCCTTTATCCACCTTAATCCTTATTCATGCACCTTAATCCAACTTAACCCTGCTTAATAGTCCTAATCTACCTTAGTACACCCTAATCCACCTCTATCAAACCTAATCTACCCTAACCCATCCTAATCGGTCTTAATCCTCCTTTATCAACCCTAATTCATCTTATTCGACCTGAATCTTCCTTTATCCACCTTAATCCTCCCTAATCCTTGTTCATGCACCCTAATCAGTCTTAATAACCTTTCATCAACCCTTCCTCTTAATCCACCTTAATCTGCCTTAATCCTCCACCACCTACCTTAATCTTTATTCATGCATCTTAATCCTTTGTCATACACTCTAATCAACCTTAATCCTCCCTAATCCACCTTATGTTAATCACTAATAATTCATTAATTAACTTGGGTAATCATTCTCTTATACAGGGGTGGACATGCTTTGGGTCACCTCTGGCATCCTTGGGTCACGTGATACTTCCAGTTTACAATGCGACCTTGAAACATAAAGATCTAAAGGCTTTCGCCATAAAACTTAAAGAAAAACTCAATGTTGACTAGCTAACGCTCATCCCCTGCAATACCACGGGTATACTTGCCACTAATTTTTTTAGGCCGCGAAGCAGAACCTATATAATGCTTCACTTATGACTGAGTAACAACAGTTAGCGACATGCGAATATTAAGCATACTAAGGACAACCGCAACAAAAACGCTGGTGAGCAGGCCGGAATGAAAAAAAAAAAATCAGCATTACGAGATGCTTTGCTACGAGCTATAAGAAAGACGCCTCAGCTCGCAAACAATGCTGTTCTTTCACGGAACAAAGTTATTTCGGCCAATGTCATGCAGCCACTGCGTCCTGCGCAAGCCGTCATGCTTTCCTTGTGGTATCATAAAAACGGCATAACCATCTTCAGGCTTCTTGCTGCAGTTATATGTGCAACAGCTAGGCACAACGCTAGTGCATAGAGCAGGAAACGCAGGGTACAACGTTCGCTACGTCGAGCTAAAACGCCAAGCCAGCCGTGGTCAGGAGGAAAATGGTGCGAACGAAAAAGAAAAACACAAGCAAAACTCAAGATCCGCGCGTTTCCAAGGGCAACGGCAGGGAGACCAATCGTCGTGCAGAAAAACGGGGGCAAAACTGGTTGCTGCGGAGGAACACGCAAGGGGCAAGGAGGAGGCGAGGCAAAAAAAAAAAGGTCGGGTAGAAATCAAGGCGGGGGGGTTGTTTCCTGGCAGCCCAATGCTCAGAATTTTCCTGTAACTTTTACAAACTGTCAAACACAAGCAGTTGTCCCCTTTGGACACAAACCTTCTATTTAAACAAGTGAAACCACTCACAAGAATGTGTAATGGCAAATAGAGCTGCTTGCAAATCAGTGATGAGCTCAACTCTAGAAGTCCTCATTGTCGGGCATTATTAGTACATTTACAAGAAACCACATTAACCAAAACAGAAAACACTGAATACAGTTTGGGCAATCCCTTTGCTTTGTTCTGACCATTTCTTTAACAAAGGAAAATAAAGTACAAGAAGTAGTCCACTTGAGCATGCTTCGCAGGAGGTGTGATGCTTTTCCTTATCTTGCAAGCGCTTTTTGGCATACGTTTGTCATGTGCATTAGGAGCATTTCTGTGTCCATCCTAGACCTGCTGGGCTTTCAGTCCTTGCCTTTTGTCGTCCTATATTACTGGTTCTCAACATATGCTCTTGCAACAAAATTGACGACATTATATCATTCAATGGACGTAATGTAGTTGGACAAACATTTTCTCAATGTCACTGCTACTGTTCGCACTGTTGAGCAACATCAGCGCTGCGTTTATTCGCTCCTTAGCACATTACCGCCATTTACAATCTATCCTACTTACAACAATACTCAAGGGCTAAGAAAATCCCATTGGTATAATTGGGTAATGCGGGAAAAAAAAGCAGAGGGGACAAACATTCAAGCGTTTTATTGAGTGCTAAGGTAAGAAATGAGGCGTGTACCATATTTATGTATTATATCATGATGTAACCTAACCACTTTCTCACAAAAGCTGGGCAGCATTCGTTATTTCTTTAACACCTGCATTCATATTATTTCAAGAAAGGCAGTCTTCAGACAGAAATCGAGGAGGAACCAAGTTTATACTAATTTCCATAGGCTTTGTTCGGGGTGAAAAAACCTGGCATTTTTGGGTTTTACTCCTAAAACAATGCACCCACATCATGCACCACTATGACGACTTCTCATAAAGTAATAGTCGAAACATACATAGGAAGTGCTCTTATACAGCGAAACTGCATCCGAGAGGTCTACAAAGTTTTGTTGCATGTCAGTAGTGGCAACACTCGGCGGTGCGGTCAGTATCAGGAGGTGCAGAGCCGTTGCACAGAGCTGAGCCAGCATAGTTGAGCTGCCACAGCAAACAGGCACATGCAGCAGTTATAGCAAAGAGCACAGCAATACTGAGGTCTCATATAGTGAAATGATTGAAAAGGATCAGGTATATAGTGATGAGTTTCAAATGTCCTGGGTAAATTTTCGACTTGGGATTTGGACAGTCAAATCAGACCACTAGGACTTCAGAGGAGTGCAAAAATTCCCTTGTGCAGTTTCACCCTTTTTGATGTGCGAGCTACTAGTATTGGCATGCGTCTGTAGAGGTCAGGGCAGGTTTAGGGAAGGGGCTGTTTTCTTTCTTTTATTTTACGCGAGGCATCTGGCTGACTCACTGCTGGTGAAATAGTGTAGCCAGGAGGTGTGGTTTGTTGTGTAGGCTTGTGTCCGAGAATAAACTCACATTTCTCAGGCTGCTGTTGCCATTGGACTGTAAAGGTTGCAGGCCCGGGCTGTCCCCGTTTGTGAACAGTTTCATCTTGGTGACATATTCTGAAAGGGGCAGGCACGCATTTGGTCTCAAATTTTGCTTAATCTTTTGTCAACACTCTTCCTCTAAAGGGGCTCGGGAGGCTATTAGAACCGAGCTGTATCCCACATGTGCAATCTACACCTTGCTACCAATGTCAAAATCTCGGTTAACTCACTTAAAAACCGTGGAAGTGGCAAAAGTGACCATCTTCTCATGTTCCTTGTTGTAGAAAATCATTTTTGTTGGCGTGAGCACATGTGAAGGTGTAACACCATATTTAGGTTGGCATTTTGATTCTGCACCCCAGATTTTCATGTCAACCTGCACTAATCCAAACACACTGCGGGTATGTCCATAGTCTCATTTTTATGAATAAGTGCTAGAAAATATCCTTGTTCCACATACTACTTCCATTTAATTTTTTTCCGCGTTAGAATTGTCTGGGACCATTTAGCAATGTTCTTGCATCCAAGAAGGTGTCTGAAGCATATATGTAGTACTGTTTAGGGCAGTCTACAATAAATTACAGATGTTGAACTTCATACTTCACTGGTGCTTTTCTCTTCTGAAACAATGCGACAGTCTAGGTCAAAGCAGTGTCGATTCTTGCGAAAGCTGATGGCAATGTCGTGCTTAACCTACTTCCATACCCGCACGGTGGCTTAGCAGCTGCGGTGTTCCGCTGCTAAGTAGGAGGTCGCGGGATCGAATTCCGGCTGCAGCAGCCACATTTTGACGGCGGCAAAATGCAAAAACATCCATGTCGCATGCATTGGGCACACGTTAAACAACCCGCGGTGTTCAAGATGGATCCAGAGTCCCCCACTACGCCCCGCCTCATAATCAAATCCTGGCATGTAAATCATGGCATGTAAAACCCCAGAATTTAATTCAGTTCAAACTACTTCCGTGCAGTTTACGATGGATCTGACTTTATATTCGGGATAAAGTATTAAATAGTTGCTTCAAAATTAACTTTGAAAAGTATGAAAGGGAAAGCATCCAAATGGGTACCAAAGGACCTAAGAGGTTATACGGTAGTGGACAAAAAGATGTGACATATTGCCTTTGGGTCCTATGGGCTAATGTGCTCGGAATGTTGCAGCTGCGTTGTGCCAGACCGCTAGACTTGGGCAAGTCTCTTGGAACGTGCATTGCCGTCATGCTTCATTCACCCTGCACAGCCCTCCCACCGTGTACATAACTTGCGTATCCCAAGAACAACTACAAGGAAACCATAACGTCAGCCTGTAGTGAAAATATGTGCATTCTCGTAAGAGAATATTGTCATGTTGCAGCGGCGGTGAAGAAAGGCCAATGTCAAAACAGTGAGTCACGAATTTAACTTTATTGGGCGAGCTTGCACCCAGCAAAACAAGTAACACTTAATCATGATGAGAGCAAAATCAGCAGTCATTGAGCCTGCTCGGAGGATCACAAGCATCGGCAATTTATACATGGTTCAATGAACCTTTCAGTGTAATCGCTGGTTCTCATGTAAGTTCCAGAATGTACGCCACCATTTGCGTCGCGTAGAGACTCTGATTACATAAGGCTAGGCAACAACATAGGCAACAGATAGAACCTGCGATAACATTTGGGAAATTTCAAATATAGAAAGGTGCATCTGGCACTGAGTGATAACTTGTAACATTTGTTAGCCTGTCAAAGGTGGTCATCGGGAAAGATAAATAACTAAACGTGGCAATATGGCAATATGCCATACACGGCACCAACATTTTGAGCAATTTAACTCACAGAACCTATTTGCAAAACAGATCTCTTTGTTCACTGTTTGATATTATATGTGTTCCTGAAAACGTTCACATTCACAGTGCTGCACCCGTTTCTGAAAAATTTAGATCCGTTCAATCTTTTTGTGTTATATCTACACCTTATTAGTGATTGCTCTGTGGTGGTTCATTTTTCAGCAAATATGAGGATCACTGAAGTATTGCTTCTGTCTTCTATAGTATTCATAACATTGTGGCACTGTAGCCATTGCGTACATGTGAATCACGTTCATTCAGCTAAAACATGTATAGTACTGATGACATAATTTGTTGCTTGTCACTTTGGTTTTGTTAGCTGTGTCAGATTCTGGAATGTTGTATAATGTTAAAATGCCCCTTTTGAAGAATTCGTGTAAGCTCCCCATCCCCTCAGTGCATGCAATGCTTAATAATTCTTGATGCTCCAACATGCAAGACTCAGTAGGCGATCCAATGTTTCAGAGGCCATTAGGAGCAACTGTGCATATGACAATGCAACATCCTATGCCATTCGGGATGCGGCGGGATCCTGGCTCAAGAACTGTACCGCGAGGATGATGACTGCTAAAAAGTAATTCTTATGCATGTTATCAATGTCGCTTAGTTTTTGAGAAGGGAATGGAAAGAAAAATAGTAAGTAGCATCACATGATGAAAGCGAAGCCAAGAATAAGTTGGCCCAACGCATGTTCATGTCGGTTCCTATGACAGTAGAAATAACTGTTCTTACGGAAATTTTTCTTCATCTTCACACTCGCGCTCCATCGAGACAAAGCGGATGCTCTTTAAAAATGAAATGCAACGACTCACAGCAATATTTATTCCAGTTATTATACTGTTAATGAGCAAGCATAGTCCCTGTGGTTTAATGCTAACTGAAAACGCCTAATTAATAAGCAAAAACTACAGTCAAACCCACTTATAACAATATTCATGTGCCACGAAAATTGCATTGTTATACCTGATAATTATTATAACCGGGCTGCATGAAAAAAAAACAAAGAGAAAAAACTCGCCGTCCTGGCCCTGCAAAAGTGAATGACCAACGAAGCTGTCGAAAACCACCGCTACAACTTCTTAGGGTGGTAGGCAATGTTTTATGGCTTTAGAGTAATGGTAGTGGTGCTCTTTTAGCATAATGGTATGAACAGGAGTAATCATAACTTTGACAGTGCACCACCGTCCATAGCAGTGCTGCAACAACATTGAAGGCAGTTGCTGGGCTGGTAATTTTATACACGAAAGGCTAGGGACGTCATGCCCCATGCCGCAAGCTGGCATCACCGCACCAGCTTGCGCAGCAGTAATCTTTACAGGGAACTATATGCGGGGAGTGCTACATGCTTCGCAATGCTATCACGAGCACCTTATCGATTATGTGGTTCGGATGCTTGTTTTGGAGCTTGCTCTGTATGTTGTATGCATGATTCAAAAGAATGTATGCACTGTTAACTGCACTTTGCTGAGTGTTTGAAGCCTCTGCCTTACAAGGGTATGAGCCACTGCATTTTTTGTTTGCTTAGTGGGCTTTGAGCCATTGGTGTTGACAATTTTTGACGTGCTGTTCTGTATGTTGTATGCGTGATTGCACAGAATGTAACCACTGTTACATTGCTGAGTGCTTGTAGCCTCTACTTTACGGGGCTATGAGCCTTTCCATTTTTTGCTTGATTATGGGGGTATAAGCCATTGATGATGATAGTTTTCTGTCGACAGACGTGAAGGAGTCCCAAGATCGCAGCCGTATACAGATTCATTCTAATATACAGGGGGTTGTCCGAGTTGTTGTGAGAAAACTATAAGGGTGGGGATGCCAGTGCTGCTCCCCACCATCTCCCTCCATCTGGCTGCTGATTGTGCTCACTTGTTTAACTGTTTAACTCTGTTTCCTGCACACTCCGAGCGCTTTTAACAAGCCATGGGGGTCAGCGTTCAAGAATGTCACTGCTGTAACGAGTGCAGAGAGGGATCACAGGCGGCAAGCGACATGTGAGCTTCACCAGGGCATGGCTTTTGTGGCACCAAAAGGGGCCTTCTAAAATATGCAAGAAGGTTTACGCAGCAGCCTGTCAGCTTGAGAAATGTAGAAGAAATGCTGGGGTGAGATTGCCGCAAGCATCTTGCCACGTACTTCTCAGGAGCTTGCACTAGAAAACCCGATGTCCACCAACCTTGCTCGCTTTACACGAAGTTAGCTTTCATCCTTATCCAAGGCATCCTGGTGCTCCACATAGTTCGGCGGAAGGTCGCTTGCAAAAACAGAGCCCCAGAGGGACTGAATCTTGTGCAAGGCCTCCAGCGAGGACAATTTTGAGGCAGCCTGACCTATGGCATCTTCGCTACCAGTGTCGCCATCTGATGCAAATTAGTTTGCGAAAATTGCCTCATCGGTCGGAAGCACTTCGTTTCCAAGTCTATAGCGGCGCACTTTCTTTTCACCACCAACGTCGTGCATCAGCCATCTTCTGTTTCGGCGATGAGTCAAACGAGGATGAGAAACCACATGGCCAGGATCGACTTCAACACAACCAACAAAGACAAGCACAAGTAACTTATTCTATTGGCAGAACTGTGCAGAGTGAGGGGCCAGTGAGCAATCTAGGAGCAGCGCAGCGCAGTGGCGCAGTCCATTCCTGTTCGGAGGGGTGGAAGGGCAACGGGAGAGGTGCGCGGCTGCCGTCGGGGCTGTGGGTGATCGTGCAGCAGATTGAATTTCTCTTTTTCATTTTTTTTTCTTTTTCCACGGATCTTCAATTTCATCCCCTTTTGGCAAGGACACCCAGCAGACTTCAATGTTATTACCGATAATCTGGCATGGGGGCATTTTAGTAAGTGGGTTATTTCACCATCGAAAACCTACAAAAGTTGACAGTGCAGCAGGTTCTAATTTTTATAAACAATATGTTGTTAAAATTGGTATCGTTATAAGTGGGTTCGACTTTATTAATTTCTACGAAACATCTTAAATACAACTTCACATGCACTAAATACTACTCTGCCGTAAACGAGTACATCGCATTAATTATGCAAGCCAAAAATAACATTTACTATAACACTCTATCATCTATGCTACAGGAATCCCAAATGGTTTTAGAAAACCATTAAACCTGAGGACACAAGCATAATTTCCTTATGTAATACTAAGTTTTGCCCTACCTAAATATCAGATACTATGTTATGCTCTGTCTTCACCCACAAATCTACTCAGAACCTTTCTTTTTTTGCCATCCTGTGTGCATTCCCTCGCGTGCTGTATTATCTTTTGCCCGATTAGTATTGCTAATGCCATTGATAACCTAAAGAAATTGTTATCAGCTGTAATTGACAGTATAAATGCTAAAGTACTGAAAAACACTAAAATATAACTAGTTTCATTTTGTCACTCAATAGAGGTTCAGTTCCCGTTGACTGGCCAATTGGGAAGGTCATTCTTGTATTTAAGAAAGGTAACTGGACATCACCAGTTAATTGTCACCCCCATATCCACCACCACACTCTAAGAAAAGTTTACACCCTTTGGAGTGTATATTTGCCACACAACAATAATCGTCATCTGTCTTGCCTGCATTTCCTTTCTTGAAAACGCTGCGCTCGTTATTTTCCTGTCGGGATTCTATGTCATGCTGATAACGTGCATGACATTTGTTACTGGAAAGTACTGGGCTCCCCGCGTTAAAGAAAAGAAATTTGCAGGCAAGACAGATGACGATTATTGTTGTGCGGCAAATATACAGGGTGCAACAGTTTTTAGAGTGCAATGTGCGCTGCAAAATAATGGAGAGTATTGCACATTCTGAAGTAATGCATTCTGTCTTCTAACAACTTTTGTCACCCAAGTAAGCATGGCCTGCTATTTTACTTCATGAAATTCACTCGTTTCTTGATTTTGAAAAGACACTTGATAATGTTCCTCACCGTCACTTATTGCTCAAGCTATCATGTCTTAGACCTGCCTGTGTTCAACTAGACTTTCAACTCTTTAGCTGATGGCCAGCAGGTTTTTGTTGCTAATTCTTATAGGTCTCCTGTCTCTTGTGTAGCCCCTGGCTTTTCCCAATGTACTGCACTAGGCCCTCCTCCTCTTTTCAATTCATATTAATGACCTGCCGCTCAATATCAATTCTAACATAAGACTTTTTGCCAACGGCTTTGTTCTACGCAGCCCGTGGTTCAACCGTCTCAGTCTTTCCCACTTGAAGAATGATTTTAAAATACAGGACTGCTGCAGCAACTAGTTAATGTCCATCAATATTAACAAGACCTTCGTAATGTCTTTTCACTGGCATCATTGTTACACAGCCTCCACTTACACACTCCCATAAAGTTCTTTTAACCACGACTAACACCATTAAATATGTTGGTACAGCCAAACCTTGCTATAATGAAATAATATATGTAACTAAGTAAAATTCCCCTCAATATCCTCATTGAGGTTCATATTGCAGTACATACAGTAATGGATATAACGAAGCAATGAATATAGCAAAGTGATTCTGGCTTCCCCTTCAACTTCATTGTAACAAGGTTTTCCTGTGATATAACATGGTCGCAACATGTTGTCAACATTACTAATTCTGCTAATTGAGTCCTGCGTTACCTTCATCGTAACCTAGCATTGGCAACCACCACCACAAAACTAATCGCTTGTAAAACACTTGTTAGACCTAAACTTGACTTTGCTAATGCCACTTTTATGAATCATCAAACTAACCTTACAAATATGCTTGAATCCGGTCACAACCATGCTTTCATATTCATTAACTTTAATTACTCTAACAACATTAGTTTATCTGCAATAAAATCTCAACTTGACGTTCATCCTATTGCCTGCCATTGTAAAATTGCACGTCTGTGTCTTTATCATGAATTTTTCTATTCCTTGTCATCAGGAGATATGTATTCATCAGACTAGACTCCATTTCCAATCAAATTCTGTATGTTGCAAATGAAACCGTACAAAGACCTTCCAGTGGTTCTTTTTCTACATATGGTAGAGGGCTGGGACTACCTTCCCACACACATTGCCATGTTAACAGATCATACCCAATTTAACATTTTAAATGAGAACTGCAATGTTCATTGCCCACCCCTCATGTAAATATGTCCCTCTGGGACCCTTGAGGTATGAGTGAAAATAATAGTGTCTTCCAACTCCACACTGACAGCACGCTGTTCTGGAAAAACAACATGCACGACTGCAATGTGCGGTTGCCACACACGCATCTAGTGATGTGGATGACGAATGTTTATGTTGAGATGGGAATCGAACAGCACAAATGACGGGACACAGTGAAGACAACACTGACCAGCAACCAGTGTTAATTGCATATCAACTGCATTGCTATAGAAGAGAATCTGTGCAGAGATCATAAGAACATCAATTCATCAATTGCCACAGTTTTGTCAACATGCTATCACACATTCGATGAGTAGCATATTTCACTACAATGTACAGATATAGAAGTCACGTGAAGACAAGAACTGCCATGTTGGTATATGTGAAAAGCTTCATTAAGTCTAATGGGCACGTTGCTCTTTGTAGCATTCCAAAAACACGCAGTCTTCAAGATATCTCTCACAACCACGTTTTTTACAATGTTCTGCCAAATGACTGGCAGCTGACCCCATTGCAATCAATGACTGCAATATGTTGCAACAAACTACTGAAGTGGCACAAGCATATTGGGAGAAAATGCACACAGAGTGTTTGGCAAGGCACCCACCAAGATGGCAAGATGAACAAGGTGTACATTGATGTAAATCTGCTGGGAATCAAGCGCACTGGGTCAAGTACACTGAGCGCAGGCTCACATGTCTGGTTGACCTTTAGAGGCTTGCAAAAGAGTAAAAAGGTTAAGGGGGTGGTTTCATGGAGTGTTGGGTTGCAAAGGCTGGCTCACATTACGTCATGTCCCTGGTTCATAGGCCTGGGTATGTATGGAGCATAGGCCTGTGTAGTTGGTCTTTTATGTGCTCTTAGTAAGCGCGATTAAACTATGGTTAAAGTAATCAGTTAATTTTTCTGATAAGGATTGTGGAAATTACAAGGTGGGAGATCTAGGTAATAAAAATTTTCCATCGTCCTTGATGTAGCAAAACACTCCAAAAGCACTCATTTCAATGTCAGCAAACTTCAAGGTCGATAAAAAAAGTGTGCATGCTTGCGCTTGGGAATAACACACTGACATGAACAAATTGCTCTATGACTGGCACCTGTGGGCTGTCACGCAGCTCTACGACATCGTAGAGGAGAAAGAATAGACAAAGCCTTGAAAGCCACAGGAGCAAGTGACCAATCGTCTACGCAAGATGATGGGTGCTCCCTCCTGCATGCAGCGGAATATCATTTGGCTCACTTGTTCACGGCAGCATGGTCTGCAGATCACAAATATTTCCTTGTCAAGTGTTGCAGTGTACCTTTATTGCTAGCTTTTTATTTTTCTATGTAGCTTGTGAATTTGATGGAAAATAAGAGAATTTTTAAGTAATAATTTGTTCTCAACTGTGCTAGAAAACTTTGTAATCAATCTTTTTTTCTTAACTTCCAGGAAACTTGGCGAAGATCCCAATGACTCAAGCTCCTGTGACTAAGCATTCAGAGTAGCAACTCAATTTTTTTTATCATCTGCTCTCAAAGTTATGGCTGTGCTAGCTCAGAGTTTTGACAGCACACTTTCACACAATTTTTTATTGAGGCAAATTCGTCCATGCATTTTCATGCATTTCGTTTCATAAGAGCCCCACGATGCCTCTAGAAAAAAAATGTGGAGTGTGTTAGGTATGAAGGAGACACTCTCGCAAATTGTATTCAAATAAAGATTGCGCCTTTTACGAGTGGTGTTATTGAATATGAAATGCTGCCGCTTCTGGGCACTCACGGCACAATCCTTCATTTCTCTGTTCCTGCAGAGCTCGGAGCTTCGGTCACACGAAACAATGCCCACCGTGCTCTGCCAGTCATTACAATAACCTTTTTTTTTCTACATAATCATGCTCTGCAAACTTTGTTCATTCACAGAAATCAGTATCATTTTTTGCCACACCAGATGGCACCACCACCATATCAAGCAGACTGCAGAAAATATCCAGACTTGGCACACTGCAATGCAATGTCAAAATATTCAGCAGGAGAACAATAAGGAACATTCACTTTCCACTAATGATGGGGTGCAGAGCTGATCGGAGCATTAACTGATCAGTGCAATCAAGGTAGTCAGGACACATTTAGAGTATTTGAAAGAAAAGAAAAAAGCAAGGAAGAGATAAAACCAAGGTCACTGCTGGCACAGATAACTTCAAGAGACAGGCAAAATGCGAGACTGCAGCAGATATAGTAAAGCTTGATAACCTGAAGCAAGCTAGATGACTGCCTATTCGTCATCACTTCACTTCAGAGGCGATTCCGTTAGAAATAGACTGTCATGAGCAGATGGAGCTATTGCATATAGTCCCAAAGTAAGCAGATTTGCGAATTTGTTTTCTGTCTGCCACTTGCAGTTCTATTCATAGAGTGCAGTCAAATGGTTCAAGAAGCAACCATGTGCTCCGGAGAAGTTGCCACTAAGCAACAGCTAAACAACACTGGGTATGACAGTGCCACCTCCAGGTCATGTTGCAGCTCTTGTCTGGTGACCAACACCTAAGCAACTGCTTTCAAAATTGCCATTTTCACTTCCTTCTGTCTTTCTTTGATGGTAGAGAACAGCTGTGTTAAGATGAACACTTAGCTCCAGGCCAGCTCTGACATGAGGCCAATTTCTAAAGGAAAATGTAAATGAAATGTAGAAGAAAAAGCAGACGGCAAAAATGCAGAACTATATCATCATACCCTGGTTATCAACCATTTTGCAAAAGTGTTAACTTGTACAGAATCAGTAAACCATACATGGAGTACATTGTTTGTAGGCGTACTAGGGCTTGGTGTACCAGAAGTTGTTGCAAAAGTGACGGCTGAAGAAAGTGGAGATAATATAAGACTAATTAGTCCTGCGGGTTTCCGCAGAACTACTACGTCATATAAGAGTAATTGTTAACTTGCACTACCATAGTATTGAGTGCAAGAGTTAATTACGCAAGAAGTGATATCCATGTAACATAGTGAGATGGGCACAACGCCAAAGGATGTGTGGAGCATGTAGTCTATTTATTCAGAAATAGGTGAGGGTACAGTTAAACCTCGATATAACATACTTCAATATAACGAAATTCTTGATATAACAAAGTATTTAACTTCTTTTAACTTCATTCACCTTCAGAACCTCTTGTCCATTGAATATTGTGTAATTAGAACGTCTGTATAACAAAGTATGTTTGTAAGCAATTCCAGTATAACGAAATTTCGCTTCCGCAGCAAAGGAATGCCGAGACAGTAAATTTAAGCTTCCGTGGATGCAGATGGTCAAATGATTGAATTACAAAACGCACCTCCCAAATCGTGCGCGCCATGACGAGCGACCGCCGAAGTGAAACTGCATCATGTTCTGTATAAAGTCCCAGTGCAATAAAATTCTATCACACCCTGCGCATCTGGCGCTTTAGGGGCGAGTGAAATTCTGCGAGGGTAAGAAAGATGGCGGCTTCACACACAAGTGTTGCCTCGCTCCATGAGCAAAGGAACGGGGGAGGGGAGCGAGCTCGGGGTAATGCATATACTGTATACTATATACTTTATATAATGTATAACACAAAGTAATATTTGTGTGTGCTGCATTTGCACGCTAACATTGCACCTGTTAGTGTTTTTCTGGAACTGGGTTCTAGCCTGCATTGGTGCACATCTCTGCCTCAAATCTAAACGCACAGCCAAGCTTAACATGGCACACGTACACAAACAATGCTGCGGCATTGTATGCATGTGTGTGTGCATGTGCGCGCGCACATTTGTGTGGGTGCATATCCGTTTCCCCATCTACCAGGGTAAATGGATAGTCAGTGGTTGAATAGGTACCGCATCGTGCTGCTGTGTTAAAGGGCCCCTCGCCAGGCCCCATAGCAAATTTTGGTTTCATGCTGGAAGTTGTTACGTGTCATCTAGGAAGCGTTCTGCCGCATAAAAAATTTCAAATCGGCTCATTAATAGCCGAGATAGAAATATTCCAGTGCCGCAAACCCATAACTCCAGCAGGCGGGCTCCACTGCATAGCGAGACTCCGCTCCACTTGCCCCGTCAAGCCTTTGCAAGCGAAATTCCTTCCCTGCGTTCTCCCATGCTAGACCTCGAGGATCACGTGAGACATAAGTCATGGGTCCCGCCTGTACTTTTTTTTTTCTCCTTGCTTCTTTTTTTTTTTGTCGACGATGCGCATTTCCTCTGGTTTATCCGCTGGCAGTAGAGAGTTTTAGAATAGGGGCCCCAATAGTTTGGGGCCCTGATGAACTTTGCGGGTGTTAGCGTTGGGGCATGTAGGAGTGAAGAGCTTTAAAATAGGGTTTTACGTTTGCGGATAGCGTCTCGCACTGACCGCCACTACGGCATCAAAGAAAAGCTATTAGAAATAATTGAATAAAATATACCATTTTATGAAAGGAATAATAATTTTGACCTTCGTGTATTCGCGTTTAATTACAATTTAGAGTTTATTCGGTAAGCAGCAAACAATTAGTTGCGCTTAGTTTTGAGCAAACCAACTTAATAGCCTTCACCAGCCAAGCTTAGCCGTGTTAGGCCTACGAGCCATAAAATCCACAATCGAATTCAAAATCAGCGGCGTCTAATGAGTCAATCTTCATAACACACGCTATTTGAGAGAAAGCGATAACCGCAGTCACTTCTCCTAGCTTGCGAACTTCACGCGTTACCGCGAATCGAACCCAGTTTGGTGCTAGGTTAGAGCCGTCGCTTCGATGGGTGCCGCCATAGAGTTTCTCACTATAACACCTACAGGGTAATCTGGCACCACCTTCTATGGGAGTTTCTTAAGGGGGCACCGTGCCGTCATGGGAATGACGGTATATGTGTCTGCGAGGCTCGCGTTGGCTGGTGTTGTAAGAGGCTTCGTCTAAAACGTGGATATGGCTACGCAAATAACGCGTTCTCAAAGTAAAATCTTTATAAAATGTTTCCATTCACGCATATTACATTTTTACTCATCTACAATGCATGACCAAGTGAAGAAAAGCAAGAACAGATGGGGTGCTATTCTCGACACATGCGTCTCCCCGCAGGCCAGCTGAGGCCGGTGAACAATAGAAGGCAGACCCCAACAGGGGCCTCGGAGCTCTCGCTGATCGCATAGACGCCATTGAGGCGCGATTGGCTACACCCGCCTCCGTCGTACAACCGCTGACCGTTCCCGCCATACTAAAGGAAGCTAGACTTCAATATCCAACCAGGGCGGCGCCAGGAGGTCCCAGTCTTTGCACAGCCCTGACTGCCCCGTTAGGTGGTAGTCCATCCGGTCCGCCATAATGGATATGTCCAAAGAGAGTTTTCGCATTTGCAATGGAACTGCAGGGGGTATTGTAACAAAAAAGCCCCTCTGCAGCAGTTCTTCAGGTCCTTCGCTGTCAAACCTCAAGTCATTGCTCTCCAGGAAACATTAGTCTCCGCCGCCTCGCTCCAGGGCTACAGGGCCGTGTCGGGCCTGCTCGGGGGGCGAGGGATTTGCACCTTGATTGATAAAAGGCTGACTCATCTCACCCACGACCTCAAGCTGGGGTGTGGTAGAATTGAATATGTCATGGTTGAGATCCTGCTCGACGTACCACACCAGAATCAGCGCAGAAACAGCGTGTTCGTCCTCAATATCTACAGCAACCCCAGGGACTCGCGCCAGCAGTTCAAGACCATCCTCAAGAAAGCGACCGACTTGGCCGGCCCTCGACCCTTGGTCATCGTCGGTGACTTCAACGCACCGTACGGCATCTGGGGTTACGTCTACGACACTACCAAGGGGCGCAACCTGTGGCAAGACGCCAACGAGATGGACCTCACTCTGGTCATTGACAAGAATTTTCCTACTCGCATCGGCAACTCCGTCACTCGAGACTCGACACCCGACCTCGCGTTCGTCAGGAACGTTGAGGACGTGGGCTGGGAGAACACCGCCATGGAGTTCGGCAGCGACCACTACATTCTCGAGACCAACTTCAAGGTGTCTCGGAGTAGCATCAAGGAATTCACGTTCATCGATTGGGACCGCTTTCACAAGATTCGCGAAGAACCCAGCAGAGCCAGGGCACCCGCCACCCTCGAAGAATGGTGCGAAAGCGTCCGGAACGACGCTTCCGCGGCTACCAAGAAAGTGGAAACGGATCTCGACGTCGAGCGGATGGACAGCAGACTTGCCCACCTGATCGAGGCCAAGAACGCCCTGCTCCGCCGATGGAAGGGTCAAAGGCTCAATCGCAGACTCCGAAAAAAGATCTCGGAGCTCAACAAGGTCATCGATGACCACTGCAAGGTGCTATGCCAGCAGCAGTGGGACGAGCTCTGCGAATCCATCGACGGACAGATGCGCAACGGCAAATCCTGGGGTATGCTGAAGCACCTTCTCGACGAAAGCGGTTCAAAGTCAAATCAGAGGCATACGTTGGCCCGGGCCCTTCACGAGGCCACCAGGTCTCACACGGTCGATGAGCTCGTCGCAAAACTGGTACAGAAGTACTTGCCCGTCCGTCGCGACGGAGATCCAGTAACCCAACTCCCAGACTACCGAGGCCCTCCACGCCCCGAGCTCGACGAAGGCTTCTCCGTTGCCGAGGTCAGACAGGCCATCTTCACGCTCAACCGCAAGTCTGCGCCGAGTCCAGACGGAGTCACCAACAGAATGTTGAGAAACCTCGAGGACACGTCGATCGTCTTCTTGACCGACAAAATCAACGAGTCCTGGAATAGCGGCGTTGTTCCTGCAGAATGGAAGATGGCCTGCACTGTGCTCATTCCCAAGCCCGGCAAGGCCCCGAACATCGAGAACCTCAGGCCGATTTCTCTAACCTCCTGCGTCGGCAAGGTCATGGAGCGTGTCGTCCTCAACAGGGTCAACGGGTACCTCGAAGACAACGAGGTTTACAGGTACAACATGATCGGCTTCCACGCCGGACTCTCGACGCAGGATGCAATGAGGCTAATAAAGCATCCGATTGTGGATGGCCGTTCCAGAGACGTCAAGGCTTTGCTCGGTCTGGACCTCGAGAAAGCTTTCGACAACGTGCTCCACAGCTTCATCGTAAAGACCATTTCAGACCTGGGTCTCGGCTCCAGATTCCATAGCTACGTCAGCTCTTTCCTAACGGACAGGAAAGCCAAGCTTCGCATTGGGGACTTCCGCTCCAACGATGTGTCCCTCGGAGGGCGGAGCACTCCTCAGGGCGCCGTCATCACACCCACCCTGTTCAACATCTGTATGATTGGTCTTTCCGAGAGGTTGGCACGCGTAGAGGGCGTCAAGCACACCACATACGCCGACGACATCACCTTATGGTGCTCTAGCGGCTGCGAGGGCAGAGTCGAAGAATCCATGCAGGAAGCGATCGACGTGATCGAGGAGTATCTCCGCCCCACCGGACTTCGATGCTCCCCCGCCAAGTCGGAGCTTCTGCTTTACAGAAAAGAGAAGGGAGGCAGACCCAAAGGTTGGAAGCCAGTCTCTGAAAGCAGCATCAGTCTTCGCACTTGTGACGGGGGGGTGATACCCAGGGTCGACGTTATTCGGGTCCTGGGCATGTTTGTCGAATTCAACGGCGGGAACGGAACGGCTCTCCGCAAGATCATCGCAAAGACGGACAACGCTTTCCGCCTCGTTCGCAGAATAGCAAACCGGCACCGTGGAATGAAGGAAAGCAATCTCAGGCTTATCAATGCCTTCATACTATGTCACTTTACGTACACAATTTCTATGCATAACTGGCTCAGAGCGGAGCGCGACAAGCTCAATGCTCTCATCCGCAAAGTGGTCAAGAGGGCTCTCGGGCTACCCATCAGGACCCATACCGAGGATCTCCTTAAGCTGGGGGTGCATAACACTGCCGAGGAGATTGCCGAAGCCCAAGAACGCGCGCAACTCACTCGCCTGAGCACCACAGCGGCAGGTAAACACATCCTCGAAGAGCTGGGTTACCAACCTGCGGGATTCCCGATGGTCAGTACCCCGATCCCCAGGTGCATTCGAGACAAGTTCGAAGTGGCCCCTGTGCCCCGAAACGTCCATCCCGTCCATAACGAGGGCAGACGCAAGGCCAGAGCAGCAGCCATCCTCAAACAGATCAAGCAACGAGACATTAGAGCAAGCTTCGTCGACGCCGCGGAGTACAACGATGGGAAGACCTTCGCCATCGTTGTGGTCGACTCCAGCGGCAAGATTTCCAACTGCGCCTCCATTCGCACTTCAGACCCCGGTGTCGCCGAGCAAGCCGCCATCGCCCTCGCCCTGCTAGGCGGTCGTGGGTCCGAGATATATAGCGATTCCAAAACGGCAGTTAGGGCTTTTCAGAAGGGTTGCATCGCCAAGCAAGCTGCTCGTCTCCTTAGCAGCTCGAGTCGAGATGCTCTCACGCATCATTCAATCCACTGGTTTCCAGCTCACGTAGGGTCGGTCGAGGGTGCTCCCCCGAACCTCAATGAGTCTGCTCACGAGGCTGCGCGTGACCTCACCGACCGCGCTTCCTCTGCAAGAAGCACCGACTCCCCTCCTCCCTACGGCCACAGGGACGCTCTCGCTACTCACAACGAGATTATTAAATTCTTCTACATGTCTAGAAGGGTCTTTCCACCCCCTCACCCCAAGTTGAATAGGGCGCAAGCCGTTTTCGCTTAGGCTTCTGCAGACCAGTACGTATCCGTGTCCGTCCGTTCTCCACGAGGCTTACGCCGGTACCCGGACGTGTATCGCGACGACGCCTGCCCCTCCTGCGGGCAGACCTCCACTCTAGCGCACATGCTGTGGGAGTGTGGGTCGACATACCCCAAGTTCATCAAGGAGGAGTGGGACTCGCTTCTGCTTAGCCCCGCTCTAGAAAAGCAAATCCTGGCTGTCCGGCGTCCCCGCGACCGGGCCGGTGGGCTAGACCTGCCGGTCCCGACGTGGGACTAGCCGGGTGCGCGACGAGTTCGCGTCCTCGCCGGACCTACAATAAAAGTTTCTTCACTCACTCACTCATCCACGTGACCCTGCGTTCCCGGATGTTGGTTCCCTAAGTTGGTTTCCAACTGTCCCTATGGGGCCACTGAATACCTAGTGTGTCACGTGATTGGGGAGGTTTCTTCTCTGTATTGCTGTAGTGCGTGCAATGACACAGAAACCACGTGCTTCCAAACGCCGCCTACTCCGCTTCGGAATGGCGCGCGTTTGTGATCGAGCTGCCATCGGCGATGACGATCGTCGCTGCGAATTTTGCAGCAAACTATTCATACAGAGGAAGAACATGCTGCAACACATCAGGAACGTTCACAAAATGGCCGTGGATGTCAAGAAATTGATGAAATGCGACGTATGCGGCACTTCCCTGCCTACAATGGAGAAGTACTCGGTGCACCAGATCGCTGCGCACAACTTCGAGGCTGACGTGCACCTGGTGTTCCGGAACAATAAGGGTGAGGAACAGTTTTATTAAATTTATTCTCAGTCATCGTGAGCAAATGACGTTTAAACGCAATATTATATCTTGGACTTTTTTTTAATTTCTTGTTGCGCAGTGTGCTTCCAAAAAGGCAGTTGTTTATGCATTGCGGGCCTTTGTTTTCTCTTTCTCCATCTGTTTCGCGAAGATCAGCTTTTGCGCAGGTGCCTAATTTATTTCCTTGGGGTATTTTGAAGTTTGTGTCCTCGTTAAATATAATTTGTTTGTTTATCCATCTATAGTATAGTCATGTGTGCGCGCTCCCAGCGATGCGCTACATGACATACGTTTGGCATTGTCTGCTATCCTGCACGGCAACTGGATTGAAATTTGACGTTTGTACATCTTCTTATTTTTTTTAAGCGACAGGAGTAAGCTGTTCTGCGTTCTGACGTTGCTCTGTGCCACATGCGTGCGTGGCCTAGTCTTCGCCTCAGTGCACGTTGCAATGCGGCAGAGACGCAGAACCGGGACCATACATGAATTTGCGGATGTCGCCGGGATGGTTTCCCAGCGTATTGTGGGCAAGCTCTTTAGCAGTACATTTCATAGAATAGAGCGAAATGTGACGCTCGCGCAACCCCCTCCCCCCCCTTTTTTTTTTACTTAAACGAGAGGAGGAATTTGCTCTGCGTTCTGACGTTGCTCTGCGCTACTTGCGTGCGTGGTGTAGTCTTCGCCTCAGTGCAGGCCGCAATAGGTCCGAATGCAGGCCGACGTAGGTCCAGGACCACACTTGCAATTGCGGCTGTCAGCGGCTTGGTCTCCCGGCGTACTTTGGGAAAATTCTTTAGTAGTACCACAGTCCTTCAATTGAGAAGGACTCTGGTTGTAGATTTCATAAAGTAGAGCGAAATTTGACGCACGCGCAATTCTTTTTTCTTTAAGAAGAGTGTGTTAGGAGGCTACTTGGTAAGACATCTTTTTGTGAACGTAAACTGCACTTGGGAAAAGACACCAACGTACAAGAAGACAGGACGAATGCAGACTAGCAACTGGTTTATTGAAATCGCACATAATGCTGCCTCTCCGAACCAGGCGCATGCCCAAGCCAGATCATAACCGCGTGACGATGGGACACTCCCTCGCCACGCCCCTATGTACAGTAAAAAATCAAGCTCTTCTTGAAAAGAAGGAGCTTTTCAAAAAGAAACTGAGAGAAGGGATGGCCACTGTTCTGGGGCGTAGCTTGCACCACATGCTCTCAGTTCGTCTTTGTCTTATCGTAACAGCATTGCTATGAATGTACAGTCTGATTCAATATTGAGGAAGGAGTGAGCATAGATCATGCTTAAGTTTCATATTTGTTTCTTATTAAAACAAAACTAATATGATAAATTTTTTCAAGTTATGGCGCATTGCATTTGAAATTCAATTTTAACATAAATTTGAGCAATATCAAGGGTGACCTCATGACACAGTCGAGTTGAAGGTGAGGGAGTAAAATAAATGCTACATTAGCCCGTGTCTAAAGCCTTCAGAGTGATTATTTTTGTTTGCATCTCTCTCCCAATAGTACTTGTCACTATCTAATGCTATTTTGTGCTTTTATTACAGAATTTCATGAATGGAAAGCAGAAAAAGAGGGTAGCCAAAACTGCTGTATCATTTTGCCCAGGGACCCCAAAAAGCTGGCCAGTGGAGAAACAAGGATCCACTATTACTGTAATAGATCAGGCGAGGCAAGGAAAAAGGAAGGTCATAGTGACCGTCGGGAGAAAAGTCAGGGAAGCTGTAGGTCTGGTAAGATATGTCTTTCATTTATTACCGTCACAATGGACAACACTCAGAGTCCAACACCTGAAGGCACCACCATAAAAGTCAGGTATCAAAGAAACCATTACGGTCACAAGCCAGAAATTCAGCACTTGAGAATGAGTGACAAGGAAAAGGCCAGCGTAGCAGAGAACCTAGAAAGGGGTGTGCCTATGAAAACCATTCTAAAGCGAGTAAGAACATCTGTGGTATCCAAGCTGAGGCCAGTGCACTTGGCAGAGTGCTCAACCCTGCATAACATCAAACAGCAGTTTAACATAGCTGCTCCTGAACATTGTCACACTAATGACGCTATCAGTGTAGACACGTGGGTGCTTGTGATGAAAGAAAAAGGTGAAACACTTGTCCGCCTGTACAAGGCACAAGGTGCAGTCGACCCAAGTGGTACATTTCCTTCAGCAGACTTTGCTCTTGTTCTGATGACAGAGCCTCAGAAGGAGCTACTAGAAAAATTGGGCCCTGCAGGTACTGTATGTCTTGACTCCACACATGGAACTACAGAGTACGAGCTTGAGCTGACCACTCTTCTGGTGCTAGATAAAGTAGGATCAGGTGTAGCTATAGCTTATTTCATCTGCAACCGGATGAACGAGCAAACTTTGACAGCATTCTTCCAATATCTGGAGTCGGCCATGGCCAAAAAAGTAGCTGCTAAGACATTGATATCTGATGATGCGTCGCAATTCTACAAAGCATGGTCCATGGTCATGGGTGCTGCACAACAGAAACTTCTCTGTGCCTGGCATGTGGATAACAATTGCCGTAAGAAGATACTCGAGTGTGTAGAGAAACAGCTAAGGCCACATGTTTACCATAGTGTGTGGCTACTCTTAGAGTTCCTCGTCGAAAAGGCATTTGAAGATTATTTTAAGCAATTCCTTTCTAGTGAGGAAGAAAAACTGAGGGACTTCCTGAAGTACTTCAATGACCACTATGCAGTTAGGCCGCAAGAGTGGGCCTATTGCTTTAGGACTAGAGCAGCTGTCAACACTAACATGCACCTTGAGAGCAAGCACAGGACGTTAAAGCATACTATGCTGGAGAGAAAACAGAATAAGCATGGTGACAAACTAATTTCTGCCCTCATGGACTTGACAAATCATTTTTTAATGAAAAGGGCTATCCAGATGATGAAAGGGGCAAAGGGTAAGAAGCTGAGCAGAATTCAGAAAAACCACAGGTCTGGCAGTGAAATGGCAGCTTGTGCCAAATTAAATGAAGATGGCATATGGACTGTGCCATCTCAGTCTATTAAAGGGCTCTCATATAAAGTGTCAAAAGTGGGAGATGGTGCTTGCTGTCCTTTGAGGTGCAAGGAATGCGCAGTGTGTGTGCATACTTATATGTGCACTTGCTATGACCATCTTATACACTTTACAGTGTGCAAGCACATTCACTGTGTGGTCATCGCTAATCCAACTAGCAGCAACAAGGCCCATGAGAGCTCACCCGAAGAAGCATGCGAGGCAAGTCGGGCATTGCACATTGTACAGAGTATAACAAAGCTGGAAGCAGCCAAAGCAGTGTCAAGCTCAGCACTCTTAAGAGCAAAAATGGACTCAGTCAGACAGGCAATATCAGATGGTGAAGTCTCTGAGGATGTGGCTGAGAAGGCAAACAATTTGTTTGAGCCAGTTTTCATGCTTGTTGAAAGTGAAAGTGACCCAAAAAGAAAGATTCCAGACCATTCAAATGAACCAGCCAACAAAAAAGTTGTGCACCTGTTAAGATTTCACTCTACAAAAAACCCTAGATTGTGGCAGCCATCATCTAGCCTTTGAAGGCCCACTGAAGCTCAAAAGGAAGTCCTTAAATAACAGCTTAGGGACAGCAACATAGAAACTGAAGAGATAACCACATCAGCAGGGCACGATTACTGGTAACAAGCCTCCAGTGCAGTTAGGAAGAGAGAAGTGGTGCAGTAGTGCTGTGCTGTCATGCCTTATTGAAGCAGGTTGAGGGCTCGCATGTTAACAAATCATGACATGTGGTCTCTGATGATTAGCCCGTCTGTTTTTGTCTGTGGTGTGCAGCCATATGTCACAGCTGGATGGTATGTGTGTTAGAGCACGAGAGATGCCACCATGCTTGTTGTATGAGCTGCTGGTAAGTGTTCTGTGAAAATAGGTACAAACCCAGTGGTCATCTCTGGTATGTGGCAGCTGTTGGATGGTAGTGTGTTAGAGCATGCCTCCATGCTTGTCATATGAACCGCTGGTAAGTATGTCTGTACATAGATGTAAGGAAGTGCATTGGATGGTGTGTAGTGCTTCAGTGTGCAAAAGCCTCCCATGTGTTTTGCTACTTATAAATTTGTGTAAACACTCAGTAGCGCAGTAGTTATGATGTTGCACTGCTGAGCTCGAGCTTGCGGGTTCAATCCCAGCAAAGGTGGCTGCATTTCAGTGGTGGTGAAATGAAAAAAAAAATTGTGTAGTTGAATTTAAGTGCACATCACAAAACCCAAGGTGGTCAAAAATAATACTGAGTCCCGCACTGTGGCATGCCTCATAATTCGATCTAGATTTTGTGTTCCATGTGATGTTCTTATTGCCCATTTGAATAAACTTTTATTTTTCAGATTACCAAAATAGAGGGCATATGCAATGGTATTGTGTGCAGTCTGGATAAGTTGCTCTGGTCATGAGCACTCAACTAAATCTTCTGCATATTTAGCTGCAGCAGACAGTGTCATAATGATTGTAAAGACTATGCAGAAAGCTTTAGGCCACCCTACATATCAGATCAGTTTTATATTGCATCCCTTATGGTGCATCTCTTACTTGAGTAGGCATAATAACAATTGGCAATGCTTCCTTACACATTTAATATTTTTCTTTTTTTCTTTTGGAAGAGTAACCTTGGAAGAATAATCTACAACAGTGCTCCTACCTTCTCTTTCACTGTCTCCCCATTTCTTTTCTACACTTCAACTTCATTCTACGCACTATCTTATTCTCCTCTTCATCCTACATTGAGGGTGTGGGAAAGTGAGCTAAGTGTGCATAAAGATTGCTGTGCCGAACTTAATTGCGGCACTGACGAAGACAAATCTTTGTCAAAAGGTTCACTCCAGCTACATTCTCCCTCCAAACACTGTTTATCACTTCAAGCCTTCATATTCCTGTGAGCTTTTGTCTTGTTTAACAGTTGTAACAGTCATACTATTTATTACTATCAATAGCCAGCATACATATAGCACTGCAAAGGGCTGTTTAGAAGACGTGCGAGTTTCTACTTCCCGTATGATAAATACTCCAGACATTCAGTCTCTATTTTATGAAAATCTTTCAAACATTGCCAGTGATGACCACCATATGGGTTAATGTCGGCATGGGACTGAGGCTTTCCCGCAAAAAGAACAGTTATGTTTTGCTCATATCATGTGACTGGCAGTTTCTGCTGTAATTTTTGCACTTGTCAACTGCACTGTGAAGAGTTCATTTCTGTGAATATGTGCTGGCCTGATTCTTCTTGTTCACGCATTTCAGATCTTGTGCTATGAGATGAGGAGGTGTAAAATAAAAACACCGTGTAGATTTCACAATGCCTTTAAGAAACCACGCAAAGCTTGGAGATGAAGCATTACATGCAACTTGAACCAAGTGTCTGGACACAGTGAGTGAAAGTTGTTTTGTCATGAGCGAGGGTGTCGGTGTTACTTGTAACTACTTTAAATAAAAGTTTGTTTCAAAACAGTGGCTCAACTCTGTGTTCCCCCGGTAAAAGCAAAACCATTGGGATTTCCAATTTGCTTTTTAAACATAATTGACCTATATGAATAAAAAAAACTTGAGGAATCAAGATATAAGCTTACCATACCATGGAAACACTTGAAACTCCTTTTGAGAAGCTTACTCATACACGAACACACTATAGCAATTATTTTCAATCATATATTCACAATTTGCCACGTCACTACGTCAAGTTTCAAGGCAGATTTTTTTTAGACTCCAGGAAGCTATATGCTTAATTCTATCCATTGTTTACTACATTGCATTTGATTTTATATAACAAATAAAATTGAATTCTCCATTGATTGCGCCAACGCTCACGTTATAATTGTATGCTATTATTATTGACTAGTCATATATTTTCTTGGGGGGTGGGGGGCTGCACTGGTGGCGTTCTACGAATTTGCGCCGCGTGTTTGTGCGGGTAAGCTTAAGCGCAGAATTTTTTTAGCGCGTTATGAAAACAATGCACTGCAGGTATTTTAATTAATGCAACGAGCTGTATGAAATATCGGTCAAGGGGTTGGAAACGTCGTTATAGAGAATCCCGACGATTTTCTTTTGCGTGTGTGTATTTGGAGTTGATGCAGTTTTCTTTATTTATTTTGGCTACATTGCGCCAATTGCGCTTCCATAGAATAAGGAAACGCGCTTCCACGCGCTTGCCGACTCGATCGCAAGGGGACAGCCTGATCAACATCAATATCAGCAGCAATGGCGGATTTGCGCTTGCCATGGCGTTTGCCATAGAGTTTTGTAGGAAACTCTATGGCGTTTGCAAAGTTTTCAATAGTTTTCGCCTTGTAAGTGATGCTTTTGCTATTTTAACGTGTGGAGGTTCATTGTACGTCTGTTTTTTCAAGTTTGGCATGTGTTTTAACACATGTGAAGGTGTAGTCTTTTCTTCTTCAGCGGATATTTGTACAAGACCCTGTTCACCGTCTATCAGGTAAGATGTGTACGTATGCTACACGCAATCGTAGTGCTTCACTAAGCCACAGTGCACTACAAAGTTAAGCATGAGCGGTACACAAAATTCACAAGTTCTTAGTATTGCCAAGAACAACCATTGCTTGGTGAAGTTCTCACAGGCGTTGTAGAAGTTGTTGGGCGCGGCAGTGCTGAACATAGCGTTAGCGGCTTAAATCGTGTTTTTTTACTATTAACAACGTGTCACTATTTCATATTATTGGCGGCGTCTCCAGGACACCAAACCGGTAACGGGGACACCAGAGCTAGAACGCGGACTGGTCCATGGGTTGGGGCTCGCCGAGGCCTGCACGTGCTAGTAGTATATCTATGATGTCTGTAGGCTGTGTGTAAGTCGTACTTTCCGAATTTTCTGACGCATTTTAAGATCAGCTGTCCGCTTTCGCGGACAAGGCTAGAGTCAGGGTGGTCCGTGAGTTGGAGCAACATAACCTGCTTCCAGTTTAGGACCGCCCTGCTTCCAGTTTTGATCCCCCCGCTGCCCCTTGGGTACCCTGCCGCCTCCTTGATTATATTCTAATGCTCTCCTGAGGCCTCTGTTTGCCGGTTACATGTGCCCTCCTGGAGCAGTACTCACTACAACACCAGTCAGAACCTTGCCCATTGGTTTACCTATGTGTGGCCGCAAACATCTGAAACTTAATGCCAGTGCAACAGGTTTGTTGGCAAGGGTGTCAGATCGTTGCTTTGTGTTGAATCGGCCTTTTCTCAATTCTTAAGAATTTAATTGCAAGGACAACAGCTCAACATGTTCAAAGAGCAGTGACACCTAGTGCATGTCACCATCGATTCAGACATCGAAAAGAGCTGCTTAGAGTGTCTGGTATCAGCAGGTCGCTCTTCACAAGCTGAGCCAACAGTGGGCACCACGCTTACACCATCACTCAAACGGATCTTCTTTTTGGCCCAAAATGTCATCATGCAAATATCTTTGAACCTGCGATTGTGGCAGTGAAAATTTCTGCTGGGTGATAAGCTCATCAGTCTTTCCGCAGTGCTGATGTGGAAGTGGCCCGTTCAGAAGCTTTTGTTGTTGAACGCATACTTGGGTTCTTTGGTGTTGAAATTATCCTTCCTTTCTCTAAATCCAAGGGCGAGATCTTGCATTCTGAATGTTTGCTTGCGCTCTCATTATTCGCCTTCACCGTGCTTTCGTCAGCGCTCGTCTGCTTGGTGAAGCGGGAGCACCTATTGAACACTGCCTACTCACTGATGTAGAAGGTGAAGCAAACAGTCAGAAAGCTAGAAGCTTGCGCAATCTCATCCCAGGTTTTCAATCCAGTTTGACATTGAAGCATCCTGGTAGTATTAAAGTACTTGAGAATGAGGTTCCAGAAGCATTGCCAAGTTTGCCACTTGGTGAAATTTGTAGTTTGAAAACAATTTAGGCTCTTAGCGAGATTAGCAGTGAACAGAGGTTTTCACATGGCGATTGGTGTTGTCCAAATGCATGAATGCATGAGGTCACAGTACGAGTACTTAAGCTGATAGTGTCGGGTAACCATAAGCACCAGCAGGGGCCCCGTGACAGTGTCCCCTTTAACTTCAGATATGCTTCACTGCATGATGCTAAATATGCTTCGCCGCATAACATGACTCTGCTGCTGTGAAGGTGACTTAAACCAACAACAGCCGAGAAGGTGCAAATAGCACTGCGCTGCCTGGTTCTTGCTGTTGGCCTTTTCTTCTTTTCACAGTGACCTTACTGTAAGTGCACTCCAGAATTACAATGCAGGAATATGCATGTGTGCACAAGCTTTCATTCAAGAGTAACTCATGATCATAAGTTATGTCATCATGGTTTCGTACCATGTCACGGCATCATAAGCGAGACATAATAAAGGGGGCCTCAAAGGCTGTGGGAGAGACTAATCTTTTGTGCGAGATTGTGCTATCCTTGCTGCACGCAGTGCAATATTATATGACACTCATGTCTATGGTGGCATTGTCGATTATGAATGTTTCCTTACTGCATTAAAAAAATGTGTAGTGCATCTTTCAGATAATAATGGCATTATAGCTTCAGAGTTGTTCAAGTTTGGGGTACTTGTTCACTAAAAGTACACTATTAGAAAAGCTTTAGAATGTCTAGGTCATAATTGCATTTGAAGAACTGTAAGTCTTCCTACACACAGCAATTGGTAGCTTACTGTACGATGTTGAAGGTGGTTTTTATTCATAGGCCCTAAGCAGAGAGCAGCAACACAATGCCTGGCATGTGACCAGGGTTCGTAACAGTGTTTGCATTTCCAGTGCTCGTAACTGATTCCAGTCTTAATGCATAAATTTGCTTTATGAATTCTTTGTAGACAGAAGGTGCTTGAATATTGGTTGCATGAAATGCTCCAATGCACACTGTATACGTACAGGGTGTCTTTTATTACCATATAGATTTTCTTGTTTTAAAGTTATGAGTGCGGCAAATGTGGCATTCTTGCAGAGGAATTCCTCTATTTTGGAACTCCACAAATTTGGAGGCAGTCACATTTTAATGCACTCTCATTTCTTACAAATCTTGAAAGTTGCACCTAATTCAAGATATTCATCATTAAATTTCACTGGTAAATCGAGGCAATATTGGAACCGAGTGTGCTGGGAGCGCAGAAAAGAAGGTCCCGCTATCTCATCAGATGGAAACATCTTGGCCAGTCATTGTAGCTGCTGATACGACACACTTTGCCTGGCAAGCATGTGCATCAGTGTGCCATGTCAGGCTATCATTTAAGCTTTGTCCCACACTTCTTGACAGGGCACTGCCGCCTGATGTGGAGAAGGATGCACCAAGTTTTGATTGTACTCAATTGAGTGCGATAATCAATATTTCAGAATAAGTGCAATTTTCGAGATTTAGAAAAAGAAAGGGTGTGCGTTCACATGCGACTGCCTCCAAATATGCCATTTAGAAGGCTGCCGCCAAGTTACTAATAAAAAAGTGTGAATTTTTCAAAATTAATTTTCTGAAACTCGCATTAGCAGCAAAGTGTGTCCAACTCACCTAGAAACTCCTTTGCAAAAACGCCGGGCTCTCCGTGCTCAAACTTTTTGCTAAATATCTGCAAAAAAAAAAAAAACTAGATATGCATAATTGTTAATGTATGAAAATCGTACACTATCACTTTTCGAAATTTTTGTCCTTCTATGCAACACCAGAAAAATTGGAAATAGAAGCTTCAGGTGACCTATCTGATGTGCAAGTTGCATGGCCATATTATTGTTTTAATTTTTCGCTATTACCTTTTACTGTGATATCGCCACTGCAGCAGCTCGATGGCTGTGGCTTTTCATTCCAGGTCACAAAGCTGCACCCAGGTAGAGGCAGAATCCAAAAATGCTTGTGTACTTAAGTATAGCTGCACATTACAGAAGCCGAGGCCCTCAAGATTTATCCGTAGCCCTCGTGTAGCCCACGAGTTCCATATTTTTTATTGGGATTGAAGAGTAATGTTTGTGCTGTATCCCTCTATTTCAGACTAAATAATGTGCATGCAAAATTATATCTTCATTACTTAACACCATAGCACCAATATCTGTTGTGCGTTGATTTTCTGATGTCCTTGCATTTGCTGTAGCAAGGATTTTTAAAAATCAGCCACAAAAGAAAAAAATGAATGGTCAAGGAACCAAGTGGTGTGTAGCAGCTCCCTTCTTTTTTTTATCGGCGGCAAGTTTTGCACTCGTGTGTTAGCAACACTGTTTCACCAATTGTGTGCTTCAAAAGAAGTGTTACCTTTCTGCTTTGGAACTTTGTGGTTTTGTTCTGCCAGCTGCTTGACCAAAACAAGCAAAATGTACTTTGGATATTCCACAAATTCATTCTGTATGCATTTGGTACAATAAAATTTGTTTCAAGAATGGACAAATGCAGTGATGGTTAATTGAAAACTGCAACATGCCGATTTTAGTTTCATGCTTCATTAATTTTCTCAGCCCCAAAGAAAGCATGCGAGGTTCGAAAATGTATCATGTGACAAAGTGCTGGCCTGCCATGACATTAGTGCACTCAGTCTAGAGAACTGATTAATGCTGCACATACATTGAACATGGTGGCCATGACCATCCCTCATGAATTGGCATTCCCTGCCTAAACCACCTCACCAACACAGCCTGTTAACGGCAAGAAAGCTGACGGGGCTTCCAAGAATTTCTATGCACTATTTATTAGTATCGCCCATTGAAATTGCTCCATTGCTTTGCTGACAATTGTCTTGACAAAAGTGGAAGCCGAATCGGTTGAGTTCAATCAGTTTTATTTACATACAACCTATTATAAAGTGGACCTTTCTTCGCCTCTTCAACTGTTCCCACAGCTGCTGCTGCCATCTTGCACGCCACATGGTAGGTGCATGGGAGGATTTTACAAGGAACTCTGGAAAGCTGTAATCAGATTGTGGGCAAAGTTTAAAACTTAAATACAAAAAGGGTGTAGAGTATTGTAACCTTGTACATGTTGATCACACGTTTCAGCTACAGCTGTAAGTGCCTTGTCTCATCAACCAAGCTACAGTTCTTGCAACGTTACACTTTGTGATACTCAGTATGAATTGATAAGACTAGCTGCTATTCTAGTGGTTGTGCAGGCCACAAGGGAACAGTGCCTGGCCTTTGTGCTTGTATGTGTCAATTTCTCTCTTTCAGTCTCGTCCAAGCCACACCAAAATGCTATCCACAAGTGTTGTGCCAAAATGGCCTGGCAACATTTCGTATTAAGCCGTTTGACCTATTTATTGCACTGATGCACAAAGTGCAACCAAATGAAGGAAATGACATCGCCTAGGTGATTAGTAAATTACCCTTCTAAAATACCACAAGTGCAACTTTGCTGTGGCAAGAGCCTTAGCAAAAACATGAGAGACACAAAAATGAAGGAAAAGCGACACCTTCAAGTTCCCGCACCAACTCACCGTGACAAGCACGAATTTTGACAGTGTCTGCTTGAGCTTAGTTATTTGGAGATACATGCAGTTGAATGCTTACAAGCATTGAGATGCCCCACTATGCTAGCTTGCCTTTTATGGCTATAGAAAGTCATATACTGCTACAAGTCTGCCTATTCTTCCGATTGGAATCTATATTGAAGCTGCTTTGAGCAACGGGCGGTATTCTATTTCAGCGCTAATGCTACATTGAGAGTAGTGTGCCTGGAAGGAATAGGCAAAAGCATTGCAGAAGCTGCAGCACTTTGTGCTCGCTGAATGATCATACGAGAAGGTAAAGATGCCATCAGAAAGCATCCTTCGTATAGAGTCTCTTTAAAAGAAAAACACTACAACTAGACATGGTGACAGTTGTGGTGGCAAACTAAAAATATTATAGTGATAGTTCAAGGTGTGGTGTGGCATGTTTATGCTATTTCTGAAAAAATAAACACGGCAAGTGTGTCCATGCCAGCAATTGACACAGGATGTGCAGATGCAAAGCTGCAATACAGCACCACGGCGTCAAAACGACAGTATGCAAGTGGTGGTCCAGCATCAAAACTTCAATGTCCCTACACTGCAACACTGGGAGGCCATGCTGCATGACAGAAGCCTGGGTGGCCAGCAGGCGCTGCTCTGTCGGGCACAGGACGTGGCAGCAACTATTTCTCCTAAGGATTCAATAAACGGATTTCTCTACGTCACCCGCTATGCGATGCGCCATGCGAGGGAATGACAGTGCCACTACTCTCACAGGATATGGATGGTGCACAACACCACCTTGAGCATCGGAGTGCACGTCTGCCTTTGAGCTCTGTACTACAAACACAAGTGGTGCATGCAAGGTAACACAACATATCACTGCCAAATGCCATCAATGAACAGAAGCAGCAAAGAAAGCTGCTTACATAATTTTCAGTGTGTCGGATCTGCATACTTTTTACATCCTGTCTGCATGCCGCATTGTTCATTTGTTCGTCACTGCTCAAAAGTGCATAGTTGCACGGTACTTTTTTCGATCTTGTGCACTTTCTTTTGTCCTGAAAAAATAACCACAGCAGCTATCTTCATAAAATAAAGCAGATGTTTCTGAATGAGCTGTAAGTATTAAAGTTGCTCAAAAGGGTAGTTTACTGAATTGATTGCATTTGAGTACTGCAGGCCTAGTTTCTTTCAGTCTTTCTCTTTTAAAGCCTCAGCACAAATTAGCTGAAACACCCTGTATACTGGACGGCTTGCCTGGCTGCCCGCACCGCCGAGGCGGAGCATCAAACGTTTTTGTGGCGCACTTGTCGCCGTCTCGTGGCACCGGTCGTCCATCCTTATCGCGCACACGCCACCGTCGTCATCACGCCACCGTCGTCTGGTGTTCTGATTGGCTGCGGCAAAGCGGACAGCTCTGGCGGGTGGGGAAAAAAAGTGGTCCGCGAGCGATCGGGCTTGCCGCCTCGTTTAACGCCTGCTTTTATCCGCCTGGCCAAGAGCTTTGCCCGGTTTAGCCGCTCCATCTTCAGTGTGAACATGCCTTTAGAGTAAAAAAATCAACAGCTTATGCTTCCACATTTTTTGCTTGGTAGCTGCATTCAATTTGCTTGCTCCTCGTCTTTTAGATGTCTAGGCTCCCCACATTTTAACGTGGCTGAATAGTGCACAAATCAGAAACGCGAGTTTCTGTGGCCTAGCCTTCTCACACTTGCAAGGATACCATCCAAAATTGACCTATTTTTCTTATGGGGTGCCCACTGATTATGAGGATGCTGACATCGAAGGATCTCAAGTGGTTCTCTAGCATTTTGGTGACGTAATACAGTAATGCCAAGCTACAACTGACTTGATATCTGTCAGCACCAATGAACGCAGTGGTTAGTATTCTCACTAAATTGAGAGTTCAGCCCAACAGCAGATGGACACCAGTGGTTTGAATCCCCGTGTTGGCAAATTTAACTGGCTGAAATCAAGCATTTAAAAGACACGCACTTAGTTCCATCCCTTCAATCTGCGAGCATAATGAAGATCAAAGGTCAGGTTATGTGGCTGCAGCACCTTCTGTTCATGCAGCATACCTTTACTTTTCTTTACCAAGACACTTAGCATGCACATACCTTGTGTGCATGTCACATCTATTTACAACAGAAACAGCGCTTTCCACTCGTGAGCAAAAGTTTGGGGGTAAAATATGGTAGAATTTTTTGTCCAGCCAACGCATGCAGGCTGAAATCCAAGTGGTACAGCCAATATGTGCCTGTTCAATCACTGCAATGCATTGAGCCACTTCTGACAACGCACATCTGTACCAGAAAAGGTTTAGATTTTTTTTCACTAATGCCATGAACTTATGAACTTTTATGAATGTACCTTCAGCTTTCGCAGACTTTCAAGTAGTTCGAACGTAAAGTGGCCTGTGTGTTATTGCTATTCAGCCAGAGTGCAATAGGAGCCAGTCAAATAAGTAAAACATGAAGTCAATGTGCACACAAAGACTACATGTACCCTTGCATGACTTTGTGCCACAGGCAGCTAACAGCTTCCAATTCACAGTTCTTGTAATATGCTTGTGGCCACCATCTACAGTGATCTATTTGATTTAACGGGGATGTGTATGTTGGCTGAAAACAAGAAAATATATTAACACCGATGGATGCAATATATCCTTTCCGGTAGTTTTGCAAGGGGGAAACTAATTCGAACTTCACGGCAGCGTGCACCGCACAGCTGCACCTCATTTTATATTCTCGCGCATGCGTCAGTGTTGCCGCAGCTGTCTGTAGTGACGCCCTCGCATGCATTTCTTGTTCAAGCTTTGTTGAAGGGTTTGAAGAAATGAAGGCAGTACGGTGCCGCTCATTTCTTCCTTAATGCGACCTTTGAATAGTGTGTGCATCTTAACCCTTTCATAGACGCAAGCAGAGAACAGGCCGCTTTGTGTCCGAGACATTACAAGTGCTTTTTTTTTTTTATGAAGTATTTTTCACATAACGTAAAATCTCAAAGCTGACTACGATTCTGTAATAGCGAAAAGTGGGAATATTACATCCCACTATACAGCCTCACGGCCCGTTTCTACCTACTCGTGGTCACCTGTAATGTGATTAGAAGCAGCCAGAGTACCCAGTACAGTATACATTGTTTGTGCACGTTTTCATTATACTTACTGAGCATGCTTTGTATGAGAATCCTCAATCAGGGCTTTCCGATATCACAAGGGTTCTTAGAAAAAAAGATGCTTCTTGAAAATTCTTGAGGGCTCGTATGTAGCAGCTCGCATATGTAGGAATGCGATTTGTTCGCGATGCTAATAATTTGATCACCTGTTTTGGTAGCTGTGGGCATGAGAAATTTAGACACTTAACCGCACCAAAATTCAGCTTATATGAAAACACGGAATTTCGATAAAGAGTCCATTTGCCACTGTGGGGGTTTGAAGGAAGGCGATAGAATAAAATAAACATTGTAGAACGGGAAGTAAACAATCTGCGCAATCGCTCTATCGCGTTGTTTGACAAAGAAATGGACGAAAAAATGTGCTTAACGTGATTCAGAACCATATCTACACAGGAATGTTCAATGGTAGAGATTACACTTCACCGCTACAGAGTAGCGAAGTTGCCCTGAAAAGTGGGACCAATATTTTCCGACCGCCCAACAAAGGGTGAAATGCGCACAGTATGTACGGCAACACTTGCTTTGTTCACCGCAGTAATGCCACCCTGTAATGGAGACACAACTACGACATACGGTCCGCATTTCTTCCGCAGCGAGCAGCGAGAAAAAGTGAAACATTTTTTACCGAGTCAGAAATAAGCCAAGGGTGTTCCTGACGGTATGTAACCGCATGCCGCTGGAAAAAGGGGGTCCATACCTCGGGGTTCAAATTCCGCAGACACGGCATGCGCTTCAGCGTAGCCGTCAATTTGCGGTTGAGCAAGCGACGATTTTGCATTTTCTGTTCCGCATCAGCATGTTCTACGCAGCGAGGGAACACCTTGAAAACCAGCCCGACGGGGGCCGTCTCGTTGAACAATCAAGGCCTAAAATTTAAAAGACAACACAACTATTAGCGCTTATTGTTTCAAATTTTGTGATTTCAGTAGACTTACCTTGATGTTGTCGCATATTTCTTGTGGATCCATGTTGCTTTCAAGGTCGTTTCCGCCAACATAAAGAACGGCGAAATCGACACGCTCGAAGCGCATCGTGGAGACAGCTCACGCCAGCCGCACTGCATTGTAGCCCACAAAACTGAATGTGCAGGCTTTCATAGACTCAATTAGGCACAGGCGCGACCTATTTAAGAATTTAACCTGACTCACCGACAATGACGCCGCGCAAGGACGGCATGACTGAACACGATCCAGCGAGGCGTAACAAGACCACGCGAACGAACCTACGTGAGCCGGCAGTGGCCGCATGTGGCCGGCACACACCACAGGGATTTAGCAGCAGCACCTAGCAGCGTCCTTCCCTAGGCGTACAAGTACCTATCTGGGGGCAGGGAGTACGCCACTGGCTTACGTCACATCCGGTTTGCCTCCAAACCGGGTACAGCCAGCCTGCGGGGAGACGCTTCTCATAGAACATGTGCCAACAATGGATGCAGGCACTTTTGGTCAAGCTTGTGATATAAAAAAATAAATATGCTAAGCAACTGGCAGTAATGTAGATTGCCTTGTTGCAGTGCATATACAAGCATACTTTTATCTGGAATATATTAAGTGTGTCATCAAAACATTAGTGGAAACATTACACTTTGCAGTAATGGCTGTATGCATGAATGCTGCAGACCACCTCAACTCGCTTTGCAATTTTAGAGCAAGAGCTCCACTAAGCCATGTCTTTCAAGGTCATTTGTCGTGTCGCACTGACTTTGAAACGCTACTTGATCCGCTGCGGAGAGGTGTCGCAACTGCGCTCGCACGGAGCCTAGCTGCTGCAAGCGCAGTAGGAGAAGGTCAAAGTGCTAATATAGTCCGGCGCACTGTGAGCACGCGCACATGTTATGTCACGTTGGCAAGAGCATCAACAGCTATAGTTCGACTGTTGGTTCGATGCACTGTTGGAGCCAGTGCGCTTTGAAGCACCCGGCATCGAGCGACGCTGGCCCACGCGCCAGTTAGGTCGTAGTGTAAATGCTCCTTTAACAGCTGCTTCGCTGGCGCTTGGTCGCTCAATCTCGCCATGGATGGCACGCCGGCTGGGCTGTCTGTGTCTGCGCTTCAGTTCAAGGGAAAGGCTGAATCCAGTGATCCAGTAGAGATAGCTAGACGGCATGCTGCGAAATCCCAAGCAAATGCCAAGTTGCCTGCTGAAACTGTGGTGCGAAAGGAAGCCTGAGTAGCTTGTTATTGAGAACCTGGCCAAGCCTGTAAGCGTGCCAAGATAAAAGGTACTATAATTGCTGCCGTAGTTCAGCAACACTAATGAGAACAATAATGAGGAGACGAAGCTGTCAATATAAGCAACGGCACCCAGGAAGTTTACTGCGATTGCCAGGTTTCGCCGTGACTTAACGGAAAACCTGTTCCGCAATGTGTGTAACGTGTGTGAAATACTGCGGCCCAACTTTACTAAAACACTATGCGCATAGTCTTGCAAAACCAAGCCAAACAGATGTTTTGCTGGTGATGACTACGTTTACAAGAGCTGAACCTTAGCCAATTTTTTTTTAATGTACAGCCAAAACCCATTATAGTGAACAACCTGGCTAAGAAATAGCTGGATCTATCAGGTGATTTGATATACACAAACTCACCTATAATGTACCCAGATAAGCTTTTCTTGTTATGCAATTCCAAAATACCAATTTGTTCCCAGTGGCTGCAATCGCCAAACATACTAACTCTTATCCAACAGCACTTGGGCAATGGCTGGATGTGCATGAAATAGATGTTTCATTTGGACTTCACCGAGACCGATTGGCTCATTTTAGGGAACTCTACTCACACCATATACACCCCCCCCCCCATCCCTCGATGTTCATATCAGAGGATGCACTTTTTAATTTTAATAGTGCTCAATTATCTTGCACAAGTCAACTTTCTCGACATCATCTCATACCATCCTAACCTTCAGATTGTGCCCCACAGGCAAGATACAATCTGATGCACAAAAGTATGTCTGAGTTCTTGCTCTTCTTGCGTAAGCAAAAATTGTACAACAAGGGATTCAGACAACCCAGAATGATTTAACATGTGTACCTGTAGCAAATGCATTTAAGTCCTTATTTATTTATTTATTATTTATTAGTATTAGCCTCGGGGCCAGAGGCATTACAGAGGGGAGTGGAACATACGGAAAAAGACACTATACAGGTTTTTCTTCTGCTAATACAATGTTAGCTAAAATGATGAGATAATTGCGTGAAGCAACAAAAATTCAAGCAATTGACCGATAACAAATATAATTACATAGTTGGTTAGTTACATTGCAATACACTTGTGTTTAAGACTTTATGAAACTGGGAATTTTGAACAGTGGACGTGACTGCTCCAGGAAGGTGGTTCCAGTCCTGTGAGGTGCGATATTTATTTTAGTAATTATTTTAGAACGCATCCACTAGTATTTAAAGATATATCTTACGGGTAGGCCTCCGTACAGCCTTTATCTTAAATCATAGTCCCAAACTCACAATTTTACTAAACCATAACACATGTTCTGGTGCTCTTTGGTCTTAGATGCCCTTGCGCCAATAAACATCAATCATCAATCAGATGTTTCATTTGGTTGCCCTTTCTAGACTGGACTGTGGCAGTGTAATCAGTGGATCAGCGCATTCTTTCATATTCTATATGCCTGACACTGGGAAGCAGTTTGGCTTGAAAATGGGAGAATACTTCAAAGATATTTATTACTCCCATGCAAATATTCAAAATTTTTAATGCAAATCAAATAGTTGCTTTTTTCTTTCTTTCGTATTGTTTGAGAAGTCACTACTGAAAGTTTGAATATTCACTTCTCTTGAATATCTGGAGAACAATATCACTTATTGGAGTCCTAATCGATAGAAAACAACAAAATTAAGTAGTGTTCCTAATGACACTTCTGTAGGGGAGCTGCAGTTGCTGCACCACTTCCTGATTGAATGCACGTTGCAGATATAATTTCTGCCGAATTTGTTCCCATTGGTTTATTATGCACGCCTCACTTTTAGGCAGCCTGTATGCGAATTTGTGGTCTCGACGTGGGCAAAACAATTTATTTGCCCAATCGCACGATGGTCTTGCGCCTTTAAAACAATATGCAGTGCTATAGCATTGCTCCTGTCTTCTTGAAGGAATTCGAAAATTTTATGTGCATTGGGTGACATGCTATTCCATTATTCATTCCTGGCATAGTCACAGTGCACAAAATAACTTAAAGAAGTTGGTTTCCATTTACAAGCTCTGCAGTGGAATGTATGTCAGTTTGCAAACAGTTACATGCATTTAGATATGTCTGTATTTGAGCCATGTAAATAGTCTATAAGCCTTTTTTTTTACCCGAGCTCGAAGCAAGCTTTATTTCATTGTGTTTAGAAATAAAAGATTAGATTTAATTTCTTGAGATTGGTTTTTCGAACACAATGGACGTGCTTAATTCGTCTGCAGGTAATCTGATTTTTTGTTATTTTTATCCCTGCCGAGAGTCCTCACCAGCGCCCATGCATTTTTATGCTCCCAAAGTTCCATTATTTCGATCCTAAGGTTAGCTTTCGCCGAATAATTCAATCTTGACGAGTGAACACGCAGGAGACTGACCCCTACTGACACCCCAATAATGACCCCTTTAGTAGCAGCGTCTGTCTCGAAGGAGCTTAGGAGGAAGTGGTTCCTTTGAACACGCATCATCGCTAGTTGAAAGCGTCACTTTTTTTTCCTCTCGAAGAAAATTTTCACGCAATAAGCCTAGCTCACAATGTCCTAATACAGTAATTAGCTGATTCTGATGCTTGCCTTCCTTTATTCTTGTGAATAAAATTGAGCCGAAAATTGCCTGCACGCTGCCATCACACAATAAACCAAAACTGCATTTGCAACATTTGTATGCTTTACCACAAAATGCGGCTGTATTGCTGCAAAGATAATTGTATGAAACTGCATGGCGAAGCCCACTTTAAAGAACAAGGCGCCATTGTGCACCAATTTTTCTTACCAAAAAATTGGGCACGCATTAGATTGCTACTTTCTTAAGGAGCTTTAATCTCATTTCTACGTCTGTGTTCTACTTTGCAAACATAAAAAGTGTGCATGCATTTGAAAGTGTGAATGCATAGTCTATATTAAGCTGTACAATGCCTCCCTTGTACTTTTTGACGGGTAACAGGACAATAGCATACTATGGCAGATGATTAGTTTCATTCTCCAGAATTTACTGATCGCGGTGCTTCCACTGAGCTAAGCCAGGTCATGCAATGCAAGAAGACATGTTGAACTTAGCTTCTTTGCGAGGTTAGCATAATTTTTTTCTTTAGTTTACCTCATTTATGAATGCATCTGTTAACGTCATTGACATTGTTTGTGCTTAGCAATACAAATTGTCTGATGTTTAAACAGCTCAAGTTACGAAAATGTACATGAACAGTGTTGCAACAGCATCTTGCCATTGAGCTTGGTTGTGCGTTTAGATTTGGAGTGTGTACAGTCAAACCAGTTTCAGAAAAACGCTGTGACAGGTTACCATGTGTTGCATACAGAAATTTACTTTGCTATGTGTTATATAATAAATAGCGCTGAAAACAACTATTTAACCACCATTAAACCATGAACTAGTTGTAATGATGTCTTGCTCTCAAAATTAGAATGCAGCTCACAACTGCATTGTGTGTTGTAATGTTTGTTGGCCTGGTAACTTTGCTTAAGCTTCTCTTCATTGTTGATAACACTTTGCCGCCCTCTTTCTCTCTCTAGGTGTATGTCACTGATGGATGAAGAGCGCCATGTCGTGGCCCCCACCGTCTACCGTCTTGATAATATGCGATGTTACTTTTTATTTGTTTCTGTACATTGTAAACCTTCCTTCATCTTCGTTACTGGTGTCTCCAGTAGTGTTACTGATTTACACAATATGGTTTGATATTTTTATGCTACGCTCACATATTTTTTTTCCTTTAGTTTCTTCCTTGGTGTTTTGTTTGGTTATTATTCTGTTTCAGCTTTTTCATTGTTTGCATGTAAGCATTTCCTTTAGTAGTATTCACTGTTTAGTGTTGATTAGAAATTCTGTTTGCTCAATTTGCCTCAGTTCAAAAGTTGCAGTGTTTGTTGAATGTATGTGCATTTTTAATTTTTGTTGATGTTTTAATTCATGCACTTGTAAGATGTAATCTTTTGGCACCTTTTGCATTTGATTGTGTCTTGTGCTCCAAGGCAAATTGAGTGATCGCACTTGCAAGTTGACCTAATACAGGCAGTAGGTCTTAATTACACCACTCTTTGAAGAAACAAATTCACTGAAATTGGTCTGTGATCCTGCTAGATATATTCTTATTCTGTATTTTATACTTTTATTGCAATAGCAATTATATGGGCACTGCAGGCGCATTGCTGACCTCAGTCAATGTCGCCATGAGTTTCGTGTAAAGTCCAAGGGAGATAAAATTGTTGACGCACACTTTGTGCTGTATGTGCGATTGAAAGCGTGCGAGGATGAGCCAGCAAATGCAGCTCAATCTCGCATGCGTGAGCGAGGAAGGTGGTGCGGAAGCGTGTTCCCTTCTGTCCTATGCAATGTAATGCGGTGAGATGAGGCTCTACACCGGTGGTAGGTGCTTGCAGTGTTGCCGTGCGGCTGCCGTGACTCGAAGCCAGCCTGCGATGTTTGCAGAGTGCGCATAGTTCGAGTAGCTTCATATGCACTGCGCTTTTGATCTTTCATTCACGTTGAAACGAGATATGCATGAAGGTCAATTCGCTTGTTGCTGCTGTCACTATTCCTCACTCCAGCATTTTCGCAGCAAGTTTCTGCGGTCATCAAGCGAGATGTTGAAGGTCATGTTTACCCCTGTACACATGGCATCGTGCTTGTTAATTTAATAAGAGAGGGTTTAGAAGTTTGTTTGGCCGGTAAATCTACTATCCTTACTTCATATAGCTATCTGCTAATTTGCTATCGCAATCAATGCTTTGGCTTTCGGGCGAAACTGTGACTTTTTTGCAGGATGTCTTCTTTGGTACGTTTACAAAAATCATCCCCCTGTTTCTACAGTTTCAGCCTTTTGTTGTTACTTTGCTATTGCTTTGTTTTATGAGACGTGTTTATATAGATATCTACAAACAGTGCGGTATAAATAAAATATGTTTAGTATTCAGGCCACTGTGCTAGGGCTATGGTAGCAAAGCATTTCTTATGGCGACTGGTTGCTTCTTTTCATAGATAACCTTTTCTGTTCTTGAGTCTTTTGAAATTTCAAATTTTATTGCATTTGTTGATGCAGAAGCTTTTGCACAGTAGTCAGTAAAACTGGGTTTTCCATGCTTTGTCGTTTTCATTTTCAGTGTGTTGTATAATCTGTCTGGTTTCATTTCTTGTACATACATGCATGTGCATGGCTATAGCCTGCTCATCAGCAACCAAAGTATTACAAGGTTCTGATTTTTGTGCTTACTTTGTGGACTACTTGTCTTGAGTTAAACGAGTTCCTGCACAGTAAAACAATCAACCTCCTTGCAAAGTTAGATATTTGTTGTCTTAACTGGACACTTCTTTTTTATCTGCGTACGTGTTAAGGTTGCTCAGATCTGTTATGCTTAATAAAAGAAAGTATGACACAATGATGCAGCCTAAAAATAATGCTTGGAAACAAGAGCATTGCTGTAGTAACATCTAGATCACTGTATGCAGTTATGGCCGCGGAACACTGGCACGTTTTCTAGATGTTGCAGTTATCAAGCAGAGGACTGTACATTCTACTGCTGCACCCTGTTGTAGTTATGTGGACAGCCGCCACCTACGATGCATACTCTTCTAAGTAATATTTTATTTTTTACAGAGTTATGCAGTAATAGCGGAGAGATTAAATACCTTTCGTAAAAAAACCAAATATGGTAATAATGTAGCACATTTGACTAGAAGTAACCGGTACCAGTTCAAAGCTGCATCCTGCTATTCTCCTCACCTGAGGAACCATATACTGTGTTGCTTCCTGCATTTAAAAAGCAGTTGTTGTTCTTGTATGGTCCTATATAAAACTGTCGCCTCAAGTGTATGTATTTGTGAAGCCAGTAGCTATATTTCTTACTGATGTGCTCACGTACCAGACTGCTTGTTTTGCCATTGAACTTTGGGTTTCTTTAAAAGAAAAACTGAAAACCCTGCAGGAGCAGCTTTCAATAATACAACAATCCCTGCCCTCTCACTTTATGATGTTTTTACAATTCAAAATTTTTTTTTCTTGGCAGGAATGTGTATGAATTTTTGCCAACCGGGTTATTGAGCAATCACACAACATATTTTCCCAGTCTATAAGTCGGCTCACTGTCGCACTTTCAATCACACATACAGCATAGATGGCACACGGGGACGATGTTATTGCCCTTGGACTTTATACGGTAGGTCACAGTGGCCATGATGGCAGAAATATATAAATTTGGTGGAGGTAGACCTTCCCCGTACCCGTCATGGAGCTTCGCAGCGGTCGCAACGGCGACAGTGCAACTTCGGCTCCTGCTGGCAGCACTTCATCTACGCAGCCGTCTCCGCCTGCAGCCCCGACCTACGTCGCCGTTTCCCCCCCTCAAGATCCTGGTGTTTTCAACGGAGTCAGCAGTCCTGATGTTGACGACTGGCTCCGCTTATACGAACGTGTCAGCACCAGTCACAGGTGGACTCCGACTATTATGCTTGCGAACGTTGTTTTCTACCTCGACGGAGCTCCACTTGCATGGTTCCAGACTCGCGAAGAGGAGATCCCAAGCTGGGATCTCTTCAAAAAGAACCTCCGCGACCTTTTTGGCAATCCGTTCGGTCGCCAAGTCAATGCCAAGAAAGCCCTTGCCACACGTGTACAGACGTCGACCGAGTCCTACGTGTCATACATTCTCGACGTCTTGGCCCTTTGTGCCAAGGCTGACCCGACTATGTCTGAGGACGATAAGGTTAATCATGTCCTCAAAGGCATTGCTGACGACGCCTTCAATTTACTGGTGTTTACGAACGTCACCAGCATCGATGCGATCTTCAAGGAGTGCCGCCGTCTTGAGCATGTTAAAAGCCGCCAGGTATCCCAGCACATCATGCGACTTCCCAACATAGCTGCTACGTCATCCTGTGACGACCTCTTCCACCAGCCGTCGCGATGTGACAACTTGACCCGCATCATTCGTCGTGAGGTCGAAGCGGCACAACCGGCGACCCCTTCATTCCCGTCACCTGATCATTCTCCGGTGACAATCTCCTTGATCCAGGCCATCGTCTGTCAAGAGTTGTCCAATGTCGGCCTGCAATCCATTCGTTCCATACGCTCGGAAGCTCCTTCTCGCCGCACCTCCCCACCACGCTCTTCTTACTCCTCTTATGGACAGCGCAACCCCTCCGAATGGCGAACAGTGGACGACAGGCCGATCTGTTTTAATTGCCGACGCATTGGACATGTGGCTCGCCACTGCCGCAGCCGCTGGACTTCTCCGATGCGCTATTCTCCTGATTACCACCCTCGCCCCTCTAGCGCGTCCTTTTCCTTCGCCCCTTCTTTGCCCGCTCCATCATCTGACCCTGCGACACCTCTGACACGACCCCGCTACTCCCGCTCGCCTGTCCCTCCCGTCGTCAATCTTGTTCACCCCCGTCACGCTGTGCTCCTTCTCCGACCTACCCGCCGCACCCCTGACCGGGAAACTAGACAGTGCAGCTTCTGGAGGTGAAGCTGCAAAGACGACATTGGCACGAAATTCTCGCTTCACCTTACCCACGAAGAAGAATCTTTTGGACATTCTCATCGGCAATGTTGCTGTGTCCGCATTGATTGACACTGGGGCGCATGTGTCCATTATGAGTGCTGCTCTTCGCCGTCGGCTCAAGAAAGTTCTGACGCCTGCCCCGACCCGATTTGTACAAGTCGCCGACGGAGGGACTGTCGCTATTGTTGGCGTGTGCTCTGCCCGACTCACCATTACTGAGAGACAAACCGTCGTTCTCTTCACCGTCATCGAGCATTGCCCTCATGACCTCATTCTCGGTCTGGATTTCCTTGCCAATCATTCTGCCCTCGTTGAGTGTTCGGCCGGCTCACTTCACCTTGACTTGCCTCTTCTTGCCGACCCTGTGGACCTGCCTCCAATCCGTTTGAGCTGCATGGATTTTATTCGCCTACTTCCTCAATCTGTGACACACGTCGACTTGTTGTCCTCACCAGCTGTACCTGACGGTAATTACGTGGTCGCACCAATTCTGGCAGTTATACTTACACATGGTGTTACCGTGCTGCACACTGTGCTGACAATTACTGGCAACCGCACCTGCCTTCCCCTTGTCAGTTTCGCGCTAACCGTGCCAGTTCTGGCTCAGGGGATTTCATTGGCTATAATTATCGCTTTGCAGGATGATGCGATCGAGCCATTCACAGTGGAAGATTGCCAGAGCTCGGCCCATACCGTGACGTCATCACACGGTACTGACGTCGACATTGAGAAGATGGTTTCCTCTGACCTTACACCTGTTCAAGCTGAAGCCCTTTGCCGCGTTCTTGACGGCTATCGCGACATTTTTGACTTTGACAATCGACCCTTAGGTCAAACGTCCGTCGTGACCCATCGAATAAACACTGGCGATGCGAACCCTATTCACTGACGTCCATATCGTGTTTCTGTGTCCGAACGAGCTGTTATCCAACAGGAAGTGAATAAGATGCTTGCAAAGGACGTTATCAAGCCTTCCTGTAGTCCCTGGGCTTCTCCCGTCGTACTTGTCAAAAAGAAAGTTGGAACGTGGCGTTCTTGTGTAGATTATCGCCACCTGAACAAATTCACAAAAAAGGATGTGTATCCTTTGCCACGTATTGATAACGCTCTAGACTGCTTGTACGGTGCCACCTATTTTTCTTCTATCGATTTACGGTCCGGCTACTGGCACATATCCGTCGACGACATGGACCGAGAGAAGACTGAATTTATTACCCCTGACGGCCTTTATCAGTTCAAGGTGATGCCTTTCAGTCTCTGTAATGCGCCCGCCACCTTTGAACGAATGATGGACTCGTTGCTTCAGGGGTTCAAGTGGTCCACCTGTTTGTGCTATCTGGATGACCGGCATCGTTTATTCGCCCACATTTGACACGCATCTAGACCGTCTTTCAGTGATTCTTGACGTGTTTCGCTGCAGCGGTCTCCAGTTGAACTCGTCAAAATGTCACTTCGCTCGCCGCCAAATCACCGTCCTTGGACACCTCGTGGATGCCAGAGGCGTGCGACCTGATCCGGACAAAATTTGTGCCGTTACGAACTTTCCTGTTCCGAAGTGTACCAAGGACGTTCGTAGTTTCGTAGGGCTGTGCTCATATTTCCGACGCTTTGTGAAGGATTTTGCGACTATCGCACGTCCCCTTACCAACCTCTTGAAGAAAGACGCCCCATTTTCTTGGGGACCTGACCATGTCGCATCTTTTTCACAGCTCACCACTCTCCTTACCACGCCTCCAATTCTGGACCACTTTGACCCGTCTGCCTCAACGGAAGTTCGGACTGATGCCAGTGGTCACGGCATAGGAGCAATGTTAGCACAACGCCAGCGTGGACATGACCGCGTTTTAGCCTATGCCAGCCGACTTCTATCACTCGCTGAGCGCAATTATTCAATCACAGAGCGCGAGTGCCTCGCTCTTGTGTGGGCTGTTGCTAAGTTTCGTCCTTACTTGTACGGACGCCCCTTCTGTGTCTTCACTGATCGCCGCGCACTCTGCTGGCTATCCTCACTCAAGGACCTCACGGGACGACTCGCTCGCTGGGCATTACGCCTGCAAGAATATACCTTCTCCTTGGTATATAAGACGGGATGCTTGCACCAGGATGCCGATTGTTCGTCCCACTACCCCGTTGACGAACCGGCTGATGCGGACGCCATCGCTTGCGTTTCCTCTGTCTCCCAGTTGCTTGAAATTGGCAACGAGCAACGCCGCGATCCTTCATTACGAGCCTTCATCGACCATCTGGAGTCAATGCCTGGCGACGCCTCTCTCCGGATGTTTCTCCTTCAGGAGGGGACATTATACCACCGCAATCTCGATCCACATGGCCTTGACCTTCTGCTCGTAATTCCATCACACCTGCATTCGACTGTCCTTCAACAACTTCACGACGCTCCCTTGGCTGGACACTTGGGCGTCTCGCGCACATACAACTGTGTACGCCGTCGATTCTTTTGGCCGGGTCTCGCCCGCTCCGTGCGGCGCTACGTTGCTGCTTGTGAGCCCTGTCAGCGCCGGAAAAAGCCCTCCACACCTCAAGCTGGATGTCTCCAGCCGATCGACATCCCACCGGAACCCTTTTTCCGTGTTGGTCTAGACCTTCTTCGACCATTTCCTCTCTCGGGCTCCGGAAATAAATGGGTCGCCACCGCTACTGATTATGCGACGCGGTACGCCATCACCAGAGCCCTTCCGACAAGTTGTGCTACTGACGTTGCTGACTTTCTGCTCTATGACATCATTTTAGTGCATCGTGCTCCGCGCCATTTACTCACTGACCGTGGCCGCAGCTTTCTGTCGGCAGTCGTCTAGGACGTCCTCCGCTCCTGCTCGACGAAGAACAAGTTCAGCATGTCCTACCACCCACAGACCAACGGCCTCACGGAGTGCCTCAACCGGACCGTCACCGACATGCTTTCAAAGTATGTTGCGACCGACCACAACGACTGGGATCTTCACTTACCATGTGTGACGTTCGCGTATAATTAATCGTGTCACGACACCGCCGGCTATTCACCATTCTATCTCCTATATGGCCGAGAACCCGCCTTGCCCTTGGACACATTGTTGCCCTCAGCCACACGTTCAACCACTGAATACGCCTGCGACGCGATCGCACATGCCGACCACGCGCACCAGCTCGCCCGCACCCGTCTCGAGGCCTCACAGGAGCATCAGAGACGCCTCTATGATTGCCACCATTGCGACGTGCACTTTACTCCGGGTTCTCTGGTGCTTCTCTGGTCACCCATTCAACGTGTGGGCCTTTCAGAGAAGCTGCTGTCACGCTACACTGGCCCATACCGTGCGGTGAGACAAGTGATCGATCTCACATATCGAGTCATCCCCGCCGACCTGTCAGCTTCATCGTCGGCTGCAAGTGACATCGTTCACGTGGCGAGACTAAAGCGATACCAGACACCATTCACTGCGGATGTGAAGATTAAGCACCGGGATGGTGCTTCTACCGCCGGGGGTGATGCTACGGAACAGCCGCCACAGTGAGGCTGCACTGAGAAGGAAGACGACGACGTGGGCCCGCTTGGTATAGCGTCGCCATTTTGGCCTTCCGTTAGCTTCCCTTCCCTGTAAATAAATTGTATATAGTGTTGGGCTCCAGCTACACGTAAAAATATCATTGTGTGCGCGTGACCTGCATTCAGGAAGGGAAATGTCATCGTATTGTTTTTCTTTTTAAGTAACTTACTGACTGAACAGGTGCGTCTCATACACCGGTAAGACTTACATACTATTTTGTTCGGGAGAACTGCCGTTTTGAGGGGGAGTGCGATTTATAGAAAAGTGACTTATACACTGGAAAATTCATATTCAGCAAATGAAAAATAATGGACCAGCTGTGCTTTGTTTGGTCTAATCTGAAATTACAATCAATATTTCTTCAATGAAGAAAAAAAGCAATTGTCAGTATTAGTATCTATGTTGTTTTTTCATTTGCATTTCATAATTAGAATTTTGTTATCAAATCAAAAGCATTATTATGGTAACATGTTCTAATTTGTTTATGCAGCATCCAGGCCTTCCAGTTGTCAAGCTTCAACTATGAAAAGTGAGAAGTCGCATCAGGGACGCCACCACCACTGTAACTTCTGTGACTATAAGACTGATAGAGTGTGTAATCTGAAAGTGCACAACAGGGTTCACACGGGCGAGCGGCCGTTTAAATGCCATTTGTGCCCTCAGAGCTTCTCACTTAAGTACACTCTGACTAAACACCTCCGCTCTCACACAGGCGAGAGGCCATTTCAGTGCCCTTCATGCCTTCGGAGCTTCTCACAAAAGGACACTTTAACTGATCACCTGCGCACTCACACAGGTGAGAGGCCATTTCAGTGCCACTTATGCCTTAAGACGTTTACAGTGAGATGCAGCCTTAATAAGCACCTGCGCCATCGCAATTGCAAGTGACCCTTTCAATGCTATTCCGCTTTAAGAGCTTTTTGTAAACTCCATATTTACTTGTCAGAACTGTGCAAGTGTTAATGAAGCTCTATAAGACATATAAAGCTTTGGGTCTAGTATCAAAGATATGCCTTCATCATTACTACTTGTGTATTCGTATGCATATAGGAAACTGCTCTAAAGTAGACTGCTATCAGTGCGCGTGCATAGCTTCCTGCTATCCAGTGATAGTGCTTGTTTATGCTTGCACTGAGTTTTACCTGATTGTATTTGTTTGTCTGATCTTGATGGGTGGCTATTAAGACACCTGCGACAAAATAAATAATTCTTGTTTTGGCAGCGTACTTCTGCTGTGTCTTGAATACTTCGTTCTCAGCCTGCCAGCACGGTTTAGCAATGGCAACAAGAAATGTATTCACATATTGGAAAGCAAAGGCTTTGCTGCTTGTGCATCGTAATGACAAGTACCACTGTTTGATGAGGTAACAGCATTGTAAAGGATGCACAGAAGACAATGCTTCTTGTCTTGGCCCTCGGATCAAAGTGAATTGAAATCTTGAGTAGGTGATGTTTTTCTTGTAAGATGAACCGGTTCACCATCAACGAGACGGTTGAAATTCTGGATGGTTTCTCGAAACCCAAGCCCTGCAAGGTTGGAGAAAGCTTCAGATTTTTACTCTTGTCCAAAATGAAGACAAATCAGTGCAGCAGTTGATTGTTGAGCTCAGACAACAAGCTGACAAATGCAACTTTGGTGACTGTTCACTGACTGTCCTGTGAAGGCGTTAATAGTAATGGACATTGGCACCCTGTAATGCATCATTCCCTGCAGCGTCTACAACATATACTGCACAAAGTGGCTTAAAACCAAGAAGACAGACTTGAGGTTGTCCTGCTACCTGGGAGCTCTGGCTATAGCTGGCAAGGTTACATTGACAGTTTGCTACGAGTGCAAGTCACTGACTGCTTCCATGACCATAATTCATCATTCAGGGCCATGTTTATGTGGTCGCAACCTTATTCGAGCCCTGAACAATCCCAGGTGCTACAGTCCCAAGCCTCGGTAGTACCAGCAGATGATATGACAAGGACCTTGAAGAAATGTTGCAGTATCAACATCACGCCAGAACTAGGCCTGTTCAAGGCTCTGCCCATTCACCTGTACATCAAAGGGGGAGCCGTTCTGTAGCTTTTTAAAGCGAGGCCACTGTTGTGTGCAATGCGAGACAAGGTGACTGAAAAGCTTGAAAGGCTAGTAAAATCGGGCGCGCTTTCTCCTGTGACTCACTGAGGATAGGTTACGCCAATTGTGCTGGCGCTGTAGAAAGATGGATCTGTTCTGGAGATGATCTGGAGCATGCGTCACAACATAATCTGCTTCCAGTCATAGATGATAATTTTTCAGCAGTGCACAATGGAGACATCTACAGCACCTTCAATTTGTAGGATACCTATAACCATATTCCACTGTATGAAACGTGAAAGAAGTTGAAGACCATCAGTACCCACAAAGGGTTGCTTTTCTTCAACCGCCTACATTTTGGAGTGTCGTAAGCGCCAGCTATCTTTCAACGGATCATGAAAAATATGCTTGGCGGTCTAACAGGCACACAGGCATGTATGGATAAGTTGCTGGTTTTCAGAGGGAAAATTCAACAGTGGATCAATCTCAAGGGAGTCCTCCAGCATTTTCATGAATGTGGTATCAAAATGTGGGAGGATAAGTGTTCATGAATGTGAGCAAGCTGTATCCTTACATAGGTCTTATTAGAGCAGTTTACCTGCCGAGCATGGCAGTGATGCTTGCTTTGTTGTGCGACCTGTTGAAGGATTGTCGTTGGCAATTCTCATCGAAGCAGCAACAGTCCTTAGAACAATATGAAAGCCCTCCAGTATGTCAGAATGCCCACCGATTTTGATGCAACGAAGTTGTTGCGCCTCAAGTGCAGCACATCTATGCACTAGTGGGAGCGGTACCCCATCATGTACAGCGCCTAGTGAAATCAAAAGCAGCTCCTTCCTTTGAAGATTACCACCATCCTTCACGGTGCCAAACATTGCGAGTGGCGTATGCAGGCACCACATTTCGCACCTCCATTGTGCTTTTGTGACGTAGTTGTATGTTTGCAATGCCGTGTTGCTGTGCTTTCGGGTGCAGCACAAGTGAAAGGGATGGCATGCAACTATTCTGTATTCCATCTGTCAAGCAAGACACGGCACGGAGGAAGGTCTGACTTCAATGAATCAGGCGGTTTGATTTCAACTCAATGCAATGGTCCTGGCTCTGTGAGGTAAGCGAGCAATTCTTCACTCATCACTAATCTCGTATGCTGCCATTTGTTGTATACGGCTACATTAGCTTTTCCTTCTCCTAAGTGCCGCATGTTTCCGCTGCATATGCAACTTTCTTGCCAGACTTCAATCAAGTAGTCTTAAAACGCATATGCTTTTTGTCGACTCATTCGTACATTTCATGCGCTGTCATTGCTTGGCCTGAATGTATGCTAACGGCACCTTTTGAGTGTATCGCCATTTCTTGAGAAGCGGTAACGGTAAGTAGGCACACAGGTGTGGTTATTACGTTCTAATCATTATCAGCTGTTATTTTTCTTGAGCACCTTATTCATCTACGTGGAACGGTTAGGAAGTATGACCAAAGGTACTCCAGCGATGGCAGCACTATGCGTACCCTACCTTGAAAACAATCTGCAATGCCGACAAAGAGTGCCCAATGGTGATATAGCTTTGTGCTTTGTGGTCTCGCTGCGTAGCGTTGGACAGAGATGCATGGAGAGCGTCTGTTAGGTCAGCAATGTGTAGGGGGAGCCACGGTCGACAGAAGAGAGAGCGAAGGCCAGTGCAGGAGGAAGAGGTGGCACTACCTTTATTTCATTTAGGGGCTTTGCCATCGTGTTGCCGGCGTTGACAAACCTATAGGGTTACGTCTCCAAACACTGATCCAAGCCGAACGTAGTTCACACATGTAGCAGAAGGACTTTGCATTTTGTTTTGGCATAACCAAGTTATACGAAGCCAAGTTATGTGCCGTAGGTTTGTTTCATCATTGTATAGTGGCACACACCTACTGGCACATACAGAGTGAACCAAGTTGGCATCAAAGAGACTCATTCAAGACTAGTACCGAGCTAGTAGTACATACCCAGGGCTCCAAGTTGGGATCAAGGTGTTTCTTCAAACAGCAGTACCTACCCATTCGTGTACCTGCAGTGACCCAGGACGTCATGAAAGAGGTTCATTCAAGAGCTGCATGTACGTACTGTTACGATCTGCCAGTGTGGGAAGTGACCTTCCAGCCTCTGCTGCCCTACTATGACGAATCGCTTCTTGACGTTCACAATACGTTGCTTCGGACAGACCAGCGGTGACACCAAGGAAAAATTCACTTGACAGAGCTATACGAGGTTGATTTATGGCACTCAGATGCACCTTCAAAATTTTCCCGGAGAGGATTTAATAAAATTGGTGTTTTATTCATGTAACAATGTTTTCCTTTAATAATTTCCATTTTAAGTGCCTGTGAAATGGAATGAATACAATGACGTGTTCTTGTAGAGAATTTTCTAGACCTCATTCGTTTCAGGGAACGCTTTTTATGAAGTATTCTCCATGTAATCCATGGTTTTTTTCTGTTAACTTTCTTGGGGCGCTTGGGAACAAATGGTGCTATCGATTTCAATACCACACTTTTAAACTTCTCCCAAGCATCATTTACTGACGTAGTATTTAGCAAAATAAAATGGCTGAAATCATCATAACCTTCCTCTAAATGGTCCAATACTGCAACATCATCTGCTTTAGAGAAATCGGAGACTAGCAAAGTTTTATTATTTTCTGCTCGGGTATATGTGGTAGAGACATACATGATCACCATTTTGTGGTCATAAGTCCCTTCCAAGACTTCACGCCAGTACTTGGATTGTGTGACAGATCTGCTTAGAAACACCAAATCAAGTAGTGATTCTCCGGATTCGTGGGTTCGTTTCGGCATAGTTACTATTTGTGTTAAGTCAAGGGAAAAAGTCAGATTCAGAAGAACACGAGACACGGCCTGATCATTTTGACCTTCCTGATAATATACCCAGTCAATGTTTGTTAAATTAAAATCACCGGCCATTATAATCTTACAGGTGCTGTTGCCAAACTTTTCAAGTAAGACATCATTCAGCAATAGCATGTATTCTTCGGAGGTACCAGGGGGGCGATATACTGCAACAATTGCAAAATACAGACCACCGATCTCTGTGGTACCCACAATGCACTCCAGTTCCGGAGGGGATGAAATTTCAACGAAGACCATTGAAGTTCCATAAACAATAGCAACACCGCCTCCTCTGGATCCTCTGTCTTTGCGACATGCCGTATAGTTCAGAGGAAGGAAATCAGCACTTTCGATTAATTTATTTAACCAGGTCTCAGTTACAATTACGATATCCAGCTCATGTTCCAAGAGGACAGCTTCCAAAAGTGAAGATTTGTTGCATATGCTTTGTACACCGAAATTACTAAGCACTTTTACTTGGCTCGGAGGATCTACCCCCTACCGCATCGCAAACTCAATAGACCTCAGGCTTTGACACTAAGGCTTCTACAGACGGGGGCGTACCCAAACCCCCTAATTCTTCACAAGATGTATCCCGAAATTCAGACAACAAATGCACGTGCACTATGCAATGACTTAGCGAATTTACCTCGCATGCTCTGGCGATGTCCCGCATTACGCGGCGATGAAAGCAATACTTCCTCATGCTGGGATGCGGTCCTACACAGTCCCAACCTCGAAGAACAGTTATGGGCTGTCCAACGGGCCCGCGACGCGGCGGAGAAGCTCGGCCTCTCTGTCCCGACGTAGGAGCGGCCCGCTGCGCGCTAGTGCGCGCCCTAATAAAGTTTTTCATCCATCCATCCGAGCATTGACGTTTAAAACTACTAGTCTGTCAGGGACACTCGTGACTGCTGTCAGAGCTGCTTCCCCTCTCGTAGGGCTTTTCTCTGCCGCCTGTGTTGCTACTTTTGTCATTACGCGGCTCCCGTCAGGGCCTAAGTGTAGAAGTATCATCATCCCAGTAATACGCCTTGCCGTCCACACAAAGCATGTCACAAACTAGGCGCACTCGCTTCCTACTTGATTTCTCATTTTTAGCGCTTTCCCATAGACACTTTCTCCTGTGCACCACGCTCTTTGAGAAGTCATCGCTTATCGAAACGTTCATGTCTTTCAACTTGGGACAGTTGCGCATAATTTCGTTTTTCCTTGAAGTCATACAGCCGGAAAATAACTGGTCGTGCTTTTGACTGCTTTTTTCCAAGACGGTGCATGCACTCAATGCTCCGGGGAAAAGTACCAAACACAGAAAATATTTTGTCCTGCATCAATTTCGATAAATCTGCCTGTTTCATTGTCTTGTTCAGGCAAACCAAAGATGATAAGGTTATTGCGGCGCTGGCGATTTTCCATATCGTCAACTTTTCTAGATAGCGCTGTGACTGTTTCATTCAGACGAGATATCGTCCGCTGTGTCATCAAGTTTAGAAAAAGAAGATTCAAGTTTAGTTAAGCGGTCTTCAATAAGTTTCATGGCGGCACCATTTCCTTTCACTTCTTTTTGAACTGCTCTCTGATCACCTTTAATGTCACTTAATGTCTTGCTCTGGTCTTTCAACGTTTGCATAATCTGTTCAAGTTTTTCATCTGTAGTCACACCAGGGCCCGGATTAAACTCGACATCACTGACACTTGTGACAAGCTTGAGACATTCAGCCCAATAATCACATACAAGCAGCGCTAAAGTGCGGGGGCACAGCACGACAATCATTGACAAATGATTACTTCTAAGTGAGGAAGTGTCGTGTCTCACCTGCAGACAAGCCAATACCAGCACGTTGGAAATCATGCTTGCATGCGTGCTGTGCCCGCAACTGACGAACTTCATTGTCACAATCTTCGTGACAGCGTCATAGGGGTATCATTGGATGGTGACTCATGCGAGATCAGCGAGAACATCACGCCTTTAGTCCCGACATCTGCGCTTGCGCCTTCTTCTGTGACATCTCATCACGTGGGACTTCCAGCGCCTTTAATTTGGTCGCACTGCAAGTTGCCTCCTGTGGGCTTGGCAGCAGCACTTCGGGAACGATACTTCAAAATTCGTTCTGCTTCTCGGTGCAGGTTAGTTCTTACCTACCAAGTGCTATCGCAGTGACAACCATTTCCTGATGCTGCTGCCATGCCCACTGCTGTTGTCTGATATGCTTCCGTTTGTGTTGAATCTTATGTGGCAATATTGAGGAAAACCCAGGTCCGACTGAAGGAACTCTTGATGAAGCTACTTGATGGGCAGAATAACATGATAACCTCTATGAATAGCCTTTTATCGAATCAAAATGGAATGGAATTGGATTTAACAGATATGAAGGAAAGACTAAGCGGTTAGAGGCTGACTTGTCTGTTCTGCAATCTTTAGAACAAGAACTTAAAAATGTGAAGTCATGTGTCGCCAACCCGCCGTGGTTGCTCAGTGGCTATGGTGTTGGGCTGCTGAGCACGAGGTCGCGGGATCGAATCCCGGCCACGGCGGCCGCATTTCGATGGGGGCGAAACGCGAAAACACCCGTGTGCTTATATTTAGGTGCACGTTAAAGAACCCTAGGTGGTCAAAATTTCCAGAGTCCTCCACTACGGCGTGCCTCATAATCAGAAAGTGGTTTTGGCACGTAAAACCCCAAATATTAAAATTATTAAAAAAATCATCTGTCGCTACTTTGCAAACACAGGTGTCATATATTTACAGAATAAGTTAGGTGATCTAGAAAAGGTAGACGGAACAACCTGATCGTTTACGGGATACAGGAACATGACAATGAAACAACGGATAGCCTAACAAAAATACTGCGAAACAATCTTTTCAAGGATAAGCTGGGACTCAGTGGCATGGAGAGGTGTCGCAGACTAGGCAAAACGAGCGGAAAAGGCCGCCCAGTGATAATTAAATTCTTGGATTATTGTGAGAAACTAACCATTCTCAGATCTTTTTCAAAGTTAAAAGGAACAAGCCTTTCCGTAACAGAAGACTTTTCATTCAGAGTGCGTCAAATAAGAAAAAAATTATGGCTTAGTGCGAAACAGGAAAAAGAAAATAATGCTAAGGTGAAGTTGCTTGATAAGTTAAGCGTGGACGGCGTAATGTTTGGCTGGGACGAAGCTAAAGATAAGTGCTTTAAACTTACTAAAAAGGAATGAATTCACAAGATCAGTAGTAGGCCCTTCACAATTCTTAACATGAATTGCCGCAGTGTCGTGAATAAGACTGTCCAGCTTGGGAAAATGCTTTTTTCATTAGACCCTGACGTGGCCGTACTAACCGAAACTTGGTTAAACGACTATATATTTGACAAGGAATTCATACCAAAGAACTATAAGGTTACGTAGTGACCGGGATAGTAGAGGGGGAGGTATTGCTGTACTGTATAAATCTTCCATTATGCTGCAGACAATGCCTGATGTTCTGGATGTAGAAAGCATATTTTGTAAATTATACGTGAATCATTTTATATATATCCTTGCAGCTTTGTACAAACCTCCTAACTCCACTGTTGGTAACTTGGAGCGCTTGTCAACTTATATGCATTCATATGTAACGCGAGAAGATAAATTAATACTAACCGGAGATTTCAACCTGCCAAATATCAGTTGGAAAGCTTTTTCTTCGTATTCATTCAGAGTTCGGAAAGTGTTATGACTGATATAGCTTTTACCTTTGATCTGCTACAAATTGTGAAGGATTTCATAAGAATCCAAAATGATTCAAGGTCCAGTCTTGATTTGTTTTTTGTAAGTGGCGCCATAAAAGACTGCATCTCGTATACAGCAACATCCGGTATTTCTAATCACAAAGCAGTTGTCCTGACGTTGAAAAGTGCTTTAATCAATCGAACCAATACGGTTAAATATTTTCCAAATTTTTCAAGAGCACAGGACTATATAATAGATGTGCTAGTTTTTAACTATGATCACTTTCAAGGCCTTGATTGTAGTGTAAACGACCTCTGGCTTTTTTTCAGAAGCCCCATTTTTGATAGTGTGGAACGTTTTGTTCCTAAAAAGTGAACAAGTCCGAGCACTGCAATCCATGGATTACGCGGGAGACGTTGCAGATGAGGCGGAAACTTAAGCGATTAAAAAAAGAAACGCACCAATAAAGGACGGCGAAGAACTGAAAGCCGATATTGATAACTTGTCCGAAAAACTTCACAAGAAGATTGCCAAAGATAAAGAGTATTATCACAGCACATTACTACCAGACTTTATCAGATCATCTCCCGAGAAATTCTGGAGGGTTGTGACTCCGGCCTCTTCGTCTTCCGACACCTTATTTATAAACGGTGAAAGTGTGCGGGATGACAAAACTTTGTGTTCTGCTTTTAATAACCATTTTAAGAGTGCATTCACAAGTGATGATGGCTGTTTACCATGCTTTTCTGCTGAACTGCCTTCCCTTCCCGACATTGTTATTTCGGAACAGGGTATTCTAAGTTTATTATTAAAGCTTGACATTAAAGAATCTCCAGGGCCAGATGATATTCCGAACTGTTTTCTAAAGCGTTATGCTGAATGGTGTGCAAAATACCTGTACATTCTATTTGTGAGGTCAATCAACGAAGGATCATTACCGGAAGACTGGAAAATTGCTAGAGTAAAACCTTTACATAAATCGGGGAATAAATCTCACATCAAAAATTACAGATCGATTTCATTAACATTATCATCTTAATATAATATTTGGGGTTTAACGTGCCAAAACCACTTTCTGATTATGAGGCACGCCGTAGTGGAGGACTCCGGAAATTTCGACCACCTGGGGTTCTTTAACGTGCACCTAAGTCTAAGCACACGGGTGTTTTCGCATTTCGCCCCCATCGAAATGCGGCCGCCGTGGCCGGGATTCGATCCCGCGACTGCGTGCTCGGCAGCCCAACACCATAGCCACTGAGCAACCACGGCGGGTTAGTATTAGTCTCTATGTTGTGTTATTTCATGGACGTTTCGTAACTACAATTTTGTTTTCAAATGAAAAGCATTACTGTGGTAACCTGTTCTAATTTGTTTATGCAGCATGGAGGCCTTCCAGTTGTCAAGCTGCAACTATTAAAATGACAAGTCACATCAGGGAGGCCACCACCACCGTAACTTCTGTGATTATAAGACTGATAGTGTGTCTCAACTGAAAGCACACACCATGGTCCATACAGGCGAGCGGCCGTTTGAGTGCCATTTGTGCCTTCGGAGCTTCACACAAAAGTCCAATCTCAAGGTACACCTGCGCACTCACAGTGGGGGGAGGCCATTTCAGTGCCCTTCATGCCTTCAGAGCTTCTATCAAAAGAATACTCTCAAGGCACACCTGCGTACTCACACAGGCAAGAGGCCATTTTAGTGCCCTTCGTGCCCTCTGTGCTTTACACAAAAGATTACTCTCAAAGTACATATGCGCACTCATACAGGCGAGAGGCCATTTCAGTGCCCTTCATGCCCTCGAAGCTTCTCATATAAACCCACTCTTATTTATCACTTCGCACTCATACAAGCGATAGGCCATTTCAGTGCCACTTATATATTAAGACCTTTGCATTTAGACGAAACCTAACTGAGCACCTGAGCCATCACAAGGGCAAGTGACCCTTTCAATGCTTGTTCTGCTTTTAGGTCCTTTTTGGAAATGGCACATTTTACTTGTAATTCAAGAACACTTTGCAACTACTGAAGAAGTTGTATAAGGCAAGTAACAAGCTGTGGGTCTAGTATCAAAGATATGCCTTCATCATTACTACTAGTGTATTCTTATGCATGTAGTAAACTTGTGCAATGTAGACTGTGCTGTCAGTGCGCATGCAAAGCTTCGTGCTATTCTGTGATAGTGCCTGTTTATGCTTGCACTGAGTTTTACTTCATTGTATTTGTTTGTCTGATTTATGGGTTGCTATTAAGAGGCAACTGTCAAAAAATAAATGGTCCTTGTTCTGGCAGCCTGCGTTTGCTGTGTCTACACCAGCCCTCGGGCATGGTGTAGCAATGGCAATGAGAAATGTACCCATATTTTGAAAAGCAAGGGCTTTGCTGCTTGAGCAGAGTCGTAACAGGTACCACCATTTGACGACGGCAAGGACAAGTGGATTTAATAGGTCATTCGCGTGGAGTTCTACTTGAAAGGTAACGGTATTGCCAAGAATGCACAGAAGAGAATGCTTCTTGTCTCGGCTCTCAAATCACAGTGAACTGAAGTCCTCAGTGGGTGATGCTGTTCTTGTAAAGTGAACCAGTTCACCTGCAAAGAGGCGGTTGAAATTCTGGAGGTCTTCTAGGACCCCAAGCCCAGTGATATTGCAGAAAGCTTCAGATTTTTTACTCGTGTCCAAAATGAAGACAAAGCCCAGCAATCTACTGTCGAGCTCCGACAACAAGCTGACAAATCCAACTTTGGGGACATGTTTGACTTAATGCTACGGGACAATATTGTGTGTGGAATCCGGAACGATATGTTGCAGACAGCAATGGTTTCTCATGGGAGTTTCATGTTGAACGAAGCTGAGAGAATGGTGCTGGCAGCAGTAGCTGTGGGTAAAGCCATCATGCTCGTGAAGACTGTTGACGTGAAGACTGAACCAAACTGCATAAGCTGATAGACAGGCAACCAGCACGAAGCACAGATAGGCAAGAAAGTAAAGAGTGGAGAAGGTACTTTTTTTTAGTTCAAGTTTATTGTCTCATTCATTAGTGGTACATATATGCAGTAGAAGTTATACAGAAAAAGTTCCCACAGTTAGAAACTGCAGCGGGACCTCTTGTTCTTAGTTACATAATAATATATAAATAAAAAGGCGTCAGTTTCGGTTGTAAACAAAGAACGGATTACACAATTTCTAGAGTGTTAAAGTAATAAAACCTAGGGCAACACATCACAACATTAAAAATATACATAATAAGCAACATAAAAAATACTTCAAAGAATAGATCCAGTTTACAAGGTATTAATATAAGCTCTCAGCGAACGTTCGTATGACGTTAATGTAGGTGAGGATTTCACGTGAGCAGGTAAATTATTCCACATTTTCACTCTAGCAAAACCAACTGTTAGTTTGCCATAGTTGCTGCGTGATTTTGGAAGTAAAAGGTTATTTTGTAAAGGGAACCTGATAGTGTTAGGATTATTAAGATTATTCCTGCCAATGATATAATGTAATTGTTGGTTCTTAAGAAGGCGGTAAATAACGATGCTGTGGTTGTACCAGATCATTTTATTTATTGTGAGAATACTTAACTCAGTGAAGAGGGGGGTAACATGAACGTTATAAGGAGCTGAGGCGATGATACGGACAGCGTTATTTTGGATGTGCTGCAAGGGAGCTATATGACGGTGATATGTAAGACCCCAAGAACTGATAGAGTAATATAAATGGCTATAGATGAAGGCATAATACAATGTCAGGAGAGTGTGCTTTTGAAAGTACATGTACTGTCGGGCCTTTAAAAGCACCCCGATACCATAGGCAGCTTTCTTTTTTATGAAGCTGACATGCAAATTAAACTTTAGAAAGGAATCCAATCGAACACCTAAATATGAGAACTCATTAGATGGTAATATTGGGTGAGATGCTATGTACAGTGGTGGAACGTTAGGTCGAGGTTTACTGTGTCAACTAAAAATCATAAACTTTGTTTTCTGAGGGTTAATTAACAATTGAATTTTTTTGCGCCAACTACTGACATTATTTAGTTCATCATTTAAACGCTAAGTTAGCGTAAAGATGTCGTTGTGGGAGGCGTAAATAGTGGTGTCTTCCGCGTACAAAAGACATTCTGTAGAAATTAGGCACTTTGGGAAATCATTAATGAAGATTAGAAATTAGAGGGGACCGAGTATGGACCCCTGTGGAACGCCACTGTTAATTATTTTTGTGTCAGACAGCACTCCTGAAATGCAAACCTGTTGCTGCCTGTCGTGTAAATAGCTTCGCAGTAGCTCCAAAAATGGACCTGTTATGCCATATGCGCTGAGTTTAGTAAAGAGAATGTTGTGATTAAGTGAATCGAATGCTTTCGAGCAATCGATAAATACAGAGCCTACGAATCCGCCCACATCAATTTCTGCTTTGATTTTGTCAGTAAGGGTGATTAAAGCTAGGTCAGTAGAATATCCAGCACGAAAACTAAACTGTCTTGGTGTTAATAGTTGGAATTTGTCCAAGTAGTTAGATAGGCGCTGTGCTATTAGTTTTTCTATTGCTTTACTGAAACATGGCAAGATGGATATGGGCCTGTAGTTTGCTAGTAAGGTGACGTCTCCATTTTTTGCACAGGAATTATTTTTGATCTTTTCAAGTCACTCGGAAAAACGGCAGTTTTAAAGATTAAATTGACAACGTGACTGGAGTGAGTGAGTGAGTGAGTGAGTGAGTGAGTGAGTGAGTGAGTGAGTGAGTGAGTGAGTGAGTGAGTGAGTGAGTGAGTGAGTGAGTGAGTGAATAAACTTTATTGTAGGTCCGGCGAGGACGCGAACTCGTCGCGCACCCGGCTAGTCCCACGTCGGGACCGGCAGGTCTAGCCCACCGGCCCGGTCGCGGGCACGCCGGACGGCCAGGATTTGCTTTTCTAGAGCGGAGCTACGCAGAAGCGAGTCCCACTCCTCCTTGATGAACTTGGGGTATGTCGACCCGCACTCCCAGAGCATGTGAGGTAGAGTGGAGGTCTGGCCGCAGGACGGGCAGGCGTCATCGCGATACACGTCGGGGTAAGTCTCGTGGAGAGCGGACAGACACGGATATGTGCTGGTCTGTAGAAGCCTAAGCGAAACGGCTTGCACCCTATTCAACTTGGGGTGAGGGGGTGGAAAGACCCTTCTGGACATGTACAAATATTTAATAATCTCGTTGTGAATAGCGGGAGCGTCCCTGTGACCGTAGGGAGGAGGGGAGTCAGTGCTCCTTATATAGGAAGCGCGGTCGGCGAGGTCTCGCGCAGCCTCGTGGGCAGACTCACTGAGGTTCGGGGGAGCACCCTCGACCGATCCTACGTGAGCGGGAAACCAGTGAATTGAATGGAATAGAGTAATATAAATGGCTATAGATGAATAGAATTGATGAATTTAATTGAATAGAGAATTGAATGGAATAGAGTAATATATATGGCTATAGATGAAGGCATAATACAATGTCAGGAGAGTGTGCTTTTGAAAGTAGTACACGTACTGTCGGGCCTGTACTGGAAGCTTCACATATGCTGTCAACAATTTCTTTGATATGATACGAGCATATGGAATCTAAACAAGGACTGCAATTTTTAAGATTCATAATTGCTGCGCGAACTTCACTGGGTGTAGTTGGGAAGAGATAAAATGATTGTTGTGACAAGCGCGACATGCGAGTGTCATTACCGCCAGAGATATCAGGTACAGTAGCAAAAAATACGAATGCGCATGCAATATCTTCAGGGTTTGTTAGTATGCAGTCTTTTTCTAGAATTTTGGTTATTCTATTCTTAGGATTCTTATTCAGAAATGCATTAAGTATCTGCCATTGTTTCCGGGAATCGTTCCCAGTTTTATTTATGACATTTTCATAGTAAGTTTTCTTTGCTTATTTAAGTAGATATGTCAGTAAGGTGCAAAACTTTTTGTACCGAAGCTTAAGAGATTGGTTAAATGGTCTATTTTTGCATTTACGATACAGATTTTCTTTCTTGCGCATGCTCTTCAACAATCCTGGTGTAAGCCAAGGGTTTGAAGGGGAGGCAAAATGTTTACGGCACTTACCTATTGTTGTTGCTGAGGATATACAAGCTTTATTAATATCAGATATGTCATAAGAGGCTTCAGCGTCATTTAACAATGTTACGCGCGCCCAATCTATACTGTTAACTAGCTATATGAAATGTTCTTTGTCAAACCTGGGTTTTGTGTACAGAGTTTTCAAGGCGTGATTAAGACGTGGAAAACAGCACAATTGGAAAGTGGTCGGTTATGTTGCTTCGTACGATGAAAGCCTTTGGGGCATAAAGCAGGTTTGTTAGTGCATGATCGATGAGAGTACTCGAGTTAGAGACGCACGTAGTATGTAGTTGTAACAAAGACTCGATACCGTATCCATGACAGAGACTAATGTATTCTCTGCTGTAAGCGCAGTCCTCACCCAGAAGATTAATATTTACGTCTCCCATGATAACCATGTTCTTGTTTTCATTCGAAACAGTGTGAAAAATTTTATCTAGAGCGCAGCAAAACGTGTGTATACTAGAGCTCGGTGATCGGTAGATGCAGCCAAATACAGTGCTTGTTTCACCGGTATTGAAACATGAATTATTGATTTCAATCCAGACTGCTTCGCAATTAGGCATACTAAAATTTAAATGTAGCCTGCGTTTATACTATATATATTGTGAAATAAAGACTGCGGAACTGCCGTGGCTGGATGACACGCGATGACGATATTCCGGAGTGTATGATGGAAATGAAAACAAATTCTTATCGCTATCGCTTAACCGTGTCTCTGCTACACAAACCAGTGATAAGGAAATATTGATCGATGATAACAGCAGATGAAATTCGTCATAGTGTTTTTTCAGACTTCTTGCATTGAAATGGATAGCTGAGCAGCTGGGATTTGACAACAACAATGCCAGTTCGTTTGACTGAACGTAAGCCATGTTGGAAGAAGCGAAGTGCTATTACACATGGCTAGTGAAAATCGTCAGATCTGCCTCGTTTCGAAAAACCCTGCTGTCAGTGTTTTTCCTCGCCTTGATTAGGCAGTCGTCAGTCCATAGGAACTGCCAGTGATTTTGTGTTTTCAGAGACAGAGCTTTCGAAAATATATTTTTTGTTTTCCTGTGTCAGGTGGTCGTTTACGTAAATCGGCTTAGACTCAGTTCCATGAAAGCCTATGTCACGAGTCTGTAGACGCGCCTTACGCGCCTTGCTTATGAATTCTGCTTTCTTTGCCCTCGAGGTGAACCTTGCGATTAACTTTTTCGTGCTTGAGACAGATGGCACTCGATGGGCAATTTCGATGTCGTCCCTTGATACCGGGCAGTCAATTTTACTTCCAACAGCCTGAAGAATCGCCAAATCGCCACACAGTCCTCGCCTTGAGTGCAGGGTACACCCTTTAGTACAACATTATTTTTGCGTGAGTATTGCTCTAGCTTACTTACTTCCTGTTCCAAGACTGCATTTCTAGTTGTAAGTGCCAAGTTCGTAATCTTCAGTTTCTCGTTCTCAGATTTCAGTTCCTCAACAGTTTCATTTAAGTAAAGGCTCCCCTGCAATTCCTCAAAATCTTTCTGGAAGTTACCAACCATTGTTTCTGCTTCAGTGGCTAGCTTCGATTTAACGTTCGCCAGAACTTGTTGAGCCACCGTAGCCAGTGGGCTCCCGTAGCCAGCCTGCAGAACACGTTCTAGCGCATCAACACGCTTCGTGAGTCCAGCGTTTGAGGGCATGGTAGATGCAAAGCACCGAGACAAAAACTGTAATAATGGCAGCGGTTGCGATATGCAAGAGTTAGGAAAAAATGAAAAGCAAAGCCCACCTGTGTAGGAAATAGCAGATGCTTATTAGCTGGAATGCCAGAGGCTCCCTCGTGCACGCTCGCAACCGCTGCCACTAGTGCCGGTGATCTGGGCGTGTTGGGTATATATAGGCTCAGAAGTAGACGGTGCTGCCGGTGAATGAAGTGACGGTGCCTCACTGCACTGAGGTTGGCGATCAGGCCCGAGTCCACTGGGCCATGCGCAGAAGCAAATTTCAGGTCGATTATCAGGCCCAAGTCCTCTGGACCATGCGCAGAAGCAAACTTAAGGACGCAGTGTCACTGAATCCGCGCTCCTTGTGATATCTGTGTAGGAAATAGCAAATGCTTATTAGCAAGAATGCCAGAGGCTCCCTCGTGCAGGCTCGCAACCGCTGCCACTAGTACTGATGATCTGGGCGTGTTGGGTATATATAGGCTCAGAAGTTGACGTTGCTGCAGCTGACGGAAGTGACGGTGTCTCACTCACTGCACAGAGGTTGGCGGTCAGGCCTGAGTCCACTGGGCCATGTGCAGAAAGTCCTCTGGACCATGCGCAGAAGCAAACTTCAGGACGCAGTGTCACCGGACCCGCGCTCCTTGTGATATCTGTGCAGGAAATAGCAGATGCTTATTAGCAGGAATGCCAGAGGCTCCCTCGTGCACGCTCGCAACCGCTGCCACTAGTGCCGGTGATCTGGGCGTGTTGGGTATATATAGGCTCAGAAGTAGACGGTGCTGCCGGTGAATGAAGTGACGGTGCCTCACTGCACTGAGGTTGGCGATCAGGCCTGAGTCCACTGGGCCATGCGCAGAAGCAAATTTCAGGTCGATTATCAGGCCCAAGTCCTCTGGACCATGCGCAGAAGCAAACTTAAGGATGCAGTGTCACTGAATCCGCGCTCCTTGTGATATCTGTGTAGGAAATAGCAAATGCTTATTAGCAAGACTGCCAGAGGCTCCCTCGTGCAGGCTCGCAACCGCTGCCACTAGTACTGATGATCTGGGCGTGTTGGGTATATATAGGCTCAGAAGTTGATGGTGTCTCACTCACTGCACAGAGGTTGGCGATCAGGCCTGAGTCCACTGGGCCATGTGCAGAAAGTCCTCTGGACTATGCGCAGAAGTAAACTTCAGGACGCAGTGTCACCGGACCCGCGCTCCTTGTGATATCTGTGCAGGAAATAGCAGATGCTTATTAGCAGGAATGCCAGAGGCTCCGTCGTGCACGCTCACAACCGCTGCCACTAGCGCCGATGATCTGGGCGTGTTGGGTATATATAGGCTCAGAAGTAAACGGTGCTGCCGCTGACGGAAGTGACGGTGCCTCGATCACTGCGCAGAGGTTGGCGATGAGGCCTTAGTCCACTGGGCCATGCGCAGAAGCAAACATCAGGACGCAGTATCACCGGATCCGCGCTCCTTCTTATATCTCTGTAGGAAATAGCAGATGCTTATTAGCAGGAATGCCAAAGGCTCCCTCGCTCGCAACCGCTGCGACAACCGCTGCCACTGAAGCAAAACCCACTGAGAACAAGTGCAAGAATGCGAAGTGCTTCGAGTGTGGGAAAAAGGGGCACATATCCGTAGAGCGTAGGGTAAGCTGTAAAAACAGAAGACCTTCACTTCAATTGGAAACCCCGACGAAAATAATTCATGTTCTGCTCAACTGTTCACAATCGCCGAAAGCCAAGCGTCGCAGCTGAGTTAACAAAATCATCCATCCAGTGTGGCGAAAGTTCGTCTATGGAAGCGTTGATCTAGTCATAGAAATAGACACTGGGGTGCCATTACGAGTCATTCCTTGCGATGTGTGCCACACACAACGTGGCATCAAACTGAAGAGACAGACCTGAAGTTGTCCCACTACCTGGGACCACTGCGTATTGTTGGTAGCCAGTGTTTACGGTTTCCTGCAAGTGCAAGACACTGACTGCCTCTTGACCATAATTCATCATTCAGGGCCTTGTTTACGAAGTCACCTCATTCGAGCCCTGAACAACCCAGGTGCTGCAGTCCTGATCCTGGGCAGTACGAGCAGACAAGATGACAAGAAACTCAAAGAATTTTGTCGGAGTGTAAAGATGTCTTCAAGCTAGAACTAGGCCAATTCCAGGTTCCGCCCGTTCACCTGTACGTCAAATGAGGAGCTGTTCCGAAGTTTGTCAGGCCGAGACCACTGTCGTACACAAAGGCAGATAAGGTAACTGAAAAGCTGTAAACGCTAGTAAAGTCGGGCATGCTTTCTCCAATCGGTAATTGGGAATTGGCTATGCCAATTGTGCCAGTGCTAAAGAAAGACAGATCTGTCAGGATTTGTGGTCAGTACAAGCTAACGGTGTATGCAGCATGTGTCATTGAACAGTATCCACTTCCAGTCATCGATATTTTGCAGTACTGCACAAGGGAGACAACTACAGCACCTTAGATGTACCCGCCACCTATGACCAGATTCCATTAGATGAGTCAAAGAAATTGACCATCGGTACCCACAAAATGTTTTGCTACAACCGCCTATCTTTTGGAGTGTTCTATGCACCAGCTATCTTTCAGCGCACCAGAGAAAATGTGCTTGGCTGTCTAACAAGTATATAAGCGTATATGGATGAATTTCTGGTGGCAGAAGGGAAATGCAACGGTGTATGAACTTCAAGGTACACCTCCAGAATTTTCATGAATGTGCCATCTAAATACAGGAGGATAAGTGTTCCTTCATGAAGTCGCAAGTATCGTAGCTGGGACACAAGATCACCAGCGACGTACTTCATTCACTGAAGAGCCTGGAAGCTGTGATGAAAGCATGAAGTCAGAAGAATGAGCGAGCTGCGTTCTTACATTGGTGTGCTCAGTTGTCACAGTAGTTTCCTTCCGAGCATGGCAATGATGCTTGTTTCGTTGTGCGACTTTCTGAAGAAGGATTGCTATTGGACATGGTCATCGGAGCAGCAACAGTCCTTTGAACAATCTGAGGAAGTGTTCCATCATGCCAGAATGCTCACACATTTTGATGGAGCCAAGTCGCTGTGCTTCGAGTGTGGCGCATCTCTACATTGTATAGGAGCGGTCTTTCCCGTCGCGTTGCCCCAGTTGCCAAACCTATAGGTTTCCGCCTGCAAACACTGATCCAAGCCAAACGAAGTTATTCACAGCTCAGTTACGAGCTACCAAGTTACGTGACGTCGGTTCAATTCGTCACTGTATGGCGGGACACACCAACTGGCACATAGTTTCTTCAAACAGCAGTATCTAGCTTGTCGCACATCTACAGTGACCCATGTCGGTGTGAAAGAGATTCATTGCAGAGCTGCAGGATTGTACACTTGCCATATACTCAGTGACCCAAGTTGGCACAAGTGTTAGTTTCAAACCGTTACCTCAGTGCAGCAGAGCGATGCACTGAAGATTAGACCACTTACATCCCGATGATCCAGGTAGGTGGAAAACGGCTATGTACAAACACACATCCACACACATACGAGCATAACTTTCGGAATACAATAACTGTACAAATCTAGCAACACAATGGGTGTAGCAGAAAACTTCCCATAATATTATACAATGTAAACATCGAAGACACAACTTAGCCCGATGTAAACAAAATTTCACAAATCAAAATTGAAGGAACTTGTACGCAGAAAATGCTACCTGCAAGGGTGTTATAAAAACATAGTTTGACATGGTAGTTGCAATATCACCGGGCAGCTTGTTCTCCTCCGACATTGTTCATGGGGAGAAATACATTCAAAAACAGCTGTGTTTTACATATAACTTCTTTTTGTTCATGATTTGTAAGTATATTATGAAAATAGTTTAGGCTATATTTTTATGTGTTGTAAGGTTTCCCATTTTCAAAGTTTCTTTTGCTCATTGATAAGCTGCATTCAGGAGTGTAGTTGTGGATAGCAAACTGGATTGCCAAATTTTTTTCTGTATTTTCTATGTCCAGCTTAGTCCACTGATCTCATACCATCCACACATGCTCAAGTATTTCCAACACCTGAATCTTATAAAAGTATTACATTTCGCCTGATGTGATCGATATGTCGATGCCAGGGGAATACTGGTGACATAAAGATGTCAAGGTATTTGAACTCGTTAATCACTAATCAAAGTCATCAGCCCCTTTTCTTTCTTGTAAAGCCTTTATGAAAAAATGTCATCCCGAAAAATAGTACAATCATCCATGTTAGTAATTACGAGGGCGAATCAGAAAGTGCTTTCTCCTATTTTTTATTAGCCAGAACATGACGTGATCTCCGACCTCGAGATCGGCGGCTAAATGATGTAGCCACTCGCTAGCGCAGCACGTATTGAAGATCCTTATAGCATTAAATTGAATGCATCTGTCGTTAAAGAGATGAAGATAATTCACCATTCTGTGGTCGCCAAGTGTAAGTACTTGCCGTTCTGTTATTAGAATACATTCCTGGTGGAAATATCTGAATCTAATTATGAATATGTGTAATGAATGGCTGTCTCGATACATCATTCAAGTAGTCAAAGCTCTGAAGGTTCACAAGTTCAAGTGTCATGCATTTTATTTTTTCTTACTAAGCTTCTGAGTGAAAAAAGTAATGCTCCTTGTGTGCATAATAGTAAATTTTAATTGTCCAACAATACATAAATTCCTCAAACTGGTAAAATGGCAGTGCTTTTTATGTTCAATCTTCCCACCACAAGTTTGCAGGTACATCACATATAATGTTTTTGACATGTTTTAAGGTGCATTCTATTTCTGACATTTACATAATTGTGTTTGAATGCTATCTTGCATTATCCTGCGTACACTGTTGTTTAGGTCTGTGTTAAGTCATCTTGTTTAATCATTGCAAAACGAGACAAAGGACTGCAAAGAAGTAGGGATGAAGACAGCGTTTTTCTTTGTTTCACCTTTTTGTTGTCTTGTCTAGCCCACTGACATACATTACTGTGTTAGGTAAGCCTTGATGCTTGCACTTCTTCCACGCATTGTACTGTGTTTTCGTGGTTTCCACCACATGTTTATTCTTGCTTGTCAGTTCATTTCTTTATTGTATAGCATGTGCCTTTAATGAATCCTCGTAAGGTTTGACAGTATGAAAAAGCAAAATAACCATGATAATCACATGAGACCTGATTTAATTGTATTGTCTTTCCCACATTTATTAGACTCTGTTTAACATTCTGAATGGAGTTTCAGTCTTGTTTTTTTATGTCTTTGTGCTGTTCTTACTTCAGTCTGGATATCTTGACCTGCAAATTTTATTTTTGTCAGCATGTACCTATATTTGTTGCTGTAAACAGTACTCATGTGTACCTTGTGGACTTTATAACATAAGGTGGCAGTCACAGATTTATTGTACTTTAAAGCTGGTCGGAGCCGATTTTTTGTTTTTTTTAGCACAGCGGCAACAGTGTAATTCATTGAAGCACCCAGCCAGTTGTTATATAACATTGGTTGGGTGCTTGAATGCATTCCACAGTCGCTGCTTCAAGGTGTGTGTAGAAACACTCACCCACACACACACATTCACAACACACACGCTGTACAATATAGCTAGGTCAGCCACAAGATCCCATTTTGGATGTCTGATGGTTGTACATATTTGTATTTCTAGATGTCGAATGGACGTCCGATGGACATCTGCGGGAGCTTTGCGGACATTTATCAGATATGTTCGTCATATCGGAAATAGATATCCACAGGATGTTCGAGGGGTATCCGTGGTTGTTTGGAATTGCACGGGTGATACTCCTTCATTGATTAGAATTAGTGCTTTTGCGTAATAAAAACAAGCGGCAACCTTTGCTTAGATCACTGCTTTCTAAATATGTGCTGACGCCTCCATGTGGAGGATGTCTGCTCTAGGGCTTACAGGAAACTGTTCTTTCTGAGAAAAAAGTTGCAGCATGCACCAACACATTCGAAGCTCATTGTGTACAAAACATTTGTTCGACCGGTTTTGGAGTACGCCACCCCCAGTTTGGAGCCCTCACCAACTGTACTTCCGAGATAAACTCGAAAAAATTCAGAGAACCGCCGTGCGTTTTGTTTGTTCGCGTTATCGGAGAGCCGATTCTGTAACACACATGTTGAAATGTTGTGACTTGGAATTGCTGAAACACGACAAGAAAAACAACAAATGAAATTCTTTTTCCAAATAACCAGAAATCAAATAAAAATAAACAAAGAAACATACATTCGCCGCCCTTTAATGCACAGTGCGCGTTTAAACAGTGCTAGTGTACAGCCTTAGAAAACACGCCTTGATGGTTTTAAATACTTGTTCTTTCCTTCGTGTATTAATATATGGAATGGCCTTCCGGACTGCACTGTAACAGCACAATATGTTAACGAATTTTATACTCTACTAGGATTGTATTACAGGCAACGGGATTATTAAGAATTGATCATGCTTACTGTTATTCTGTGTATACTGTGTACACTGTATATTTGTTCATACTCCCTGTAATTTGTGTTTGACAATGATGTATAACGTTGTATTGTCGGTGTTGAAATATATCTTTTTTATTTTTTTACTCTCCTGTAATGCCCTCAAGTGAGGGCTACAGTATTCCTAAATAAATAACTAAAAATATTTTGTTCTGTAAGCGCGTCATACATATTAGAACTAGAACAGGAAAATTGAGAAGCTTATATATAGGTTTGCTGGTACTTGACCGAACAAGTAGCCGGAGTGCTAAACACATGCCACATTAGGACACCCTAAACACACACACAATGGCACAATAAAATGTTGACAGGCTTTCCAGCATTCTATTCTTTCTCGTTGTAACATATCTTTATAATACTGATAAAGTGATGCTTTCGGAGTCGTTGCTGGTATTCTGAAAGTGTGTTGAACAAAAACACTGTTATGCTAACCATAACAAACAAAATTTTTGTGTTAGAAAGTGGAAATGCGATTTATTTGCAAGAAATAAGTGTAAAGCATGCATGAAGATGGCAAAATATGACAGATCTTGGTGCATTTAGCTATGTTCGAGATAACCTTGTCAGTAAGGTATGATATTTTTCTTGTCGGAAAAAGCTTTATGTTTGCAACATTTCATGAAGGCAAAGCAGCACGTCAAGCCATATGATACTTGATCAACGAAATGATTAAAGTTCTGGGCCTATCACGAAAACCGAAAGGCGTGCACAGCTATTCGAACAGGCCGAAGGGTGTTCTAATTGTGGTCATGGGTACATCTGAGGGTTCCACAGAAATCTGGTGGTAGGCTTTCACCAGGTTGGCCTTGCTAAACATGTTGCAGCCGTGCAGTGCAGACCTAAGTCCAGAATGCGAGGGATAAGGCGCTTGTACGGGACAGTGGCCTTGTTCAGAGCATGGCAATTGCCATAGGGACGCCAGTCACAGGTCTCCTTGGACACCATATGGAGTGGCGAGAGCCAAAGACTGGAGCAGGAACGAATGAAGCTAAGGTCAAGCATGTATTCAAACTTTGGCAACAGTTACATGTTCTGGCACGAGGCGACGAGCCCGAGGAGACATGGGTGGGCCAGTCGTGATGATATGATGTGTCATACTTTGAGCGACCGAAGACTGAAAGGTGGGGGGTCCGAAGATGTCTGGACACTCAGCAAGGACGGCTAACCAAGGGTTGGAATTGGCCATGTGCGCCTGGAGAAGCCAAAACGGCGGAGCGCAACAGGAAACTCCTTGGACGGTTAAGCTCATCTCGGAGTACAAGATGCGCCTATGCCACAAGTCGACGACGAGATTGTAGTGCCAAAGAAAGTCGGCTCCAATGATGGGCTGGCGCACGGCTGCGATGACAAAGATCCAGCAAAAGGTATATATCAAGAGTCCCAGACATTTGTCTGTAGGTGAGGAGGATTGATCCGTTGACTGCGGTTAGAAGAGGGGAGTTATGAAGATGGCGGCGCACAGCCAACGTAAGAGGAAGGATGCAAATCTCGGCGCCAGTGTCGACGAAATAGCGGACTTTGGTGACGTGGTCGGTGTCGTGGAAAAGGCGGCTTGGTCTGGGGCCGGGAACAATGGTCACTTTCAGGGTTCGGCCTAACTATTAATCATGTAGGAGCAGGGCTGGCGGTACTGGCTTGGCAAGAGCCATAGCGACTGTGGGACCAGCAAAGCGTAACGGGAGGAGGAGAATGGCAATCAGAGTGACCGGGGCTGGGGCAGCGAGGTCATGACGAAGACTGTGGCCAGCATGTTCGGATGGCAACGACCTCATCTGTCAGTTGGGCTGCCTGCTGTGTGAGCTCCTTGTTAACTTCGAAGACACGTGCATAGCGGTCGCCAGCGGCTGCACCATGGGTTGGAGGGTCAGGAGGACGATGAAGTGTGGCTACGGAGCGAAAACATACATACATAATCTTGCCGGCAAATTCAGTCGGAGACTCTAACGTTGAGAATGAAGACGCAGTCAGGGTCATGTGCACCTACAGTTGCAGGTGCAGCAGGAAAAGTTCCCGGAGAAGTGCACTGTCAGTTGAAGGAGCAAGGTCTCCAGCCAAGGCTTGCATGCAACGCAATAAGTCGGTAGGTTTGCGGTCACCGAGCACCTCCAGTGTAAGAAGTTGCTATAATCGATGCTGCTCTGCTTCAACGGTGTGCTGGATGATCGTCGCTTTAAGGTGGTCCTAGGGGCGGTGGACAAGCAGGAAGTTTAGACCATCGCGAACAATCACGGCAGCAGTAGGTGGAAGTGCTCCAAAGACATGGTCAAACGTGGTCAACTGCGAAATGAGGCGGTGGCTACGAAACAGGGATTTGGTTGTAACAAACCAAAGTTCCGAGTCCGAGGACCAGAATTCTGGGAGCTTAAGAGTGGAGACCTCGGCACCGCAGGCTAGTGGCGCTGGCAGTAGTACTTGATCGGGAGAATCCGAGGCCATGGCTGACTGAAGAGAAGGCAGATTGCAAAGACAACGGGGCTCAAGCTTCTTGCGGTGGTAATTCCAGCGAAGCGGCTGATGCACCCAGAGCTGAGAGCGATGACACGAAGTCCGGAGTCACCAATTTGTGGGTGAAGAAAAACCTGACAGACGCTTGCCCGTGGTGTCCACAAATCATATTTTAGTCGAGCCAGTCCGATCAGGCAGAACTCTAATTTCACCGATTCCACCACTCTCGCACTGTCAGCGTGCTGGGCATGTTGTCGTCGTCTTTTGTGAGTGGACCATTATAGCACGTAGTAGTGTGCTGCAAACTTGATCTGTCAAGTGATCTTATATTCCCAAACTTGCCTATGATTTACCCAGGCAACCTTTTTTCGGATGCATTTGTGAAATATCAATTTGTTCTCAATGGCTGCAATCACCAAAAGTAATTACATAATTAGGTCCTATCCAACAAACGCTTGCGCTCTGGCTGAATGTGCATGAAATAGATGTTTCATTCAGTCACCCTTTCTACACTTGACCGTGGCAGTGTAATCAATTAATCAGCACATTCCATTATGCTGTGCATGCCTGACACTGGGCAGCAGTATGGCCTGGAAAATGCGACAATATATCGGATATTTATTAGTGCCGTGAAAATATTTAAAATTTCGAATGGAAATCAAATAGTCGTTGCTTCTCCCTTCGTATTCTATTTGAGAAGTCACTATATGAAAGCTTATAATATTCACATCTCTTGAATACGTAGACAACTTTACTTATAGGATTCGTAATTGAGAAAGAACAATGAAAAATGAGTACCGTTCCGAATGACACTTCTGCAGGGCAGCTGCAGTTGCGGCACCAGTTCCTAAGTGAATACACGTTGCAGATATAAATTTGGCCAAGCGGTTCCCACTGGTTCATAATGCATGCCTCACTTTTAGCAGAATGAATGCAAATTTGTGGTCTCAACATATGTAAAACAATTTATTATTTGGCCAATTGCACCATCGTGTTGCCCCTTTAAAACAATATGCAGTGCTATGGCACTGCTCTTCTCTCCTTGAACAAACTCAACAATTTACGTGCATCTGGTGACATGCTGTTCCTAATTCATTGGTGACATTGTCACAGTGTACGAAGTAGCTTAAGGCAGTTTGTTTTCACTTACAAGCTCTGCAGTGGAGTGTATGACAGTTGGCAAACGATGTTGCATGCATTTAGATATGTCTGTAATTAAGCCGTGTAAATACAGTCCATAAGCCTTTCTTCTAGGAGGCCGACTCCAGGCAAGCTACATGTAATTCTATACAGAAATAAAATATTAGGTTCGAGTTCTGGAGAACTTTTCTCACAAAAACAATAGACTTGCGTTAATTCAACTCCGGTTAATCCAATTTTTTTGTTATTCGATCCCTGCCGAGAGTCCAGACCAGTGGTCAGGCATTTATGCCCTCTAATTTCAGTTATTTCAGCCCTAAAGTTAGCTTTCGCTAGATAATTCGAACTTGACAAGTCCACAAGCACACAATTGACCCCTATGAAGAGCTGGATGGATAACTGAGAACACAGCTTGGTAAAAGTAAGTACTTGTTTGCCAATCCAGAATAGGACGCACTTACGGTACTCACTCACACCTCTTGACTTGGAGGGATCCTTCAACTTGTAGTAAGTGTGACAATAATCTCCCAGTCCTCCATGTTCTTATTCGATGCCCTGCAGTAGAAGCAGGAAGCAAAAAGTATTTCCCTTGTGCATACTGCAGAAACATAGCCCTACCTCCTTCCTTTTTTCTTACCAATGAACCGTCTTTTAATATGCAAATTGTCTTAAGAGTTTTTAATTGAAACAAACTCTGAAAATAATTTGGCCAGGTAATTTTAGCATGTCATTAAGAGCCCTTGTATGCAGGAGCTCTTTTGAAGCTCTGACATCACTCTTACATTTTGTCCCATTAGGAAGGAAGGAAGCAGGAATAGACGGAAAGACAGGGAGGTTAGCCATTCAGTGGTGGTGATGGTGTTGCAGCAGGTGGGGTTAGCCAGTTCTCAGACCGGCTGGCTACCCTGTGCTGGGAAAAGGGGAGTAAAAATAATATAACAATGTTGCAAAAAGAAAGAAAGCAAAATTTGTTTCATTATATTGTTTTCATGAAATGCAGTTGCAATAGCCCACATCACTAACTAGTCGGTGTCATTATTTTAGTAGCTATATTTTTTACGCCATTTCACAGCTTTCTTTTATGCCCCTTTACAGCCATGCCACATTTGCCATGAAAAATGCATTGACCACGGCATCAACACTCCATCTAACGTTACCATTTATCATGGTGCTCTTTTCCATATGTTGAAGTGTTGATGGCCCTTATGCCATCAAACGCCAGACATCATCATCATCATCATAATCATTTGTGCGATTGCTACCTGTGGTAGTGTTGTTTTGCACACAGTAAGATCTGATCTTTTTGTATCAGGCTCACGTTCTCATTGCTTCTAGTTCCTGGCTTGGGTGTATTTTATAACCTTCTTTCAGTATTAATCTGTTTCAGCCATTTCATTATATTTTCATACATAGCATTTCTTGATGGTAATTGTTCATATCCTGGAATAAAAATCCAATTAGCCAAATCATTTTAGTGCGTGAAATAAATGCTCATGTTTGGTGAATGTGCATTGTTTATTCTTGTTGATACAGTAAGGCCTGTTAACTTAGACTTTGACATACCTCACTTGAGTATACCACAATAGCATTTCATGAGATGACATACAAAATATGTGGCGTTGACACCAAGGAAGGGAAAATTTCAACTTACCCAATATTTTGAGATATCAAAGTTCAAGTTAATGAGGGCTTACTGTATTTCCATGCTTGCGCTTATTGCATGTTTAGCCATTTATCCCATTGGCTGCTCCAAGAGAAGTTGGGCGATGGCACTTGGAAGTTCGTTTGTTATGAACGTCAGACTCTGGAGTTTTGCAAGACGCGTAGCGCCACCTGCCGGTGCGAAGAGGCAGTAATTGAGTAGTGCGAAGCCCGACTCCCTTGCTAAGTTGCTTATGCAGCTAGCGACTGCGAAACAACGATGTAACTAGATTTTGGTCCATATTGCGAGTGTTTTGCGCATTTAACACCCAGACATAGAGCTATGAATTTCTACGCTAGTCAGACGCGCCGCCGAACTGCCATAAAGCGCTTGCTGGCTCACTCTTCAGACTGATGGCGGAGACGACCGCAACCGCGATAGCTCCGCGCGCCACGAAGAAACGCCGCAATCGACGTTACTGTTGTGTTGCAAATTGCCATGAACGTGAAGGACGGAATAACAATGTTCAGTTTTACCGATTTCCATCGCGATCGTATGAAGGGGAAAGGTGAGAGCGCTAGATACGGGCCGTTTAACCTGTTGGGTAATCGGATTGCATTCCCCACAACACAGCGGCTCGCATGAGAAAGTGCGACAATTTTGTTCTTCTGTAATTGTGTTGCGTAGCCCTGACGGAGGACCGCGGTAAATAAGCGAAAACTCAAGAATCTGCAGCCGCCACTTCGTTGGTAACAGAAAAAACAATGTTGCGAGCCATCATGCTTATGTGCCATCGATATCTCCACCTTTTAACAGACGTCCGCCTCCGCTTGACTCAATAAGTGGAACAAGTGGTTTGGTCTTGGCAAAGCCCTTATAGAAATGATGTACTAAAAGCTTCGATTATAATACGCAATCTTATGCGAACCCCGCCTCGTACAACTGCCTGAGAAGAAAAAAGAAAAGCCCTAAGCAGATGCAGGCTGGCATATGAGCACACTGCAGCTGGCTGATACCGGGTGTACAATGCCGTATTTAGTTTATTGTAATGCGAGTTTTCTTTTCATGATTTTCACTGCTTGAACTCGATCCTACTGTTACACACGAATAACGGCAAAATTTGCAATATTAGAACAAATATCCTAAATTCCACGGTTTTTAGCATAATGTTGGCAATCCCGCACATTTACGTCGAGATCTAATCCATAGACACATTAAACGAAGTCAAAACTTGTTTTTGCAGCTGCACCTATAATTAGATGACTGCAATGTCAGCCACAAACCGCCCGCTCTTTCCTTTCCCTTTCCGCCTTTCCACTTGGTAGGGCCACTAGCGCCCCTTACGGTGGATGCTTGCGACACACCGGCCCCTGCGCTGCCGCTACCACTAAAACTCGAGCAGACGACAACCACAGTTTGTGATCTATGCATAAGTACACATAATTCATGCTATTCCTTGTTCACTCAGTTAACCACCGTACATTTTACTCAGTAATGTACTACTGCAGCATGCAGCAATGCTCATACAGTCGGAGTAAAACAGACCCGGCGTGCCTTTCCACGAGATACCTTCCTACAGCAGTTTGCGCGACAAGTGACTAAGGCAATTTTGAGTAGGGAGTAAGTGCTACCAAGTTACCCTGCAATGCTCTGCAGTATGCAGTCAGCACTTCCACACTGTAGACTTCATGAAAGACTATCAGAGAGGCAGCTGAAGCCAGTTAATGTGCCCAGTGTTTTGACAGTTTTCGATCAACTCAGGCCTCACTAGACTGCGGCCTCTTATGTCGGCCAGAGAGAGAGAGAAAAAACATTTATTCGGACCATCGAGGTGGTTGCTCTTGAGGTCGAGTGGTTGGTGTCCTCATTCCAGGACTCCACCAATCCGGCCTGCCTAAATGCGAGCGATTAAGCTGTTTGCGGAACTGCACTGAATGAGGAGCCAGCAAGCAATCTGAAGCAGCGCAGTTGGCATGGTCCATTCGTATTTTGGAAAGTGACGCGGCATAGAGCTATGGGCACAGCCCATTCGTGTTCGGAGGGGCAGAAGGGCGACAGGACAGAGGTGTGCCGAGAAGGCTGTAAAATTAGCGCACGGTGGCTGGCAGGGCCGTCGTTCAGAGGCTCGAATTTCTCGTTCTTTCTATTCTTTTTGAAGAATTTTGCATTTCAATACCTTTCGCACGGACACCCAGCAACCAGATTTCATCATTATAACAGATAACACAGCATTTAGGCATTGTAGTAAGTGGGTTATTTCACCATGGAAAACATACAAAAGTTGACGGTGCAGCAGCTTCTCATTGTTATAACCAATATAATGTTAATACTGGTATCGTTATAAGTGGGTTCAACTGCATGTTAAAGATAATTTGTACATTATGTTTCATGGACATCATTACAGTCACAAGCAGCACTCTGAAAGGACATATCTTCCTGGTTTTCCTCTTTAGTTCTACCTCTCTTGAAAGGACATGCTACCCATTAGAAAAGTAGCATCATAGTTGTGTATGTGGGCAACATTGTACAAAACTATTTAACCAAGGCTTTCCTTGCTTGATGCATATATTTATGCAGTATGCTTTCATTGCTCCTGCGCCACCTGAAAGGCATGCGGGCGTTATTGACTGCATCATTTATCTCACATCTCACATGAAAACGTCAGCAAGCTTTTCTTTTTTTGTTTGTTCATTGCCAAGGCCATCCAGGTCCATGTCTGAGGATGCCTTGACCTATAAACAGTGGAGTATTTGCATGGTGCATTGAGAGGTGTATTGGTTATTTTTAGAATTGACTGTTCAAGGAAACTTGATCAATTAAGCATGACTGTATGTATAATGAAATTCAAATTCTGACGCACTGTAGCTTGTCTCGTCATGCTCTATCTCATTCTGTCGCTTATGCAATGTATGTACACCACTTCCCGTAGACAGAACTGTTTATGGCATCTCGTACCGAGTGCTTACGCAAAGTACACGCTTCGTACATACTGTATGCATTAATGCAGTGAGCTAATGTTACAGCTGCAGCATGCTCGACTAGGATGCCAAGTGTGGCATATACGCAAATGGCTGTGTGTAATTGAACTATAGGACTAACCACTAGTGTCCATGGTACCACTCCCATGGAATGTCTTAATCTTCTTTTGCAGCAGCAACAAAATTTCGTTACATGGAAATCATAGACAAGTACACTGCATTACAATGCAGTTAAAAATAGATGCCGTTCTATTCACATGAAGTTATGAACGGAGATCGTTTACACTTTGGATGTCATCACGTTGAAGATCATTATATTAAGGTTTAATTGTAGTTGCTCCGCAAGAGTGTTGTTCATTTTTCAAGGAAGCCCTCAAACACTAATTCACAAGTTATATATGGTTTGCCTGTGTATATTACAGTATGTACGAAATGTATCTAGTACACTGTTTTGATTGTGCCAAATGTTTGGTAGCTTTTGTAGCCATCAAGCAGCATTTTAGTTCCTGCAGATCATATCGTAGGCAGCAATATATGGTACTGGAGATGTGCATTTATAGATTAGTCATTTTGCATTTTCTGGTCAAATAAGATGATCTCACATTTGAAAGTTTTTTGCAGGGAAGTTCTGGTGCCCGCAAGCACAAACCTACTGGACTCATCACTGCTCGCTTTATGCTCCATGTTCTGTATACAATTCTAGCTTACGTCTGATAGCCACGTCTGATACACACCACACTTTTCCACATCGCTACAAATGAACATACCGGTGAAATGCCAAATGCACCTGTACACCCCATGTCGTTGTCTAAAAATCAGGCATACCAATACCACGTGTTGGTTTTGTTAACATGTTGACAATTTGCAATAGTGGCACTCAATTGAGCCTTTGAAAGTGGCTACAGAGCACACTTACTATACTGTAACAATACAGATACCTCGACTGCTTATGTGGCAAGTCTTTCAACCTGTGCTCTTCACCTCTGCCACCTGATAAGGCCCATCCTGGGGTACTTCCTATGGCTCACACCTGCAAAAACAGGTCGATGAAAAATAACCATGAGAAATCAGCAGCAGTAACTCTGCTGCTACCAAGTGGAGAGAAGCTATAGAAACTTGAAGATATTTCAGGAATTTTAGTACCTTCAGTGAAATTTGCACTGGAGTACTAATCGCTACATTTACGAAAGAAATTGTTAGCATGCACACTATAAAAACAAATATGACATTAGTTAGAGTATGACACGCAAATTTCACACCTGCTGCTGCAGTTGTTTGTCGATGGTTTACGAGACTCTCAGATGCTTGCTTAACGAGTTTTTCATAAACCTCCCATCGCCACATATCGCAGCCACTCTGTAACTCTGTGTCTTGCATATTGTAGGTGCTTATTTTTGTTCGTGTTGCTCTTCTTGGCATAGCAAAAGCAGAGTTCATTGGAGAGGCTAAGGGAGGCCGTACAAGATCTTTCAGACTTTTCCCCACGCCAGTATTTCTATAAAGGTAACATGTACAGTGCTCAGTGGTTGAAATGTGACACACGAACTACATGTCTGCTGGCAATTTTTTTGCACCACCGGTGAGTGCTAGACAATCGCTGAGGAGCTGAATGCAGTCACAATGCATCGCGATGATTCTTGCTTTAGTGTGGCACAAAAATCCATCAGGTCGGCGTCCACCGGCGGCACAAAAAGTGCCGGCAGCCACACGCTCCGAATATCGGTGTTTCAATTGCTAAGCACTACACTTAACAAGCTAACAACAGTAAAATGCATTTGACGGCTAATTTACAGGGTTTTCCAGCAAGCATCCCTTCTCAAGGGCACTTGTGCTCACCAAACCACATCACGTCTACTCTATAGTTTTTCAATGTAGCAAAGACTGCAGGACAACTAGGTACGGCGATACTTTCTTTAATGCCAAATGATTCAACATGCCGCGAGTGGCGACATTACACATTCACTTCATGCGTCATTGCTGGGACACCTGGCTTTTGTTCAAGGACCACCGTGTGTGGAAGCGCTGAGTACCTGCTCCCTTCAATTTATTCCACTACAACCAGCAGCTGCCAGACAGAGTCCGGTCTTGAACGTCTCAGTGCCTGTCAATCTTTTCGTAAAAAGATACGTAAGCAATACAGGAAGCCTCAAGCTGATGAAAAGATTGAAGCTTCAAATGTTTGCATAGTTGGGTCACATACCCATGTCTGGCTGTAATTTAATGATTGGTATAGATGTTGCAAAGCTCATGCAGCCTGCTTCGACAGAGGGATGCCTAAACGTACTGATGACAAAGCAAATGATCGCGCATGTGCAACAAAAGTGCTGGTGTGCACGCTTTTCCGAAACCTAAACACTTCATTTGGAAAGTTTGGATGCACTTTGTGGACAATCACAAGTAAGAAGACTGCACAGGCGCAACACTTACTTGTGATTGTTTACAAAGCGCATCCAAACTTTCCAAATACAATGAACCGACTTGCCCAACAACGCATCCTGATAAACACTCCAGTTTCACTACACAGCATTCACACTGTCATGCGCAAGTTTTAAATTGTGGTGTTTAATGTCCCAAAACTGCACAGCGCGGGCATGGTGAAGCAATACGTAGTGGAGGGCTCCAGCCTAACTCTGGTCACTCACAAATGAGAATTGAACCCGTGAACTTGTGATTAGCAGCTGAACGACACACTAATTCTGCAAGGTTTACAGGTTTTCTATCAAAGCTTTATGAGCGGTCATGTTCTACCCTTGATTCCGCAAGGAGCTGAAATTGCAGAATGAAGCAAGACACTTCAGTGCTTTGAAAACACTTTCCATGCGTGTTTGTGGCAATTGCAGCCAACGCCATGATAACGGCAGCCATTATAATTGCAGCTCTAGCATTGAGTAAATTGAGCAGATGAGCCAGTATCAGCTCGAAGACTATTCAACTTCCTCTTTAACCACAGTGAAAGGGCACGTACCTGCCCATGCACTGAAAGAAAAAAAAAAGTGGGCCACTTTAATTCTGCACGAGCTACCTCTAGTGTGCAGAGAAAAATGGGCAGCGTCAAATGAAAAAAATCCTGGTAGCCTGCCGCACAAGGAAGCACGCGCACAGGTGAGTGTGCAGATCACATAAAGGGGGCAATTACGGTGAAACAGTGTAAACCAAACCGTGGATCATAACGTGATCTAAAACCTGCACAGGGAGAGTAATTTTTTGCTTAGATATATTGACGCAGTGCTTAAAATTGTATTTTGTGTTCTTTTGCTAAATTTTCTTTGCACCATATAGTAGTTTCTTTCTTATTTTTCAGTTAGCACGTGTTGGAAAGTGGTGCTGCCTTCGGGGAGACGAAAGGAATGGTGCATCTATGGGTCCTCAAGTGTAGCAGCCTCTTGACATGGTGACACACAACGATGCAAGGAGCATAGTGGGAGTGCTGTGATGTCACCGTCGTGTTCAGGATGTCGAAAACGCTTTGCGCTGTTAAAGGGCGCCGGCATTAATTAAAATTTAATTCTGCAGTGTTATGTGCCAAAACCACAGTATGACAGCGAGGCAGGCCGTAGTGGGAGACTCTGGATTAATTTTGACCACGTGGGATTCTTTAATGTGCACCCAATGCACGGTACACAAGTGTTTTCGCGTTTTGCCCCCATCGAAATGTGGCCGCCGTTTCTGGGATTCGATCCCGCACACTCTAACTTAGTTAGCAGCGCAATGCCAAAGCCCCGACGCCACCACGGCAGGTCGTGCTGACATTGTCACAACACCAGTATAGGCATTCCTTACCAGAATGCACCTACTAGACTGTCATACAAAAGGCTTCGATTTCAGCAGCAGCGCTAACAGAAAGATAAATGGTTTACAGATTGCCATTGTGGGAAACACGTGAGATCGCATGTTATGTTATTTCGCAAGTGTAAGTGTATGTTATTTTGAAGCCAGCATCTATGTTTTTTACTGATGGGCTTAGGTACCCGACTGCTTGTTTTGGCACTGAACTTCCAGTTTCTTAAAAAGAAAAACTGAAAACCCTGCAGCGGCAGCTTGCAGTAATACTACGCTACCTGCCCTCTCACTTTATGATGTTATTACAATTCAAAATTTTTTCTAGGCAAAAATATGTGTGAATTTTACCGACTAGGTCATCGAGCAATCACACGTATATATCAGGCAAATCATGAATGGTCGACCATCTGTGCTCTGTTTGGTCTGATCTGAAATTACCTTCAATACTTCGTCAATGAAGAAAAAAAGCAATCATTAGAATTAGTGTCTATATTGTGTTTTTTCGTCGGCGTTTCATAACTCAAGCAATCTCAGAGCAATCTCAAGCAACAGAGCAATCTCAAGGTACACCTGCGCACTCACAATGGGGAGAGGCTATTTCAGTGCCGTTCATGCCCTCAGAGCTTCCAACAAAAGAGTCATCTCAAGACCCACCTGTGTACTCATACAGGCAAGAGGCCGTTTTAGTGCCCTTCATGCCCCTAGAGCTTCCATCGAAAGAGTAACCTCACTGTGCACCTGCGCACTCACACAGGCGAGAGGTCATATTTCAGTGCTCTTGATACCGTCAGAGCTTCCAACAAAAGAGACATCTCAATGCACACCTGCACACTCATATAGATGAGAGGCCATATCAGTGCTGCCTATGTACTTAAGGCCTTTTCACATAGAAAACAGCTAAGGACGCACCTGTGCCATCACAAGTGAAAGGGAATATTGGAGTGATAGATCTTGTGTTAGCGCTTTTTCTAACAGCTCATTCCACTGCTCCTTCCAGAGCACCTTTAGAGTACAAAGAAAGTCATGTAAGGTAACTGTAAAGCTGTAGGTCTAGTATTATAATGATATGGCTTCATCATTACTGCTGGAAACTTCTATGCTTCTAATCAACTGCTGCAATGTAGATTGTGCTGTCAGTGCGCTTGTCTATACTTGCACGGAGTTTTACTTGATTTTACTTGTTTGTCTGATTTTGATTGTGCTTGTTGTCTGACGGGTTTTAGAAGATTGCTGGCACAAAATAAACGATTCTTGTTCTGGCATTTTACGTTTGGTGCGTCTTGGATACTGCGTTCTCAGCCCTCGGCATGGTGTAGCAATGGCGATGAGAAACGTACCCACAATTTGAAAAGCAAGTTCTTTACTGCTTCTTCAATGTTGTGCCAAGTTCCACCGTATTACGATGGTAATGCCAAGTATACTTCAGCTGTCATTAGACTTGAGTCCTCCTTCTAAGGTAACAGCATTGCGGAGGATGCACCGAACAGAACGCATCTTGTTTTGGCTCTCCTGGTCAAAGAGAATTGAAGTCCCCAGTAGGTGATGTTCTTCTTATAAGATGAACCAGTTCATCTACAAGGTGGCGGTTGACATTCTGGAAGGCTTCTAGGAACCGAAGCCCAACAAGATTTTCCTGCTGTGTTGGCGGTACCCTGATACCCCTTATGAGCTTCCCTCTCCAGCCTTTCTTTGCTGCACTCTGATAAAAGGATTTAGCCTCAGCTGTCTGTGTTCGGGAGATTGTTTTGATCATTCTCTGGTTGCTCAGAGATCAGAATTCTTCAGTTGGCAGAATAGCCAACTCTTATATAACCTCCACAAATCCTATGGCCTTTGTTGAACAGCATGGCTGTAGGTGTTTCCATGTGCACAGGAAGAGGCAAATTGTTTTGTGGCACAGCGACCAAATTTTGCTGCCGAAATGCTCAGCTGTGTTTTGGAGTTTGCCCCGAATACAGCGAAAGAGCACATTTTCGCTCATCAGCATTTCATAGTTGGAAGCACAGCCTTTGCCTGAGCACTGGTAAAAAGTGAAGAATCAGCTGTAGACTCAGCCAGGGCTAGTGCTCGTTCGTTGTTACACCAGAAAGCTCGTGATGTGAGCAATAGTTGTTGCATTTGTGTGCCTCATCTGTGGAGTACAGATGGAAAAATAATGACTCTACAGCTATCTATGCCACAATTATTCTTCACAATCTTCTGGCTGGAGAAATGTATCAACCTTCTTGCACGTAGAAGTAGGTTGTTGAAGCATAATTATGGAATCAATTAAAATCTAGAAACATGATTTTTAGAACAAAAATTTCATTCTTTGGCCTGCATATCCCCTTAATAAGCCCAGTTACATAATGAGATGGACGATGGAGTTCCAGACGAACACGTTACAGATAGATTACATTAGGCTACACAATGCCCGTTGTCTTGTAATTTTTGTTGGGTAAGAGGGCAGTAGTAAACTATGGCAGGTTCTTAGTTGCATTCTCAGGGACTTATTGAGCGCTTTGCTTGTACTGAGCTAAGCCAGCTATTTCACTGCAAGAAGACCATTTTGGGCTTAGCTTCACTAAAATGTACCACCATACGTTACCATCTTTTTCTTCAGTTTAAAGTACTGATCAGTTAGCTTTTTCAGTTTCCTTTGTGATATTTGTTGTAGTTATTCGTCAGCTGAGGTTATGACATTTTCCGTGCTTAGCAAAACAAAATTCTTCATTGTGAAACAACTCGAACTAGGAAAATGTACACAAACTATGCTGCAGCAGCCTCTGACCATCGAATTGTTGTGTGATAGGTTAATTTGCGGCACAGATATTGATGTGTATCATACACGATAGAACCCCAGTCTCAGAAAAACACTGTGACAATTTCACCATATGATGGACACAAAACGTTTACTTTGCTTTGTGGTTATATACTAAATAGCTCAGAAAACAACTACGGCAAAATCCCGGGCAAGCCCCCTCCCCAGTTTCCACTTTCGAGAGATTTGAAATTGGCGCTTACTACCGAGCAATGGCCCTTAGCCCCTTGATCATTTTCACCGGTTTATCATTTTCACCGAACCTCTTGGCTACAGTTTATTTCTGTCAAATTTTTAGAAACTTGCATAGTAAATTAGATAACGTGAGGCAATTTAGTGAGAAAGGAATTTATTGCTTAGCTGCATTCTGCCGAGGCCGGCCGGGTACCTGGAGAGCCATCGCCATAGCCATAGCTTGTGTCGTCACCGCCAGCATCGCCCCCGAGGGCTCCGTCATCGTTGCGCATGCGTGAGCTGAGAGAAGGTGAGAAAGGAGAACAACTCTTTTTTTCAGGATGTGACGTCACATTGTTGCTTGTTTTTACTTTTTTGAAAGAGCTACTCTCGAACGTAGGTTAGCCATTACCGTCGTGTCGGCTGCAAGACGTGCTTGTCGAAAGCGTATAACGTGCGCGATATTCGTGCGAGCGCATTTTGACTTGAGCAATCGTGGGCTTGGACTCCGTGACATTTGCTTTCGTCATATGCGAGTTAGGGGCTTGCCGACAGCTAAACCGCCGCTGTACTTAGGTGAATACCTTGTTTTTCGTGGTCCTGAAATAAATAGCGCGTCGCTGCGATGGCGACTTCAATCGAGTGCGGTAATTGCTGCGCATTACGGGCGATTCATTTGCACAATACGTGCTGCATTATCGGTGCAGATACAGAAAACTTATCCTGTGAACCTTACTTCCGTCAGTCAGTCGGTTAGATGCTTCGCTCTTATCCAGTGCACATTTCTTGATATGCACTAACGATCTGCTTCAAATATCGACGAAGTGTCTATTGATTGTGCAGATGTTTTTTTTTTTATTCACACAATTGGCGATGGGCAGCAGCGTTACGGCCGTGAGTTTTCCTTTCGAGCAAACCTTTTCAAATTGAAGTTTTCGCTTATGTTCGCGAGATAGCAAATTTAAGTGTTACACTCGGTGCTGTATTTTTCGATTCCATGTGACCTAGATTTAAGCTGCCTCAGGTTGTATTAACGCGCGCAGAGGCTTTTAGAAAAATAGTTGTCACTTGAGAAATCAATGCAGTGTGCCAGTTCTTTTGGAATGGTGCTATTTGTGAAATTGATTATATTTCCCCTAGTCATGCTCAACTACTTACTGGTCAGATGCTTGAACTTCCGAAGAAGTATTGGCAAAGTTTCCCTTCCAACTCAGCATTGTAACCGACGCTTCTCGGAAGTATGAGTGGTATTTGCCCCTGCGACACTGCCATGAGTTCAAGTTCAAATTGCGCCCACCGACAGTCTATCCGTGTGCCACTAGAAAGTAAAGAGCTCATTTCTCAATTGTCGCAACATTTCTTTTTCATTCCATCTTCAAGAAATTTGTTTACTTCTGTTCTTGGTCATTGTGGACTTGCACACATTGAAGTTTTGGATAGTTTGGCAAAAGCATTGCATAGTGGGCCTGTAGGTTTTTTTTGTATTTAGCGCATTGCCCTTCTGACTGGACAAATTAAGTAACTGCATTACAAATATTTCACTTCCTTGGAATGTCTGTTCCATGTGCCTCATAACAGTACACGGTTGAATTTGGCACATGCACTTTCTTATGACTAAGTGTAGGTTTGTAATGCAATGGAAATAAGAACATGAGTGCTTCTTCAGTTGTCTTCATCACATTGCTGATGCCTTCAATGTGTGAAAATGGCTTGTAACAATATTGCTGTGTTTCATGTGAGGATATGGAATAGAATAACTTTCTTCTTTTATGCTGAAGGTATTCACCCCTTTTGCCTGTTGGGCTTCAAATCTTGTAGAAAATGGTGTGAGCAGCCTGGGGTGTGCCTGAAGAGCAATGCTAGTTTGTGCATGATCATATTGTTGCTGTTGGGAAGATGACATCTTAGGCACATTTTTTTCATACAATTAACACAAATGTTTCCATCTTTCCCCTTGTGGCTCAATCATAGTAGACCTGTTCGTTTTTCAGTTACTTTGTTGTTTATTTTTGTTACATATCAGTATTATGTACTATCAAGTTAGTGGGAATATAAAGCTTTTTGATGTTGTATTCATGGGGAATCCTAGCCGATCCCTCGTCATGGGTATGTGCCATATGTCACAGGCAACAGTCATTCTAGTCTCTCTTCTTGTGGTAAAAGTATCCCAAAGCCTATTTTGTATGCTTGCAGATGAGTTGAGATTTACACATCAATGCCAGCTCACAAAGCATCTAATACGGCAATCAGCCAGCCACCTCCGCAGATGGAGAATTCTGCAGTTTCCAATCATACTGTTTCTGTTGTCCTTGGCAGAGACGTTGATTGTACACAGAGGGAATATATTGCAGGACAATAAAAATAACTTGTCATGACAAGGGCCATATATGGTAGAAATTATAGTAGACTATGACCAGCATTAGCACAAGCCCTGCGGTATCTAAAAAATGAGTAAAGTGCTGGTTTTCATATGCTATAGCTGCTGCGTGCATTAAGCTCAAAACTCCCTTCTTGGCAACATCACCCAGGGATGCCCACTCCAAACACTCTGTCACATGCACTTTGACAGCATCTGCTTTGATCTACCTAATTGCATATCAGTAAAGATGGGTCTAGTTCACTAAAGACTGACAATGCTGCATTCGAATGGAACCGAACTGTTCTCGAAAAGTTCTTGAAACCAGTCAAGCAGGATTTTGAGAACATTTAACCTGGCAAAATGATAAAATGAAAGTTATTTGAAATAAGTGATGCAATGCTGATGCGGTTTAAGCATGTATTTCAAGGTGCTTGGCCTTCATTATCTCTAATAGTGAACCTGCCAAATTGGCAAGGATATTGAATGAATTCTTCACTAGGCCCAACTATTTTGTTGCTGCCCTATATTGTCTCTATAGGAAGAGTGCACAACAAAAATCTTGTGGCTTCCTGTTACAACACCCTATAACTTCCTTAGATGTAGGGCCCATTTGATATTCACCAATAAATACTTACACAGGATTTAGATGATTCCTTTAAAGATGTGTCCCTCATGGTTACATGTAAAGGAGCACTGACATTAAACTTTTGGACTGAATTTTTTTATATTAATCTGGTTCCAAATAGTAGCTTTTATGACCACACCATGCCACTGAAAGCTGCATGTGCTTTGAGCGATTCTTAATGTGCTAAGACTTGCTTCACTAAAATTTTCTTACGACTCTTCTCAAACATCTAAATTAAAATTAATTTAATTCTAGTGTTCTATAAGTCACAACCACGATACGATTACCAGGCATGCCATAGTTGTGAACTCCTGCTTAACTTTAATCGCCTGAGGTTTTTAACATGCACCCACTCCACAGTTTGCACCAAGAAAGAAAGACCAATGTTGTGCTGCATAGTGTTCCTAACATGCTCAGTTTTGAATGACCTAATAATGGCATGGCTTACTCATGAACAACTGCAGCATGCATCATTTGTTTGTGACCTACCATGCAATGTTGTCACCAGATTATGGGGGGGGCCACACTGCCTTTGGCACACGTGTAAATGTTTGCGTTAAGGATATATTTGTTGTGCATAGAAGGAATTTGAAGTTTTGTAGTGTAGTTAACTGAATGACAGCTACACACGCATAAGAAAAAAATTGTGCCAGGACTACTTAAACTCTGCAGTGTGTGAGTTTGACCAATTCTTGCGATTTTACACATTTCGGATGACTGCAGGTCATTCATTACAGTTATACCAGCTTTTGCATTTTTTAGACATGCTGTTTGCCCCGGTTTTATACAGTGATCATAGATAGCCACACCACACCATGTTGATAGAAGAATTCAGAATTTTAGTAAAAATGGGGTTGCTCCATGTTGAGGTGCACCAGCATGTCATAGTAAATGGAAGCCAGAAGCAGCAGCATTTTAAGGTATTGTACCGCACCATGTAAAGTCAAATTATTGTGCCCCCCTCCACTCTCGCTGGCAAAACCTGCTGGTGAAGCATTGTGAGGAAGCTTTCGAGGGAAGCTGCGCTTTTTCCAAAACAGCGTCCGAGGCGGCCATCTATTTTGCCTACAGGACGAAAAGTCCCTGGCCAAGAGTGCATCAAACATACGGAAATAGCTGTCAATTGTGCTGCTGAACTTCTAGACATCTATAGTTTTGACCTTAGGTTGCAGAACACAGCAATGCTATAGCAAGCAGTGTGGTGAAAGCTGTTTCACGGCTCTACCACGGCATAGCCAGCACTGCATGCACATACTATACACAAGCATGAGGTTTTAGCAGCAATACTTAACAGTAAAGTGTATTTGTACAACTTCACTCTGTCTTTAACACTGCCAGGCTTTAAAATACATTAGAAGGGGTCACTGTCTATCATTTGATGTGTTTATACAAAAAAAGTGTGTGCATGGAAGGGGTTAAGGCTCCTTTGTCAAGCCAAAATGCTTCCCGGCATGATAAAGTGAAGCCTTGTGCATTTCAGTCTGCAGTTGCTCACTGCACTTTCAAAAGCGCAATCAGCACAGAGAGCACAGGAAAACACACAAGCAATAGTTCAGCAATTTATTTGAAACAAATGCAACTTTGTTTTACAGAAAGACCACATTCCAAAAAAGCAACCACATGCTACGCAGACAATACAGCCAACTTATGTTAATTGTACAGATGTTAACATGCCCTGCCTTTATATGTGGAAATGTTTCAAGTCTCAAAGTGTGCCCCTACTTTGTAGCTTGTCCTTGGAACAATAGATGATTCAAACAAATGCTAAATTTAGCACCATTGCCACACTGATAGAAGAAAACTACATATTAAAATGGCAACTTCTTGGAGAACAGAAAAGGGTGCATAGTAAACTTCCAATAATCTGACTCCGGTTAATTTAATTTTTTCAGTTAATTCGATCCTGGCCGACACCCATGCATTTCTATGGGATTAAACATTGATTATTTCGATCCTAAAACTGGCATTCGCCGGATAATGCGAACTTGACCAGACCCCAATAATGACCCCTTTTAGTGGCAGTGTATGTTTCAGTAGAGCTTAGGGGACAGTGAATGCATTAAACAAATGCCATCTTTCTGAAATGCCTATTTTTGACCCACCTGAGAAAGATTTTCAAGCAGTAACGGTAGCTGACAATGTCCGATTGTGGCACTTATCTGATTCTAACGAACACTTTTTGTTTTCGAAAGATATTGAGACGAAAATTGCGTAGCTGTGCAATCGATTGCGAAACTAAAACCGTGGTTGTAGCATTCATATGCTTTACCGCACATCCTGGCTGTAATATGGCGAAGCTGGCTTTAGAAAATCAGCTGCCATTCTAAAAAATCAGGTACGCGTAGGTTTCTACTTTGGTTTGGAGTTAAGTCATTTCTACTTTAGTTTTATACCGTGGACAAATAAAAATTTGATGCACATTCGTTTCCGAGGCGTGTTACTCAAGCACTTGTTGCCAAATGAATCAACGGTGCTTCAGCAGGTTTTTGCATCTTAATTCGACCCGTCAGTCTCGTGAGAGCAGAATTAATGGAAGTTGACTGCATAAATTGCGTGATGAAGCACCAAGAAAGTTACCTTGTTCAGGTAGTGAAAAAGCATGGAAAAAGTGCTTCACACAACATCCACCAATGTTCTGTTGCAGATGCAAAAGCTTCCTCCCTTATCTGGAACAGAATAAATTCCTTTCGAAGGCAAAATCAAAAACAGAAAGAGAAGTCACCAAGGCATTCCACATCCATCTTATTCAGTCTTTACAGCGTTGCTACATCACCATTTGCTTAGCCTCCTATGCCAAAAAAGGTTGTCAAAAATAAAATGACCTGATTCCCATGTTTTTCACCATCCAAGCAGTGTTTACTGTCAATTATTACTGCTTTCTGTAACCTCACCTGTAAATACTGTATGTTAACACTGAGCTATATGATAAGCTTAGTGAAAGTTAAAAAAGAATACTGGATGTTCATTTGTTTTTCTTTTTAGACATAAGAAGAGGTGCTTAAAACCGAGCCGCATTTGCAAAATGCTTGAATAAACAGCAACTACCCCGGTCATGCGCTAATTGTGGCCATGCTGTCCCTGCAAACTTCTTAATCTCATCTGCCCACCTAACTTTCTGCCGCCCCCTGCTACGCTTCCCCTATCTTGGTCTGCCAGAATTCCACGAACTAGAATGCAGAGTAGATGTTAGATTATTTGTACTAAGGGCGCAATAAGCACAGTGAGGTGTACGTACCTTAATACTGTGCCCTACAATGTTCAGCTGCATCTCTGCCCCTTTTTCGTGTTCTTGGATTTAGCAATGGGACGCAGGGTTCTGTGCAAAGTTGGGACAAATGAATGTGTATATGCGTCTGCGATAACTTCACCGCAGCACATTTGTGTAATGTGATGAAGCAAACAGTGTATTGCGGTGACGGGGTGTATGGCAGCCCGAGTTCCAGCTATGATGTCCCCGTTACGCTGAAGATACTGCCCCACCCGCTTTGCTATAATCTCACATGCTCTCGAACTCTCTATTTGCCGGTATTTTTATTTTCACATGCTGAATGGGCCCACCGCAATACATATATGTAGTGAGGTGAAGGTTATTAAAGTTCAAATGCTTTGACAGTGTCAGACCTAACAGTTTTAGAATGACATGGCCAATACAACAGCCCAGACCTAGACTTTGACAATTTTATCATTACTTTAAAAAAATCTTACAGCACAGAAAAACAACGTAAACACCTCAAGAGTTAATTAGCAAGTAATATTGGAAAGCACAAGTCTAGTGGCTAAGGGTGTGGTGAAGTGCTTTAAACACTCAACCGACACACCTTGAGTGCTTAAAGAGTTCTAGCATATTGATGCAGGTTGATCAGACTTACTGCGATATTGGTTGCTTTACAATGAAAATAATAGTATTGGATAAGAGGATGCAAGCGACTCGTGTGCTGCTTAGTTATGCAAACCACATGGGTCCCAGAAATACCCAAACGGGTTTTTGTCTACGCATGCTGCTTGCGTCCAATAATCTGTAGCTCTCTGATGTCAGCAGTATAAGAGAGGCTACAAAAATAGGGCTTTGAACTTCACAACTCCAATTTTGTTTCTTCTATACTCCTACAGCCTAAACACTATGCTGTCGTGACAGCGTCTGCCTAGCTCATTGCCACATTTTGCGACAAAAGCAGTGATCACTCAATTAGAGTTGCCTAACCTAATATTACTCTAAGAATTGTTTAAACAGTTCATTTTGTAAGCACGAAGCGTGTCATGCCCAATTAGAGAATTAACCACGCAATAAGCTACTAGAAGTAGCTAAAAAGTCAGCAGTTTTCTGAAGTCAGCTTGATTTGCAGCTCCTAAAATAGGCTATTATTGAACTAAGGGAAGGAAAGAACAGCTTGAATAAACATGTCTCATCTGAAAGTTGTGGTGGTGTGCTGCAGGCTAAGGCAGTGAAAGGAAGCCATTTTGGCCTTGGTCTACCTCTGTCCCAAAACCAGGCACCACAGCCGAGGCGACTTCACTTGGCTTTGACATGTTCAAATTCGCTTTCCAGAGCACAGAATACTCAGTCGAGGTGAGCTCAATGCACATCACCCACATTGGGAATGCAAAGACGTACGGCCAAGAGAATGCCACCTTGATGAAGCAGACCGCAAATTAACAAATGACACCAACTATCCCAACTGCCACACCCTCCATTAAAACCAGAAGGTACACTTACTTAGCATGGGCAACTAGGGCCTTCATCCAGAGTGTCAGTGCGACTCTGCCCCAAGAGGCAGCAAACATTATCCAGTATAACACTTGATGTAGGGATGAAAATGTGCCAAATTAAAAAAATCGGGGTTTTAGGCTGGGACCATTTCTGTGATGCACTTGAGTCTGCAGAATGTGAAGGTGTTGGAGAATCGCTAGCAACATGCATCCTTTACACACTTGCAAAGAGCGACATGCGAACTAGAGCTTACTGGGGCAACATTCAGCCCTGACAAGCACCTGCTGCAACTTTGGGGTGAGCAAGCCAAGCTGCATACTACATACTTAAATTGTGGCTGCATGCAACAAACCATGGTCAATGTTCTGCACAAGACTGAGCAGGCAAAGATGTCATGCTAAGCAACTTGCCAGAGACTAGTGAATGGACCACTGAGTCATTTGAATGTATAGGTCTCATTAAGATGCGACACATTCTCGGCTATAACAGGAAAACCAAATACTGTAATACTATTGAAAACATGCTGCTCGATTTTCAGTGCACATCTGAGTAGTTTGAGGAACAAGCTGCAGATGCTTTCCCCGACCACCTCACAGTGACTGACCGTCACCAGAATTGTACGCACCTTAATGACCATTTGCCGAAGAAATGGAAAGCCTCTTTATGATGGCAGAACCTGTCATTGCTCTCGAGCATGTCAACACTTAAAGTGCACATGGCAAAAATGGAGTCATCTTGCAGATGTTGAGGAATCTCACCAAAACAAGGAAGCCAAGCACTATTGCTTGTAATCAATGAAATCCAGAACATTGAAGTTCCCCACAGAGTGGAAACACTTGGTCATGATGCCACTACCGAAACCAGGCAAGAAACCCAACACCATAGCCAACCTTTGATCAGTCTCACTCACACTGACAGTGTGCAAATTGACTGAAGGAACGTGCCTCGCGAGGCTGAACCACTGCACGGGAAAGACAAGACTTTCCGTCTGTGCCAGAGTGGTTTCTGGCCTAAGGTTAACATGTGCGACAATAGCCTCTTTCTGCATCAAAGCATCGCCAATACCAGCCACATCAAAGGAAAGATATATAGGTGCTTAGTCACAGTCGAACCAAGAAGAATGTTGAGCACAGTCTGCAACGAGGAGGTGCTGGTGGCCTTTCGTGAAGGCTGCCCAGGCATTAGGGTTGCCAGTGTTGCCAAAGCCTCTTATGCAACCAAATGTTTGAAATATGAAGTTACAGTAAACAGCCAAAAACTTTTGCCACTGCACAGGTGGGAATGCAGGTAAAACCCGGACTAGCACACTTGGTTGCAGGAGTGGTTCGCTGATGTGGTAAGATGACTTAAGAGTTGGTGATAAGGTCGATAACATTCCAGAAACTTGTTTTACATGCAGGCACGTCCTGTGCTGTGCGATAACATTTGTTAGGCGGCGAGAAGTGGTCGCCCGATAAAGATAAAGAAGTACACGTGTCATTACTCCCCTCTTAACAAAAAAAGCATCATCCCGATGCTACAAATATAAGAGAGCGAAACACAAAAGGACACTTATTAAAGAAAAGTAACAAAACAATAAAAAGAAACAAAGTCCAAAGGTTAATTACGCGAAATCCCAAAGTTCATTAACGCTGGCAGTACGGCTTGAGTCGCACAACGTGGACTATTTCAGGTCGTGAGCGGCGCCGCTGTGATAGCGAAATGCCGTCTGGCACGATCTCATAGTCCAGTGCACCTATACGTCGGATGATCTTGTACGGTCCGAAATAGCGACGCAAAAGCTTCTCGCTCAGTCCTCGTTGGTGTATAAGGGTCCAAACCCAAACACGGTCACCGGGCAGGTACTCGACGAAGCGTCGTCGGAGGTTTTAGTGTCGGCTGTCGGTACGCTGCTGGCTCTTGATCCGTAGGCGGGCGAGTTGTCGGGCTTCTTCGGCGCGCTGGAGAAAGGTCGCGACGTCAAGATTCTCTTTGTCGGTGACGTGCGGCAGCATGGCGTCGAGCGTCGTCGTCGGGTTCCTGCCGTAAACCAGCTTAAACGGCGTGATCTGTGCTCTTTCTTGCACCGCCGTGTTGTAAGCAAAGGTTACGTACGGCAGGACCGCATCCCACGTCTTGTGCTCGACGTACATTGCTAGCATATCGGCGAGGGTCTTGTTCAGGCACGCCGTGAGACCATTCGTCTGTGGGTGGCAGGCAGTTGTCCTCCTGTGGCTTGTATGGCTGCACTGCAGAATGGCTTGGGTGAGCTCTGCTGTAAACGCTGTTCCTCTGTCGGTGATGAGGATTTCTGGGGCACCATGTCGCAGCAGAATTTTCTCGAAAAATATCGCCACTTCGGCTGCGCTGCCTTTCGGTAGAGCTTTAGTTTCAGCGAAGCGGGTGGGGTAGTCCGTCGCCATGACAATCCACTTATTTCCGGATGTTGACGTCAGAAATGGTCCCAATAAGTCCATCTCGATTTGCTGAAAAGGTCGACAAGGAGGCTTGATTGGCTGTAGTAATCCTGCTGGCCTTGTCGGTGGTGTCTTGCATCGCTGACAATCTCGGCATGTATTCACCTAACGGGCGACGTCGGCAGTCAGACGCGGCCAATAATACCTTTCCTTTATCCTCGACAGCGTTCGGGAGAATCCGAGGTGCCCAGCGGTTGCATTGTCATGTAGGGCGTAGAGTATTTCTGGATGCAGCGCTGACGGAACAACAAGAAGGTAGCTGGCGCGGACTGGTGAGAAGTTCTTTACGAGCAGGTTGGTTTGTAAAGTGAACGAAGACAATCCGCGCTTAAAAGCCCAAGGGACTACGTCGGTGTTCCCTTCCAAATACTCGACGAGGCCTTTTATCTTCGGGTCTGCTCGTTGCTGTTTAGTGAAGTCTTATGCGCTTATTATTCCGAGGAAGGCATCGTCATCCTCGTCTTCTTCCAGCGGGGGATCAATGGGGGCGCGTTACAGGCAGTCGGCATCAGAGTGTTTTCGTCCGGACTTGTAGATACCGTGACGTCATATTCTTGCAGTTTGAGGCCAGACGTCCTGAAGGGTCCTTTAAGTTAGCTAACCAACACAACGCGTGATGGTCGCTGACGACTTTGAATGGCCTGCCATATAGGTAAGGGTGGAATTTTGCTGTAGCCCAAATGATGGCGAGGCATTCCTTTTCAGTCGTAGATCACGATTTGCTGAAAAGGTCGACAAGGAGGCTTGATTGGCTGTAGTAAACCTGCTGGCCTTGTCGGTGGTGTCTTGCATTGCTGACAATCTCGGCATGTCTTCACCTAACGGGCGACGTCGGCAGTCAGACGCGGCCAATAATACCTTTCCTTTATCCTCGACAGCGTTCGGGAGAATCCGAGGTGCCCAGCGGTTGCATTGTCATGTAGGGCGTAGAGTATTTCTGGATGCAGCGCTGACGGAACAACAAGAAGGTAGCTGGCGCAGACTGGCGAGAAGTTCTTTACGAGCAGGTTGTTTTGTAAAGTGAACGAAGACAATCGGCGCTTAAAAGCCCAAGGGACTACGTCGGTGTTCCCTTCCAAATACTCGACGAGGCCTTTTATCTTCGGGTCTGCTCGTTGCTGTTTAGTGAAGTCTTATGCGCTTATTATTCCGAGGAAGGCATCGTCATCCTCGTCTTCTTCCAGCGGGGGATCAATGGGGGCGCGTTACAGGCAGTCGGCATCAGAGTGTTTTCGTCCGGACTTGTAGATACCGTGACGTCATATTCTTGCAGTCTGAGGCCAGATGTCCCGAAGGGTCCTTTAAGTTAGCTAACCAACACAACGCGTGATGGTCGCTGACGACTTTGAATGGCCTGCCATATAGGTAAGGGTGGAATTTTGCTGTAGCCCAAATGATGGCGAGGCATTCCTTTTCAGTCGTAGAATAATTGCCTTCTGCTTTTGACAGTGACCGGCTAGCATAAGATATCACCCGTTCATGTCAGTCTTTCTTCTGGACTAGGACGGCACCGAGGCCTAGGCTTGGATTTCGGTATCGGCGTCTTCGTCGAAATGTGCAAGTACCGGCGGTGACTGCATGCATTATTTTAGTTCTTGAAATGCGTCGGCCTGCGGTGTTTGCCATTTGAACTCGACATCAGATTTGATTAGATGCGTTAGCAGCTCAGCGATGCGCGAAAAGTCCTTGACAAAGCGCCTGTAGTAGGCACACACGCCAAGGAATCTACGCACTGCCTTTTTGTCGATGGGCTGCGGGAACTTTGCGATGGCAGCTGTTTTCTGCGGGTCGGGGCGTACTCCGGATTTTCTGATAACATGGCCTAGGAACAGAAGCTCGTCATAAGCGAAGCGGCAGTTTTCTGGCTTCAGAGTGAGCCCTGATGATTTTATGGCCTCGAGTACTGTCGCAAGCTGCCTAAGGTGATCGTCGAAATTTCCGGCGAAGACAACGACGTCATCCAAGTAAACAAGACAGGTCTGACATTTCAATCCTGCTAACACCGTGTCCATGACGCGCTGGAACGTTGCAGGAGCCAAGCACAATCCGAATGGCATGACCTTGAACTCGTAGAGGCCGTCTGGCGTGATGAAGGCAGTCTTTTCGCGATCTCTCTCTTCGACTTCTATTTGCCAGTAGCCAGACTGGAGGTCCATTGACGAGAAGTATTTAGTGTTGCAGAGCCGATCCAATGTGTCGTCTATCCGTGGAAGAGGGTATACGTCTTTCTTCGTGATCTTGTTCAGTCGACGATAATCGACGCAGAAAAGTAGGGTTCCGTCCTTTTTCTTCACCAGCACAACAGGAGATGCCCACGGGCTTTTCGACGGCTGGATGATGTCGTCACGGAGCATTTCGTCGACTTGTTGCCCAATAGCTTCACGTTCTCGCGTCGAAACTCGGTAAGGGCTCTGGCGGAGTGGTCGAGCGCACTCCTCGGTGATTATGCGATGCTTTGCGACTGGTATCTGTCGAATCCTTGATGACGTCGAGAAGCAGCCTTTGTATCGTCGGAGCAGACTTCTGAGCTGTTCTTGCTTAATCATCGGGAGACTTGGATTAATGTTGTAGTCTGGTTCGGGAACCATGGTCATCGGGGTAGATGCGGCGGAATCTGAGAGGACAAACGCATTACTAGTTTCCAGAATTTCCTCGATGTACGCGATCGTCGTGCCCTTGTTGATGTGCTTGAACTCCTGGCTGAAGTTTGTCAGCAACACTTCAGTTTTCCCTCCATGCAGTCGAGCGATCCTTCTTGCGACACAAATTTCACGGTCGAGCAGTAGGCGTTGGTCACCCTCGATGACACCTTCTACGTCGGCACGTGTTTTGGTGCCGACAGAAATGCCAATGCTGGAGCGAGGCGGGATGCTGACTTGACTTTCGAGCACGCTTAAGGCATGCTGACTACGAGAGCTCTCTGGCGGTATCACTTGATCTTCAGACAGGGTTATCGACTTCGACTTCAGGTAGATGACTGCGCCGTGTTGGTTTAGGAAGTCCATGCCGAAAATGACATCGCGTGAACATTGTTGGAGGATAACGAAGGTGGCAGGGTAAGTCCGGTGATGAACGGTAATTCTTGCCGTGCAGATTCCAGTCGGCGTAATCAGGTGTCCTCCAGCGGTGCGAATTTGTGGGCCTTCCCATGCAGTCTTAACCTTCTTCAACTGGGTGGCGATGTGTCCACTCATGACGGAGTAATCGGCCCGTGTCGACTAAGGCGGTGACTGCATGGCCATCGAAAAGCACGTCGAGGTCGGTGGTTCTTTGTCTTGCATTACAGTTAGGTCTTGGCGTCGGATCATGGCTGTGTCGCGTTGACCAGTGGCTGGTATGGGACGTCGTCAGGTCGTCTTTCGTCGTCGTATTCTTTGCTTTCACACTTCGTCGGGTCGGCGGCATGTCGTTATGTCGTCGAGGTAGTTTCTTCGGCGTGTTCGGCGGCGGCAGAGGATCTTCGTCAGTTCGATGAACAGCAACCGCACCTCCATCGGTTGCTGCTTTTAGTTTTCCGGATATGGGCTCGCTGATCGGCCCCGGGCTGGGCCCGTGTATGGACGACGTTGCGGCGACAGGTGCCTGGTGACGGCGAACGGGACGGTTGTCGAGAGTCGCATTGAGTGGCGGCTAGGTAATCGGCGATGTCACGTGGGCGCTCCCCAAGCTGTGGACGCCGCGCGCTGACGGCGAACCCTCTCAGTCCCAAGTCGCGGTATGGGCATCGGCGGTACACATGGCCGGCTTCTCCGCAGTGATAGCAGAAAGGGCGGTGGTCGGGGGCTCGCCAAATGTCCGTCTTCCTCGCGTAGCGGCACTGGGCGACGAGTGGGCAGGCTGGCGGCGGTGGACAACGGAATTGCGGCATCATAGGGCCCTGGCGGGGTCGTGGAGGGGGGCCTTGACGGCGGGCGACGGCAGCGTAGGTCATAGCTTCCGACTGCAGCTGCGACCCCGCACCTCCACCAGATGTCACGTGGCAGTGACAGTTGAAAAGGCAGCAAAACTATGATTAATGAAACAAGCGTTTTATTGGGCGAACTTGTGCCCTCAAAAGAGGCTACACTCAAAGAAGGATGGTAGCGGCGAACATGATCGGCGGTCGTCGAAAATCTGATGAGCGGGTCAAGCGCTTCGGCTTTGATACATGCCATCGAATGTTCCAGAGCAATCGCTGGGACCCGCGTGCCTTCCACAATGTTCTACATTATTCGCGTCGCGCACACAGGCAATCAGATAACACAAGTTGCGGTGAAAGACAGTGGACGGAACCATCGATAACATTCCAGAAACTTCTTTTACATGCAGGCGCGTCCTGTGCTGTCCGATAACATTTGTTAGGCGGCGAGAAGTGGTCACCCGATAAAGATAAAGAAGTACACGTGTGAATAAACAAGATGAGGCAGAGTAGTTAAGATGGCTGACCACCAACAGCACGCAGCAGCCAGCGTCCTGCGGTCTTCTTCCTCTTTTTTCATCCTTCCGTAGCAGGACCCCCGGGTGGTGAAGCACCGTCTCGGCTCATGGTAGGCAAAGAATCGCGAGCGAAGTATGGCTTCAGCCGCGAAACATGCACGACCTCAACAGGCGTCAGACTTGAGGATGAATCAAACTAAAGTGGCGAAATCTCGTAATTTACCTCGTTAATTTGACTTAGGACTTCATAAGGCCCTGTGTAGCGAGAGATAAAACTTTGTTATGTCCTTGATGGGGTTCAGGGGTGGCGGGGGTCGAGAGAGAAGCTTCTGGGAGAGGCCAACCCGACAACATGGTGACCAAAGGAGCATCCAAGCACCTGGTGCGAACTTAACATCGCGATGGCATCAGTCATAACTCTTTTGGTATATGCTGCGGGGCTAATAAACGAGATCGGGCGACTTGACATGCCCTGTGAGTGCGATTGATGACTTCATGAGCATGGTCAGTTGCAACACGTGGCACAGAAGGGATGATGATGTCAAAGGGCAAAGTGGGGTTGCAACGATACAAAAGATAAAAGGGTGAATATCCTGCAGTGCCACGTCGGGACAAGTTATACACAAACGGCATGTAGGCCAGCGTGGTGTCCCAGTCGCGGTGATCGTTGGAGACTGTTGGAATCTCAGCGCTGACACCCGTTGTTGCAATCGGGTTGCAAGCCCCAAGGGTAGCGTTGGCCTGGCGGCCTGGGGCACAACTGGACGCATTCGAAGGTCCCGGCAAAGCATGAGTCGACTGGTAACAGAACAACTTGTTTATTCTAGCATCGCAAAAGAGCGGGCGGTCAGGTCGACCGAAGTGCAGAGACGGGAGAGCACGTAACTCAACTGAAGAAATCGGAGCCTCTCTCGGCGTCCGGGAGCAGCTGCTCTTATACTCTCGGAGTCGAGGGGAAGAAGGAACTCCTCGATAGACGTGCACGTGACGGCGCCGCTCGGGCACGTTGAGACGAGTAGGTGACGCATCCGCCGGGCCGGCGCCGATCAGACCTCCTCGCTTCACAGTTGGGGGAGCTCCTCTCCCCGGCTGCCGCGCTTTGACAAGCGTGGGCACCAACATGCACACACACGCGCGCGCACACGAGGACACGTGGCATTGGAACATGCCTGGACGCGCTTGGCGGGGAGGCATAGCGGAGGCGCCGAACGGGCCAAAATGTCCGTCGCTTTGAACGAAGCCCCGGCGTCCGTTGCATCCGCGCCGGCTATACCGCGCGTCGTAGGCGAAACGTAACAAGACTTACATTGACAGCATCTCTGTGATTGTTCAGTTGAGACATTCCATAAGACCGTTTATTTGTGACTGGTAGGCGGTGGACAGCTTGTGTTCAGTGGCACAACAGCGGACGAGGTCGTCGACAACTAGAGACAAGAATGAGCAGCTGCGGTCTGTAATAACTGTCGAGGTGCACCATAGTGGAGAATGACGTCGCGGAGGAGAAAATCGACGTCTGTTGCACAACTAGTCGGCAACGCCTTTGTTATCGCATAGCGTGTCATGTAATCAGTTGCGACGGCAATCGACTTGTTAGCTCTAGTCGTCGTCGGAAAAGTGCCAAGTAAGTCAAGGCCTAAGCGAGAGAACGGTTCACAGGGAACTTCAACTGGATGGAGTCATCCAACAGGTGGTAGGGGAGGTTTCTTCCGGCACTGACACAATTCGCAAGTTGCGACATAACAGTGCACAAAGCAGTAGAGACCTGGCCAGAAGAACCGGCGTTGTATGTGATCGTATGTACGCAAAACTCCAAGGTGTCACACCGTCGGGGCATCGTGAAGTTGTTCAAGAGCAACGGATTGCAGATGACGAGGAAGGCCAAGGAGCAACTCAGGGCCACCAGCGTTCATATTGCGGTGGTAGAGGATGCTCTTGTGCAGCAAGAACATGCGGCATGTGCCGTCAGTGCTGCCGGAGTGATTGCACTCCGGCAATGATGGACTGTAAGGACTCGTCGCGTTGTTGTTCGGTGCGCATGTCAGTCATGACAGTGAAAGCCATCACGCAGGTCACCGGATCATGCACAGAAGGATCAAGTGGATCCATGGGGTGACAAGAGGCAGTTAGTGTCCTTGTGGAGGCATCCAATCTTGTAATTGACAATAAATGAAAATTCCTGGAGCCACAAAGCCCAGCGACCAAGCCGTCCTGTCGGGTCCCGGAGGGAAGACGGCCGGCAGTGCGTGGTGGTCTGTAACGACCGAAAATGTACGGCCGTACAAATATGGCCGGAACTTGACGACAGCCCAAACTAAAGCGAAGCACTCCCACTCGGTGACGGGGTAATTTCTCTCAGCAGGTGACAGCAGGCGGCTGGCGTAAGCTATCACGCACTCCGTACCATTCTGTTGTTGATCGAGAACAGTGCCGATGCCATGGCCGCTTGCGCCAGTGTGGACTTCGGTCGGTGCAGATGGATCAAAGTGGGCAAGTATGGGAGGGGCGGTCAGAAACCTGATGAGAGCGGCAAACGCATGAGCCTGCTCCGGGCCCCATGAGAATGGCGTGTTCTTCATTTTGATCTGTCAAAGGCCGAGCAATGTTGGCAAGGTTTTTGATGAAACGATGAAAGTAAGAACACAGGCCGACGAAGCAACGCACGTCAGAAGCAGAATGTGGCACAGGCAAACTGCGTATGGCACGAACTTTTTCCGAATCTGGTTGGACACCGGATGCGTCAATGAGGTGCCCCAACACGGTAATCTGACAGCGCCCAAATTGACACTTCGTGGAGTTGGAGGCGGGCTTTTCAGAAGACCGCAATAATGGCAGTGAGTCAGGTAAGGCGGCTGCCGAACATGGGAGAAAAAACAGCTTCATCAAGGTAACAAAGACAGGTGGTCCATTTGTAGCATCGCAGAAGAGAGTCCATCACAAGTTCAAATGTCGCAGGAGCATTGCATAGGCAAAAGGGCATGACTTTGAATTGATATAAGTCATCCGGTGTGATGAAGGCTGTCCTTTCCAACCATTTCATCAACCGAAATCTGCCAGTAGCTGGATCGAAGATCGATGGACGATAAGTATTTAGCTCTGTGCAGGCAGTTCAAGGCGTCATCGATGCATGGTAGTGCATAGACGTCTTTTCGCGTGATCTCATTTAAGTGGCAATAATCGCAAAATATGCCAGGCACCATCTTTCTTTTTTCACACAGACGATAGGCGAAGGGCTGGCTGATGGCTCGATGACCCCTTTGTGGAGCGTTTCGCCCACCTCTGATTGGATGACTCGACGTTCAGCATGCGATGCACGATAGGGACGCTGACAAATAGGATTTGTGTCTCCAGCGTTTATGTGGTAGTGAACAACAGATGTTCAGCCTAAAGGCCCGTTGCCGAAATCAAAGATTCCACTGTACGATTCAAGCAGGAGACGTATGTCCCTGGCCTGTGCAGAGGTGAGGTTAAGTGCAGTCATTTTCGCAGTCGTCCGTTAAGGAACCAGAGCTGGGAGCTGCGATTGGCACTAATAAACCACTCTCAGAATTCAGACTCTCAATATCAAATTCAGAACCACTAGAAATGCTGTCCAAGAACATGCTGGCCGGAATCACTTGAGGGCACAGGCTGAAATTCAGAAGCGGTAAAACAATGTCATTATTAGTAACCGTGACCGGTTCAAAGCACATCGATGATGGGGCGAAGCACATATTCACCATCAGGAGGAACCTGTGGCTGGGCGGTCAAAGTGACGTAAGTAACTGCTTCAGGTGACAGACGCACATCACGAAGCGAGCACAAGTGCGGTGGGGCGGTGCTCGGAGCATCGGCGAGTTGAGGCAGTTCTAACTGAAAAACGCCGGCCGTGCAGTCGAGGAGAGCAGAATGAGTGGATAAAAAGTCAAATCCTAGGATGACATTGTGAGGGAAGATGTTGCTCACAGCAAAGAGAACAGAAGTAGGGCAGGCAGCTATATTTTCAGTACACATTCCAAGAACCAGCATTCCACCGTCAGCCATATGAAGCACTCGGGCAGCTGCTGGGGTGAGGACCTTCTTTAAACGACTACGCAGGCTAGCACTCGTCACCAGTGGCGTAGCCAGAAATTTCGTGCGGGGCGGGGGCTCAAGTTGCAGCTCGGCCTCCTCCTTAAAAGGAAGCTTTAGCTCGGGTACTCCAATCTAAATACATGTAGAAGGAGAATTCGTTTTTCTCGGAAACAACTGTACTAAATTTGAAAACGTTTGTTGCATTAAAAAAACTTAAATTCTAGTGACTGTTTATTTCAAATTTTTTATTTAGGTCGTCAATTCTTCATTGAAAATTGGCAAAAATCGCAATTTCAGAAAACGAAACTATCAAGTTTAAAACTGTAACTCAATAATGAAAAACGCTATCATAATTCGGTGAATTGCATCTAACAGTACATCTACAGCGGACAAAATTAATATACACATGAACTTCAAAAAAAATTTGTATAGAAATACGGCTTTTGCAGAACCCTCATACACAACGTAACCAATTCATGTAAGATACAAATTAACACACAAATTTGTCCGCTTTGACTGTTATAGTAGATCCCGTTTACAGAACCGCGATATCTTTTCTTGATGCAGAGCTACTAGTTTGTAAACATCGTGCTTCTATCTTTTTCGAACTTTTGATTTTTTCAAAATATTTGAAACAAAATTCACGCCCTAAATCGAAATTCCGCTTTCAACAGACACTAGAATTCAACGTTCTGTCTCAAATGCAACAAATTTCATTAAAATCGATCCAGGGGTTATCTCGGAAAAACTTTTCCGCGTTTTACACGTACTTCAATGGGCCATGTCGGAGTTGGGCCCGAGCTAAAGCTTCCTCTTAAACAATTTGTCGAGTGATCAAATACATGAATAATAACTGTATTGCCATTGCCAAAGATGCTGAAAAGGAGTTCTTGAACGCTACACACTGTCAAAAGAAGTATGTGCCAGGAGTTGTGAAAAATATATGAGAGCAAGTCAAATGAAAGTAAGCCAATGGGAATGTATGACAAACGGGGTACTTTGTTTAAGAGTAGTCTTCATGAGCATTTAGACATTTGTCCCATTGACTAACAAGTCGCGTGATTCCCGTCTTGGGACTCCTTGGGCTGTTGCTTCAAAAAGTCGGCAACTGACTCTTTCACGTCGTCGTCCCACACAAATCTGGTTTCCTTCAGCTGCTTCTTCAGTTGTCCCAAAAGGTGGAGGTCGTAAGGCGACAGGTCTAAGCTGTATGGTGGATGTTGCAGCATTTCGCACTTGAACTTTGCCATTTTTATATTTACCAAATCAGCGACTTGGGGACGGGCATTGTCGTGGAACAAGATGACCTCATTCGTCAATTTTACGCATCATTTGTTCTTGATTGCGACACGCAGACAATCCGGCGGTTCACGATATCGGAAACAATTGATGGCCTCCTGCTTTAGCAAATTCTATCAGTAATGGCCCCTGATGATAAAAAAAAGTCAATACTTTTCCGGCGGAAACGGCGGCCTTTGCTTTCTGGGGGGTGGTGAATACGAATGTTTCCACTGTAAGCTTTGCCGTGGTGTTTCAGGCTTGTTGTAGTGGCACCATGGTTCATCCCCAATCACAATTACAGACAAGAAGTCGTCACCCTGACTATGATACCGGATCAGATGAGCCAAGGCAGCGCCGAACTTCTCCATCTTCTGGCAGTGGTTCAAAATATTGGGCATCCATTGCGCACACAAAAGCCGATAACCGAGATGTTCATGAATTATGGCGTGAACCGAACCGTGACTGATGTTCACACGCTGTGCCATTTCGTTGATGCTTATCTTCCGTTCTTGTCTTATCAGCTCATCAACCTTTACATTTTTGTTGGGGGTGATTGCATGGTGGCTTTGGCCCGGTCTTGGATTGCCTTTGCCACTTTCACGACCTTCTTTGAACCGTTTGTTCCAACGCTTCACAGTGGCCAATGAAGTGCAATTTTCAACGTATGCGGCAGCCACACGGCGATTAATTTCTTTTTAGGAAACACCTTCAGCTGTCAAAAACCTCACGGCACCACACTGCTCAACTTCTGGAGCGTTCATTATGTCACGCGACCATGTTCAACTCAGTGTTTGAGAGCATTAAAGAACATTTATCCTCACACCTGCGTGTCACTTTTGTATATGAGAGATGCCTGTGTGCTGCGCGCATGCCTCGCAGATATTGAACCGAATTATTGCGCGGGCTGGGTAGGCTCACTTTTATTTGACTCGCCCTTGTACATCAGAAATGCGAAGATACAATGGAATATACAAATGCGAAGATACAGCTTGATAAAGGGCAAAAAATGTTTCACCGGAAACAAAGCTCACTGCATGTATGCACGAAACCTCGCCACAGCATGTTTAAATACTATACGTATAAGTCTCCAATAAATCTACGTATCTAAGAAAAAATCACTGTAAATAATGCGTCAAACAAGGCAAATAAACATGTTGCGCAATCACAGAATCCTAAATCCCGCCCCCATTCTATCCACTCCACCCGATGTATCGTGCTCAACGGAAGGTGGCATGCTTTCTCCCCGCTTTTCTACTTTGCGCACACAAGACTGAGCCGCCATCATCGGCTCACTCATACCACTGCCCCCCCCCAAGCTTTCGCTCGCACATACAGCATGCGGTGCGTGGTCACGATGTTATTGCTCTTGGACTTTATACGGAACATGAGGACGACGGCGACGGCAGGAATGCGCCTGGAGTTTCATATAATTGCCATCGCAATAATATAGTAACAACATCCGGTAACTGAAGCGTCCCGTGGCCCATTACTTTCCGTAAAAGAAGTAACAAAGTCGAACTTTCACCATGCGACAATTTGCTGCGCTGCGACAATGTCTTTTTGTCTTTTGTGGGGCAGGAACACGGAATTTAAAATAAAACGCAAAGTAAAGCATGTTGGCCACAATCGAATGCCTACTTTGGGCACCTAGTGTGGCTATCGAAGGAATATCGAAGAAAACGTGAGACTCTTGGTCCACTGAGAACCATACTCACACTGCTCTGTATCCTACACCGGCGAGACGAGACTTTCCAGAGATTTTGCGCTCAAGTGAACGCGGTGCAATCAGTCGAGTCCCCACAGTGATGGCGGTGAGCGACCATTCTTTCTTTTTCTCGTCTGCTAGCCAGAAAGCGTCCAAAACTCTGTGTGGCGAAAATCCACTCGGCCAGAGAAAACTGAACGCGCACCGAAGTGCGCCGCGCTGCGGTCGGGGCAACACCAGAAAAACGCATGCGCTTTGGCTGGCTCTGGCAGCGCACAGGTGGGGTAGCGAGAACAAGAAAATTGAAGAGACTCAATGTGTCCTCGCAAATAAAAGTCCAAATAGAAACAATATACAAGAACGTATTTACCTTTGCTGGCTTTACTGTCTTGACATGAATGTTTTGGCTTGAGTGAAAAAAAATGTTGATATTTTTTGTCGCATGATGGCACAAATGAACCAGCACAACGCTTCGTCTCAGCGGACCTCGCTGCATGCTTTGTCAACTTGTCCGACAGTGTGTTGATTTGGCTTTTCTCGTTGTATGTTTCGATGTATGACGTTAGAAAAGTCAATGCACCTTTGGCATCAAATGTTTATAACAACATTAAACCCACAATATTCCGCAGTTGAAAATCTAAAGCACAACTTTGGAAATGCCAATGCACCTTTCACATAAAAAGTTTATAAGAACGTTATACCCATAAAGCTTCGGAATTGACATCCATTCGCTCCCTAGATTCCGCGGCCTCCGCGAGATGCTGTGGCGAGCCCGTTCACCATCAACACGCCCTTGAAACTTTGTGCTCAGATGGGGCTGCTTGCGTTATGTGACTCACGGTGCATGGGCGTTGCCGCAAAATCCAGCCCGAGTTAGCAATGTTCACGGTGAAATGTCTTTACGAGCGTGAAAAAAACATTCTAGACAAAATCCAGAGTGATTTCCGGCACAGGGGGTTGCTTTGGTCAGCGGTGCGTGGACAGCACGAAAAAATTTCGGGGGGGGGGGGGGGGGGGGGGGGGGGGGGGGGGGGGGCTCAAGCCCCATGAGCCCCCCCCCCCCCCTGGCTACGCCCCTGCTCATCACAGGTATGTGGGCTCCACTGTCGATGAGTGCTTGGACAGCTATGCTGTCTATTTTAACGCCAATTACACTTCTCCTTGTGTGCATAGACAGAGGGTTTGCTGCAGCATTAGGCAATGCAGCACCACCTCCGAGGGCTGCATTTCTTAGTTTTACGAACGGGTATGGCCAAACGCCACAGGGGACGAAAGGCGACGTGGCTGTGGCGAATGCGAAGATGGGCGACGTGTTTGCGGTGAACGAGATTGGTGTCCGTGCGGCGATGGTGAGCGACTGTACATGTTCCTAGCAGAGTTGGCGCTGTTAGATTCGGCGGTGGGCGAAACATTGCGGGCATTTTCATCAAAATGGCTCAGGTTGGTTGGCATGCGAAGTGTTAAGGGCCACGAGTTGTGACAGTATCAGGCGACATGACCAACGCGGCAGCAGGTGAAACATATCGGCTGGTCGTCCGCAGTTCTCTACTCAGTCGGGTTGCGATATCGCGGAGAGAAGCGTCGGGGTGGAGCAAACATAGTAGAAGGGCATTTGTTAGCTCTGGGATTGGCAACAGCACAGACAGAACGTAAGCCAATGTTTTCAAGTTCCTGGTGAATGATGGCTTGTAAGGGGACTGAAAATGTTGTAGCATCTGGGATAGGCGAACAGAAATGCAGGCGCCATCGCATCCAGTTCATGTCAACAATTCGCACCAAATCCTCCGATGGCGACTCATGCTGCTGTGTGGGTTGATCTTCACACACCGGCGTTGCAGCAGTAGTGGGAAGTCTGGCGAATGGTTGCAAGACGCATCGGCTTTTGGCGTGCTGGAATTGTCGGCACTCTTTAAAGATAACATCAACTGTAGAGCAGCTTTTGCACATGAGCAGATTAAAGGCATCGTCAGCAATGCCCTTAAGCACATGCCCGACCTTCTCAGCTTCTGTCATGTCGTGATCGGGTTTGCTTTATGACAAAGTGCCAGCATGTCCTGGATGTACAAGAGATAGGACTCCGTGGGGGATTGGGCACAGGAGGCCTGTTCCTGTTTTGCATCAATTTTACGGCCGGCTGGTTTCCCAAACAACTCTGTCAACTTCTCTTTGCACTGGTCCCAGCTGGTTAGCTCCTCTTCGTGGTTTTCATACGACACCTTTGCCGTGCCTCTTAGGTAGAACAACAGGTTAACTAGCACATGCGTGGGGTCCCATCTGTTGATTCCACTCGCACGTTCGTGCATAGCTACCCACTTTTCAACATCGGTGCCATTGGTCCCACAGAGAGTTCCAGGTTCCTTAGGTTGCACAACCACAACCTTGGCTATGCCCGATGACAAGGTACAGCAAGATGCTACTTTACCCCCAGATGTCACCTCTTATGACATTTCAAGGCAGCGAGACTGAGACTGCACTGTATTCAGCGGCACTGACAACCATGATGTAGAGGATTGACTTTCCCCCTATGTACAACACATCAGCAGAATAAGAACAAGGAAATGCCCCACACAGGTGCATGGCACTAAACTGGACGCACTACCTGCTGTATGCAAGAGAGAATGAGGAAGAATGAGCTTCCCGTTACTCCTAAGCACCTACCTACAACTGTTTTTATGGGCACAGCATTGAAGCTGCAATTGAGGTAATGCCTAACACCACATGAAATACAAAGCACAATAGGTCAACACAGAGAAACCAAAACAACTGCACACACTTCTCACCGAAATAGACACAACACCTGCTTTGTTGCATCTGAGCTCAAGCGGGTGAATCCCAAACTCTGTGTCACATAACATCTGAAAGAATTGGCTGCTACAAGAGAACCAATGAGATTAATCTGGCGCGCTATGCATGCATCTTTAGCCTAATGGGTAAAGAATTGGGCTGCTGCACTAAGGACCCAGATTAACAACCCACCATCAGGCACATTACTATTATTGAGCCTATCTGACTGGATGTACGAAGAAGCCAGGAGACAGCTCATGATAATGCTTTGCATAAGAGACAACGAAGCTGAGCCCACGTTTTCTGCCTTGTGCTTGCAATGCTCTACCAAGTGAGCTTTAACGGCACTTGTCGCAATGTCAATTGTCTTGGATAGCTGCGCATATGTACTAACCATAGCCGTGCTATGCAGCATAGCCGTGCTAGGCAGCAGCACTCACAGTTATGATGGCAGATGTGTAGTATACTTTAAAACACCCACATTACAAAGCACATGAAAACACTCTTTTTCTACCATGAGGCCCCAAGGCAGCCGAAATCAACACATTTGTATCTTATGAGCGAGAAAAATCAGGGGAATCATGCAGCTCAATTTTTTTTTTTATAGCAAGCATGTGATGGCAAAAGACAATGAAGCAACAGTGACTATATAGAAAAATGGGTTAGAGCTGATGACAATCATTGGCATCTCACACTATAATGCTTTCTCTACAATTTATTGTCTCAAGACATCTGGCAGCAAATCCTCTGGATTCTTCTTCTACTATGTCTTTTGAAACTGAAATTTTAAATGTGTGTAATACTTCATGGCAACTTAGAACACTTAAATGGTTAAGCATCTCCATACCTTAAATTTGTGGACCAGCTTTGTCACCTTTCTAGAACAATAACTCTCTGGTGTCATACATCACTCAAACCACTACTAATTAAATCTACCTTTAGATGAGCAGTACCTGTATTAGACGCAGCAGCATACCCTTTTAGCAAATGGATATACATACCACGCTCAGACCGAGCAAACCAACAGCAACCAGTACTAGTGTCCATTTGTCTTCAACAAGGCAGAGACAGGCCAGGTCTCGATAAACACAACAAATATAAGGTGCAGGCAGAGGAAATAAGCAGAAGCTGTAAAGACAGCAGCAAAGTGAAACAAATTAGGCAAGTTTGCACACAGTCAGCGATCTGGGCCGAGGCCAATTCACAACGTTACTGCCACAATTAGAAGCAAATGCTCCTCATGCAACAAGAAAAAACACGTTGTAGCTGTAAACAGTACTACTGCGCGGAGTTGGTTGACATTCTAAAAACAGCACAGACAACAATTACAGCAGACACATTACTTGTGTCATCTGTCTTCTTGCTGTTTCTACAATATCGGTCACGGTTGCAAAGCTAAGCACATGATCTATGAACGAAAGCAACGGACGTGCATATAAAGCTTGGTGAGCCGATTCATACTAATATATGTTTAATTTTGAAAGTTCCCGTAAAAGCGATAGTAGCAGCAGCAGTAAAGTGGGTTCGTTTACCAGCTCGCTCACAACGTACGCATTGTATGATTTAACTCCACGGCTCGCAAAGGAGCTACTAAGAAGCTTTAAGTTAAGGAAATACGCTTTGGTTATCTCACTGCAACGAATGAAAGCCTCTGACGCCCATACCGCGGTCAGCAGTGAGAAAGGCAATTAAATGCAGCCATGCGCTGCATGGGTAAATAAGAAGGGCATAGCGTAGTCATCCTATAGAGATGGAGAAAAATAGACTTAAGAACGCGATAAACATCACAGGACGACACCCACGCTAGTTGAGTGCATGCATTTCTGGCGCGCGGAAGATGTCGCTGTTTTTTTGTTCTTTTTTTACATCGGTGCAACGCGTAGGAACTGCAGTGTTGAAGGCACGAACGAATAAATTATCCTGCGATCACTGCGGGACCTGCGACAACCGTTTCGTGTTCCTTCGAATTTCGAGATCACATCGACCACAGCTCGAATGCGCAACCGGTTTTTTACGTGTCAGCAAGAGAACGGGTAATCGCACGACACTTACCGTTGCTCCAAGTACGTCGCGGTAGCACCAGCAGCTGGGCAACAAATGTCATCAAGCCCTGGCCCACCGCAGTGTACGCAACTTGAAGCTTCTAAGCATTCGCCAAAAACAAAAAGCGGACCACATTCGTACGTACGCGCGCGAACGAGACGCGAGCCATGTCGTCTGAGTTCGAGAGTAGTTATTTCATAAAAGCAAAAACAAACAACAATGTGACGTCACATTCGGTAAAGTTAACTTGTCCTCCTTTCTCACCTTCTCTCAGCTAACGCATGCGCAGCGACCACGGGCCCTCGCGGGCGATGTTCAGGTCCGCCAGGCGGCTTGGTCAAATGGATGTATTCTGAGTGGTGTCACATGTGCATTCAGCGCGAGATGCATGTTGTGATTTCACGTGCGATCCGTCGTACGACGCGTTGGAGTTTGACTTGCCTCATACGACGATTCGGTACACATGGTAAGAAGATCGCCCCGCTATTTTTTGAATGCCAGTGCAATAGCTCGCTTGGTGGGCCTTAGTTCTGTGGGTTGCCCCGATGCTACGCTATCCAGATCGTACTAATGCCTGAAGCCCTTTAGGTACAGCAGGAACCACGAGGGCACGGGACGAGGGTGCCTGAATGGTCTCTCCCTCGCTGACTCTGCGTACACGTTAGGGCCAACCGCGTCGTCTACTATTACATCCGCCATGACATGTCTTGCACCCTACCATAGCCTCCTTTAATTTTTGCTGAGGAGGCTGTGTCCCTACGGAGCGCACTGCCGGTGCGCGTATAGGATGAGTTTTTTGCAGCCAAAGCCATTCCGTGCGAAAGAGGCTGCTCATAACAGGCACGTCTGTGCTCACACACTGTTTGCAGTCCTAAATTACATTAATTTTGCCCTCGCACACGGTCTCCTGTCACCGCAACTTCTCGGCGGTCGTGCCCGGGACGTGCCCTATAGCGTTAAGAGGCCTGTGTCGCAGAAAATCCGGTGTCCACGTTGCACTTCCCATCATGAGGAGGAGGAATAAACGTTTATTTTTGAAACAGTATTCTGGGGTAAGCGCCGGTTCTACTCTAGGTGGGAGGTCTCCTCATTGCAGGAACCCTCTGGCCTTCGCTGCCTCCTTGGCCCTGGCGACGAGGCGACGTTGTTGTACCAGGCCCACTTAGACTAGCTTGGTCTCCCGCGTTTCAATGAGGTCTTCGCTTTCTTGTCTGACGTTATATTCTTTCGGTAAGGCGATGCGTCTGTATCTAGATGCCATGGACATTCAAGTTCAGGTGCGCCAAGGTGTCCGGTATGCCGCAGATTGGGCAGTGGTATCCTTGTAGCGTTGGGTATAGTCTGTGCATGAGCATTCAGTGGGTGTAAGTGTTACTCTGTTGTCTTCGGAGTGTGGTACTTTCCTCTTTGGTGAGCTTTGGGTGAGGTGGTGGGTACACCCTGCGTTCCAGCCTGTGATGTTGAAAAATCGCTGAGTAGGTGATAAGTACGGTCTCTGCCCCTGCTCACACAGACCGAGCATATCGAGAGTAGGAAGGGTTGGCTCGGCAGGTGTGGCCTCGGGCCGCGGCATGTGCCGCTTCGTTCCCCTCTAGCCCCTCGTGCCCAAGAAGCCACGTTATGCAAGTGTAGGGGATCAGAGTGCTGAGGTGCTTCAATGTCTTCAGTGCTTCTGTCGACACACGACCCTTATCGTAGTTCCTGGCAGCTACTTCAGAATCGGAAAAGAAAACAGCTGCGTCCATGCACGTGGTAGTTGCTAGGGCAATCGCTGTCTCTTCTGTAATTTCAGGGTTTTGTGCACGGACTGTGGCAGACGCTAGCTCTCTGCCCTGAGAATCTATGACGCTCAGGGTGTAAGCGTTTCTTTGCAAGTATTTGGCTGCGTTGGTGTATCTGGCATCCGGATCTTTGTGTCTTCGCCGTATCGCATCCACTAGGGCTTGTCTTCTTTCCTTGTGGTGCGTGGGGTGCATGTTGCGTGGAATTGGTGCTATTCACAGGTATTCGCGGATGTTTGGAGGAATTCTTTCCTTTCGGTCCGTGGTGGCCATAAAGGTTTCACCGTAACGCAGCCGTTGCAGCACTGATCTTCCGGTGGGCGTGAGCTTCAGTCGTTCCAACTGACTTTCTTTATGAGCTTCAGCTTGTTCTTGCCATTTGTTGTGTACATCCATCTTGAGAAGTCTCGTAGTCGAAGCCGTAGATGGTAGGCCCAGGGTTATTTTGATGGCTTTGCGTATTTCAATGTTAATTTCTTCTACCTCTGCATTCTTCAGCGCGAGGTGGGCCATGCCGTATGTTATTCGACTGGTGAGGAGTGCTTGCATCGTGTGTAGCGTGTTGCGTTCTTTAAGTCCGCTTCTATGGCTTGTAACTCTGCTAACGAGATGCGTGAGCTGGGATAGCTTTTGCTGTAGGCGTGGGAGGGTGGCCACCCCGGACTCGTCTTTGTGAATGTGCAGCCCTAAAACTCGTAGGGTTTTCACTTTTTGAATAGGCGTTCCATTGAGGGTGACATTGGGATCGGGTTCATCATAGCCAGGTGGTCTGCCTCTCCTTCTTGGCTTAAGAGCGACGTGTTCCGACATCTCGGGAGCACAGCAGAGGCCGCATTTGTGCAAGTAGCTCTCGATCGTATCTAGTGCTTCCTGTAGGCATGTTTCTTGCATTCTGGTGTTTGAGGCCCTTGTCCATAATGTGATATCATCTGCATAAAAGGCATGGCCTAGGTCTGCTATTGTGTTGCGGAGGCTGGGTAGCTTGATCATAGCGATGTTAAGAGCAATGGCGATATGACTGAAGGGGCGCCTTTGCTCGGTAGTCGGAAGCTGTAACTGCACAGGGTGTATATTCCAGCTGTGGCCATGGGGCCCGTGACGGAATTCCTGACGTAGTCATATGTCTGAGATTCACAGCCCAGGTCTTCGAGGTTGCAGAGGATAGCTTCGTGACTGACATTGTCAAAAGCTCCCTTTTCGTCGATGGCTAAAATCGATGATTTGCTTCTGGTGCTCAGGTGGTCAGTGAGGTCTTACATGAGTAGAAGGAAGACATCTTGCGTTAGCGGGTTCTACCTGAAACCGAACATGTTTCGAAAATATCCATTGTCTTCGAGGTATGAGTTTAGCCGGTTGTGTATCAGCTCTGTCTTCTTTGGTGAAGATAGCCTTGGCCCGACCGCAGCCGATTTCAACTTATCTCCGTTCGACTACTTAATCACGGACTGTCCAATCCTACTGGTATCCAACGCTGTGACGTCAGCGCCTGCGACTATAAGAGCAGCACCGCTGGCCGCTTTCTTCAGTGGGCAAGGTGACAGCAACGCCGCAACCATGCTTAGACGAATTCTACTCTTTGCGCAGGTATGTCACTTCAATAATGCTTACTGCATTCGATCTGACGACCCCTTTTTGTTGCTGCTGCCTTGCCCACGATGCTGCAATTCATGTTTTGCATACATTTGGAAAGAGCTTGTGCATCTTGTTAGTCACCTTTTGTTAAGTGGTGATGTTGAGACGAACCCAGGGCCTCCTAGAAGGAACCCTCAAGCCAACACAGAGCTAAACTCGCAGTCTGGATGCGCCCCTACCCTCGATAGGTCGACAGCAGCGGTTGCTGACACTCACAACGTTGGTGATATATTTGCTCAGCTCCTCGCTGGCCAGAACCGAAGTGCGCAAGATATTGCTAATCTTAAAACTTCCGTTGACTCCCGTTTCAAGGCCTTTGAAAGCCATCTAGCTTCACTTGAATCTTCATTTTCGGCCTCTGGCTCTGTGTCTGATGACGTGCAAAATAAAATTCTGGCATTAACAGCCACAGTGAACAGGCTTGTCACCCAGAACTATGAATTGGAAGCTTGTCTCAGTCAAAACAACTTCAAGGCTCTTTCTTCACTTCTCGAAGACTTAGACAATCGCATGACCGCAGCGGAAAACGCCCCTGCGGTCAACGACCTGTGTACCAAACTACAGGCAGAGGTGACTTCGCTTTCGACAACTGTGACACGGCTACTTTCCAAGAATGATGAACTAGAAAACAGGTCCCGTCGCAACAATATAATTCTACATGGTCTTGATGAACCGACTGGCGAAACTCGCAAAACATTATTAGCTAATGTTTCACGGCTATTTTCTTAGACATTGATGATGCAATGTCCGTCCATTGAACGGTGTCACAGGATGGGAAGGCCACCGGCACCCCGTAATAATGAAGATCTTGAATTTCCAGGAAAAGCTTCAGATCTTCAAAAATGCCACTAAACTCGTAAATTCCGATCTGCGCTTCACCGATGACCTGTCTTCAAATGTGAGATCTGTTCGCAAAAAGCTCTGGGAGGCCTCCGGTTCATTTCGCGACACAGGTTTTGTTGTAAAAATGTGCTATGATCATGTCTTTATTAACAAGATTCACTATCACTGGGATCACTTGTCTAACTCAATGGTGAAATCTTCCAGTAATTCCTTTCGCTCCTCACCTGTGCCTTTAGTTGACAACTGTGCCGATGCCAGCAGCCATACTGTATCTCCGTCATCGCATCTTTGACCAGCTCCCACATCGCTTGATTGCCTTCGTTTACTCAATCTTAATGCATGAAGTATCACCAATAAATTTCCTGCCTTGTTATCTCTTATTCACTCGTACTGTCCTCACATTGTTGCTAGCATGGAAACGTGGCTACAGAATGGGATTTTTGACTCGGAATTCACTCCAATGGACTATATCGGAATTCGCACGGACAGACAGAACAGCAAGGGGGGCGGCGTCGCCCTTTTGCTTCGGTCTGATCTTAGGTTTTCCATTCTTGCAGCTCCTCTAGATACGGAGTCAGCCTGGTGCATACTTTACTTGGAAAAAACGCATCTTGTAATCGGTGCTTTCTATCGCCCCCTGGGAACAACGGTGGACTCGCTTCAATCAATCGAAACGTTCATGCACATACACAACCTAGGTCCTTCCAACGTTATTTGTCTGGGCGATTTCAATGCACCTGGCATTCATTGGCCCTCTCTATCGACATGCAGTCATGATGGCTCTTTCGATAAAGAACTTTTGAATTTTGGCCTGAATTTGGGGCTTACTCAGATCGTTTGCGAGTCTACCAGGCAGAATGCTCTTTTGGACTTGGTCTTTCTTAGCTCGAACCTCACCGCGAATCACTACACTTGCGAAGCGGTAGAAGGCATTTCTGATCATAAGGCTGTTTTCGTTTCCCTTCCGTGCATTGTTTCTAAACCATCCTTCCTTCTTACTACATTTCGCAATTTGAATCACGCTGACGACACCTCTATTTTAGATACATTGGCCGATGCCTTCGACACCCTTGAAACACTCAGCATAGCAAGTGACATGAATGTTCTCGTGACATATATTGAAAATATTGTGATGTCATGTATCGAACACTTCATTCCCATCAAAACAAAAAAGAAAAATACTAAAATCCCTTGGATGAACAGAGATATACTACATCTTTCACGTCGTGTTCGCAGGCTTAGACGCTTGGACTCCCATAATCCCATACACACTGTCAGGTTAGCTAAGGCGAAGGAGGATCTTTATACAAAAACCAAATCAGCCAAAGATGTTTTTTATAGCGTGCAGCTACTGCTTCTGTTGAAAAGTAACCCGCATAAATTCTGGGGATCCATTTTTCCTCGTGACAGCGCTTGTACATCCTTGTGTGTGAAGAACGAAATGACTAGTGATTCACTATCAATCTCCAACGCCTTCAATGCATACTTTAAGTCCGTTTTTACTTGCGATAATCATATTGTTCCTCCTTTTCCAAACATTCATCCAACTTGCCCCATTTAGCACAGAAGGTGTCTTAAACCTTATAATAAACCTTGACACAAAGAAAAGTGAAGGGCCTGATGGAATCCCGAATTTGTTTCTCGTTCGGTATGCCTTATGGACTTCACGATACCTTACTCTTATCTTCAATAAATCACTAACTTCCGGCCTAGTACCTTCATCATGGAAGATGGCTAAGGCGCTTCCGTTACATAAGTCAGGTAGTAAGCAGCATCTTTCTAACTACCGGCCAATATCTTTAACACCATATTCATGCAAAATACTAGAGCATATAATATACACACATTGTGGAATTCCTTGAATCAAATAACATTCTCTCTAATGTACAACATGGATTCAGACGCGATTTTGGCACCAGAACACAACTTCTCCAGTTCACGCGTGACATAGCTTCTAACCTGGATAAGGGATTTCAAATTGACGCTATATTCATAGATTTTTCCAAAGCTTTCGATACCGTACTTCACTCAAAACTACTGTCCTAACTAAATGCCATTCTTAACCACCCTCAATTAGTGAACTGGATAGAAAGCTTTTTGTCTCACCGCACTCAATTCGTAAGCTTTAACTCTATCAATTCTTCGGTGGTGCATGTGTCATCAGGCGTCCCACGAGGCTCGGTCCTCGGATCTCTACTTTTCTTACTATATATAATGATTTGCCACGCGAGATATCATCCAAAATTCGAATGTATGCAAATGACTGCGTATTGTATGACATCATTTCATCTCCCTCTGAGCATGTTCGCCTTAGTGAATCATTCGTCAGATTTTCTAAATGGTGTGAAACATGGCAGATGAATATTAACTTCCGTAAGACTGTCGTTATGTCCTTCTCTAATAAAGCTAACCCGTTCCTTTTCAGCTACGGATTTAATGATAATTTAATTCAACGGGTTTCTGAATATAGATATCTTGGTCTCACGTTCACCACTAACGTGTCCTGGTCAAAGCACATTGATTCCATTACGACTAAAGCTCTACAAAAACTCGCTTATTTACGTCGTACTCTGTCTAATTCTCCGCGCGACACTAAATTACTGTTATATAAAACTATTGTTCGCCCTATACTTGAGTATGGTAGTATCGTTTGGAATTCCTACAAGCATTACGAAATAGACAGAGTTAAGGCCATACAAAGGAAAGCCATTAGATTTGTCTACCGACGTTATGACCACCAGTTCTCACCATCGTCAGTCATGTCCTCACTCAACCTGACATCTCTCGCCGAACAGCGACACGTCAATTCTTTAAAATTTTTTCATGGCATTATTCACTCATCTTGTCGCCTCTCCAGTAATGAATATATCGCCTTTGCAAAAATCTCTTCTAGTAGGAGACATCACGCACTTAACATTACACCGTTTTTTGCACGCACTAATACTTTTAAGTATAGCTTCTTCCCTAAAACAATTGAAACATGGAATTCGCTACCAGGAACCAACCGTTCTCTCCCATTAAATGAATTCTTGTCTGTACTCCCTCAACACTGCGCCTAAACTTTCTTTGTTGCATATTGTATTTCTTTCTTGTATTATCCACTCCTGCTATAGCCCCAGCAGGGGCTGCAGTATGTGTAAATAAATAAATAAATATGCTAGAAAAGTTTCCCTACGCACAAGTTAAGGGAAATTTGGAAATTCTCAAGGCTGAGCTGTTTATTCCAGGCAACTAGTAACTCTTCTTTCTCCCAGCATGCATTGAAGTACTGGAGCAGGGTTGCGGTAGCCTGCTGTGAAAGGTTCCGGAGATGCTTGTTGATGATCCGATCTTTGCCCGTTCTAGTGTTTCTGGTGAGTGTCAATAGTGCTGCTGAGAGTTCAACTTGTGTAAAGGGTTGGTCAAGTTCGGGGTTTGGTTTCCCACCGTAGACTTTGTCATGTGCTGTCATATTAATGGGTGGGTCGCCGCAGAGCTTCTGAATTTCTCGGAGGAGGTTCTCTTCCAATCCAGCATGGTTGTGCGCGAGGCTACAGAGGTGCTGTCTCTGCTGAGTCTCTGTAGGGCCGCTGTCGAGAAGGGCACGCAGGAGATGCCATGTCTTTGTGCTCAGGGTTCCCTGGAGTTTGTCGCAAAATGCGTGCCAGTTCTCTCTTCCTAATCTCTACGTATGCCTGTGCTTGCTCGATGAGGAGGGGAAATTTGCTTCTTCAATTTCTTGTTTAGCTTCTGTCTCTTCCATCTTTTGAGGAGAGCTCTTCCGGCTTCCCAGACGTGGAGAAGCCGCGTGTCGATGGCTGGCACTACTTCATTCAGCTGTATTGTTTTGGTGTAACGATCTGCCGTGTTGAGGACTTTGCTCAGCCGGTCATCTATGTTCTCGATGGCGGTCTCGACATTTAGCTCCTCTCTAAATGACTTCCACTCCGTTACCCGGGCCGTTCCTACCCTTGCAGACTTGGGAGTGTGAGCCATGGTTAGTTGGAGGATGTGGTGATCGCTGCCCAGGGTGTCTGGGAGTCGGCTCCATTTCTTCGCGTCTTCCCAGCTGGCTCTGCTTGCAATAATCAGGTTCTCGATTCTCTGCACTTGAACACACTTTTTCGCCAAAGTCTCGCTGTGAGAAACACTGGCTCTTCCCATGGCTTGCATGATGACGACATTGTTCCACTTTGCAAGCTCGAAGCCTGCTTGTGAGCTGAATACAATCTTGTAGTCATCGACTGGTAGAGGTAGCATTCGGGCCTTTCGCTGTTGCGGTGGTGGTGGTGGCTTTTTATTCAATTGTTGCTCGGCTGGGCTGCTTTCTTGTGTCATTTGATTCTCTGTGTCCTTCTTGCCTTTTCTGCCCCGCGTAGTCCAGATGCTCTAGCGTTCAATAGTTCTTCCGCTGCTTGCATTATAATTCCAGGCAGTTTCTGTGTTGTTTACTTCAGCCAGGTCCATCTGCATTGTGTTTGCATCTTCTAGCTGTTCTCTTGGTATTTTGATTGCTTCTACTGCTGCTTTGCTCATCTCGAGTGCTCTTAGTTGCTGCATGGGCAGGCGCCCGTGCTATGCCCTTAGATATGCTCGAGTGGCGCCAGCACGCACCACGGGGTTGCAGTGGCTCGTTTGGCATCGGGCTTAGCCAGGTGGGTGTGGAGCCATTGCAGAAATAAGTAAATGGGGCACTCACTTGATGGTAGGTAGTGTCCGGCGATTCCTCTCGTCTTGCCATTTATGCAGTTGGCAAAATTAGGTTGTTCGCAGGATGTGATCCTGCTTGAGAGGCACGAGAAGCGGGAGCCCATGGGAAGCGCGTCTGTTCTCCACGGCCCCATAGCGGCTTTTTCCGACGTCCCATCAGCAGAAATATTTTTGAACCGCACATACCCAGGCCCTACATGTGCCGGAAGGAATTTACTGAACTAATGGAATTTTGCAAAGATACGTGGGAAAATAGTAAACTACACCTTACACACAACCTACAGACAGAATAGGCTCTTAGATTATAATGTGACTATACGAGGAAATGTAATTCTGTTACGCGAAAACTCAGACCCCTTTTCCAGAGTTTCTACAATTCATAGACTGCCGACGGCATCCGCCATTTGCACGCACTGGCGCGGGGATCTCAAGGAGTCCACGTAGTGGCGCGCACGCTTCCTTGAAACACTTACAGATGGCGCTCGCCTGCGCCAATTTTTAAAGCCCCTTAAAACTTCGTAAAGTAACCACACTCTTCTCCGCCTTCACTCCTCCTTGTCCCTCCTCCCTCCCTCCTCGACTGTGGTGCCGCCTATACCGCTTGAGCATAGCAGACGGCCTTTGGCACAGTTGACTGCACGCATCTCAAGGCAGTGTGCTTTAAGGGGGGACGCGGGTCTTGAAATCGCGAAATATGGTCAAAAATGGAAATTTTCAAAAATTGCGTTTTTGAAGTCTTTAATGTCCCAACTATGCCTCTACAAAATATTATGGCTCAATTCCTACTAGAAGAATAAAAAAAACGGCAATTTAGAAACGTCGGTGAGCCGAAATTGAACGCCAAGCGCGAAGGTTTGTCTCATTTTCAAGCTGCCGTAGCTCCGCGCGACGCGAACCGATCGGCGCCATCTTGGTCTCGTTTGAAAGCTGGTTTCCCGCTCTCCATTCTGGCGCCCCTCGGCACGCTGTAGACCCTCGTGCAGCGGAGCGAGCGGCACCCGTTCTCAAGCGGGAAATCGTCACGAGACAGCCGCTGATTGGGTGAAACGGGCGTCTCCTCGAGGGCAGCCCTCTGATTGGCCCTGACGCATGCTTCGCCTGCCGCGGCCCCGCGGCCGCGTTGTTCGACTCCTCCGCGTCGTCTGCTTTCGCCTGCATGCACGTCATTTTTCGCGCTCCTCTTTGTTTCCTAGTATTTTTCGTTCTGCCTTTTTCTTTATCGTTCTTGTAGATATTTTGGCTACTGAGTCGCTTCTTTTAACCACGAATTTCTTGCTTTTGCGTGCCTGGTGTCTATGTTCCGCGTGTCACGATGGCGCGAGACGCGCGCTTGAAAGCAAGCACGCGAAAAGCAGTCAGCAAAAAGAGACGCGCATGGAATAAGAAGAGCGCGACATCGTCGAGAACTACAGCTTCGGTGATGCCGCAAGCTGCTGTGCCCTTGGTGGATGCGGCTGGACTGAGCTCGCCAACAACAGCTTCGCCGGAGGACGCGGCTGAACAAACCCCATCGACGCTAGCTTCGCCGGTGGACGCGGCTGGACAGTGCCGATAGGTGTCAACTTCGGTGTTACCGCAAGTCTCTGCAGTGCCGGTGGATGCGCCTGGACTAAGACCGTCGAAAATGCCAACTTTTGAGACGCTGCAAGTCGCTTCGGATTCCGTGTCGTCGGAAGCGGCCGAGCCGGCTGACCGAAGCCTAACGTCGACTTCGGCGTTTCTGCACGCCGCTTCGGTGCCGACGGACGCGGCCGAACCGAGCTCGCGTGCTCAACGCTTTGACAGTGTTTTTCACGGAGGCGGAGTGCGCGGGGCACGAAAAAATACGCAGACAACATTAAAACTTAATTGGCGAAGAAGTCCGCAAGTTCGAGCTAATGAACGTCGGCACAGGAAGTGAAGACGACGATCGCGGCACAGAGTACACCATCGTTGATCTCTCTGTGCTAAAGAAGCTGTTTGCGTCCTCAAGCTGCAGCAAGTGTGGGTTGGCCACTCTCCAACTCGCAAAGTGCAGTGAGAGAGAGCAGTGAGAGAACCAGCAGAGCTGTTGCAGCACAGCTTGGTTACAGTCCTGGGAGCTACCTCATTCGTAGGAGCCTTGAAAAAGATCAGAGGCTCTGCAGGTCTTATAAAAGTCACACCAATGCTGAAAAGGTGAAGAAGAGGATGGCCAAGAAGCACAAGCCTGACAGAACCCAGGACTACTGCCCAGGAATTATGTGAATGTGTGGCAGATTCAAAGAAAATAGCAAGTGACTTTCTGAGCTTTTTTTTTTGTCAAGTGCCAATGCAATACAGAGGTTTTCACAATCTTTACATGAACAGATTTCGTTGAGTTTGGTGTTATTGTGTTCAGTAATGACTGGGCTGCATGCTAAAGCATTAAATTTTTCCATGTGATAGGTAAACAAAAGTGGTAGAGTAAGCAAAACTTTGAATGCAATTTTCTCAGCTTTGCTTTTTCGATCAAATGCCTTTGCCTTACAGAACTTTTCATAATGTTTGCATCAACTGATTTTATTGAATTAGGTATCATTTTTTTCAGTAAGACCTCGGCTACATCCTAAAGCTTTCCATTTTTCATTAAACCCAATAGACTAGCAATTATGTCAGATGTAAGCTAATTACTCCCACATTGTTTTTTTCTTCCTACTTTGTTATTCATTCATGACCTATATGATGACTTTTTGAAAATTTCTTTAGCTTTAGGATGTGCAGTGGGCCCTTGGAAATGACAGCTATTCTTTAAAACTAGTTTTTTTAATTAAGAAATTATCATAATGGCCCGTAAGAAAAGACCTATGTGGGATGAATTATTTTGCAATATCTTCATTTCTAGATGAGATATATAAAATCTGGATATATATTTGGGGTCAGCATTCAAAGATACATCTGCATGCCAATTTTCAGAAAGATATGTTAAGAAATAAAAAAAAAGTTTTCAAGACCCTCATCCCCCCTTAAGTTTTGTCGTTGGCTTCCAGCTCTGAGTAACTTCATGTACAGCATAGCATAACATAACTATCCTGAAATCATGGGTTCGTGGCACTGAAGTATTTCCATCTCGGCTATTAATGCAATGGCGTTAAGGGCACCGTGCCACAGAAAATGCGGCATCGGACATTGTTTCGGCAAAAAGGTTCTCGAACCGCACATACCGAGGCCCTCCATGTGGCCCATGGAAGCTACTGAAATAATTGAATTTCTCAAGCTAAAAGACAGAAAAATCATAAAGTACGGCTTACACACAATGTATAGACATGGTAGCGTCAGATTGTACTTTGACTACACTCGAAAAGATAATTCTGTTAGGCGAAATTCAAAGAAAACCCTTTTCCTGCGTTTCTGCCGTCCATAGACCGGCCACAGCCTCTGCCATGTGCACATGAAAGTGTGGCTGGCTTCGCCTATATACCGCTCACATGAAGATGTCATTGTCGCACGAAACCGTATCATTCGTCACAGACTCCCAAATTCATCAAAATCTGCTCGTCCTGTCATTAGACCTCGTCCCTGTCTTTTCTTGGCATTGTCCTCGCATCTCCGTGCAAACTTTTTCAGTATTCATCAAAATGAATTGTTTTCTAATTCAAATTTACTTCTTTCGTTCGCCCGATAACACGCATAATTCTGTACCCCCTGTACGTGTAAGAAAAGTCTACCGGTGACTGTACTTATTTGCATAAAAAGTCCAGTTTCAGTACAACGAAATTTCAATATAATGAAGCAAATTGCCAATTTTACCGACTTCATTATATTGAGGTTTAAACATCTTTCCAAAGTGTGCACAAGGCACGTACAGTTTTCAGGCATTAACTGTGCCTATGCAGCTCACAGGGTTGCGAGGCAGCATGTGGTGCTCCACAGGAGGACAGTATAGCTTTGCTGACCTCACCCTATTCTCCACTGACGGTAAGACCCACCGCATATGCGTGGTTTGGAACAGTAAAAATTCTGCAGGAACTGTAGTGGAGCGACCAGCCATCTCCTCCTCCAACTCGCCAATGCTCCCAGTGCTCCGCCCAAGCCCATGGAGGTAAGCTGTTTTGACTCAGGCCAAGCCACAAGACCCCTCTTGTACAGATGAGGTGAAGGCCACCTAGCATTACCTACTGAAGTACAGTTAAACCTCGTTACTACGAATTCCACATGAACAAAGTTTTCAGAAATCCCATCTGACTTCTTATAGTTTCGATGTAAAAGTATTTCAGTGCTCCAAATTTCAGAATACCGAACTTTTCAGAATTACCATCATTATTCAGTTTCCCTGTGAGGTTAACAACGCCTCAGTACCATGAGCTAATATTTAAATATTTGAGGATTCTTGATTTCTTGATTCTTGATAATGGAAGAGGGAATAGTCCAGAGGACTTTGACATCCCACAAGTATCGCCGGAAAAAGTAAAGAAAGCTTTGGGAGCTTTACAAAGAAGAAAAGCAGCTGGGGAGGATCAGGTAACAGCAGATTTGTTGAACGATGGAGGGCAGATTTTTCTAGAAAAACTGGCCACCCTGTATACGCAATGCCTCATGACCTCGAGCGTATTGGAATCTTGGAAGAACGCCAACATAATCTTAATCCATAAAAAAGGAGACGCCGAAGACTTGAAAAATTATAGACTGATCATCTTACTGTCCGTTGGCTACAAAGTACTTACTAAGGTAATTGCAGATGGAATTGGGAACACCTTAGACTTCTGTCAACCAAAGGACCAGGCAGGATTTTGTAATGACTACTCAACAATAGACCATGTTCACACTATCAATCAGGTGATAGAGGAATGTGCAGAATATAACCATCCCTTATATAAAGCTTTCATTGATTATGAGAAAGCATTTGATTCAGTCGAAACCTCTGCAGTCATTCAGGCATTACGGAATCAAGGTGTAGACGAGCCGTATGTAAATATACTGAAAGATATCTGTAGCGGCTCCGCAGCCACCGTAGTCCTCCCTAAAGAAAGCAGCAAAATCCCAATAAAGAAGGGCATCAGGCAGGGAAATGCGTTCTCTCCAATGCTATTCACAGTGCGTTTGCAGGAGGTATTCAGACCTGGATTGGGAAGAATTGGGGATAAGAGTTAATTGAGAATACCTTAGTAACCTGCGATTCGCTGATGATATTGCCTTGGTTTTTAACTCAGGGGACCAATTGCAATGCATGCTCACTGATCTCTACAGCAAAGTGGAAGGGTGGGTCTAAAAATTAATCTGCAGAAAACTAAAGCAATGCTTAACAGTCTCGGAAGAGAGCAGTAGTTGATCATAGCTAGCGAGGCACTGGAAGTGGTAAGGGAATACATCTACTTAGGGCAGGTAGTGACCACGGATACTGATCATGAGACTGAAATAATCAAAAGATGAAGTATGTGCTGGGGTGTTGTTTGCCAGGCACTCAGATATGAACAGTGGGTTGCCATTATCCCTCAAGAGAAAAGTACATAGCAGCTGTGTCTTACCAGTACTCACCTACGGGGCAGAAACCTGGAGGCTTACCGAAAGGGTTCTACTTAAATTGAGGATGACGCAACGAGCTATGGAAAGACAAATGATGAGTGTAACGTTAAGGGATAAGAAAAGAGCAGATTGGGTGCGGGAACAAACGCGAGTTAATGACATCTTAGTTGAAATCAAGAAAAATAAATGGGCATGGGCAGGGCATGTAATGAGGAGGGAATATAACCGATGGTTATTAGGGGTTACGGATTGGACTTCAAGAGAAGGGAAGGTAGCAAAGGTTGGCAGAAAGTTAGGTGGGCGGATGAGATTAAGAAGTTTGCAGAGACAACATCGTCACAATTAGCACATGAGCGGGGTAGTTGCAGAAGCATGGGAGAGGCCTTTGCCCAGCAGTGGGCGTAGCCAGGCTGATGATGATGATGATTTTCATATATATCTTTCACAGCAGCCGAAGCAGTAGGCTAGCAGACAAGGCTCAGAGAGCGGACGTAATGGCGCATGAGTTCGCAAAACCTGAGAGGGTGCCCAAGAAAAAAAGAATGTGGGCGAGCTGAGGCGAATACGCATCAGGTTTGGCAAGCACTTGCTCCACCCAGAAAAGTGTTGCCTAGCAATGGAACCGCGTCTTTCTTCTTTTTGCCTTCTTTCTACGCACACTTCTTTCTTTCTTGCTTCTTTCGGTGGCAATGCTAGCTATGCATGTGGTGAAATATAACCTCTGTACTCGCGGGTATGCCACACAGTCACACTTTGCACTTTCCAGACGTGCTTGTGCTTTGACATAGCTCAGGTGTCTGCCTTGAGCTAGAAAGATGCAGTATCCACCGCAAGAAATGTCAAATATAAGCAAAAAGCGAGAGACAATCCACTTCCAAGGTGACATGAAGCTACCTTTTTGTTGGTACTTCTCTCAACATCAGCATCTGTTTTGCACTCGTCACTCTTATTATATGGAGCTTCGGTGATGCGTGGCAGCGGAATCCATGGAAAATTGCAACAGCGCATGTTGAGACCCAACAGCGACATTTTCGTGGATAGCTCATATGCTGACACCTTATGAACTGATGGGCTGATGGACGGAGTGGTTAATTTTGGGGCTTTCACTATAACAGTCTTTCAGAATAATGAAAAATTTATCACATTCCCCTGAAGTTCAACATCTTAGATGTCTCTTATGAAATGCTGACAACATTGAAGGGCTTTTATTCCACATTCCTCAGATGGAATGGCAATTGCTGTACCGTCAGCATGGGAATATCCATATGTCACCTGAAGCTGTATCCATACAAGTGATCTTTTTAACACGACAATAACTGTGTGTTCTCTATATACATCACAGATCCTCAACTTAGAGGCCATTTTGAAAGCCTGGTTTGTCTGTGTCCTTACCCATACGTCCTTGTATGAAACCTGCACTTCAAGCTCACTGTGGGGCAGGTCGGTATGTGATATTATTGGTGAACTCATTGAGAATTTTCAGATGTCCTATGGGACAAGTATAAGTAATGCAATGTAGCCTACTTTTTTCTAGCATCGTACATAATAGTTTTTTCTAGAGTCGTCACAGCGCCTGCATGCTCACTTCCTTGCATGCAATGGCTGATGATTAAAAAGCCTCTTCAGAAGTGGTAATGTCCCAGTGTTACTAGAGAGAATTGAACAGTATGTATGTGCCTTATGTTTAAAGCGATGGTGTCTATGTGTTGCAAACTGGGATAAATTCAAGCAGCTTTCCAGCCTGACACCTCCATGAACATAACTCTTCATCGGTGAAATAACATGCCGTAGACTTTGAGCTGCATGCAAAATCACCCCTCGATGTTCAAGCACTCAAGTCAACCCAAATCCTTTGTAAGGTGAGGAATGCAAATTGGCATCACGTAGAGTAGAATAAGACCTGGGTTTTAATTTAGTGTACCCAACATGTAAAATTACAGTTACTTTTAAACAATGCAGAGCAACTTGGAGATGCGTACGTCCGAAAGCAAAAAAGGAGTATTTGGTCAAGGTGCATGTTGTCTATAAACTCGCACATATTCTACAAACTCTATAGCACGGTGTGCAGGGTAAAAGAGCTAACACCCTCACCCTTGTTTATGCCACGGGCTATAGACTACAACAGCAAAGCTAGATATTTGGCGCACATTTATGTGGATATTTAGTTGACAACAGTACTGGAAAAAATTTCTTGCACTCAAGCATGACTGCTGAATTAAAATCACTTTGACCAATGCCTAAGTTAGGACCAGTGAGTGTTTCTTTGTCATTGTATTTGTTTTAACCATGGGACATACACATTTTGTCCCCAAGAGTGTTTTAAGAAAATGTTTGTCGTCTTTTTCTTTTACATCAAAGCTGTTAGCATCTCTGTGTCTGTCCTTGAGCATAAATTATCATTGGCAATGGCTCATCCCCCTCGTAATGCAGAGGCTACAAGCACTCAGCAAAGTGAAGCGATCAGTGCAAACAATCCTTGATATAACTTGTGCAACAAACAGAACAGCATACGTTTAAAGGGCCCCTGAAACGGTTCGGGCAAATTTTGTAGACGCGTAGGGTACAGCTTAAGTAGAACATTCGCGCCACAATTTAAGTGAAGTGTTACGTATTAATGGAGCTACAAGCGATTAGAAGTTACCCTCCTCCCTAGCCATGCTTTTCCTCCTCAACTTGTCCGCCGAGCGATCGGGGCTAAGCTCTGCCTTCACTGGTTCTGCGTCACGATGCGACGTCACATCACGCAAGAGCTATCGAAGCAGCGTGCCTTGCGAGCATTCTGTCGTAGCGCCGAATGTGTCTGGTATTCCGGTAACCACAGACAAGCTGGTCATTTCAGCAAATGGCTGGAGGTATAAACTCAAGCTGATGAAGGAACTTTGGCGTAGACGTGCGTGAGCGGCTTGATCAGGGTGCATGGTCCAGCCACTTGTTGGTGCAGCGCTTAACCAGCCACACAAAGCGCTAATAGTGTTCTAACCAAGTGTAAAACATTTTAAACATTTATGAAAACAACATGTTGATGATTACACTCCTGCGAAAAATACACACCAGCAGCAAAGAAGAATACACTTCGTTACTGCTACTGTGTATGGTTGAGCTCTGTGCCACCAGGTGGCTGCACCGTGCAGACCATTCACATTTGCGCTTCTGCTTATACCGTTACTGCACAGTCAAGCGGCCAGACCCTGTCTCCTTGCGCTTGCGTTTGCCCTAATACCGGACTGGCGAAATGCTATTGCGTTAGTAATCTTCCAGTGTAATTGACGGACATGAACACACAAATCCTGGCGCCGATCGGATAGCGGCAGTCCGATGCACAGCAGCCAGTTCGCTCGTATGCTGCCTTGCAGAGGGATGCGATGTCGCAGCTTGGCATATTACCAGTCGCTACGTTTGCAGTCCACAAGGCAACAAAGTCGAGTCATAGTGCTTGCGAAAAGACTGAGACAGACTCTGACTGCGGAGCTCTCGTCAAAATGGAGTACGTTGTAACACAAGCAGACGACACTTGCTGTGTGCCGGAAGTGCTTGAGTGTACTGAAAGATTGTTCTTGTGCATTCTCTTTATGTTACTTTCTTTATATAAAAACAAATGAACTAACATTCCAACGATTACGAACAACATTTGTTTACCATAAAGTTGGAAAAATTATCGATCATGCGCCCTAGTCAGCCAATCAGATAGCTCGCCCCACTGACGTCATATGGGTGATTTCCGTCATATGGGTAGGGGCGGCTTAAAATTCTGCCGAGCAGTGCGCTGCGATCGGCAGCGATGTGCATTTTTAAAACCTTATAATAAATTACACGCTTTACGCAGAGCACTTAGATGTGTCAATTAATGATCAGAAGGACCTACACTATCGACTCAGTACGTTTGTAGAAAATCGTCAAAATCATTTCAGGGTCCCTTTAAATAAAGTACAAGTGCAATAAGATACCTCAACCATAAGTTAAGCATTGCATAGTGCCATTAGCAGTTGTAGCAGTTTTTTTTTTAAGTTTCACTGGGCATCGACTTCCTCAGGGCTTCGATAGTGAGACAATTTTTTTTTATTCTGTACTTATACTTCAGCATGTTTAGTCTGCTTTACTGCATGGATTATCTGTTCGTTTCTTATCATTATCTTGAGCCAACCAGTCACTATTATCTTGGCACCCTATAGCCTTAGTAGGATTGATGTCATTATTTAAATAATTATCACCATTGAATGAACTATATTTGCTGGCAGATTATTCATGCCTGAAAAGGGTAGTGAAAATATCAGTATAGTTAAGAGTCTGAAAAATGTTTCTTCAAAAACTCTGTACATACCCGGCTGCACATGCACAGTTAGACTTGTCGTTATGATGGTCTGTACACCTACACTTTCAAAATGCAGGTTGCTGTGCTTCAGGCTATGTCAAGATGAAAATAGTCACTGCCAGCACTAAATATGCATTTGGCAACTTTCATACGGGTGGTATGCCATGCTTGCAATCCACCTCAGCAACGAAGCTTAGTTACAGCAGGCCTTTCTCAAAAATTGCCCGTGATGTATAGTCTGAGGTTTTATAAGGAAGGAGGACTTGCTCTTTCATGGTTAACGCAAGATGGGTACCTTCTGTACATGTTTGTGGGGCTCCTAGTTATGTTATTCAGAGGCTTATTCTTGCAGAGTGCTTGTTTTGATATTGTATTGGGAACACCGGCTGCTGCATCCTTTTGATCAGGGCACATTCTCTTATATTTATGTTGCCCTGTGGCATTCATTGTCCTGAAGATCACAAAACAATGAAAACTAGGCACAGGTGTAAACTACATAGAACATGTGCCAACAATGGATGCAGGCAGTTTTGGTCAAGTTTGTGATATAAAAAAATAAATATGCTAAGCAACTGGCAGTAATGTAGATTGCTTTGTTGCAGTGCATATACAAGCATACTTTTATCTGGAATATATTAAATGTGTCATCAAAACATTAGTGGAAATATTACACTTTGCAGTAATGGCTGTATGCACGAATGCTGCACACCACCTCAACTCGCTTTGCAATTTTAGAGCAAGAGCTCCACTAAGCCATGTCTTTCAAGGTCATTTATCGTGTCGCACTGACTTTGAAACGCTACTTGATCCGCTGCGGAGAGGTGTCGCAACTGCGCTCGCACGGAGCCTAGCTGCTGCGAGCGCAGTAGGAGAAGGTCAAAGTGCTAATATAGTCTGGCGCACCGTGAGCACGCGGACATGTTATGTCACGTTGGCAAGAGCATCAACGTCTATAGTTCGACAGTTCAACTGTTGGTTCGATGCACTGTCGCAGCCAGTGCGCTTTGAAGCACCCGGCATCGAGCGATGCTGGCCCACGCGCCAGTTAGGTCGTAGTGTAAATGCTCCTTTAACAGCTGCTTCGCTGGCGCTTGGTCGCTCAGTCTCGCCATGGATGGCACGCCGGCTGTTCTGTCTGTCTGCGCTTCAGTGCAAGGGACAGGCTGAATCCAGTGATCCAGTAGAGATAGCTAGACGGCATGCTGCGAAATCCCAAGCAAATGCCAAGTTGCCTGCTGAAACTGTGGTGCGAAAGGAAGCCTGAGTAGCTTGTTATAGAGAATCTGGCCAAGCCCGTAAGCATGCAAAGATCAAAGGTACTATAATTTCTGCCATAGTCCAGCAACACAAAGAACAATAAGAAGGAGACGAAGCCGTCAATATAAGCAACGGCACCCAGGAAGTTTGACTGCGATTGCCAGGTTTCGCCGTGACTTAACGGACAACCTGTTCCGCAATGTGTTTAACGTGTGTGAAATACTGCGGCCCAACTTTACTAAAACACTACGTGCATAGTCTTGCAAAACCAAGCAAAACAGATGTTTTGCTGGTGATGACTACGTTTACAAGAGCTGAACCTTAGCCAATTTTTTTTTAAATGTACAGCCAAAACCCATTATAGTGAACAACCTTGTGGGCTAACAAATAGCTTGATCTATCAGGTGATTTGATATACACAAACTCACCTATAATGTACCCAGATAAGCTTTTCTTGTTATGCAGTTCTAAAATACCAATTTGTTCCCAGTGGCTGCAATCGCCAAACATACTCACTCTTATCCAACAGCACTTGGGCAATGGCTGGATGTGCATGAAATAGATGTTTCATTTGGACTTCACTGAGACCAATTGGCTCATTTTAGGGAACTCTACTCACACCATATACCCTCCCCCCCCTCCCCGTCCCTCGATGTTCTTATCAGAGGATGCACTATTTAATTTTAAGAGTGCTCAATTACCTTGCACAAGTCAACTTTCTCGACATCATCTCATACCATCCTAACCTTCAGATTGTGCCTCACAGGTGAGATACAATCTGATGCACAAAAGTATGTCTGAGTTCTTGCACTTCTTGCATAAGCAAGAATTGTACAAGGGATTCGGACAACCCAGAATAATTTAACATGTGTACCTGTAGCAAATGCATTTAAGTACTTATATTTATTTTAGTAATTATTTTAGGATGCATCCACTAGTATTTAAAGATATATCTTACGGGTAGGCCTCCGTACAGCCTTTATTTTAAATCATAGTCCCAAACTCACAATTTTACTAAATCATAACACGTGTCCTGGTGCTCATTGGTCTTAGATGCCCTTGCGCCCATAAACATCAATCATCAATCAGATGTTTCATTTGGTTGCCCTTTCTAGATTGGACTATGGCAGTGTAATCAATGGATCGGCACTTTCTTTCACATTCTATATTCCTGACACTAGGCAGCAGTTCGGCTTGGAAATGGGAGAATACTTCAAAGATATTTATTATTCCCATGCAAATATTCAAAATTTTTAATGCAAATCAAATAGTTGTTGCTTTTTTCTTTCTTTCGTATTGATTGAGAAGTCACTATCTGAAAGTTTGAATATTAACTTCTCTTGAATATCTGGAAAACATCACTTATTGGAGTCTTAATCGATAGAAAACAACGAAATTGAGTAGTGTTCCTAATGACACTTCTGTAGGGGAGCTGCAGTTGCTGCACCAGTTCCTGAGTGAATGCATGTTTCAGATATAATTTCTGCCGAATTGTTCCCAGTGGTTCATTATGCACGCCTCACTTTTAGGCAGCCTGTATGCGAATTTGTGGTCTCGACGTAAGCAAAACAATTGATTATTCGGCCAATCGCACAATGGTCTTGCCCCTTTAAAAGAATATGCAGTTAACAATAAACAATTGCTCTTGTCTTATTGAAGGAATTTGACATTCTATGTGCATTGGTTGACATGCTGTTCCGTTATTCATCTCTGACATAGTCACAGTGCACAAAATAACTTAGAGCAGTTGGTTTCCATTTACAAGCTCTTTAGTGGAATGTATGTTAGTTTGCAAACAATGTTGCATGCATTTAGATATATCTGTAGTTGAGCCATGTAAGTAGTCTATAAGCTTTTCTTTTAACCCGAGCTCGAAGCAAGCTATATTTCATTGTTTACAAATAAAATATTAGATTTAATTTCTTGAGATTGGTTTCTCGAACACAATGGACGTGCTTAATTCGTCTCCAGTTAAATTGATTTTTAGTTATTTTTATCCCTGCCCAGAGTTATCTATCCCTGCCCAGAGTTATCCCTGCCCAGAGTTATCTATCCCTGCCCTGACCAGCGCCGATGCATTTCTATGCTCCCAAAGTTCTATTATTTCGATCCTAAGGTTAGCTTTCGCCGGATAATTCAAACTTGACGAGTGAACACGCAGGAGACTGACCCCTACTGAGGCCCCAATAATGACCCTTTTAGTAGCAGCGTCTGTCTTGAAGGAGCTTAGGAGGAAGTGGTTCCTTTGAACACACATCATCGCTAGTCGAAAGCGTCACTTTTTTTTTCCTGTCCAAGAAAATTTTCACGCAATAAGCCTAGCTCACAATGTCCTAATACAGTAATTAGCTCATTCTGATGCTTGCCTTCCTTTATTCTTGTGAATAAAATTGAGCCGAAAATTGCCTGCACGCTGCCATCGCACAATAAACCAAAACTGCATTTGCAACATTTGTATGCTTTACCACAAAACGCGGCCGTATTGCTGCGAAGATAATTGTTTGAAAATGCATGGCGAAGCCCACTTTAAAAAACCAGGCGCCATTGTGCACCAATTTTTCTTACCAAAAAATTGGGCACGCATTAGATTTCTACTTTCTTAAGGAGCTTTAATCTCATTTTTACGTCTGTGTTCTACTTTGGAAACATAGAAAGTGTGAATGCATAGCCTATATTAAGCTGTACAATGCCTCCCTTCTTGTAGTTTTTCACGAATAACAAGACAATAGCATACTATGGCAGATGATTAGTTCCATTCTCCTGGATTTACTGATCGCGGTGCTTGCACTGAGCTAAGCCAGGTCATGCAATGCAAGAAGACATGTTGAACTTAGCTTCTGTGCGAGGTTAGCATAATTTTTTTCTTTAGTTTACCTCATTTATGAATGCATCTGTTAACGTCATTGACATTGTTTGTGCTTAGCAATACAAAATGTCTCATGTTGAGGCAGCTCAAGTTACGAAAATGTACATGAACAGTGTTGCAACAGCATCTTGCCATCGAGCTTGGTTGTGCGTTTAGATTTGGAGTGTGTACAGTCAAACCAGTTTCAGAAAAACGCTGTGACAGGTTACCATGTGTTGCATACAGAAATTTACTTTGCTATGTGTTATATAATAAATAGCGCTGAAAACAACTATTTAACCACCATTAAACCATGAACTAGTTGTAATGATGTCTTGCTCTCAAAATTAGAATGCAGCTCACAACTGCATTGTGTGTTGTAATGTTTGTTGGCCTGGTAACTATGCTTGAGCTTCTCTTCATTGTTAATAACACTTTGCCGCACTCTTTCTCTCTCTAGGTGTATGTCACTGATGGATGAAGAGCGCCATGTTGTGGCCCCCACCGTCTGTCTTGATAATATGCGATGTTACTTTTTATTCGTTTCTGTACATTGTAAACCTTCCTTCATCTTCGTTACTGGCGCCTCCAGTAGTGTTACTGATTTACACAATATGATTTGATATTTTTCTGCTATGCTCACATGTTTTTTTTCCTTTAGGTTCTTCCTTGGTGTTTTGTTTGGTTATTATTCTGTTTCAGCTTTTTCATTATGTTTGCATGTAAGCATTTCCTTTAGTAGTATTCACTGTTTAGTGTTGATTAGAAATTCTGTTTGCTCAATTTGCCTCAGTTCAAAAGTTGCAGCGTTTGTTGAATTATGTGCATTTTAATTTTTGTTGATGTTTTAATTCTTGCACTTGTAAGATGTAATCTTTTGGCACCTTTTGCATTTGATTGTGTCTTGTGCTCCAAGGCAAGTTGAGTGATCGCACTTGCAAGTTGACCTAATACAGGCAGTAGGTCTTAATTACACCACTCTTTGAAGAAACAATTTCACTAAAATTGGTTTGTGATCCTGCTAGATATATTCTTAATCTGTATTTTCTACTTTTATTGCGATAGCAGTTATATGAGCATTCCAGGCGCATTGCTGACCTCAGTCAATGTCGCCATGAGTTTCCTGTAAAGTCCAAGGGAGATAAAATCGTCGACGCACACTTTGTGCTGTATGTGCGATTGAAAGCGTGCGAGGATGAGCCAGCAAATGCACCTCAATCTCGCATGCGTGAGCGAGGAAGGTGGTGCGGAAGCGTGTTCCCTTCTGTCCTATGCGATGTAATGCGGTGAGGTGAGGCTCTACACCGGTGGCAGGTGCTTGCAGTGTCGCCGTGCGGCTGCCGTGACTCGAAGCCAGCCTGCGATGTTGCCAAAGTACACTCCCGCACTGGGCTCACCTTCAAATGGATCTGCGATGTTTGCAGAGTGCGCATAGTTCGAGTAGCTTGATATGCACTGCGCTTTTGATCTTTCATCCACGTTGAAACTAGAGATGCATGAAGGTCAATTCGCTCGTTGCTGCTGTCACTATTCCTCACTCCAGCATTTTCGCAGCAAGTTTCTGCGGTCATCAAGCGAAATGTTGAAGGTCATGTTTACCTCTGTACACATGGCATCGTGCTTGTTAATCTAATAAGAGAGGGTTTAGAAGTTTGTTTGGCCGGTAAATCTACTATCCTTACTTCATATAGCTATCTGCTAATTTGCTATCGCAATCAATGCTTCGGCTTTCGGGCGAAACTGTGACTTTTTTGCAGCATGTCTTCTTTGGTACGTTTACAAGAATCATTCCCCTGTTTCTACAGTTTCAGCACTTTGTTGTTTCTTTGCTATTGCTTTGTTTTATGAAACATGTTTATATAGATATCTACTAACAGTGTGGTATAAATAAAATATATTTATTAATGAGGCCACTGTGCTAGGGCTATGGTAGCAAAGCATTTCTTATGGGGTCTGGTTGCTTCTTTTCATAGATTACCTTTTCTGTTCTTGAGTCTTTTGAAATTTCAAATTTTATTGCATTTGTTGATGCAGAAGCTTTTGCACAGTAGTCGGTAAAACTTGGTTTTCCATGCTTTGTCGTTTTCATTTTAAGTGTGTTGTATAATCTGTCTGGTTTCTTTTCTTGTACATACATGCATCTGCATGGCTATAGCCTGCTCATCAGCAAGGTTCCGATTTTTGTGCTTATCTTGTGCACTACTTGTCTTGAGTTAAACGAGTTCCTGCACAGTAAAACAATCAACCTCCTTGCAAAGTTAGATATTTGTTGTCTTAACTGGACACTTTTTCTTTTTTTGATCTGCGTATGTGTTAAGGTTGCTCAGATCTCTTATGCTTAATAAAAGAAAGTATGACACAATACTGCAGCCTAAAAATAATGCTTGGAAACAAGAGCATTGCTGTAGTAACATCTAGATCACTGTATGCAGTTATGGCCGCTGAACACTGGCATGTTTTCTAGATGTTGCAGTTATCAAGCAGAGGACTGTACACTCTACTGCTGCACCCTGTTGTAGTTATGTGGACAGCCGCCACCTACAATGCATACTCTTCTAAGTAATATTTTATTTTTTACAGAGTTATGCAGTAATAGCGGAGAGATTAAATACCTTCCGTAAAAAAACCAAATATGGTAATAATGTAGCACATTCATCTAGAAGTAACTGGTCCCAGTTCAAAGCTGCATCCTGCTATTCTCACCTGAGGAACCATATACTGTGTTGCTTCCTGCATTTAAAAAGCAGTTGTTGTTCTTGTATGGTCCTATATAAAACTGTCGCCTCAAGTGTATGTATTTGTGAAGCCAGTAGCTATGTTTCTTACTGATGTGCTTACGTACCAGACTGCTTGTTTTGCCATTGAACTTCGGGTTTCTTTGAGAGGAAAACTGAAAACCCTGCAGGAGCAGCTTTCAATAATACAACAATCCCTGCCCTCTCACTTTATGATGTTTTTACAATTCAAATTTTTTTTTTCTTGGCAGGAATGTGTATGAATTTTTCCAACCGGGTTATTGAGCAATCACACAACATATTTCCCAGTCTATAAGTCGGCTCACTGTCACACTTTCAATCACACATACAGCATAGATGGCACACGGGGACGATGTTATTGCCCTTGGACTTCATACGGTATGTCACAGCGGCCATGATGGCAGAAATATATAAATTTGGTGGAGGTGGACCTTCCCAGTACCCTTCATGGAGCTTCGCAGCGGTCGCAACGGCGACAGTGCAACTTCGGCTCCTGCTGGCAGCACTTCATCTACGCAACAGTCTCCGCCTGCAGCCCCGACCTACGTCGCCGTTCCCCTCGAGATCCTGGTGTTTTCAACGGAGTCAGCAGTCCTGATGTTGACGACTGGCTCCACTTATACGAACGTGTCAGCACCAGTCACAGGTGGGATCCGACTATTATGCTTGCGAACGTTCTTTTCTACCTCGACGGAGCTCCACTTGCATGGTTCCAGATTCACGAAGAGGAGATCCCGAGCTGGGATCTCTTCAAAGAGAACCTCTGCGACCTTTTTGGCAATCCGTTCGGTCGCCAAGTCAATGCCAAGAAAGTCCTTGCCACACAGGTACAGACGTCGACCGAGTCCTACGTGTCGTACATTCTCGACGTCTTGGCCCTTTGTGCCAAGGCTGACCCGACTATGTCTGAGGACGATAAGGTTAATCACGTCCTCAAAGGCATTGCCTTTGAGGACGTGATTCAATTTACTGGTGTTTACGAACGTCACCAGCATCGATGCGATCTTCAAGGAGTGCTGCTGTCTTGAGCATGCTAAAAGCCGCCGGGTATCCCAGCACATCATGCGACTTCCCAACATAGCTGCTACGTCATCCTGTGACGACTTCTTCCACCAGCCATCGCGATGTGACAACTTGACCCGCATCATTCGTCGTGAGGTCAAAGCGGCACAACCGGCGACCTTTTCATTCCCGTCACCTGATCATTCTCCGGTGACAATCTCCTTGATCCAGGCCATCGTCTGTCAAGAGTTGTCCAACCTCGGCCTGCAATCCATTCGTTCCATACGCTCGGAAGCTCTTTCTCGCCGCACCTCCCCACCACACTCTTCTTACTCCTCTTACGGACAGCGCAACTCCTCCGAATGTCGAACAGTGGACGACAGGCCGATCTGTTTTAATTGCCGACGCATTGGACATGTCGCTCGCCACTGCCGCAGCCGCTGGACTTCTCCGATGCGCTATTCTCCTGATTACCACCCTCGCCCCTCTAGCGCGTCCTCTTCCTTCGCCCCTTCTATGCCCGCTCCATCATCTGACCCTGCGACACCTCTGACATGACCCCGCTACTCCCGCTCGCCTTTCCCTCTTGTCGTCAATCTCGTTCACCCCCGTCACGCCGTGCTCCTTCTCCGACCTACGCACCGCACCCCTGACCGGAAAACTACAGTGCAGCTTCTGGAGGTGAAGCTTCAAAGACGACATTGGCACGAAATTCTCGCTTCACCTTACCCACGAAGAAGAATCTTTTGGACGTTCTCGTCGACAATGTTCCTGTGTGCGCATTGATTGACACTGGGGTGCATGTGTCCATTATGAGTGCTGCTCTTCGCCATCGGCTCAAGAAAGTTCTGACGCCTGCCCCGACCCGATTTGTACAAGTCGCCGACGGAGGGACTGTCGCTATTGTTGGCGTGTGCTCTGCCCGACTCACCATTACTGAGAGACAAACCGTCGTTCTCTTCACCGTCATCGAGCATTGCCCTCATGACCTCATTCTCGGTCTGGATTTCCTTGCCAATCATTCGGCCCTCATTGACTGTTCGGCCGGCTCACTTCGCCTTGACTTGCCTCTTCTTGCCGACCCTGTGGACCCGCCTCCAAGCCGTTTGAGCTGCATGGATTCTATTCGCCTACTGCCTCAATCTGTGACACACATCGACTTGTTGTCCTCACCAGCTGTACCTGACAGTAATTACGTGGTCGCACCAATTCTGGCACTTATACTTACACATGGTGTTACCATGCCGCACACTGTGCTGACAATTACTGGCAACCGCACCTGCCTTCCCCTTGTCAGTTTCGCGCTAACCGCGGAAGTTCTGGCTCAGGGGATTTCATTGGCTATAATTAGCGCTTTGCAGGATGATGAGATCGAGCCATTCACAGTGGAAGATCGCCAGAGCTCGGCCCATACCGTGACGTCATCGCATGGTACTGACGTCGACATTGAGAAGATGGTTTCCTCTGACCTTACACCTGTTCAAGCTGAAGCCCTTTGCCGCTTTCTTGACGGCTATCGCGACATTTTTACTTTTACAATCGACCCTTAGGTCAAACGTCCGTCGAGACCCATCACATTAACACTGGCGATGCGAACCCTATTCACCGACGTCCATATCGTGTTTCTGTGTCCGAACGAGCTGTTATCCAACAGGAAGTGAATAAGATGCTTGCGAAGAACATTATCGAGCCTTCCTGTAGTCCCTGGGCTTCTCCCGTCGTACTCGTCAAAAAGAAGGATGGAACATGGCGTTTTTGTGTAGATTATCGCCACCTGAACAAATTCACAAAAAAGGATGTGTATCCTTTGCCACGTATTGATGACGCTCTAGACTGCTTGTACGGTGCCACCTATTTTTCTTCTATCGACTTACGGTCCGGCTACTGGCACATATCCGTCGACGACATGGACCGAGAGAAGACTGCATTTATTACCCCTGACGGCCTTTATCAGTTCAAGGTGATGCCTTTCAGTCTCTGTAATGCGCCCGCCACCTTCGAACGAATGATGGACTCGTTGCTTCAGGGGTTCAAGTGGTCCACCTGTTTGTGCTATCTGGATGACCGGCATCGTTTATTCGCCCACATTTGACACGCATCTAGACCGTCTTTCAGTGATTCTTGACGTGTTTTGCTGCAGCAGTCTCCAGTTGAACTCGTCAAAATGTCACTTCGCTCGCCGCCAAATCACCGTCCTTGGACACCTCGTGGACGCCAGAGGCATGCGACCTGATCCGGACAAAATTCGCACCATTACGAACTTTCCTGTTCCGAAGTGTACCAAGGACGTTCGTAGTTTTGTAGAGCTTTGCTCATATTTTAGACGCTTTGTGAAGGATTTTGCGACCATCGCACGTCCCCTTACCAACCTCTTGAAGAAAGACTCCCCATTTTCTTGGGGACCTGACCATGCCGCATCTTTTTCGCAGCTCGCCACTCTCCTTACCACGCCTCCAATTCTGGCCCACTTTGACCCGTCTGCCTCAACGGAAGTTCGAACTGATGCCAGTGGTCACGGCATAGGAGCAGTGTTAGCACAACGCCAGCGTGAACATGACCGCGTTTTAGCCTATGCCAGCCGACTTCTATCACCCGCTGAGCGCAGTTATTCAATCACAGAGCGCGAGTGCCTCGCTCTTGCGTGGGCTGTTTCGAAGTTTCTTCCATACTTGTACGGCCTCCCCTTCTGCTTCATCACTGATCACCACGCACTCTGCTGGCTATCCTCACTTAAGGACCCCACGGGACGACTCGCTTGCTGGGCATTACGCCTGCAAGAATATACCTTCTCCGTAGTATATAAGACGGGATGCTTGCACAAGGATGCCGATTGTTTGTCCCACTACCCCGTCGACGAACCGGCTGATGCAGACGCTATCGCTTGCGTTTCCTCTGTCTCCCAGTCGCTTGAAATTGGCAATGAGCAACGCCGCGATCCTTCATTACGAGCCCTCATCGACCATCTGGAGTCAACGCCTGACGACGCCTCTCCCCGGATGTTTCTCCTTAAGGAGGGGACATTATACCGCCGCCATCTCGATCCATACGGCCTTGACCTTCTGCTCGTAATTCCATCACACCTGTGTTCGACTGTCCTCCAACAACCTCACGACGCTCCCTTGGCTGCACAATTGCGCGTCTCTGGCTCATACAACTGTGTACGCCGTCGGTTCTTTTGGCCAGGTCTCGCCCGCTCCGTGCGGCTCTATGTTGCCGCTTGTGAGCCCTGTCAGCACCGGAAAAAGCCCTCCACACCTCCAGCTGGATGTCTCCAGCCGATCGACATCCCAGCGGAACCCTTTTTCCGTGTTGGTCTAGACCTTCTTCGACCATTTCCTCTCTCGGGCTCCGGAAATAAATGGGTTGCCACCGCTACTGATTATGCGACGCGGTACGCAATCACCAGAGCCCTTCCGAGAAGTTGTGCTAGTGACGTTGCTGACTTTCTGCTTGATATCATTTTAGTGCATGGTGCTCCGCGCCATTTACTCACTGACCGTGGCCGCAGCTTTCTGTCGGCAGTCGTCGAGGACATCCTCCGCTCCTGCTCGACAAAGCACAAGTTCAGCACCTCCTACCACCCACAGACCAACGGCCTCATGGAGCGCCTCAACCGGACCATCACCGACATGCTTTCAAAGTATGTTGCGACCGACCACCACGACTGGGATCTTCACTTACCATATGTGACGTTCGCGTATAATTCATCGCGTCACGACACCGCCGGCTATTCACCGTTCTATCTCCTATATGGCCGAGAACCCACCTTGCCCTTGGACACATTGTTGCCCTCGGCCACACGTTCAACCACTGAATACGCCCGCGACGCGATCGCACACGCCGACCACGCGCGCCAGCTCGCCCGCACCTGTCTTGAGGCCTCACAGGAGCATCAGAGACTCCTCTATGATTGCCACCATCGCGACGTGCACTTTACTCCGGGTTCTGTGGTGCTTCTCTGGTCACCCATTTGACGTGTGGACCTTTCAGAAAGGCTGCTGTCACGCTACACTAGCCCATACCGTGTGGTGAGACAAGTGACCGATGTCACATATGAAGTCATCCCCGCCGACCTGTCAGCGTCATCATCGGCTGCAAGTGACATCGTTCATGTGGCGAGACTAAAGCGATACCAGACACCATTCACTGCGGATGTGTAGATTAAGCACCGGGACGGTGCTTCTTCCGCCGGGGGTGATGCTACGGAACAGCCGCCACACTGAGGCTGCACTGAGAAGGAAGAAGACGACGTGGGCCCGCTTGATATAGCGTCGCCATTTTGGCGTTCCGTTAGCTTCCCTTCCCTGTAAATAAATTGTACATAGTATTGGGCTCCAGCTGCACGTAACAATATCATTGCGTGCGCGTGACCTGCATCCAGGAAAGGAAATGTCATCGTATTGTTTTTCTTCTTAAGTAACTTACTGACTGAACAGGTGCGTCTCATACGCCGGTAAGACTTACATACTATTTTGTTCGGGAGAACTGCCGTTTTGAGGGGGAGTGCGATTTATAGAAAAGTGACTTATACACTGGAAAATTCATATTCAGCAAATGAAAAATAATGGACCAGCTGTGCTCTGTTTGGTCTAATCTGAAATTACAATCAATATTTCTTCAATGAAGAAAAAAAGCAATTGTCAGTATTAGTATCTATGTTGTTTCTTCATTTCCATTTCATAATTACAATTTTGTTTTCAAATCAAAAGCATTACTATGGTAACATGTTCTAATTTGTTTATGCAGCATCGGGGCCTTCCAGCTGTCAAGCTTCAACTATGAAAAGTGAGAAGTCGCATCAGGGACGCCACCACCACTGTAACTTCTGTGACTATAAGACTGATAGAATGTGTAATCTGAAAGTGCACACCAGGGTTCATACGGGCGAGCGGCCGTTTGAATGCCATTTGTGCCCTCAGAGCTTCTCACTTAAGTGCACTCTGAACAATCACCTCCGCTCTCACACAGGCGAGAGGCCATTTCAGTGCCCTTCATGCCTTCGGAGCTTCTCACTTAAGCACACTTTAAGTGATCACCTGCGCACTCACACAGGCGAGAGAGCATTTCAGTGCCACTTATGCCTTAAGACGTTTACAGCGAGATGCAGCCTTAATAAGCACCTGCGGCGTCACAAGGGCAAGTGACCCTTTCAATGCTATTCCGCTTTGAGAGCTTTTTTGTAAACTCCATATTTACTTGTCAGAACTGTGCAAGTGTTAGTGAAGCTCTATAAGACATATAAAGCTTTAAGTCTAGTATCAAAGATATGCCTTCATCATTACTACTTGTGTATTCGTATGCATATAAGAAACTGCTCTAAAGTAGACTGCTATCAGTGCGCGTGCATAGCTTCCTGCTATCCAGTGATAGTGCTTGTTTATGCTTGCACTGAGTTTTACCTGATTGTATTTGTTTGTCTGATCTTGATGGGTGGCTATTAAGACACCTGCGACAAAATAAATAATTCTTGTTTTGGCAGCGTACTTCTGCTGTGTCTTGAATACTTCATTCTCAGCCTGCCAGCACGGTTTAGCAATGGCAACAAGAAATGTATTCACATATTGGAAAGCAAAGGCTTTGCTGCTTCTGCATTGTAATGACAAGTACCACTGTTTGATGAGGTAACAGCATTGTAAAGGATGCACAGAAGACAATGCTTCTTGTCTTGGCCCTCGGATCAAAGTGAATTGAAATCTTCAGTAGGTGATGTTTTTCTTGTAAGATGAACCGGTTCACCATCAACGAGACGGTTGAAATTCTGGAGGGATTCTAGAAACCCAAGCCCTGCAAGGTTGGAGAAAGCTTCAGATTTTTACTCTTGTCCAAAATGAAGACAAATCAGTCCAGTAGTTGATTGTTGAGCTCAGACAACAAGCTGACAAATGCAACTTTAGTGACTGTTCACAATCACCGAAAGCCAAGCTGAGTAATGAAGTCATCCGTCCCATGCAGCACGTCCTGTGAAGGCGTTAATGGTAATGGACATTGGCACCCTGTAATGCATCATTCCCTGCAGCATCTACAACATACACTGCACAAAGTGGCTTAAAACCAAGAAGACAGACTTGAGGTTGTCCTGCTACCTGGGAGCTCTGGCTATAGCTGGCAAGGTTACATTGACAGTTTGCTACGAGTGCAAGTCACTGACTGCTTCCATGACTATAATTCATCATTCAGGGCCGTGTTTGTGGTCGCAACCTTATTCAAGCCCTGAACAATCCCAGGTGCTACAGTCCCAAGCCTCGGTAGTACCAGCAGATGACATGACAAGGACCTTGAAGAAATGTTGCAGTATCAACACCTTCACGCCAGAACTAGGCCTGTTCCAAGGCTCTGCCCATTCACCTGTACGTAGAAGGGGGAGCCGTTGTGCAGGTTTTCAAGGCGAGGCCACTATCATGTGCAATGCGAGACAAGGTGACTGAAAAGCTTGAAAGGCTAGTCAAATCGGGCGTGCTTTCTCCTGTGACTCACTGAGGATAGGTTACACCAATTGTGCTGGCGCTGTAGAAAGATGGATCTGTTCTGGAGATGATCTGGAGCATGCGTCGCAACATAATCTGCTTCCAGTCATAATTTTTCAACAGTGCACAATGGAGACGTCTACAGCACCTTCAATTTGTAGGATACCTATAACCATATTCCACTGTATGAAACGTGAAAGAAGTTGAAGACCATCAGTACCCACAAAGGGTTGCTTTTCTTCAACCGCCTACATTTTGGAGTGTCGTAAGCGCCAGCTATCTTTCAACGGATCATGAAAAATATGCTTGGCGGTCTAACAGGCACACAGGCATGTATGGATAAGTTGCTGGTTTTCAGAGGGAAAATTCAACAGTGGATCAATCTCAAGGAAGTCGTCCAGCATTTTCATGAATGTGGTATCAAAATGCGGGAGGATAAGTGTTCATGAATGTGAGCAAGCTCTATCCTTACATAAGTCTGCTCACTTATTAGAGCAGTTTACATGCCGAGCATGGCAATGATGCTTGCTTCGTTGTGCGACCTGTTGAAGGATTGTCGTTGGCAATTCTCATCGAAGCAGCAACAGTCCTTGGAACAATATGAAAGCCCTCCAGTATGTAAGAATGCTAACGTACTTTGATGCAATGAAGTTGTTGCGCGTCAAGTGCAGCACATCTATGCACTAGTAGGAGCGGTACCCCATCGTGTACAGCGCCTAGTGAAATCAAAAGCAGCTCCATCCTTTGAAGATTACCACCATACTTCACGGTGCCAAACATTGTGAGCGGCGTATGCAGGCACCACATTTCGCACCTCCATTGTGCTTTTGTAGCGTAGTTGTATGTATGCAATGCCGTGTTGCTGTGCTTTTGGGTGCAGCACAAGTGAAAGGGATGGCATGCAACTATTCTGTAACCCGCCGTGGTTGCTCAGTGGCTATGGTGTTGGGCTGCTGAGCACGAGGTCGCGGGATCGAATCCCGGGCACGGCGGCCGCATTTCGATGGGGGCAAAATGCGAAAACACCCGGGTGCTTAGATTTAGGTTCACGTTAAAAGAACCCCAGGTGGTCGAAATTTCCGGAGTCCTCCACTATGGCGTGCCTCATAATCAGAAAGTGGTTTTGGCACATAAAACCCCAAATATTATTATTATTAACTATACTGTATTCCATCTGCCAAGCAAGACACGGCACGGAGGAAGGTCTGACTTCAAAGAATCAGGCGGTCTGATTTCAACTCAACGCAATGGTCCTGGCTCTATGAGGTAAGCGAGCAATTCTTCACTCATCACTGATCTCGTATGCTGCCATTTGTTGTATACGGCTACATTAGCTTTTCCTTCTCCTAAGTGCCGCATGTTTCCGCTGCTTATGCAACTTTCTTGCCAGACTTCAATCAAGTAGTCTTGAAAATCACATGCTTTTTGTCGACTTAGTCGTACATTTCATGCGCTGTCATTGCTTGGCCTGAATGTATGCTAACGGCACCTTTTGAGTGTATCGCCATTTCTTAAGAAGCGGTAACGGTAAGTAGGCACACAGGTGTGCTTATTACGTTCTAATCATTATCAGCTGTTATTTCTCTTGAGCACCTTATTCATCTACGTGGAACGGTTAGGAAGTGTGACCAAAGGTACTCCAGCAGTGGCAGCACTGTGCGGACCCTACCTTGAAAACAATCTGCAATGCCAACAAAGAGTGCCGAATAGTGATATAGCTTTGTGCTTTGTGGTCTCGCTGCTTAGCGTTGGACAGAGATGCATGGAGAGCGTCTGCTAGGTCAGCAATGTGTAGGGGGAGCCACGGTCGACAGAAGAGAGAGTGAAGGCCAGTGCAGGAGGAAGAGGTGGCACTACCTTTATTTTATTTAGGGGCTTTGCCATCGTGTTGCCGGCGTCGACAAACCTATAGGGTTACGTCTCCAAACACTGATCCAAGCCGAACATAGTTCACACATGTAGCAGAAGGACTTCGCATTTTGTTTTGGCATAGCCAAGTTATGTGCCGTAGGTTTGTTTCATCATTGTATAGTGGCACACACCTACTGGCACGTACAGAATGAACCAAGTTGGCATCAAAGAGACTCATTCAAGACTAGTACCGAGCTAGTAGTACATACCCAGGGCTCCAAGTTGGGATCAAGGTGTTTCTTCAAACAGCAGTACCTACCCAGTCGCGTACCTGCAGTGACCCAGGACGTCATGAAAGAGGTTCATTCAAGAGCTGCATGTACATACTGTTACAATCTGCCAGTGTGGGAAGTGACCTTCCAGCCTCTGCTGCCCTACTATGACAAATCGCTTCTTGATGTTCACAATACGTTGCTTCAGACAGACCAGCGGCGACAGCAAGAAAAAATTCACTTGACAGAGCTATATGAGGTTGATTTATGGCACGACACTGAGATCAAGAAACTCCTGGAAAAATTCATTATACGCAGCTTCATTATGGTCACTACTGGGCCATACCAGGAGCCAAGACGCCCAATTGGAGTCAAGTGTGACAACCCCGTCTACAAGGATCCCTTTCTTTAGAATAGTGAGCCATGCGCGCCCGGGGTATTTATGTGATTATGTTCAGGGAACAAATGTTCCGGAGCTATTGTGTGCACTCGTGCCCTCAAGACGACTACGAGCACTCCGTTTTGATGGTATAACGGCGGATTTCACTGGCCTAGGGATCTAGGGAGGACAGAAGGGCTGAAAGCGGACACCTGTGCTCTATGTGCTCTGATGTGTGCTCACCAACAAGATGTACCCTTCTGACCTGTAGCTCATGCTATGGGAATGATATATTGCATTCTGTGCTCCAGCTGGTTCGAGTACCCCTTTTTCTATGTAAATAAGTTTGCCTTTCCAATGTAAATAAACATACTGTGCTGTTCCTAATCCTCCCCACCTCGTACTCTTCACTAAAGAAGCAATCCTTGTGATGAGAACTTGGATGATGACGTGAGCCCGCTTGGCCTTCTTGTGACTCCCCGGTGTGACGCCCCATTTATGTGATTGATATGACGATGCCAGAAGAATTCAGGTCAGAAAAGTATACTCGCCAACTCATTAATTGGAGTCGTCAGCCCTTCATTCTTGTAAAACTTTTATGAACTCGTCTCTGTATGTAACCATGTGCAAGTGATCACAGGTCCTGGAAGTCTTATTAATGTAATTCTGCAAAACACTAAAATTATCTGTGTTCATAATTATCTTCTACGGCACGCAATTGCCAGCATATAGTGTCATATATGATATAATTTTTCTAAATATATCTTTCATGTAAATTAATAACAGCAGTTGTACAAACATTCAAGCTTGCAGTACACCTGGAATCACTTCAACTTCTTTAGCATGGCAGGTTTGCATAATGACCCTCTGAACCCTAGGTGCAAATATTCTTTAATCCATGCAATTAAATTTCGTTTACAATTGCATTTTTTGTGTCAGGGGCACAGTGTAAAAGGCATTTTTAAAATTATATAACTATTCAGTGAACCGAGAAACATTTAAGCAATGCATTTGCTAAATCGTGCGAGTTCAGTGAATTGTGTTATGCAGGAATAGCCTTGAAAAGCTATTGTGTTCAATATTGAGTACGAAATATCTGTTCAAGTGATCCATCGTAGAAAAAGATGTGTTCAAGAGTCCTACATATTGAACTTAATAAAACTGCATGATAATTCGTAACAATGCTACAGAGGTTAGATTTTATCAGCAGCACATCATTTGTGGTTTTCCAGTCTTCAGGTGGGGCTATTCCTTCTAGTGACCTTGTAAAAATAAACATTTTTTGACAGTAAGAATGCACTTGTAAAAAGCAAAATGCTTTTTGTGTCGTCAACCGTGCAGCTGTTACTCGCTGAAGGTTGCCGAGTACTTTTGGTGGATTACAGTGATAAGGAGCCCGCGTTCCCTGGGTTTGCGATCCATTTCATGATGCCAAGGACCAAAGTTGTCATCTTGTGTGCATACTTGAACACCAAGCTGAAAAAGGGATTTAAGCAAGTGGCTTTTGCGAGATTGTTGTCTATTCACCATCATGGTTGAGGGCTGGAATCAATGACATGCTCTCGACCGTTGCCTTTCACGTTCTTCCATAAAGCTTTTGGATTATGTTTTATGTGTTGGTACCGTGTGTCCAGGAACATGTTCTTTGCTTTTATTTGTGCATCCTGCATTCTGAAGGATTGAAGTTCCTTGGATTTTAATGCATCCTTACAGGGACACTAAAGCGAAACCATAAATCAGTTCAGACTTATGAAGCATTGTTTAGAACCCTGCAGGCAGTCATTTCAAAGTAATAGCTTGATTATTAGATGAGTAAATGAAAGTTGAAATATCAGTATTTGAATTTCACGCAGTAATCTCGACGCTGGTACATCAATGTGATGTCAGGGATTCCAAAGTATATTTTCGCATTAGGGCCGTGTTGGCTGATTAAAGATTCCTGAAACTTGCCATGTTTAATATTTGGTTTATTTAGAACGCAGTGTAGTCAATCTGTACCGCTATATAATTAAGTAGGCCGTAGAAGGTGCCATCAAAATCCATGGCGTTACAGTGACCAGGTGCGAGAACTTCAACGAGGTGTAGCCACCAGTCTTTTGTGGTTGCGCTTTTTCTGGTTTACCAAGTGTCTTATTGTGGTAAGTGGTGTTTTTGGTGTCATAGAAAGGTAATTTATCGATGCAGAAGAAATTATTTTTCTTTTTAGTGTCGCTTTAAAGATAACAATATTTTCTTATGATTAGCCATACCTTGACAGGAGTGCTTTCAGTAATCAAAGTGTTGATGTTTTGCACCAATGTGCACTTTGAGCTCTCGCAACCAAAAGCTTAAGCTGTACCGTGGCGATGGGTCAAAAGGTGGAGGGTAACAAACTGCAAACAGTTTGGGTTGGAGCCTTGGCCAAGCCTCGGCCATTGTGTTCTTTGTCTCCCTGCCAAGCAGAGGGCTATGGGACATCGCGGATATTATGGGAGTGAACCTCGGCTTACCTTGTTGCAGATTCTCAAGCCTATAGTATGTATCGTACTTTCAACTAGAAAAAGATTGGCCCCAGGAAGGGGTTCAACCAAAGAAACTTCAGAAGGAAAAACCTTATTAAAAAATTTCTAGTGATATATTGCAATGACAATGCACCAATCCCCTCGGGCCTAGTTATCTTTTTTTTCAGTGGTGATCATTGAGTAGTTTATTTCCCGAAGGCACCAAAGAGAGAACTGGGGCTTTTACGAACCAATCTCATCATTGTCTAAAGAGTAGACAATACTTTCAAATCACCGACGTCACACTGACGTCCAGGCGCTGGAATTCCTAGCAATGTTTGAAACAAGGGACGTTTGGATTTCATTTTTTTTATAGTAATCAACCTCATACGGCGAACGTAAGGAAATTAGAGTTTTTGGAAAAAATATACCCGCGCAGTCTCGACTGATCAACCCCCGCATTCACAGAACGTCTCTCCTCCCAACATTCCACCTCGACTCAATAAAGATGACGGCAGCACCCCCTGTCGGCAGGAGTGGTCACTGTACTTCATTGACACCCCGCGTCAATTCTTGAGAAATACAGCGTCTTGTTCAGTCCAGGGGTGGCGCTATGCTCAACTAGGTAGAAGAGAGAGAAACATAGAGTGAATTGGATGCAAAGAGTAGGGTTTTACGCGCCGAAAAGATCTGATTATGAGGCAAGCCATAATGGGGGACTTTGGAAATTTGGACGGACCATCCGGGGTTCTTTCGCGCCACATAAATAAACGTGCACGGGTGTTTTTGTCCCCAACGAAATGCGGCCGCCGTGGCCGGGATTCGATCCCGCGACCTCATGTGCAACAGCTGTCATGTGGTTAGGATCGTCACGTTGCAAAGCGTGTGACGCGAGGAAGATGGAGGAGACGGTACATGATTAGAAACACACGACAATTATAGTCGACGGCACGTAAACATGAATATCTTGAACTACACACACACAAGGTTGTTCGTAAACAGGAAAAATGTCTCGCGAGGTTGCGGTTGAAGTCCGGAGTGTGGTGAGACGTAGAGCCCTTCATGTGGAACACTCGCTATTAGAGTGATGACGGCGTGGAAGAGCAGACGCAGCAGCACGGGGCCGGAAAAGGTGGATGCGTCCCACAGCTCCGTAGACGGGAACAGTCCACTCAGAAGTCTCGAGCAAGAAGATGGCCCAAGGCGCTCCTTGTCTCGATGACGGACGCTCGCTCTCCCGAACCTTGCGCGTAGATGCGGGTTAGAGGCTGCAGTAGGCCGTTCCGAGGTCTCGTGCCGTGCAACTACCCGAGGCGTTCCGTGTCCCGAAGACGGACGCCCAATCAAGTGAACCTCACCGGCAGATGTGGGTTCCGTAGGCCCGGCGGCCCTAGTCGTGCCGGCGTTCCAACGATCTCCGTTGTGCGAGCCCCTTCTCATTCTCTGCACGAGCCTCCCTTGTCTTTTCCTCTTGTTGAGGACGGCAGCATTGTCGTCTGCTCTTGAGCTCGGTACTTTGTGCATACTTCTTCACAGCAGCCCAACAGCATAGCGACTAAGCAACCACGGCTGGTACAAGAATCGGAAGAAAGATATTAGAAGGGAAAATCTGTGCAATAACACAAAGGGCAGTGCATTTGCTATTTGAGGTTAGAGTTCGTTGCCTAAGGACAAAAACATACCGGAGCCAACACGCAACAACATGAGGCATGTGTATGCTCCAGCTGAAATACGGAGACCACTCAGTACATCCCAATGGAATGCGAAGGCATTCATCCAGTGAGACCCCGGGTATATATTGTCCACCTTCCAGCTGAAGCATCAACCGGTTAGCAGTCGAGATAAGCCAGATAAATGTTCAGAGTATCGGTGAAAAAGAAAGGAAGACATTGATACGATCAGATCCATTACAGGCATAGGTAGCTGTACGAAGTAGATAAAGAAACCTTGAGGAAGAGAAAAATGATTAGGGAGATGTATACCAATATGCTATAATGAAAAGCATGTATGGTATACCTATTTAACTTAAGCACGATAGGTAACTATTTGTCACGAACCATTTAAAAAGAGGATGTCAATAAATAATCATAGTCGTCATCATCCTGCAGTAGAGAACATTTCGAGTCGAGGGTGGTCTGAGGAAACGCGGGCAAGTGCGTCTATTAGGACACTTACGCGTCTGCGGCTAGGAGACTGCGACGTGGGTGTGGACACGAAGCAGCGGAGTTCGCAGTACCGGACGTGCCCTTGCGGAAGCCGCAAGCACCCGCAGCCCTGCCGGTGGTCTCGGCTCGTCGGCGAGTGACGCATCGCGCCCTGGCGACGCCGGCCCGACCCGCCCGGGGAGCTGCGTCTGTCCAGGAATCGTCCCCCGATCTCGGAGGCAAGGGCCTCCAGCCACCTGACGCTGTCGAGCGCGGTGTTCCTGCGCAGGAGCGATCTCTGACTCCGGAAACTGACAATGTCCGCGAAGGTGCTCCGAGGCTCGGGATGTTCCGGAGAGGGGAGCTTGCTCAGCGTCTACTCGGCTTCTCGCGGGGACGGTTGGTACCAACGACATGCCGTCGCCGTGTGCGCGCCGAGAAAGCGAAGTCCGTTCAGCGACGCCGTCGGAGGCGAAAGGCCGCGCGGGCACTGCGAAGAATGCACGTGGTAGGACGCGGCTCGCCTTGGGCGCCGCTCACTAACCTGCGCTGCAGCGCTGGTCGTACACGAAGGACCTTCGTCCGAGAGGCTGGTGTCCGAAGAATCGCATTGCAGCTTGAGTGTGCTTGACCAAACCTTGTTAGGAGGACAGTACCAGACACATGAGCTGCCTTCTCGTGGTCTCGAGCGGCGGTTCATTGCTTGGTGCGAAATGAAATGGCACAACCCACTACGGGTGAATGTAGAGAGAATTTCAGAAAAGAAGAAATAATAATGATAATTGAAAAGTAAGTAAACGTAAAAAAGGAACATCATCGCATTGAAATAACGTAGTGTGTGTTTCAATAGATAATGTAAAGAAGTGATGGTAATAGTACTCACGCTTAATACCAACGAATGAATGAATAAGCCTTCGTTGAAACAGTGACTTGTCACTCGAGGTGGGAAAGCCCCTTATTCCAGGAACCCTCTGGCCTGGACCGGTCCTGGGCGACGAGTTGGTGCTGGTCGACCAGGTCCGGCTTGGAGTTCGCAGCCTCCCACGCTTCATTGAGGAGGTTTGGGTCTGCGTCTGCTGCTCCTAGTGTCGCTGTAATGCTTGCTCGGGTGTGCTTGCATTTCGGTAAAAGGTGTGCCAGGGTCTGGCACGCTTCAACGTGCACAGGTGTAGCTTTATAGCGTCAGTCGGATAGGGTACAATAACATACCGTGTATGAAGGAGTCGCCTGTAGGCGGTACCTTCATCTCTTGTTTGTTCTGGAAGTGGGGAAGGGTATACCCTGCATCCAAGACGGTAGTGCTGTAGTGCTTGGTAAGTAAGTCACATGGTTTCTGTTTCCTCCGATCATGTAGGCGGGTCGGACATGTCTAGTATTTCGTGCGGGGAGGCCCGGTTGACGCTTGCGTGCGCCGCGGTGTGTGTCGCTTCATTCCCCTCGAGTTTCTCGTGACCCGGAAGCGTTTTTCCAATTGCTAGTGGGTACAGCGGGGCGTGGCTCTTGCGGAAACGACGGATGTTTTCGCGCATGCGCCAGTAAGAACGGGTGAGAGAAGAAATGTGGGAACTTTTGCTCCTTGAATATACGACTCTGTCTAGGCATTACGGAGGAGTTTCTTAGCGCATGTTGTATGCGCGTGTCCCTAGGCATGCCGGCAGAAGTAGCGGGGCGCAGTAATGTTGAACTTAGCATCGCAAATTGGCGGCTCGACGCAATTATATTCAATCGTGTTTTTTACTAAATAAAACAACGTGTCATTATTTCGCATTATTGGCGGCGCCTCCAGGACACCAAAGCGGCAACGGGGACATCAAAGCTAGAACCCGGACTGGTCCGTGGGTTGGGGCTCGCAGAGGCCTGCGCGTGCCAGCAAAATATAAGATCGGCTGTCCGCGGTAGCGGGCAGCCAATTTTTATGCGGACACCCCCTCGCACGCTTCGGCCTCAGCGGCCCCAACCCACGGGCCGCCCTGCTTCCAGCTTTGATCCCCCCGCTGCCGCTTGGGTGCCCAGAGATCCTGCGCTGCCTGCTTTGATATAATCTCGGGTGCTCTCCTGAGGCCTCCGTTTGCCGGTTACATGTGACCTGAAGCAGTGCTTGTAGAAATGCAATCTATCGTCGAGACTAAAAAAGCGACCCGCGACTTATACAACACCAGTCAGAACCTTGCCCCTTCAGACACAGCGATCACCAAATGGGGCGTCCGTTCCCACTGCCTCACCGCGCCGGCAGCCAGCGGCGGAGCGTAAACAAACTGGACCGCACTCCGCAATGCCGGCATGCTTATGGGACAAACGCATACAACACACGTTAAGAAACCTCCTCCGTTGTGCCTAGACAGACTTACATATTCAAGGAGCAAAGGCCCCAGATTTTCTCTCACACCCGCTCTTACTCGCGCCTGCGCAGAAACGTCGAGCGCAGTGAAAAGCGCCACACCCCGCTGTACATACTAGCAATTGTAAAAACGCAACCCGAAACTCTCATGATGCAGGCGTAGGTGCGAGGAGTTTCCGCGGTTCAAGATGTTGATCGATTTGATGGAGATCGTGCCCTTCATGTAGCTGCGTGCCGCTGTTTGAGAGTCGGTGAAGACCACTATGGCATCCTCGCTCGTCTGGGTGGCGAATGCTATAGCGGCCTCGTCAGCTGTGTCCTGCCCTATGGCGAGAATCGTTGCTAACGAGTCTGTCGCGCTGATGGCGAAGGCATTTCGGTCAAAACTTCACTGCATCCACGTAGCACATGTGCGGGTGTTAGGGTGGTTGTGCCTGAGAGCGTTTACCTTGGCGAGCCGTCTGCCTCGCTGGTATTCAGGATGCACGTTCCGGGGGATTCGGTTAGCTTGTAGACAATCTTGGAGTTGTGATGGGATCTTGCTTTTACGTTCGCCATCGAGTTGGTTACGTATCCTGCACGTCTGAGGACTGCTCGGCCTGTGGTTGTGAGCTTGAGTCTCTGAACCTGGTTGACAAGGTGTGCCTCCGCGAGTTCTCAGAAATTTTGAACACCCATGCGAAGCATTCGTACAGTGGAGTCGGTTGGGGGCAGCCCGAGTGCGAGCTTCGTGACCTTTCGTGTCATGAGGTTTAGCTTGTGTTTGTTTCTCCGCTGTTTTCAGGTTGAGGTACGGAGTTCGGTATGTTATGTAGTTGTAAAGGAGGGCTTGTACCATTCGCAAGGTGTCGTGCTCTTTGAGGCCACTGCGGCGGTTGGCCACCTGTCGTATTAGATATGTAAGCTGTATCACCATGTTCTGTAGTCTGGGGAGTGTAGCGGAGCCGGATCCGTACTATAGTGCATGTTAAGTCCGAGGATTCGAAGCGGTATCGGGATACCCTGCAGAAGGTCTTGTGGGTCCGGTGCGTCGTGGCCCGGTGGCCTGTCCCCGGTGCCTGCCCCGACTACTAGCAGCTCAGATTTTTACAGGGCACAGTGGAGCCCGCAGGTACGGACGTTCCGTTCAATGATGTGCCCCGCCTCCTGAAGACGGTCCTCCTGTTCGCCCGTGTTCGCGCCTTTCGTCCACAGTGTGATATCATCTGCAATAAAGCGTGCCATATCCCTGGAGCGGTGTCTAGGAAGCGGGGAAGTTCGAGAAGGGCCATGTTGAAGAGGAATCGTGAGACAACCGAACCTTGCAGCGTGCCCTTTTTAGGTAGGTGAACGGTCTTGCTCCGGTGGTTTTCAATTCCTACCGTGATCGTACGGTTGTTGAGGAAAGCGCGCATGTATGTATGTGTTTGGGCGCCGCAGTCGATATCTTGCAGGCCACGGAGAATGGATTCATGCTCACGTTGTCGAAGGCGCCATTTACGTTTAGAGCTAGAATGAATGACGATGTGTTTGGTCAAATGGTCAAGAATATATCTTTATTTAGCTAGAAAAGAACGCCCTGAGTGGAAAGAATGTGGAGGAAGCCAACGAGAATTAAGCTTGATGGTCTATCTGCCTCATACAGAAAATTAAATTGGGCATCCGGTATGGTCCTGCAAGTGGCGAGGTCCCAAAGGAAGAGAAGATAACCGGAAGAGTGTAAGGCCTAAACCGACCTTAACAAGGGCACATTCAAGAAGGCATTTTTTTGTAATAAGGATCCACGGCGTGCTAACCCAGAAATGTTCTATAGTTTCGTTTTAATTGTGAAAATGACACTGAGGGAATGTAGTCCAACCAGACCTATGTAAATAAATATGGAACTAGAAGAGGCGTTGCCGTTCCTGCTCAGTATGGTAGCCTCAGAAAATCGAGTATCACACCCACACGCTGTAACATGTGCGCCATTATCCTCCTTTTAGTTTATTTTTTTGCGCATGTTCCCTTAAACGGTCGTTCACGCAGCGCTCGGTTTTTCCGATGTGCAGCTGACCACATGGGTGCAAGGGGATGGCATATACGACCCCTACGGAGCACTAAACAGAGGGTTTCTCATGCCTAGCGCGGCAGCCCCGCCTGCCCTCACAGCAAACTCTAGAACACAGCTTCGAAAGTTTGTTAGGCGCAGAAAAACAAGGGGGATACCATGACGGTTAACAATCTTTTTAAGGTTGTGTGACACATTGTGCAGGTAGGGTATAAACCCCGGCATCACCTTCGGTCGTTGGACCTCTGCTCTTGTCCTTCATGTGCCAAGCCGTACTTTTTTTTTGCAGCATAGACTCCGCTATAGCGTTGACAACTGTAAAAGGGAAACCAGCCGTCAAAAGGCATCAAACTTGGTATTAGAAATTAGACCGTATTTGGTGCATGCACAACCACGCAGGCCCTCCGTGTGGCACAGAGGCGTTACTGGAGTAATTGATTTCCTCAGAGTAAAATGCTCCAGAAAAATTGTCAAGCACAATCTAAACTCAACATACACGCATGATACCGTCGGATTGTAATTTGAGTATACCAGAGAACATAACTCTGCTACGCGGAAACTGAAACACCGACCCCTTTTCCAACGTTTCTATCCTCCATAGAGAAGTGCGGCCCGCTCAGTTCTTGCAACACCACCACCAAGATGGCGCTCGCCTCCGCGCACCCAAAGACAGCTGCGGTTGCCGGGAAGCGTGACAAACAGTCGGGGATCTTTGAATGCTGTCGCGTTCCACTCTTAAAGGCGAAGCTTAAGCGTCCTCCAAATTTTGTGTCTAGCTTTCTTTTTTTCGTTTCCGGGCCGCGGATGCGCTGTCACCGAAGTTACGTCACGGAAGCAATCACGGCTGTGCAGAGCGTAGCACAGTCAAAGATGCCGACTATTCTGAAGGAGAAAGGGCAGGGTAACAGTACGCGAAAACGGCGACGTCAAACTTAGCAAGCGGTCAACGTTGGGCCACATAATATTGCAGACGCCTTGTTAAGAAGGTTTGGGATCGCCAGGACGTTGAGTGTCTAAATAAATGGTCCTGTAATGCTTGCTAGAGCCAAGGGAATTTGTCACTCTCACGGTAGCTTGAAAGAATAAGCTGGTTTCTGAAAGTTGGCGTTTCATTCTGCTCAATGTCTAGGAAGACCTAGTTATGGACGTCAGCTCAGGCTTGTGGACAGAGGGAGTCAGAGGGAGGGAGGACAGAGAGAGAACATCTCCGAATAAGCAATTCTGGAAATATGTGAAAACTTCTGCATATGTGGGGCTCCAGTACCAACCAGTGTGACCAGCTATTCACCGATCCCTCGAATAATACGCATCTATTAGTCCCGATATCTAGGCTTATCACCTTCATGGCCTCGCAGAATCATCTTGTATCACATATGCTGGAGGCTTGACCTACGATGACCTCAACAGCTTGACAAACTTTTAATGGACGTCAGCAGGTTAACACTACTTGAACAGACATTGAATCGCGGATTTATTCCAATTAGCGTAGCGCGCGTTGTTTTTCAGTATAATTCTGCATCTTGTTCACTACCTTATTGCTAGTTTTGCCGCAAGTTCAATTATAACAAATTGTTGATATAGCGAACATATTTTGCATTACGGAGATGTTCACTTTATCCTGTCTCGACTTTACATATTTAAAAATGTTTGCTCAAGGTTCTGTGTGAGCGTTATAAACATCATATATTGTTTAGATATTATCATATTCCCTAATTAACGCTTTACATTCTGATCGCGAAGGTTTCAGTGTCGTTTAAATGTGGACGTTCATGTCTGATTTACGTAAATGCCTTGTAGGGATTTATGGATAAAGTCAAGGGCCTGTTGATTGAGCTTTCAGCCAATATTCCTTTACAAGGTGTATGCTGGTATAAACGTAGACTTAATTGAACTGAATACGATAGTGTCCGAGACAGGAGGCTCCTGGAGAATTGAATGTCCGGAATCGAAAAAAAAAATACTTCAAGTTGTCTAAACCGTGCTTCATCGTCTCGAGAACAACTTCATTGCTACGTGCACAACGTCGTCATTGCTGTGGCCTCGCCAATAACATGCACAGACGCCACAGCGGATATCGTATCCAAACCCCAGTTGGACATTTACCCCACAGGCATGGATTCAATGAATTCGTTCACTAGCAGGAATATTAGGCAACGTGTTGTTTTCCTTCGCCATTCCTTCAGGAGAGGGTGAGAATGAATGAACCTTTATTTAATACATTCTTCAATAGGAGGAAAGGGGACGACTGGCAAAAAGCTACAATGTTGTAGCTTCAGTGTGCCTCGTGACACTGTGCATAGAACTTGGCACGACAGCTTGCGATCAAACACAAGACTTCACAGTTTCAATTAAAAAAAAAGAAAAAAAAATATCACGGTTTCCCCATAAGGGAGAAGCAATAGATACGATAGCAACATGTTAGAATGTTAAACGAAGTGCAGGACTCACAGCTGTAGTAGCGGTGTGAATTGAAGTAAACGTACGCTAAGTAAAAACGAGCTGTTGTGCTAGGGGTGTTCTGTTGGAATCCTGTCATCGGTCAATTTTATGCATGTTCATTAATGAAAGCCAACGTCTTTCTAAGCGAATTTACCATTACTTTCTCGTGTCGGGTGTTTCAAACCTCTTTCCTGGTCTGCTCCCGGAGGTAGTACACAGCCACGTCAATAAAAATTACATAATCTTCAGGTTGGAGCTCCATTATTCTTTCGCACTTTCAATATTTAAGCCTGAGAGGAGGTAAGATAAAAGGCATGCGCTGTAGGTCTGTTGTTTCATCGAAGAGCGGACACTCCTACAAAGCCCAGCAGCCAAATCAACTGTGGCGCTTTAATGGGCCGGAATTAATATCTGAACCACACTTCCGGTTTTGGTTTTGGGCGCGCGCGTTTTGAACGCTAGCTGGAACGCGTTACGCCGGCTGCGCTGACTGGCGCGACATTTGATGTTTTTTTGCTTCCCCTGCTCAATCACGCAGAGTCTTAATGCGTAGTCGGTTTATTATTAGGTAAAAATAATTGCGAACGATCTTTACAAGCATCCATCGCATCTGTGTCACGTGTAACTTCATAAAGTAGACGCAAGACGCCTTGTGAAATGAGGAAATGTTCATTTTGCTTTATATGAATGCTCGTTTTGAGCTTTTTGTGCATTCATCCAACTTTGTGGCACCAGGTAAGCAGCAGTAGTTCCCGTATGAAGCTCCACCAGGCGACGTCAGCTGAAAAAAGTAAATTGCAAGCATGTGTCATTTTGGTATTAACACCTTACAGTAATGCAGTTTGTAGAGGCGAAACGTGGGAAACTGGTGAATGGGCGTCATTTCAAACAAAAGCAATTCGTTTTTACATACACGGCGTAGAAAACACCCGACTCATTCCAAACAATACCATACATAAAGCATGAGGAAAGCATCCAATTTCCAAGCATTCTCCCATTCCCTGACCTTATTTCCTACACTTAAAGAGCATAAATACACGGGCGACTGCGCGTTTACAAAACAACTTGGCCTCAGCCGACGCGATGGTACGCCAGGTACACAGAGGTGGCCACAGCACAGGCTTTTAACCAGACCATGTTAGACGCTCGCAGAATTCCTTCTACTCGCACTCAAGACGAATGCGCGGGTGCAAAGCCTGCTTTCAGTCGTTCAGAAGACAGAATTTTCGAGTTACCAATTCCGGGTGTTTGAGCTTCTTGGCAATCGCTCGACGCGTTTTCGAGAAGCGTGAGTACCAAAAGACGGTATATGTTGTTGCGGGTCCATAAAATGCGCCAAAAACTTGTCCGACTCAGATTCAGTGCACGCCAAGCTGACTTTGTCACCACGGCCGAGCTGCTCTCACTGACTGCGTCACAACGCCAGGCGCGGCGATCGTGCCTCAAAAGCAACCCAAAAAGCAGTGCCTCCGATATCTACATCAAACATAGAGGATATTTCACGTACGATACAAGCAACTGCGTCAGTTTGCTTAAATGTTGCGTTTGTAAAACTGCTGCACATAGGAGAAACTGCTGTGCTCTTAAGATACTGCCTTAACAAGTATAAATGTCATGCTGCGGCTCTTCCTAACCATCCGCTATCAAAACACGCGTGTTTTGATAGCGGGGGGCCCGGTATCCGCACGCGTGCGTATACCGGGCCCCCCATTTGATAAGTTAACTGCAGCCATCCTTGAATCTGCTTTTCGCTCCCATCACGAAAGGAAGCTTTGAGAATGGTATCTAATTCATAAATTCAGAGGGGTAACTTGTGAAATCACTGAAAGTGTTGGCAAACGTTCCTTTTTACCCGTTTAGTGCGCTGACTGCATGAGACTTTCGTCCACCCTTATTGTTGTAAATATTTTCCCCCATCACTTTTAGCCTGTGTTATGTCTGAATGTGTTCACGTGTATTTCTTGCTGCCACACGATTTTCCTCTTTTTCTCTCTTATTTTGATATTCAGTTGGGCAGATGCCACATGTGCCACATGCCACAGTTAGGCAGATGCCCCCAATTTCGGTGCGCCGTGAGGGTTGTTACGAAAGCAGCACATGACCAGCGGTCCACGACGTCACCAGGGAGCTTATTCCATTCTCGGACCGTTCGTGGTAAGGAGTTTTTATAACGTGTCGTTGTTTCGTGGATTGGTGAAAACCTTGGTTCTTTTGTTGAGAGACTGGGTGGATGGATGGATGGATGGATGCAAAACTTTAATGAAGGTCCTGAGGTACGCGACTCAGCGCGCTGCGGGCCGCTCCCACGTTGGGACAGTCAGGCCATGCCCGACAGCCGCACTGTGGGCCCTCTGGACAGTCCATAGTTGCGCCCCGGCATCGGGGCTCTTGATAGCGGAGAGCCACTTGTCCTCATCAATTTGTTCTGTGCCTCGTAACGAGGGGCAACGCCAGAGCATATGGTCTAAGCTAGCGTAGTCATTGCAGTGCCTGCAAGAACTAGTGGCGTAAGTTTCGGTATAAAGCTTGTGGAATAAAACCGGGCTGGGATACAAGTCTGTTTGCAATAATGGGAGGGTGAATGCCTGCGCTCTATTTAACTTCTTGTGAGGAAGGGGAAAGTCTCTCCTGCCGAGATAAAACTGCTGCGTAATTTCATTGTATGTGGTCGGTTGATCTCTGTTCTCCACCAGTGCGGGTCGACGGTGGAGTTCTCCATGGTCGCGAAAAGCGAGACCTCGCGCCTTGGAGTGGGCCAACTCGTTGAGGTTTGTGGGGCCTCCCATGATGGATCCCATGTGAGCGGGGAACCACGTGACAGTGTGGGTGGCGATGCTTTTGCCGTTGAGGATGCGACAGGTTTCCTTACACGCGGCGCCAACGCTGAAGGCGCAGATGGCTCCCCTGGAGTCGCCGAAGATATTGGCATGTTTGTCGCCCAGGAGGTCCAAGGCAATGCCCACATGGTCGGCCGCACGCGACGACGTGCTTCGTACCGAAGCGGCGTTAATGGTCGAACACCTGTGGTCGATCGACACTACTGTGAAATTATTGCTGTTGCCATACTGGGCCGCGTCAACGAAGCAGCTGCCGCCAGGGAGTTCTGTCGCGCGGCGTAGCAGCGCCACCGCCCTGGCCTTCCTTCTTTCTACGTTGCGCTGGGGATGCATATTGCGCGGGGCGGGAGATATGATGTTCTCTTTCTGCTCTTTCGGAAGGCCTTGGCAGGCGTCTTCGACAGTGGCCGGGGGGACTCCCATCTCTGTTAGTAGTCGTCTGCCCGCCCTGGTGCCGGAGAGTCTGAGAATCTGTGCCCTTTCTTGTGCTTCTGCAATTTTTGCCAGGGTAATATGAATACCCAACTGCAGGAGTCGGTCGGTGCGTGGGTAGTTTGGTAGCCCGAACGCGCTCTTGATCCCCCTCCTTATCATGACATTTAGCTTGTCTCGCTCGGCCCTCTTCCAGACGTGCATGGCCGCTAAGTACTTGAAATGGCATAAGAAGAAAGCGTGGACTAGCCTTATGAGATTCTCTTCGCTCAGGCATCTCCTTCTGTTAGCTACCCACTTGATTAGACCGATGGCGCTATCCGTCTTCTTTGCTAGTTTGTGAATGGTAATGCTATTTGTGCCCGCCCCTTCGAGTGTCATTCCCAAGATTCGAATGGACGCGACTTTGAGAATCGGCTCTCCGCCCTTGGTGTAGAGATTAATGGCGATTTCAGTAGGGGGTTTCCAGTTCTGTGGCTTGCGGCCTTTTCTAGTTGGGCTGTAGAGAAGGAGCTCCGATTTCTTTTGGGAGCACCGGAGTCCCGTGTCTGTTAGAAAGCGCTCTGTAGTGTCGACAGCTTCCTGGAGAGCGGCTTCGACTTGTTCGTCACTGCCATCCGCGCACCAGACAGGGATGTCGTCAACGTAGATCGTGTGACCGATGCCCTGGACCTATCATCACGAAAAAGTACATACACGTATGCTAACCGAACTGCATGTCGCCGCGATTGTAAGGCATCTAGTTCAACTCTCTTTAACAGACAGCTTTAGAATAGCGTTTGGCGCCTTAGGTACAATAAACGTAAGCACCTTTGCGGGACATTACGATGCGCATCCTTTCAAGTCTTTTAGTTTACCGTACGGAAACGCAAACGTAAAAAAGACGTTATAAAACAGGGCGCCGTCTGGTGCCTCGTGCCAAACATATCCAAGCCAAGACGACGTATTAGCAACCATCGTGCTGTTGCTATGCGGACGCTTCTCGTTAGGCCTACGGGTGCCAGAATCGCCGAACGATCTCAGAAAATGGACGCGCTATGTGCTCATGACTAACATTTCAGGTGAGTTTGTAGAAAGCGAAAGCTCATTACAATGTACTGGCGATCAACGCGAGTGAGAGCGCAGTCATCACGAGAATGCACACTGAAGCGGGAGCCATGGGTGCCGCCCCCATGTTCAACAACGTCATTTCTTAGCATCCGTAAACATCGCAAGCGTTAAACTCGCAAAATAACGTGCGTTATCATAGCGCACGTAAACCACATAAACCCAATAAAGTTCGGAGCGTGCGCAGGCAGGAGGGTGCTGTTTCCTTACTTACGTAATGCGTTTACGTTTGGTTGCAAACGCTATTCTAAAGCTGTCTACTAAAGCATCAGACGACACGCCCCCGCTGTAGGGGCCATACAAAAATCTGAACAATTTTCTTTGAACGTTTCCTAATTGGGCGATATTTTCCTTTAGTGTGTGGATTCCCCAAAGCTGACATATACTCAGTTATAACTGTAACGGTAAGCGCTTTTTTGGTGATTCTCATATAACAACTGATTTTTTTTTTGGTTAACTTTCATTTTCCAGGTCTCCCACCATTTTTCTGTGTTATTAAGAGCCTCGATCGTTTAAGATGGCCTGATCGTGAGGGTTATCAATATCGCGACAGATTATGCAGTCGTTTGCAAATAAATCAATTTTGACGGATATTTAATCAACATTGTCATTTATAAATACCAAAAATAGCGGTCCCAGGAACAACGCTTGTGGGACGCGTGACCTTACAGCTCTAATGACCGAGTGTACATCGTCAAATAATGCCGCACTGTTGCCGGTGGTGCAAATAGACTTCTATCCACGGCACTAACATACAATATTTAGTGTAGCTTTTATCTTCAACAAAAGTTTGCAGTGGGAAACACAATCAAACACTTCTTGAAAGTCTAAAAATAACTGAGTCAATTTGAGATGGATCATCAAAAGCGGCTGCGAATGCACGAGAAGTTTCGCACAAAGCGACGGGACAGAAAAAAGAATGCAATTGGGCCTAGTTTGAACTCATTTGTGCCGTTCTCTAAAGCGCTCAGCAGACTTTGATGGGCTTGTTGGCTCAACACGCTGAAGCAACGACACGTGAAAGACCCCGGATACAAGAACGTCACGTCGACGCCACGAACGCCGAAAACTAGCAATGAAGTTTTATTGCTCAACGACCGATAGGCGTTCTCTTCGGCGTGTTCACCTCCCACGGTATAATGCAATGGGTAAACGGAACGTGATGAAGCAGCGCTCGGGAGAAATCCGAGAGCCTGTCGATGGCGATAGGCCAGATCGCCCTGACTTCCGGACGGTCGAGATTTGCTGAATGCTTGACGTCCTCGCTGGTGCACAGTGTTGAAATCGCACCGCTGGTACGAGTTGTTGTGAACTCGGCGCTGACGCCCGTTGTTGCACCTGGGTCGCAAGCCCCAAGGGTAGCGTTGGCCTGGCGGCCGGGGGTACAACTGGAAGCATCCGAAGGTCCCGGCAAAGCATGAGTCGACTGGTAACAACAAAACAACTTGTTTATTCTAACATCGCAAAGAGTTGGCGGTCCGGTTGACCGAAGTAGAGAGACGGGAGAGCACGTTACTCAACAGAAGAAATCGGAGCCTCCCTTTGGCGTCCGGGGGCAGCTGCTTTTATACTCTCGCAGTTGAGGGCAAGAAGGAACCCCTCTATAGACGAGCACGTGACGGTGCCGCTCGGGCACAATGGGATAAGGTGGCGCAGCCGTCGTGCCGGCGCCGTTCGGGCACAATGGGGAGGAGAAGGTGGCTCACACGTCGTGTCGGCGCCTGTCAGACCCCCTCGCTTCACAGTTGTTGGGAGCTCCTCTCCCCGGCTGCCGCGCTTCGACAAGCGTGGGCAACAATATGCACATACACTCACACACGCACATGAAGACACGTGGCATCGGAACATGCCTGGACGCGCTTGGCGGGGAGGCGTAGCGGCGGCGCCGAACGGGCCAAAATGTCTGCCGCTTTGAACGAAGCCCCGGCGTCCGTTGCATCCGCGCCGGCTAAACCGCGCGTCGTAGGCGAAACGTAACAGACCGCCCCGCCGGGGGAAGGAGATCCCGATGGTCAGGGGACTGCATCCGCTGTCCGGAGGGATGTCGCTCGATGATGCTCATAACCAAAGTCGGGCATCCCTCGACGTTTCTTGAGCGCAGCGCACAGAGAAGGCCTCGTTCTCTCGTTCAGGTTCGCACGGGACACTGCAAAGTGACTTCGGGAGAGTTCACATTTTTGTTCTCGTTCCCGGCAAGCGTTAGAACTACGCTGAAACTCAACCGCTCAGTCAGCAAGCACGGCACAACCCTCACTAAGCCCTGCCAGGCTCTTTCCCCTTCTATACCACTGCCTAGTTCCTTACAGTAGTCTAGCAGCACTCAGAACGCGTCCACAAATTGGAAAATTGCACTAGAAAGCATGTCATCACTTTGAAACACTAAACAAAAGCAATATGTTAAAAATCCTGCCTCAGGAAGAAAAACACCAGTAACAAACAATCTTGAGGCTGATTCCTACGTTAGGGGCTTCGACTTAAGCCATCGGCGTTACCGTTGAGACTCCCCTTTTTGTAGCGCACCTCAAAGGAATATTGTTGCAAAGCGAGGCTCCAGCGCAGGAGGCGGCCATTTTTGGGAGAGATGGTCTGCAGCCATTGGAGAGGGCAGTGATCCGTCTCAATGATAAACCTCGAGCCGGCTAGATAGCATGACAATTTCTGAACGGCCCACACGAGACACGCACACTCTTTCTCGGTGGCACTGTACGCCTGCTCACGACTGGTCAGCTTACGACTAGCATACAGGACGGGGTGCTCTACTTCTCCATTTTCCCGTTGGCACAGTACAACGCCCATGCCTCGCTCACTAGCATCGCACTGAACTACGAACCCCTTTGTGTAGTCTGGCGATCGTAGCACAGGCTGGCTTGTTAGGGCGCTCTTTAGGGCGCTAAAAGCTCTTTCCTTTGTCTCGTCCCAGACGACTGTTTGCGGCTCTGTCTTTCTTAGAGCATCCGTCAGGGGAGCCGCGATATCAGAGTACCTGGGGATGTACCTCTGATAGTAGCCGGCGACACCTAAGAACGACCGAATATCGGTCTTCGTGCGCGGTTGCGGGAAGTCTCGCACAGCGGCCACCTTTATTTCAGAGGGCGGCGACGACCCTGACCAATCACGTGACCGAGGTAGACAACCTCGGCCTGTGCTAACTGGCACTTAGGAGCCTTGACTGTCAAGCCCGCTTCGCGCAGGCGGGTTAGCACTGCCCGCAAGTGTGCCATATGCTCAGACCAGGATGCGGAGAATATCGCTACGTCGTCTAGATACGGTAGAGCGAATTCTTGCTGTCCCCGCAACAATTTATCCATGAGGCTTGAAAAACAGTATGGCGCGTTCTTCAAACCAAAACTCAACACTTTAGGACGGAATGTTCCCATTGGTGAAATGAACGCCGCATACCTACTAGCCTCTTCTGTAAGTGGAACCTGCCAATAACCCCTGACAAGATCTAGGGTGGAAATAAACTGAGCGCTACTAACTTTCTCAAGGCGCTCCTCGATGTTAGGGATCGGATAAATTTGATCCTTAGTGATGGAATTAAGCCTGCGGTAGTCGACGCAAGGACGAGGTTCCTTGCCCGGTACCTCAACTACAATCAAAGGGGAGGTATAATCACTCTCACCTGCCTCAATAACACCGAGCTGTAGCATTTTCTTTACCTCAGCCTCCATAATATCGCTCTGGCGGGGTGACACCCGATACGGCCTGGATCGCACTGGCCCTGGGGAGGTAAGTTCCATATCATGAGTAAGGACAGAAGTCCTACCAGGCCTCTCAGAGAACAGACCTTGAAACTCTTGTAAGAGCTGGTGTAGTTCGGTTTTCTGCTCACGCGACAGCGATGCTCCACTGACTAAGTCACTAATGACTTGACCGGTGTCTTCCCTGTTCGTCACTGAGCCTAGTCCCGGAAGCTCGACCGGAAGCTCTTCAGGAACGTTTACCATCATGCACACCACTGCTTCCCTTTGTCTATAAGGTTTGAGCAGATTACAGTGGTAAACTTGCTGTGCTTTCCGCTTTCCTGGCAGACTCACCACGTAGTTAACGTCCGACAGTTTCTGAACAATTCGTGCTGGGCCCTCCCACTGCACGTCTAGTTTGTTGTTTAGCGATGTGCGCAATATCATGACCTCATCGCCCACCTCAAAACGACGGGCCCTGGCGGTCCGATCATAATAAACCTTGGCCCTCTGCTGGGCCTTTGCCATTGCTTTACCTGACAACTCCTGTGCCCTTCTTAAGCGTTCGAGGAGCTTAAGCACGTACTCCACCACGACTGGGTCGTCGCCCCTGCCTTCCCACGATTCTCGAAGCATGCGAAGCGGAGACCGAAGCGAGCGACCGTACACCAGCTCAGCTGGCGAAAACCCCGTAGCCGCATGCGGCGCGGTCCGTGATGCAAACATCACCCCAGGCAGACACAGCTCCCAGTCAGTTTGATGTTCAAAACACAATGCTCTCAACACGCGCTTCATGACGGAGTGGAGCTTCTCAACGGAATTCGACTGTGGGTGGTACACTGAGCTGTGTAACAGCTTTACCCCACACCTTTCGAGAAAAGTTGTCGTCAAAGCGCTAGTAAACACTGTGCCCTGATCTGATTGGATTTCCGCAGGAAAACCAACTCGCGCAAATATGGACAGTAGTGCATTGACTATCTCAACTGAGCTGAGTTCTTTAAGCGGCACTGCTTCAGGGAACTTTGTCGCTGGGCAGATCACAGTCAAAATGTGTCTGTACCCCGTGGCTGTTACCGGCAGAGGTCCCACTGTATCAATAACGAGCCGTCTAAAAGGCTCCGTAATGATAGGTACCAACTTCAACGGCGCCCTCGATTTGTCCCCTGGTTTGCCCACCCGCTGACAGGTGTCACATGTCCTCACGAAATGGTCTGCGTCCCGAAAACACCCTGGCCAATAGTACTCTTGCAAGAGACGGTCCTTAGTTTTCTTAACTCCTAGGTGTCCGGACCACGAACCCCCGTGCGACAAGCGCAACAGATCCTGACGATAGCATTGAGGAACGATCAGCTGATCGAACTCCACTCCTCTGCGGTCTAGATACTTCCGGTACAGGACTCCACCTCTTTCCACAAAACGAGCATTTTTCTTGGCGATACCTTCCTTGACAATGCAGCGCACGTTTTCTAGGCTGCCATCCTTCTTTTGCTCGGCTATCAAAGCCGACCGGCTGACTTTTAGCAACCTATCAAGTCCGTCTGACGTAGGCGCGATGAGCAAATCTGCAGATAGCTCTTCTAACTTTCCCTTATCGGGCATTTCCTCTCCAGTATCTGGCGCCTTCAACGCTACAGACTCAATTTTATTCAGTTCGGGCGTGCTCTGAATATCGGCTTGCTGCGCCTCTGACCCTTTCTCATTGTTCGCCAACGTCGGCCCCGCAACTACCGCCTTTGCAGCGAGCTCCCGAACCTTCGATCTGGTTAAGGCCTGAACGCTAGCCTCACCAAACAAAAGCCCCTTCTCGCGCAGGAGGTGATCGGACCTGTTCGAAAATAGATACGGGTACTGGGGGGGCAGCATAGATGACACTGCCGCCTCTGTCTCAAGCGCTCCGAAAGGTCCTTCAATAAGCACTTTTGCTACCGGCAGACACACGCTATGAGCTTCCACGGCTTGCTTGATCCATGCGCACTCGCCCGTGAACATATGGGGTTCTACGTAAGAGGGGTGAACTACATCCATTGTAGCTGCGGAATCGCGAAGCACTCGGCACTCTTTCCCGTTCACGAGGAGGTCTCGCATGTAAGGCTCGAGAAGCTTCATGTTCTCGTCAGTGCTGCATATTGACAAAAACACAACTTTTGGTTTTGTTTCCGGACACTGCGCCGAAAAGTGACCCGGCTTCTGGCACGTATAACACACGCGCGCTTGCCTCATCTCGAACCGCTTTCTGCGTTTGGCTTCGGCTGCCGCCGTCTCCTTACGTTTTGTCGGACTGCTTTCACTCGCATCCGCACTACGTGTGTCCCCCTTTAATCTCATGGGCGTGAACTTCGGCCTCTCAAACTTCGAGCCAAATTCACCCTTCTGACCGTCCTTAGCTCCGCGAGCCCGACGCGTCACAAACTCCTCGGCTAGCTCAGCGGCTTTAGCCACCGTACAAACGTCTGGCCTATCCAAGACCCAGTACCGCACGTTCTCAGGTAACCGACTATAAAACTGTTCCAGCCCGAAGCACTGCAGAACTTTCTCGTGGTCACCAAACGCTTTCTCTTCTTTGAGCCACTCCTGCATGTTTGACATAAGCCTGTACGCAAACTCTGTGTATGACTCACTTCTGCCTTTCTCATTTTCCCGAAACTTCCGACGGAACGCCTCCGCTGACAGCCTGTACTTTTTTAGCAGACTCGATTTCACTTTGTCGAAATCCTCTGCCTCCTCTCTATCCAAGCGAGCGACTACGTCGGCCGCCTCGCCGGGTAACAAAGTGAGCAAGCGCTGTGGCCACGTTTCCCGAGAGAACCCCTGCGTCTCGCACGTTCGCTCAAAGTTAACCAGGAACAAACCAATGTCCTCTCCAAGCTTAAACGGCCGCATCAGGTCAGTCATTTTGAACAATACTCGTTCTCCTGCACCGTGTGCCTGACTTCCATTACGAGCGCGTTCCATCTCTATCTCGAGACGCTTCATTTCCAAAGCGTGTTCGCGCTCTTCTTTTTATTTCTCTTCTTTACGTTCACGCTCTTCTTTCTCTTTTTGCTCTTTAAGTTCGCGCTCCTGTCTTTTTGACCTCTCCTCAATAGTCTCAAGGCATTCCGACAGCTCGTCATCCTCAGCCTCTAACTCAAGAATAGCCTTTAGCAGTTCTGGTTTTCTGAGTTTGTCTGAGACATCCAGACCCAACTCTCTTGCAAGCTCCAGCAATTTCGGTTTGCGCAACGACTTCAAATCCATGGCTGCTCTGAATGCTGCTTTCTCTACTGCCTACTATTGTCTTGCCGCAAACTAACCCGGCAGCAACGACAACCACAATTACCAGCTCTGTTTCTGACACTAACAAAAGCCTGGCAAAGCTCAGAAGAAGAAAGTCCCGCACTCACCAAACCTCGCAGCCAAGAGTTCAGCGCAGTCGTTCCGCTGCAGGCAACCAGTCATCACACAGGGCTCGTTGCACTGCTCCCGGATCGTCGTTGAGCTGCTCAGCATACAGTCAACTGCATATCTTCGCTGCTGGCCTCCGTTGTCGCGATCTCACCGCTGGCAGACAGTTGTTGAAATCGCACCGCTGGTACGAGTTGTTGTGAACTCGGCGCTGACGCCCGTTGTTGCACCTGGGTCGCAAGCCCCAAGGGTAGCGTTGGCCTGGCGGCCTGGGGTACAACTGGAAGCATCCGAAGGTCCCGGCAAAGCATGAGTCGACTGGTAACAACAAAACAACTTGTTTATTCTAACATCGCAAAGAGTTGGCGGTCCGGTTGACCGAAGTAGAGAGACGGGAGAGCACGTTACTCAACAGAAGAAATCGGAGCCTCCCTTTGGCGTCCGGGGGCAGCTGCTTTTATACTCTCGCAGTTGAGGGCAAGAAGGAACCCCTCTATAGACGAGCACGTGACGGTGCCGCTCGGGCACAATGGGATAAGGTGGCGCAGCCGTCGTGCCGGCGCCGTTCGGGCACAATGGGGAGGAGAATGTGGCTCACACGTCGTGTCGGCGCCTGTCAGACCCCCTCGCTTCACAGTTGTTGGGAGCTCCTCTCCCCGGCTGCCGCGCTTCGACAAGCGTGGGCACCAATATGCACATACACTCACACACGCTCATGAAGACACGTGGCATTGGAACATGCCTGGACGCGCTTGGCGGGGAGGCGTAGCGGCGGCGCCGAACGGGCCAAAATGTCTGCCACTTTGAACGAAGCCCCGGCGTCCGTTGCATCCGCGCCGGCTAAACCGCGCGTCGTAGGCGAAACGTAACAACAGGTCATATGCGAAATTGTTAAATCACCGCTTCTTTCGGCCAGAACTAGTGCGGACTTCATGTTATAATAGCGGACCAGCTTTCATTCGTGCCAGAATTATCTAACGTCAATTTTCTATCCCGCCTATCAATAAAGCAATGTGTTAGTCACGGGAAGCGTTCGTATAAAATTATCCTGTTTGGCCTCTAAATTAGACGCGCAAGACGAACGTCGAGGTACCTCGATATAAATAAATTATGTTCACTGCACGAGGAAACTAATAACCGGCCAATAAGTTCCTGGCCCAGCATGTAGCGGGAAGGCAAAATTGTTTATTTCCACTTATCCATCTCTTTTTATTATGTTGAACCGCAACGTCTCCCTGCATTACATGGGTGGTGGTGGGAAGGTGATAGTGATTAATAATACTTTTGTGTGTGTATTCCACACGCAAAAGAGAAATCAAGAGAAAGGCCAAACAAATACTAAGAAACGCAGGTCAAAGAGATACCAAAAGTCAAACACAAAGAAAGAAAAAAGAAACTTGTATGCATCAATATGTCTCTATAGTGTTGCATTTTGTCGTGTAAGTATATATAGTGTTTTGGACACGTTAAGATCTGTTTCTATATTACTTACGATTCTCACTTTGAATATCTTTAAGTTTCTTTTGCTTGAAAACGTGTCTCTTATACTTGCGATATTGTGTAACTTACGTTATATCTATATGTTCCTTTTTCAAAAAGGGTTAGCGGGAACCTTCTCTTGATGGCAAAATGTGCTTATTTAGTGACATGAATAAAGCTCCGCAGCCTGTAAAAGCACAGAGGAACAAAATAGACGCTGGTTGAACATACGCAAGAAGGCGCAAGAAAGCAGGTAAAGAAGAGTGACAGTAAATCCAAGTAAAAAATTACTTTATCTTGAGTAGACATACGAGCTATGGTCTACAAAGTTCAATCAATCAATCAATCAATCAATCAATCAATCAATCAATCAATCAATCAATCAATCAATCAATCAATCAATCAATCAATCAATCAATCAATCAATCAATCAATCAATCAATCAATCAATCTTAATTTTCCGTCTAATAAAAGGGGCGGGACAAAAATCCGTGCTCCTTCTTGACTGAGGTTGCGCCCCCATCTTACACGGCAACAGTGGAGGTAGTATACATCGCCTTCATATTGCAATACATCACGTAATAGAAGAATCACCTCCGGTAGAAGTACTATTCAAAATAGGCAAAATACTACACATATAAAGGAATACTATTTACAACAAATCATATAATAAATTGAATTGAATTTGGGTGTTTTACGTCCCAAAACCACTATTTGATTATGAGGCACGCCGCAGTGGGGGATTCCGGATTAATTTCGACCACCACGGGATGTTTAACATGCCCCCAAAGCACGGGAAACGGGCCTTCTTGAATTTAGCCCCCATCAAAACAAATCGCAATAAAAAATAACGCTTGCGTTATAAGCAGTATTCATGATACGTAGAGTATTCCAAGTGCACATAAGATCTTTCATTGCAGTGAAAGTTTGCTTTTGAAGAATGACTTGATCTCAGGATTTCCACAACAGAAAGGGCCAAAGGTTTTTTTAGAGAATAGAAATTTAACAGTGTTAACGCAGCGACTACACATTAAGGTTCTATATCTAGGAAAGAAAACAACTACGCAGTCTAATATCGAGGTGAAATACTCAATTACACAGGTTCATAAAGATTCCAAAGTTTTCGGACGTGGCCATCTACCGTCCCCCCCCCCCCCCCCGCGGAATAAATTTCATAGTAATACAGAAAGAAAAGGCATTGCGTAACATAAATGGGTGAATAAAGATCAAACAAAGAAGGATATTGAAAGTGCCACCCCCTACCTTCCCCCCCCCCCACCGTAATGGAAAGAAAAGAAACAATGCATTGGTTATACTAGGTAATATACTTAAATATTCTCTACAAGGAAATACTCAACGCTGTTACAGGCGCAGGTGCTATAAAGGAGATAGGGAGAAGTCATAAGGGAAAGGCAGGGAGGTTAACCAGGCTGAGCTTGGTAGGCTACTTGGAAGTGGGAAAGGGGATTGAAAGACGAGAAGGAAGAAATGAGGTCACTGTTTGCGCTATAAAGGAAACCACGTATGGCACTCGCCTCCTAAATATTGTAGGACACGCGAGCGTACGGCCCCACGCTCCGCACGCCAGTGCATTCAGCGCGGCCGCGCACCGAAGCAAACGTGCGCAGTCGCAGTGACGCCTAGAGCTGTGGCTTCACGCTTTTTGCCGGTGTGTTTAGTCCCGACCAAGCCTGGGGCGCTTGGGCGCGGTGAAGCGAACTTTGCTTGCAATAGCATATCGCCGTTGCAGCAATGCCAGCCTTGTAGCCTTGTGTTTGTGTACCTGGCGTAAAAAAGGACGGCGATTTCGGCAACTCGAGTCCACTGCACTGCCTCGTCGACTCCAGTAAGCACGAGTCATGCCCACAACGTTGTAGCTTACGGCTCGAAGCCACGCTTCACGCCACCGTTCTTTTTTTTTTTTACTAAAATTACCAGAGTGAATGCTAGCCCTGCCACCATTCAGCCACCATGGGAAGGATGGTTTGTGCATGCATTTCTCCGAACTTTGTGCTTGTGGCTTCAGTTGTTCTTGAACGTGGCCTTGTTTACTACTCTGTAGCGGCTTTCATTGACTCAAATTTGGAAGAAATCCTACTATTCTAAACGCAGAAAGCTGTACAGTCTCTGCGTACGCGCATAATCACTGTGAATTGTTTCGTTTGCACCGCAATATTTTTGTTGAAAGTGATCAAGTTGGGATTTCGCGCAGCCGTTAGAAGCCTGAAAGATAAAATTTAGTCAAATCCGTGTATTACCCATCATTCCCGTGCTGGCCTCACCGCCCTGCTTGCAGTTACCGTTGACACTGGCACCAGAGTTACGTCTAGTAATTTTGGGAGCGCAGCACTTAGGCGCCGGCCCGCTCCTGCGTTGAGCGTCGGCGTGCCTCGGCGTCGTTGGCGTAACCGAGCTAACGAGCAGAGCGAAGGATAAGTGAGCGAACGCGGAGCGCAGCGGGTATGAGAAGCGAAGAGAGTGCGAGGAGGAAAGCGGAGGAGGAGGCTGCCATGAAAGCACGAGGCGGAGAGGGGAGGAGGAGGGTATGGCGAAAGCTTGAGAAGAAATGCGTAGATGACTACGAGATAGTGACGAAGCAGCACACGTCTTCTGTTCACCGACGGCATGCGTTGAGGGCGTCTAACGCTACAGTAAACCATTTCATACATCACTTGCAACGCTGTCGCCAAAATTTATGCCCTCCGCGCGTTCCATCTATGCCTCGCTGCGCGCCAGGAGGCGTTTGCTCGCGCGAGCATGCACGTGAGGCTGCCTCGATGGGCTGCGAAAGAAAAAAGAAAAGAAAAACAAACTGATCTAAAACAACGCCTTAGCAGTCATATGAGTACATGGTTTGTTTGTTTCTAAGACTTTCTTTTTCATTCGGAACTGAGCCTAAATAAATAACATTTTCACAAAACTAGCACGAAAAACACCGAACCATTTCTGAGGGCGAACGCGCCCACTGCAGCAAGTATCTCTAGCCTCCACAGAGCGGCGCCTGATCTATGAAACGGAGTATATATATATATATATATATATATATATATATATATATATATATATATATATATATATATATATATATATATATATATATAAAACAAAGGGCTGCATTAGTGGACGTCTGTTTGCGGCGGCTGCTGTGAATCGCGCCCACACGTCAGCCACGCGCTGCCTCTCGCGGTCTCCCGATTAGCGAGGCAGTGACGCCGCACTTCGCTCCGTTTGCCACGTGTACCGCACGAGGCAGATTGCCCGCGACGGCCAATATATAGCGAAATGAAAACACGTATAGAGCTTGGCTCAGATTTCGCATTAGGGAATATCGTAATAAATTTTACTTCCCCTTAATAAGTTTCAGTTACTCGAAGGTTAGTGAAATAACCAAGATAGCGCAGTAATGAGTTACTAGGCAACGGCATACATATGTGTTTGCGCATGGTCGCGCACGAAAGAATATGTCGGCCTGAAAAGTGTATAAAAGTATGTGCGACTTGATCATGGTTGAGCCCTTGTTGAATAAAGTGTTTCTTCTTTCTGCCGTTACCGGTACCGCCTTCTTCCGACAGCTCGAGCTCTACCGCGCACTAGTAGTTGGAGGAAAAAGATATCGGTAACTGTAAAACAGTAACGCGTACGTAGGAATACTCCACTAACAGCTTTCGCCGAAACGGTGAAGCTGCATCCGAAAAGGTCAGAAAGGCGACGTCGTCCAGTCCCCCGTTTTTTCGAAATTGAACTTTGGTTGTTTTTTTTTCCCTTCAATAATGAAAGAGAAGGAAACGTAAAAGAAAACTACCGGTGATCTTCAGATCTATACAAAGGGCGGCGTCTGCGCGGCATTGAGCCGTCATTTCGGGCTGCGTCCACGTCACAGGAAAAAAAAAGGTAGTGTGTGTGTCAAAGCAGCGCATAGCTTCAATATACTGTCGTAAATTGTGAAAACAAATAACTAAACGGACCAATAAAGGCGTTCGTCAAACTGACACGGCAGGGCTAGAGACGTATTCGGGTGGAGATTATTAGCCTCCATTATGGCGTCATTTAAGCTTCAGCGTTTTCTTAAAAAACAATTTCACTCATCACCCGCAGGAAGTTTCTTGCTCGCGCGTGCGTTCTGTCCGCTCTTCAGCCTGAAAGAGGCCCTTTTTCACTGCGCCGGCATTCACCGCGCTCTGCCTCGGCGTCACTAGTGAGGAGAGCGGAACGGCGGAAGCGCATAATTAAAAGCTAATGGAGGAGAATTTTCGTAGTTTGAAAATGAGACCAGGTGTTACGCAAGCGCTATCCGGGAATAGGAACACCCTGATTCTATGACATGAGCTGACAGCTTAGTGAGTGATAATATAGAGAAGAAAAAAAAAAGAAGAGAGGGGGAAGTAGGAAAAAAGGTTAACACACGCAAAAACAGGAGCGATGGGAGAGAATACATGAATCGAAAAGGGAGGAAAGGAACCGTACAGGTGTTCACAGCTTTGCAAGTGCCCCTCCCCCCCCCCCCCCCCCACGCCTCCACCGCCTAAATCGACATCACGACGTCACCTTGTCTCCGGAGTTAGGAGGATACTTAAGTACGCTATGGGAGCGCCATATTAAATAGAGGGAAATTGATGAACCTACCACGCGAAAATAAAGAAAAGTGGGCCGTCACCCCGCAGCCACTCTTTCCCTTCAATCCTCATTTGGGCAACAGTCAATACGAAAGAAAAGAGAGAGAAAAAATTAACACGAAGAGAAAATCGAGAAAGGAAAGAAAAGGCTATCGAAAGGGAATCGGGAAAAGGTGTCAGCGCGGAGAGAGCACCCTCGCGTTGTGATAGAAAAGGGTGGCGGGTAAGGAGGAGGGCGGCTCGTCTTCCACCGGCGGCGCAGCTGCCGCCAGAAGCAGCAGCAGCCGGTCGATCGGCGCATGCGCACTGCCCACCGCGTCCTCCAGTGACGCCGCGGTTCGCCGTGCCTGTCGTCGTCGTCGTGGGTCGTCGCCTAGACGCGCAATGGCGGCGCGCTCCAGAAGCTGGGGTAGCGACGGCCACTGGAAGCGGCTCGCCTTCAAGGTGAGGCTGTCGCGGTTGCTCCCTTCGCGGCTGTGCCACCTCTCGGAAGCGTTGCGCCAGGTGCACGCCTGCAACCGGCGACGCACGGCTGCTGGTTTCGCGCCGCGACGTCCGACAGGACGCGCAGATTGCATCTCACAGTCACTGCATCCTTTAGCTGCGGACCTCGCGAGCTTCTTAAGAAACGCGTAAACGCGCTCTGGGTGCTTGCTATTGCGCGTCGAGACAATGCGCGGGTGAAAAGAGCAACGCGTTATGCCGTTCGCATCGAGTTCGATTGCAAGGCGGGCGTTCTGCCATTTGTTTTCAGTGACCCGGCAAATCGGTGACGAACGTGCGTGTACACACGCACGCACACCTTTTTTTTTTTTTTCGCTCGCTTATCTGGATCGCTCGTCCCAGGAGCCCTCGCACCTCGCGCTCCCCGAAGTCGCGAGGGCGTTGCGTCGGCTGCGGGGAAAGTGGAAGGAAGGTGACAGGTGGTCGACTTCGGCTCGATGCGTCGTGGCTCTTGGTGCAAGGCGTCGGGAGCGAACCACAATGCGGGGCTGGTTGCGCAATTCGGCGCAAGAAAGCTGTAGCGTCTGGATCGCGCATGTTGGCATGGCTGCGATTTGTGGGCCCGCCGCTTCTGCATTCAGCAGCTGGGCGCGTCTTCTGCGTGTACCGCGGGTACCTGCCGGGCGTTGCGAAACCTGCGGCCGACGTGCGGAGGTCCGGTGGGCGAGGAAGGGCAGCGACAGTGAACTGCGGTGCGTTGCCGCCTCGAGCGTGCGTTGCCCTCTCGGCTACGTATCGCGTCGAAGCGGAGCGAAAGACTCGGCGTAACGACGGGTCGCGTCGAAGAAGCCCGGGTGTGCGTGCGCAAGTTAACCGCGGAGGCACTTGTTGAAAGCAGGCGCAACAGGCCGACATCGGCGGAAATGCAGGATTCGCAGGTTACGTGCAACGCTTCGCTGCAGGGCCACGAAAGGAAGAAAAACCTCTGCTGGCCGAGAAAACAAAAAGAAGAAAAAGAGCGACCCATCGAGAGATTCGACGACATAAGTATCTGGCGCGACACGCGAGCTGTCGTATGTTGGCGGTCAGCGACGCTCCGTTGCGCGTTTTTCATTTGTCTGGAGAAAACGAGCTTTGCGCTGAAGTCCGCAACGAAGGGCCTCGGCTACACTGCCTTCGTTGCGCGCCTTGCTTTTGCGGATGGATGTTTGTGACTCGCGCCACGTGACCTGACCTTGTTCTTCGGTTAGCCGCGGAGTAGCGCTGTGCGTGGCAGCGCGCCTTGCTTCGCTGAGGCCGGCGAGGCGGTTTTTTGAGAGCTTCGTTGTTTGAGAGCTTCTGCAAGCGCGGGAAAGCTCGCAGTGACCCGAACCGCGGGAAGGTGTTTCGGCTGGGACGGCGGTTCGCGTCACTGTTAAGTTTTTCCGCGCTCGCAGAAGCTCTCAAACAATGGGTGCCCGACGTTCTGGTGGTTTGGCAAGCCAACGCGGCGTGGCAGAACATCGGAGGCAGGTGCACGAGTCCAAAGAACTTTTCCGCAGCCTATTCTGTATTAAAGGCGAATTACGCGTAGGAAGGAAAGCGTGGAGAGTGCAAGCGTGCAAGTAAAAACAGTGTAACTAGATCGAGGCTGGTACTTCGCAATAATCCGGAGCCCTTGGTTTCTTGCTAGTTCGACATCTGCCATATGCGCAGGATACGGCACACCTCGAGCACTACAGTAATTGTCGCATGCTTAGAACTTGGTCATCAGGCACCCAAATAACGTTCTTTGGCGTTAGAGCTCGCCGATTAAGTACGATGCCGCTGCGGTCCGCTGGATGCTGTGGCTTCTTAGATCCGACGGGCATGTTTATACGACGAGTTCGCGCCATGATCGCTCTTCTGTGTCATCACTTGGCACCTGAGTGTTCGATAAAGTCTTCCGAGCACCTGCTTGTGGATTGTTTTTCTAGGATCACTACTTGTACTATAGAACCGCCATTTTGTCAAATGCGGTGCTTATTACGCGTATTTTTATATTTCTCGCCACGCAACTTGTGTTACAGGCTACCTGTAGGAGACATAGCGATGACAAGTATCTGCAGAATTTCTCTTACAAACTATTGGCCGGCACTCCAGAGACCGATATTCTCAATAGTCATTGGTGTGCTGGTCAGACAATCGCCACGGTGACGATCAATCACGGATTGTGCTTGCGCAAGAGGCGTTCTGCGAACACGGGCCTTGTTGTGCCAACTCACTTAACCTATTTGTGCTGCTTCCGCGAAGCATAGAACCTGCCACAGAAAATTACACGAGGGGGAACGCTGCCTTCAGCGTCAGCGGGAGCGGAAGGTGTGGTAGTTTATCCGTCGTGTGACGTTGATGGGTATGAAACAAGTATTTGTCACTAAACGTCATCCTTCTGGTTTCAAACGGCTTTACGACTTTGCGATTTGACCATTTTCGACAAAATATTGCGCTGTTTCGGTGGTTTCCACGTCCGCGCCCCAGCGACTGCTTTCCCGGGGTAACAGAAACCAGTCTCGAAGGCTATTCTTTTTGCAGGCTGCATGTGCCGGACCCGATTGCGGGAACCCGAAAACACGTCACAGTCGCCATACATTAGACACCACCTATCAATTGAAGGATCCGCGATGAAATGCATGCGCAATCTTATTCGCGTTCATGCGCTTGGAAACAATATGTTTGCTTAGAAATTCAGAAAGATAAAGCGTAATGAACAAAGCCACAATTGAACACCAGTTACTCGATCCTCCCTCCACGAAGTGCATATATCTGTGAGACACGCAAGGCTTGACTAAAACACAGTGCTTTATGGAATGCAGTTGGACTGCCGGACGCTTTGAGAAATTTTTTTTCGATGTTACATTTGTTATAACCTTAAAGTTGGATTCCAGGGAACGTGTCGCTTTTCGCGCTTTACCGGACCCAGGATCCCGCCAAACCTCCTTCCATTTAGTTATTTAACGCACTCACCGTTTTACCTACGTTTTTGACGCTTCGAACGTGCCTTTATAGGATCTTTACCCAGTTTCGTCGCGCTTGGATACTGAGTGCACAGCTTTGCCTTACGACAGCTTTAAGACAGAGGCCTCATACATACAGAGTCGTCGCCCCTGCGCATGCGCGAGTTGCAAGCGGTGTCTAAGTTTTGCGACTTAGCATAAGGGGATAATGATGATGATGTGTAGCTTTTCTCTTTAGAACAAACGGGCGGGCTCCGACCCATTGCCCTAGCCGTAAGATTTAAAACTGTGCAATGTGAAAGATAGTGTAGGTCACGTGTTGTGTGACTGCCCTCGGTACGCGGAAAAGCGTCAAAACTTGAGGTATGTCCTTACGTGCCTCGGCAGCCCGCCGCTGTCGGAGACGTTATTTTAGGCCTTTTGCCAGACGTTAAATCGACTTTTAAGGTCATACAGCCTTACGTGATTTAAAAAAAAATAAAAATAAAGCATTTGCCTCGACTGTAGGCTTTACGTAGTCCAAATTACTTACGACGTGCTTTACATCTTTCCTCATCTTCGTCAGCCATTATGCGCCTTTTTCTTCCCCTTCCCCCAACACAGAGTAGCTGGCTAGAGGAATGTACCTCAGGCAGACCTTTCTGCAGTTTGTATCATTAAACCTTTATATCTGTTAAAGAAAATGGACGACAGAAAATACTGGATAACTCGGTACATGAAGATATACATCACAGAAGCAATATGGGATCACATAAACACAGCCGAAGAAATCAATGAATGCACGTATAAAGAGAGAGGACAGAACAATAAATGAATACATAAATAGGATTGTACCAAAATTTGCCTAGCGTCATCTGTAGATTTGCCGTAAAGGGTCATCCACCACCGTGGTGACGGAGCGGCATAACTTACGTTATGTTATGACGACGTGAAAATACTAACAATAAATAACAATAACAATAAATAGGAATAATAAATAAATAACAGCACATACTGTAGCCACACGTAATAGCTGCTGTTTTCGTCGTTGTTCCGGCGTGTTCTCCCCCTGTCTGGTTGCTGCTATAGGTGAAGCGAAAGATCCGTGGCAACGCCGCCAACAACCTGGGGTTTGTTTGTTTACAGTTGGTACGCAACGAAATGAGCGAATAAAGTAAAAAATGTCCGGTCGCTGAACAGTGGCAGGACACAGACGACGATGTGGACAGAGTGCTGCTGCTTGTTGCCGAGTGTCGTTAACTGCGACTTGTACACCCAACCCGATCCTGAAAGAAAAAAAAAAAAGTTGTGTTATTTCTCATGACGTCACCTTTGTTTAAATGTGTGCTCAATTGCAATAAAAGGTTCTTTACGAAAAAAAAAAAGGTTTTAATGTCCGTTCAGCCCATGAAAGTGATGTGTTTTTTGCTTCTGCGAAGGCACTGTCGCTTCACGATAACACAATTCGAAATTTCTAAGCGTTTTAAGAGTTTTTGCAACTACTGAACACTTTTTGCACATTGACAAAAAAAAAAAGAAGGAATAAAGTGCCATGTCGGTCGTCGCGCTACTCATTTTGCTGAAGATTTTCTTTTTCAGGAAATGAAACTTTTCTTTTTCAGAACATGAAAGAAAACAAAAGCCTTTGAGAGGACAACGCGAGGTTTACGAAAATTGTGCTTCAATTTGTGCAGAAAAAAAAAAAGAACAGAGACGGAGCACTTTGATTCGGTAGAATGCGCGCGCGCAGCTGGAGCATTTATTATAACCGTTTGTCATTTCCTCTGAAAACTTGAGACAGCTCATCAATGTTCACTGAAGCAGATTTTGCCGAGCGGGGAAAACGGAAGAGCGCTTAAGACGTCGGTGCCGCGTGGCTACTGCGCTTTCACTTCCCACTCCCTCTCCCCTGACGACGCTTCGCCGTGCTCCCTCACGGGTTGCAGAATCAAGCGTCCTTCCTTTATTTAGATCACTATCATCATTCGCAGCAGCGTGCGCCGACGCCAGAGTCGGACATGGCGCGTTCAGTACGATGCGTGCCCAAGCTGTCGCTGCTTTGGCACGCCCAGCGTGCTGTTGAATCGCTCGTGCGATCGTTGTCCGCGCGTTCCTTTGGTGTTTCTTCGTCACGTCGGCGTTTGTTCGGCTCCTGCATTGAGACGCCACGCTAGCTAGCTGGCTTAGCCGCACGCTTCTAGCGCTGCTCGTGTTATTAATTAAAAAAAAAACATTGTATGTCTCACGAGGCAGAAAAGCCGGCGGTGTTGCCCGCAACGAGTGGTACCGAAAATCGGTGCGCCGTCATCAGCGTCCTTTATTACGTCGGCAGTAATACATCATCATCATCATCAGCCTGGTTACGCCCACTGCAGGGCAAAGGCCTCTCCCATACTTCTCCAACTACCCCGGTCATGTACTAATTGTGGCCAGGTTGTCCCTGCAAACTTCTTAATCTCATCTGCCCACCTAACTTTCTGCCGCCCTCTGTTACGCTTCCCTTCCCTTGGAATCCATTCCGTAACTCTTAATGACCATCGATTGTCTTCCCTCCTCATTACGTGTCCTGCCCATGCCCATTTCTTTTTCTTGATTTCAACTAAGATATCATTAACTCGCGTTTGTTCCCTCACCCAATCTGCTCTTTTCTTATCCCTTAACGTTACACCTATCATTCTTCTTTCCATATCTCGTTGCGTCGTCCTTAACTTAAGTAGAACCCTTTTCGTAAGCCTCCAGGTTTCTGCCCCGTACGTGAGTACTGGTAAGACACAGCTGTTATAAACTTTTCTCTTGAGGGATAATGGCAAACTGCTGTTCATGATCTGAGAATGCCTGCCAAACGCACCCCAGCCCATTCTTATTCTTCTGATTATTTCATTCTCATGGTCCGGATCCGCAGTCACGACCTGTCCTAAGTAGATGTATTCCCTTACCAGTTCCAGTGCCTCACTAGCTATCGTAAACTGCTGTTCTCTTCTGAGACTGTTGAACATTAATTTTCTGCAGGTTAATTTTTAGACCCACGCTTCGGCTTTGCCTCTCCAGGTCAGTGAGCATGCATTGCAGTTGGTCCCCTGAGTTACTAATTAAGGCAACATCATCAGCGAATCGCAAGTTACTAAGGTATTCTCCATTAACTCTTATCCCCAATTCTTACCAATCCAGGTCTCTGAATACCACCTGTAAACACGCTGTGAATAGCATTGGAGAGATCGTATTTCCCCGCCTGACGCCTTTCTTTATTGAGAATTTGTTGCTTTCTTTATGGAGGACTACGGTGGCTGTGGAGCCGCTATAGATATCTTTCAGTATGTTTGCATACGGCTCGTCTACACCCCGATTCTGCAATGGCTCCATGACTGCTGAGGTTTCGACTGAATCAAACGCTTTCTCGTAATCAATGAAAGCTATATATAAGGGTCGGTTATATTCCGCACATTTTTCTATTACCTGATTGATAGTGTGAATACGGTCTATTGTTGAGTAACCTTTACGGAATTCTGCCTAGTCCTTTGGTTGACGGAAGTCTAAGGTGTTCCTGATTCTATTTACAAATTACCTTAGTAAATACCTTGTAGGCAACGGACAGTAAGCTGATCGGTCTATAATTTTTCAAGTCTTTGGCGTTTCCCTTCTTATCGAATATGATTATGTTAGCGTTTTTCCAAGATTCCGGTAATACAGCAGTAATTCCGGTATACGGCAGTAATACAGCAGATAGTAAACGGTTTAAGAACGTTAAATAGCAGCAATTATGGGCGATTAATGCGAATAGAGTGAATAAAGGTGAATTAGAGTATGTTAGAGCAAGTTAGCGTAAGGTGACTTAAGGTAAAGTGAATTATGGTGAAGTGAATGAAGGGGAATTAAATTGGCTTAAAGTTGGTAGAAACTAGAGCAAGGTGGATCAAACTAGATTAAGGTTGGTACAGATTAGAGCAAGGATGGATTAAGGTGGATTAACTTTAGTGCAAATTAGAGAAAGGTAGATTACAGGGGATTAACATTGGCACAAGGTAGAGGAAGGTGGATGAAGCAGCATTAAGGCGGTTTGTGGAACAGTTCTGAAGGACACGTGGTAATGTATGACGTTACGTATCTTGTGCGTCCCCAATTAATTAGAGAAGTCAATGCTATTTCATTCAAATCGTTTAATCATACTTAAGTGACTGTCAGTGTTGCTCTGTGCTCGCAGCCGCAACTTCTGCGAACAGTGAAGTCCTCAGCTTCCAGGCAGAAAGTAGTAGGCGAATCCAGCGGAGCACAGAACGCAAGTCAGAAGGAACGTGCGCAACGCCCTTTCGCGCGAAAACTTTAAATGTGAAAGCGTCAAATGACCCATTGAGAAAAAAACCGGCGTCTGTCAACGGTAACAATGAAACGGCACCTAAACTCACAATGCCGTGCCAGGTGTTGCGTGAGGGGAAAGGGCATCGCCGCGGCGCCACGTCATCCTCACTCTCGCTCTCGGCTCGAGCGCTCCTCGACGGAGTGGAGCGGCGGAGCGGGCGAAAGGGTACATCTGAAGTGCGATAGCGCGCCAGGGGTACCGTGAAGGCAGAAGGCATCGCCGCGTCGGTGGTATGCGGCGTTGTCACCGCAGGATGCTGGTGCTTACTGGCTTGGGCAGCATGTACCGCTATGGTGCAATACTCGCAGCGCAAAGCTCGAAGGACCGGTCAGTGGCGTTCTAGTGGGCACCAGTGCTTTCGCGTTCACAACTCTTAAGAAGTGTCTAGGCGTCCTCAGAGTTTTACGTGCTGCTACGGCCGGAAGAAAGCAGCGCGTGGAACCAAGTCCTGGAATTCGATCTGCCGATCACGCTAACTGTACGCCGTTTTCATAGCACATGGTCGTATGATCTGACCTTGCAGAATTTCAGCTCCCACACCCTTATGCAAGAACCCACCGCGAAAAGAACAACCGCAGTTCTCATTAGTTGCGTGCATGAAGCTATCAGCCTCTAAGAACAGCGCTGTGGTGTGGGAGCTTCGATTTTTCTTGCAATGCAAGGTGGTTTCAGATGTTCGACTTGAATATTCGAGTGCGAATGGGCATCTTAAAGGGCGCTTAGCTCAGGTCGTAAGCGCGCGACTCCGCACAAAGAGGCTCGGCGTTTGGTTTCAAAACAACACTCCGCTTGAGAATGCCGTCCGGATATCCAACTGTACGAAAACCCGATGGCGTGGCTACGCCAGTTTGTAGTAGCACAGTGAAGTTCGCTGTTGTTTAATCGCTGGACGATTTAGTCGATTGTTGCATTTTAGAATCCTGATTAGTCGCGCGGCGGTGATCGCCGAGCATCGCATTAACGTACCAAAACCGCCTATAAGTAGCCAGCGTCGTAACGAGCTAATAGGGTCGTGGCTGATGATGGTGGTTTGTAATGGCGTCCCCTTCGAAACGGGGCAACGATAGATAGTCACCTAGACTCCTTGTGCTAATCAGTATTATATACAGGCAGAGAAGTCAATAATTTTGCCGATCTCTCCTTGATCTTTTCTCTCTTCACGAAAACCTACATCTCCATATCGTACAGTTAATTATGCCTGCACCGACTCCGGTTCCATAAATCTCTTTCCAGCTTTTTTTCCTCAACGAACACTCTAAACGGCTCTTGCTTACCTCCACGATTGAGCAGTTTTCATCCGCTTACAATGTCAGCGCTTCCGGAAGGTGGACAAGGTCTTGCTCGGTGAATATTTTGAGACATTCCTTACAACGTGCTGAGTCGTTTCCTAACTTCTTCTGTAGCAGACACATGCCTCATCCTGTTTTCTCCGGTACGCTTTTGTCCTCGGGTAATCAGCTCGGGCTTCAAACAACCAAGGACCGGCCTTTGTCTTTTCGTACAGATTTTCTCTCCTGGTTTCTTTCTTGCCGTATTTGTGTATCCCCGCGTTCTTTTCTTTTGCGTCCAAATTAACTTCGACAGCTGGTGACTGCAGCGCCGCCGCACGGAAGGGACGCGAAGCACACCGCCGCCGCTCTTCTACGTTTTGGAAACCCAGGCTTCGCATAAAGTGCGCTATGTTCCTGCAACGCGAATACTCCTTCTCCGTGCTTTCTACGCCCGTGGGGAATCATTGTCTGCGCTGGCGGGGAAGCAGGTAGCATGCTAAAATAAATATTATGCCGGCAAACGGAGACCTCAGGAGACCGGCTGTGATCATAATGAGGCGGGTGGCGCAGGATAAGGTACCTGCACATAAAAGAGGTAAAAGTTCGCTCCTAACTTGTGTACCTCAGACACCGGAAATGCGAAATGTTTGCGAAAAGCATGGGTCGCCTGGCGGTGCACCAGCCAGAGGAACTGCTGCGTGTGACATTTTGTGAGCGGGACAACTTCTGATGCTTATGATCCGAGTTTAGATCAGCGCAGCTTGCCCGGTTTTACCAGGAGAGGCATTAGAACTTCGGTTTCTCCTCGTGGTCTCGGTGTCGACCTTGAGAGCTGTGGCTAGTCCGACAACCCGCGTCCCGACACTGGCGTCAAACGTGGGACAGACCTTAGAAAGGGGATTTAGACGACCCCGATGTTAGCTAAAATATTATTTGGCGAGTTTGGGAAATCACCTGGGAAATAAGCACAAAGAAAGCTGTCTGTTGCAACAAGGTACCAAAGATTTACAGTTCGGTGCCTTCGTCACAACCATGCGCGATATTTATTGCGCAGACGAATGTGTCGTGGGATTGCACTGATGACACGTGTCGACATGCGCAAATCGTTATATTTACTAGTAGTGTTTGTTCGGGCAAGGAATTTCCCTGCATGGAGTAAATGTTTCGATAAAGGAACTTGTGTTCGTCCGCTACAATGTCAGGAACAAAAAAATGTGGCTGAAATAAATGTTGCAACAAAGGGAAAGAGTGCCTTTGTCGAAGGGGATATTATCCCTTTTGGCAAAAGTCCCTTTCTACATTTGTGTTGACATTGAAGAAAGAGACTTTATTTCAACGTTACAATGAAAGAACTTTGTCCCTTTGTCGAGAAGTCGCGTTGTCGAAACGTTGGCTACAGCGACATCACTTGTTCGAACATTGTTCACTTCAAGTCTCTACGTTTCTGTAAAAGCTCCGTTTTCAATAGCTCTATTGACACTTAAACAGTTTACATAACAGCGGCTATTGTCTGAACGAATCCGTGTCTCTAGAACCTGCCTCTCGGTTACGCATTCATACCCTGCACCGGACAGACCGTGCCAACTTTGTCGTCCCTACCAGTGCAAACGGGCCGGGCCCGATGACGTGTGTGAACCCTCGCGTGGCCAACCGCTCGCAGAACCTGTCCATCTTCCGGGACCGGGGCGAAGACGAGGAGGAGTGCGGTGGCTGCGTTCGACTCTCGCTGCCGGACGTGCACATGGACGACGCCGGCGGCGGGGACGGGCCCTCGGCCAGGCTACGGCGCTCGCCGCTGGTGGCCCGCGCCAAGTCGGTGGACGCCCGCGCCATGCCGCTGCTCGTCCACCGGCTCTCCATATCGGCCGAGCGGCGCACCCCGTCGCCCGAGACGCTGCCCGAGCCGACGTCGCCACGGCCGCGCTCCCTGTCGCCTCTGCTCTCGCCTGCGCCCCACGCCCAGGACCCGGCCAGTCCCATCGGTGGGTGAGCGCGCGCACGATTGCGCGCATGCGTTAAGAATGCGTTTCTGAGTCGGCACGGGTCCAGAACCAAGGGCCTCGACCAGAGACGTGTTATTGTACAGATGAATCGCCTTGTAACGAACCGCTTCGTCAGCTAGCGAAAGTCGAAAATATCCGTTAGTTTTGATGCACCGGTTTATGAAGACCGGCTGTTCAGGTGACACATGCAGACTCCCGATTGTAGAACACTCGTTAATCTCGCTGGTGTGGTATCATGTTATGCTAATTAGGGAGTCATTTGCTGGACGTTTACAGTTGCTCGATGAGCTTGCGACGCCCCAGGTGCCCGTTTTATTGTGTTGTTCTCCACATTTTCTTCCCTGAAGCTGGCAGGCGTAGTGCCCCTACTGGTGGCAGTTGGCAGCTGACATATATACTCACGGACAAATTTCTGTGGCAGTGGAGGGAAAGCTACGGAGGCAAAGGGCGCGCAAGCGAGAGCGCTTCTGAAATTAATGCCGCCCTTTCATCCCTGGGAATTTAAGCTGGGGAAGAGAAAGCGTAAACAGCCTATTTACAACCGTTAAATAAGACAGTTGTGGAAGGCGTGGCAATAGCGGCTGCTGTTCACAAACTAAAGACTTTGCCTCCATAGAATATGGTTCTTCTTTCAGACTCAAAGGTTGCGTTGCCGCATCTCTATCATGGTCAACCGTCCATCAAGTTCCCGTAAAACATTACTAGCCCTCGTGAAATAACTCGGCAACCAAGCCTTCGCAGCTAAAGTTTCAGTGGATTCTCTCCCACATTGCTATTGCTGGCAATAAAAAGCTGATGCTCTTGCATACGCAATGCGCTATCGCCCTCTTCAAGTCAAGGCCTCAAAGTGTAATGAAGTTAAAAAACCTGGCATTCTAAACAGCTCTGAGCCACTTTTGGTTCCGCCACATATGCCCTGTGTATCCAAGAGATTTCACTGAGAGGAAGACTCAGTTATATATCGAATAAGGAAAGGATCTGCTCGTACACCAGCATGGTTATTTAAGATGGGGCGTATCCGTTCTGCGAACTGTACGGTATACGACAAGACATGAGGTATTGATCACTTTCTGTGGTCGTTGACGAAATACCAAGACGAAAGCGACGCTTTTCTGGGGGACCTGCGCATACATGCCTGAACGTCTTGTCTTCCTAGAAGGATTAGTTACAGCCCGCAAAGAAGCTTCACGTCTTCTTATTACATTCTTAAGAAGAAGCTTTAGCTTGGGCCAACTCCGGTGCCGCCTATTTAAATACATATAAAATGCAGAAGCGCTTTTATGAGATAACCGCTGGGCAGAATTTAATGAAATACGTTGCATTTGAGAGAGAAAATTGAATTCAACTGGCTGTTGGAAGCGAAGTTTTGATTTAGGGTCTGATTGCTCTGTAAGAAATTTTCAAAAATTGGCAAGCTACAAAAAAATCAAAGCACGAACTTTACAAATTCTTAGCTCTTCTCCCAGAACAGATATCGCAGTTCTGTAAACTTAATCCTTTAGAAGATTGAAAGCGGACAAATTTGATATGTCAATTTATATCCTATATCAATTTGCATACGCAACGCGCTATCGTCTTCCTCAAGTCAAGGCCCCGAAGTGTCATCATCATCATCATCATCATAATCATCATCATCATCATAATCATCATCATCATCATCATCATCATCATCAGCCTGGTTACGCCCACTGCAGGGCAAAGGCCTCTCCCATACTTCTCCAACAACCCCGGTCATGTACTAATTGTGGCCATGCCGTCCCTGCAAACTTCTTAATCTCATCCGCCCACCTAACTTTCTGCAGCCCCCTGCTACGCTTCCCTTCCCTTGGGATCCAGTCCATAACCCTTAATGACCATCGGTTATCTTCCCTCCTCATTACATGTCCTGCCCATGCCCATTTCTTTTTCTTGATTTCAACTAAGATGTCATTAACTCGCGTTTGTTCCCTCACCCAATCTGCTCTTTTCTTATCCCTTAACGTTACACCTATCATTCTTCTTTCCATAGCTCGTTGCGTCGTCCTCAATTTGAGTAGAACCCTTTTCGTAAGCCTCCAGGTTTCTGCCCCGTACGTGAGTACTGGTAAGACACAGCTATTATATACTTTTCTCTTGAGGGATAATGGCAACCTGCTGTTCATGATTTGGGAATGCCTACCAAACGCAACCCAGCCCATTCTTATTCTTCTGATTATTTCCGTCTCATGATCCGGATCCGCCGTCACTACCTGCCCTAAGTAGATGTATTCCCTTACGACTTCCAGTGCCTTGCTGCCTATTTTAAATTGCTGTTCTCTCCCGAGACTGTTAAGCATTACTTTAGTTTTCTGCAGATTAATTTTTAGACCCACTCTTCTGCTTTGCCTCTCCAGGTCAGTGAGCATGCATTGCAATTGGTCCCCTGAGTTACTAAGCAAGGCAATATCATCAGCGAATCGCAAGTTACTAAGGTATTCTCCATTAACTTTTATCCCCAATTCTTCCCAATCCAGGTCTCTGAATACCTCCTGTAAACACGCTGTGAATAGCATTGGAGATATCGTATCTCCCTGCCTGACGCCTTTCTTTATTGGGATTTTGTTGCTTGCTTTATGGAGGACTACGGTGGCTGTGGAGCCGCTATAGATATCTTCCAGTATTTTTACATATGGCTCATCTACACCCTGATTCCGTAATGCCTCCATGACTGCTGAGGTTTCGACTGAATCAAACGCTTTCTCGTAATCAATGAAAGCTATATATAAGGGTTGGTTATATTCTGCACATTTCTCTATCACTTGATTGATAGTGTGAATATGGTCTATTGTTGAGTAGCCTTTACGGAATCCTGCCTGGTCCTTTGGTTGACAGAAGTCTAAGGTGTTCCTCATTCTATTTGCAATTACCTTAGTAAATACTTTGTAGGCAACGGACAGTAAGCTGGTCGGTCTATAATATTTCAAGTCTTTGGCGCCCCCTATCTTATGGATTAGGATTATGTTAGCGTTCTTCCAAGATTCCGGTACGCTCGAGGTCATGAGGCATTGTGTATACAGGGTGGCCAGTTTCTCTAGAACAATCTGTCCACCATCCTTCAACAAATCTGCTGTTACCTGATCCTCCCCAGCTGCCTTACCCTTTTGCATATCTCCTAAGGCTTCCTTTACTTCTTCCGGCGTTACCTTCGGGATTTCGAATTCCTCTAGACTATTCTCTCTTCCATTATCGTTGTGGGTGACACTGGTACTGTATAAATCTCTATAGAACTCCTCAGCCACTTGAACTATCTCATCCATATTAGTAATGATATTGCCGGCTTTGTCTCTTAACGCATACATCTGATTCTTGCCAATTCCTAGTTTCTTTTTCACTGTTTTTAGGCTTCCTTCGTTCCTGAGAGCATGTTCAATTCTATCCATATTATACTTCCTTATGTCAGCTGTCTTACGCTTGTTGATTAACTTCGAAAGTTCTGCCAGTTCTATTCTAGCTGTAGGGTTAGATGCTTTCATACATTGGCGTTTCTTGATCAGATCTTTCGTCTCCTGCGATAGTTTGCTGGTATCCTGCCTAACGGAGTTACCACCGACTTCCATTGCACACTCCTTAATGATGCCCACAAGATTGTCGTTCATTGCTTCAACACTAAGGTCTTCTTCCTGAGTTAAAGCTGAATACCTGTTCTGTAGCTTGATCTGGAATTCCTCTATTTTCCCTCTTACCGCTAACTCATTGATCGGCTTCTTATGTACCAGTTTCTTCCGTTCCCTCCTCAGGTCTAGGCTAATTCGAGTTCTTACCATCTTGTGGTCACTGCAGCGCACCTTGCCGAGCACGTCCACATCTTGTATGATGCCAGGGTTAGCGCAGAGTATGAAGTCTATTTCATTTCTAGTCTCGCCGTTCGGGCTCCTCCACGTCCACTTTCGGCTATCCCGCTTGCGGAAGAAGGTATTCATTATCCTCATATTATTCTGTTCCGCAAACTCTACTAATAACTCTCCCCTGCTATTCCTAGTGCCTATGCCATATTCCCCCACTGCCTTGTCTCCAGCCTGCTTCTTGCCTACCTTGGCATTAAAGTCGCCCATTAGTATAGTGCATTTAGTTTTCAGTCTGCCCATCGCCGATTCCACGTCTTCATAGAAGCTTTCGACTTCCTGGTCATCATGACTGGACGTAGGGGCGTAGACCTGTACAATCTTCATTTTGTACCTCTTATTAAGTTTCACAACAAGACCTGCCACCGTCTCGTTAATGCTATAATGTAATCAAGTTAAAAACAAGTAAAAGAAAGTAAAAAAAATCAAGTTAGAAGTTCTGCTCATATAGAAACGGTACATTTAAGAGCCTTGTATACTATAGCAGTTTTTCTCCGCTTTAGATGTACTATGAGGCGCAATTTACAGAATTGTGATATCGTTTTTTGTTGCTGAATTCCTGAGTTCAAAACTTCATGGTTTCCTTTGATGAAAATTTGCAATTTTGAAGAATTTTTAAATATTGACAGCATAAATCGAAAATTTGCTACAAACAGTCCCTTCATTTTAAGTGTTTCGTTTCTTTTAAATGGAACAGACCGCGTCAAATTTGGTTCAGTCGTTGCTGAGAAAAGCGATTTCTCCTTTCCCATGTATTTAGATACGAGCCCCAGAGCTAAAGCTTTATCTTAAGAGAGTCTGTCTTGAAGGACATTTGGTGAAACACCGCAGTGTAATTGTAAGAGACGCTTGGGCGCAGCAATGGACGGCCTTGATCGCCAGACTACGCCCTCCTGTTGCTACGCACTGACACCACCACCGCCACCGCAAGGCAAAATACACCACTGAGCGTTAAAGTTGACTTATATTGCGGCTGTCGCAAAACCGTCGCACGTGGAAAGTGCGTCGATTCTCTCTGGCGTCTGTTCCGAGAAACCAAAAGCGCTGCCGGACCACATGGCGCGGTAACACATGTGCAGAAGCTCCGCGCCTCGTAGCTTTCCCATCGTTTCCGCAGAAAACTGCGCGCGGGTATTTGTGTAATCGTGTTTATGATAAACACCACCACCGCCAACAACAACAACAACAACAACAACAACAACAACAACAACAACAACAACAACAACAACAACAACAAGTACATCAGCTGCATTACATGCAAAGGCAGACATTACTGGCAAGATAAATCACAGAGTGACGTTGCTAGTTAATAAAACATTGCTAATATATTTTTGTAAAATGTCACTTTTAAGCATATGTCACAATTGCGGTGTTCAAACAGAACAGTAATTTCTTTTGGCCCTCTGGAGTTCTTGGCGTGCACCCGAAATACATGAGAAAACTACATACGTTAGCTGAGTGCGCATGGCGTGCGCATTCCATTTGCACAAGAGCACGTACAGTCAACAGCAAAAGCTTATGGGATACGATTTCCCCTGCAAATGCGGCTTCCCGCACTGATAAGGCATGTCACTTGTAATTTAATGAATCACTGTGTAGGTGGCGAAGGCTAGTACATGCTGGAACATTTAATTCGAGGCTGCGTGACCGCGCTTCGCTAGAATTTAGCATCTTGGCAGATCCTACGTCCCGTAAGCGTTTGCTGTTGACGGTACTTATGGTTGAATGGGATATAAAAAAGTCGCAGTTTCGCCCGAAAGGCGATTAATCGATTGCGATAGCAAAATAGTAGATATCTATACGAAGTAAAGATAGTAGTTTTATCGGCCGTATACACTTGGAAACATTCGCTTACTAAATAAACTAACAAGCATGATATCAGCGCATAAACAAACATGAATACATCGCACTCGATCAGCGCGGACACTCGCTGTCAAAACGCTGGTGTGAGTAAGTGCGGCAGCAGCAGCGAGCGAATTGACCTTATGGCGGTCTATCGCTTCAGTGCTAGAGCCGCGTGACCACAACGCGCACAAAGGTATGAGCCGTGTGCAGATCCATTTCAAGAAACGGTGCGCGCGGCAGTCCAAAGTACGGACTTGCAGAGTCGAAGCCGCCCTCCCTTACTCCCGCGCCGCCTACCGCTTTCCTCCATATATGGCGCGCGAGGTTGAGCCGCCATCGTCAGTTGCCCTTGCGCCCGGTCGCGAAATGCGCAGTTGCTGCCGGAGCACAAAGCCGCACCCCCTCCCATTTCCCCACAGCCTATCGCGCGACGCAAGACGGCGCGTTTTCGCTCCACGTTCTTCCTTCGCGCGCGCCGGAGTAAGCCGCGACCGTTGGCTTCCCTCGCGTGCTTTTACTCGCACATATAGCACACGACCCGCGGCGACGGTGTTATCGCCCTTGTAATTTATACGATACATCACGGCGACGGCAACGGCAAAAATGCGCCTGGAGTGTCCATATATTGCGATAGCACTCGTATCGACACTCCAGGCTTATTTCCGCCCTCGTCGTGTCTTCCGTACAAATTGAAAGTGCGATAACATCGTGACCGCACGCCGTATGCGGTGGGTGCGAGTGAAAGCTTGAGAGGGTGAGCCGAGGATGATGGCTAGATCTCGCACGCACAAAGGAGGCAGGCGGGGAGAAAGCGCGCCGTCTTCCTTCGCGCGCAGGGCACCAGGGGCCGTTCTACTCCGGTGGCGGTTGCGAATGGCACGGCTGAGCGCGGCCATACGGGCTGTAAAGTAATCTGCAGTGGGTACAGAGTCTAGGTGCGCCAAGTGCTTATAGCTTCGTGTGCGCTGTGTTCTCGCCGCTTAGGTCGAGAAGAAGCGAGGGGCAGCACGAAGGTCAATTCGCTCGCTGCTGCTGGCGCTCTTCCTGACGCCAGCGTCTTGACAGAGAGTTTCCGCGGTCGTCGAGTGAGATGTCTTTATGTTTGCCTGCGCGTGTGTCAGACCATGTTCGTTAATTTAGTTCGTAAGCAAATGTTTGCAAGTTTATACGGCTGATAAAGCTACTATCCTTACTTAGTATAGCTGTACAATAATTTGCTATCACAATCGGTTCTTCGCCTTTCGGGCGACACTGCGGCATCTTTAAACCTTGCTACGTGGGTGCAAGAAACTGCTCCAGTGAAAGTTTTACGACGTGACGAATACAGTGCTGGCACAGTGCGCATAGAGATATTTACAACTTAGAAGCACTTTCCGTGCGGAGAGGCGTTTCTGGTACTTGTGGAAGTTTCTAGCAGGCCCCTTCTCCACCTCGGCTTGCAGTGCCGATCCCAATCGGTAGCACCAGCGGCTACAGCGATGAATGCACTACAGCTTTCAAGCAGCTCTTCCGAATGAACACTTAACGAACTTTAATATGGTTTAAGTGTTTTTGTTGGTTTAATTAAACGGTTTCAATGGTTTCTGCTAAGTGTAGTGGCCCAAGATTGAGGTAAAGGAATTTGCAGAGGTAAGCTAATTGTTCGCTGTTATTATACTAAAATTTCATCCACATACTAAAGAAGCTCCCCAGAGGCTGCGATGTTAAGGCACCTTCTACTGTGCACCACCGATGTTTTAATTTCTCTTGCGTGTTGCTCCTCAGATTCCTCAAGATAGTTCAGATCTTTCTGAAGCAAAGAAAAGTGTGCATCTTGCCCTCACCGGTAGTCCAGTGGCTATGACGTTGCAACGCTGAGTTCGATGTTGCGGGTTCGATCCTGCTCACCGCAGCCGCATTACGATGGGATTAAATGCATTAATGCGAAAGCGTTCGTCTACTTAGACTTAGGTGCACGTTAAAATAATAAGTCCGGAGTCACCCACTAAGGCGTTTCTTGTAATAAAATGGTGGTGTTGGCACTAAAACTCTGAAATTTAATTTTTAATTTTGCTGATGTCTCACTGCACGCCCTAGAATAGGACACAGCTCAAACTTTCGTCGCGCGTCATGCTTGACATTTGCGGCCGCCTCTCCTAATTTTATTGGCCCAGATTTTGCTGTTCTTTTACAGAATTGTCGTCTACATTTGAAGCGGACATTTTCCACCGCATCAGCATAGCCGCAATAACAGCTGCGCTGTAAGACGTTACATTTCTGGCAACTTATATTTATCGGGTCTAACCGCTTGTCGAGCTAAAAAAAATGATGGGGTTTTACGTGCTAAAACCACTTTCTGATTATGAGGCGCGCCGTAGTGGGGGACTCCGGAAATTTTGACCACCTGGGGTTCTTTAACGTGCACCTAAATCTAAGTACACGGATGTTTTCGCATTTCGCCCCCATCGAAATGCGGTCGCCGTGGCCGGGATTCGATCCCGCGACCTCGTGCTCGGCAGCCTAACACCATAGCCGATGAGCAACCACGGCGGGTACCGCTTGTTGAGTATTAATGCGATTAGCATGCTTTGTTTATGTTAGGCATTTTGAGCCTACCTATCTGTGTGTCTATTTACGCTGACCCAGTGGCTCAAGTTGCCTGCCGGCTTGGGCAACTAGCTGTGTTTTAGTGGTCTTGACGCTGTCACGCTCCTTCTGTCGTCGTCATTTCAGCTGCAGGATCTAACTCTCCTCATGACCTATAGTGAGCCGTCTGCGCCCACTCATAAACCTAAGTTGTCTAATAGTTTGGACCACTAGGTATGTGCTCGCGAAGCAGTCGCGGTCGTTGCATCGTCGTAATTCAGGCTTTGCCACCCGATCCGACTCTCATCATGCCGTCGTCGTCGCGTCTTGTTCGTCACGCAGACGTCATATGCATTAGTTGCCATACCGTCGTCGTGATCGTTTCGTCCTCATCGCTCCAGCTTCCTCATTTGACTCTTGTCGTATACCGTCTTCGTCGCACAGTGGTCGTCATACTGTCATTTTGTCATTGTGATTCATTTGGAGGCGTCATTTCATCGTCGTCGTTCCACCGACGTCATTGCTTTTTTGTTGCGAAAGCATCAAGTGGCCAGCCAATTAAGCGAAAGAGCCGGCTTCTGTAGCAGCAAAACGGCACCTATATTCCCATTGGCTGCGACGCCAATTCACGTGCGTGCCTCAACGGAATAGAGCGGGTGAAAGGAAACATGTGCTGGCGCGCCAGGTGTTGCTTGAAGGGAGTGGGCATCGTCGTGACGCCACGCCGCCCTCGCTCTCGGAGGCCTGTGTAATCTGCGCGTTCCTCGTCTGCGTTCTACTTTCGCCTCGGTAAACGCTGTAATTAAATGAATGTATAAAAAAAGAATAAATTCGAAATGGGAAACGTTGTTGGTAGTGGGTTTCGAACCTACTTCCGCACGCTAAGAAGCCGAGTGCCTTACCCACTGGGCTAAAGCAGCGTCTCTTCGACAGCAGGCTTGTGCACTGTTTTATGACGTCATGTTGCTTACCTAAATTTCCATTTCGAAGCCCGGCGAGAAGGTGGTGGTAGCGTCAAAATCACCATGGCAACTCGGGAGCGTCCCCATTATACTCTATGGCAGTCGGACAACGTAACATGACGCCACGGATCAATATGCACCAGCCTTGTGCTATCAAGGAGGCGTTGGTCGAGTGTCTCAACACGCTCGCATGCCCGCGTAGAGTTCATAACTGGAAGGACCACTCAGCGGCGTCCAGTTAGACATTAAAGGGACACTAAATTGAAAAATTATTTCTTCTGCATCAGCAAATTACCGTTCTACAACACCAAAAACACCCCTCTTACAACGATAAGACGTTTGGTAAGCCAGAAAAAGCGCAAGAACGAAATACGGGTGGCGACGCCTACTTAAGTTGGGGGCTGTGGCGTCTTGGATTTTGATGGCATCTTCTAGGACCTACTAATAATATATAGCGGCACAGATTGACTACATTGTGTTCTAAAGGAACCAAATATTAAACATGGCAAGTTTCGGGAACCTTTATTCAGTCAAACGCGGCCCAAATGCGAAAACGTACTTTGGAATCCATGACGTCACGCTGACGTACCGGCGCTGGGGTTTCGGCGCGAAATTCAAATACTGATATTTGGACCTTCATTTTCTCATCTAATAATCAAAGTATTTTTTTTAAATGACTGCCTGCAGGGTTCTTAAACGGTGTTTCATTAGCCCAAACTGATTTATTGTTTCGCTTTAGTGTCCCTTTAATGCTTTCGCATTCACAACTCATAAGTGCTTGGGTTGCCTCAGATTTTTGTCAGTCTATCGTATTTATGCTGTTGTAACTGAGTCCTGATATTCACCCGCTGTTGCCAAGGTATACTCGTCATTGCCTTGTCGTCAAACAATCCCTGCCATTCATACGTTCTCATACCGTGGTCCTCATGCCGCTGTGGTCGTGCTGTTGCCGCCATTGCAGCTCGTCATCTGACTCGTCACGTTTGTGTCGTCACGCCTTCTACGCCGACTCGGTGGTTGAAATTGTCTAATAGCTTCGACCAGTAAGTATGTGCTCGTGGTGGAGATAGCGTCGTGGTCGCTCTATTGTCATCATTCCAGCTTTGTCATGTGACTCTTGTTATGCCGTCGTCGTCACGCTTTCCATGCCGACTCTGTAGCCCAAGTTGCATAATATCTTTGACAACTATGCAACTGGTCGGGATGCCGTCGTCGTTTTGTCGCCGTTATTAGAGCCTCGTCATATGACTGCCGTGATGCCGTTGTCGTCACGCCTTCTACGCCGACTCAAAAGCCCAAGTTGTCTAATATTTTTGGCCACCAGTTATGTGCTTGGGGTCCTGATGCAGTCTTGGTCATTGCATCGTCGTCGTTCAACCTTTGTGATCGGAATCTCGTCATGGCGTCGTCGTCATGCCGTTGTCGTCACACGGTCGTGACGTATTAGTTGTCAAACCGTCGTCGTAAGGTCGTCGAGGTCGTTCTGTAGTCATTACTCTAGTTTCGTCATTTGACTTTCGCCGTGCCGTCGTTGTCACGCCATCGTCGTCATAGAGTCTTCGTGATACATTCCTCGTCATGCCATCGTCATCTTCGTATTGTCGTCACACCTTTGTCATGCATCGTCGTCATGCGCGCGTCGTCATGAATTCGTTGTGGTGCCATCATCATGATGCCGGCGTGGTAATTCCATCATCGTAATTTGTAACTTCGTCATCCGACTATCTTTATGCAATCGTCGTGAGGCCATCGTCGCCACACAGTCGTTGTCATACTATTGTCGTCATGCCATTGTCGCTATCGTTTGCTATCGTTTCGCCATCGGAATCACTTCAGAAACGTCGTCCTATTGTCACCATGCCGCCGTCATCAAACCTCCTTCGTCATTTCATCGACGTCATTCGTTCTTCGTTTTATTGTAATCATGCTATCGTCACTCGATCGGAATTATGCCACCGTTGTCACGCAATCCTCGTGATTGCGCCGTCCAACGGTCGCTGTCTTGATGCTGTTGGAGTCGGGCCAGCGTCGTCAATCTAGCTTCGTAATCCGGTTTTCCTCATACAGTCATCGTCGCGCTGTCGCCTTTATATACTATTGTCATCAGTTCAGAAGCGTCATCTCATTATCGTCATGCCGTCGCCGTCATGTCACGTTTGCTGTTCAATCGACGTCGTTCATTCATCGTCCTCCCATTGTCGTCACTGCGTCGTCGTACAGTCGTCGTCATGCCGTCGTGCTTGTGGATAACCTCGGCAACCTAGCGAGTGTCCTAGCAAATGGGACGATACCGGAGACAGTGTATGTCGGATGTAGCAGAAGCAATGAAAGTCTCGGATATACCGCTACAGATAATAAATTACAGTTACTTTAGCAATAGAGTGTGTCTCTACATTACTTGAATGCTAATCGCATTACCGTCGACAGTCATCGTGAGATGGGTTCCGCCGGAATATTTAGTTCCACTTCTGAGATACGTGATGTTTCTCGACGGCGTACGTTTACTCTTCCGGAGGTGAGCACCCGGGTAAATTTATGAGATCTCAGTGATGGAGTTCGATACGTAAAACAACCAGGTAGTTTTCTTTCTTCTTAGAGTACAGGATAGGGCTAAAGTGTGATCTAGCTATTTATAATTACATTACGTGAACAGAACGACTCGGACATCTGACGCAACGGTTGAAGGGCCACTGTAGGAAAATATTAAGCTGAGTAAGATCGATAGATCATTCATCTAGGAGTCTATCATTATTTTCTTTGGGCCAATATACCACTTATGTAGAAAATTGCCGCCGAAGGTACTGCTGTTGCTTTTTGATTGGAACCACTCGCACCGAAATGGATGAATTGACCTAATCACCATGTGGCCTCGCTCTGTTAATCTGCCAGTGCTGACGTCACATGAGAGGTACCATAGTTCACAATAGGTTGCGCCACTCCGATTTTTTATATTTGTCATCTTCTCGTTTAAATATGTGCTATGTTCTCGCGACGAATTATGAATTGGTTATTGCAGAAGCCTAACATTTTAATCCCTCTAGCTGGTCACTGACCAAGTTCAAAACAAAATGACGTTTCGGGATCCGTAGCGATCCCTTGTTCACAATGCATAGCTCGATATAATATTCTTCGTTAGTGTTCCTTTATATTCGAACTAACGATCACTGTGACGTGTATTCCGTACGCAGTTTTAAAAACGGAAAATCAATCGACTGCAGCGGCAAGTAATAACAGCCTGTTTCAAGCGCACGCATAAGCATCTTAAGGTGACGTGCCAGATTGGGTGCAAAAGTACGTGACTATTAGTCAGGCTCTCGTTGATAAACGGCTCATATGCTAACATAAGGTGCTCATGCCGTCGGTCGTTACAGAAGCACCAAGGAGAATACTAAATTAGTTTAAACTCACAAAACGCTCTTTCAGAGCTCTATCTCAACTTTTACTTGTAGAGGAAGATTGAATACTTGTGCAGCAATTCCCGTTAAATTTGAATAAAAAAAAAGAAAATAGACAGTTTTCACGTCAGTTGTAGCACTGATCGATAAGTTTCGACAGCGCTGAAGCGCTCGGGTTGGAGGAGGTCGGACCCTTCGGAACTCCTCCTCTGGACCCGCCACCTGTACGAATCATTGTACTGTACTTGTACTTGGTTTGTAGCTTGGTGTCGGGGTTGTGCATGCTTCGTTAAAGTTTACAAAGCTCTAAACTTGGCTAGTTCTATCACAACCAGTGACCTTGTTCTCGAAACGTAAAGGTCGTTGCCCTTCGTGAAGTAAATGACGCGCTGTGTGGATGGGCGTAGAATCAGGCGTTTCTGTCGAAGGGTTGCACAAAAGGTAAATTAAAACCTCCTAAGCTGCTGACTAAGAGGGTCTACCTTTTGTTGGCTAAATAAGTAAACATATGAATATATATATATATATATATATATATATATATATATATATATATATATATATATATATATATATATATATATATTATACTGTACTTGTAAAATGTATGATAAATATATAAATAAGTATAAGTAAATAAATGGCCGAAGCTCTTTGCTTTGATCATTCAAAGTAGAATCTAGACAGCTATTCGCTTCGTTAAAGGAATGATGTGCGCATGAAGGCTTATATTTGTTTCAGTTAAATTATTCAATTACCGCTTGTTATTTGATTGCGTAATTATGTAGATAATAGAGCCGTTATCCAGCCAGTCTCTAGGGGTAGCACAGGTGGCTATGCAGATTCACCAAGTTATCACATTTGTGCGGTCTCAATCGGCGCTAGCGCCAGCGTGGAAGGCGACTGCAGCCCTTCTCTCCCGCAGTTGTCACAGGGGGAGAGGGCAGCGTGAGAACAACAACAACAACAAAAAAAAAAAAAGACTCTCCTTTCAGAGCGCTGCAAAACAGTATCGAAGCCTTGAGGCGCCCAAAATCTCTAGCGCGACAGCACGTATACGTCTCAAAGAGCTAGAGTAGTTTGCATAAACGCGCTCAGCGCAACTCTGTTAGGCGACAGCACCCGCCCTTTGCGTCGGAACCTCGGTACCGGCGGGGAGTCTGACCACCGTGAAAGATGGGCGAACGAGCCAGAGAGAGCAGTTCGCCCCCAATGTACCAATGTGGTTCGCAGGCGTGCCGAAAGTGCGTTTGTTACTGCGCCGGGAGCCACGGCGGCATTCCCTGACGGCGCCGTGCCCACCTTGCAGGCGGCATCCAGCCGGACCTGTACCGCAAGAAGGAGGCGGTGTTCTTCCAGTCTCGCGACGTCTCGTCCCACTCCGCTTCAGCCACCCTGGCCGCCCCGACAAACGCCGGAAGGCTCCACTTCCGGCTCAAGTACGACTTCGACAAGTCCGACCTCGTCGTGCACGTCATCGAAGGTAAGCTTCTAGGCTGAACGAACGTTGGAGAGATTCAAGAGGTTTACGGCTGCTCATTTCTGCGGGTAGAGCGAGGTAGAAAATGCCTCGGCTACTGAGAGAAAGTGCTCTCACGAGGAAAGAAAAAGGCTTACTCACGAGAAAGTGCTCGCGCTGAGCAACCAATTCAAATGAAATATAACCTTAAAATTAGTGAAGACTTCTTGGTACTCACCTGCGTTACTCGCAAATAGCTAACTTGCTTCGGTAATCCCGGTTCACGCAACTATAAACTCGGCTGAAATAAGTTGTTCATAAACAACAAATGCTATATTTATGATGCGTCTACCGATAGCGTCAGTATCTATCTATCTATCTATCTATCTATCTATCTATCTATCTATCTATCTATCTATCTATCTATCTATCTATCTATCTATCTATCTATCTATCTATCTATCTATCTATCTATATCGATCTATCTATCTATCTATCTATCTATCTATCTATCTATCTATCTATCTATCTATCTATCTATCTATCTATCTATCTATCTATCTATCTATCTATCTATCTATCTATCTATCTATCTATCCATCCATCCATCTATCTATCTATCTATCTATCTATCTATCTATCTATCTATCTCCTTACATCGACCCCATGGCGCAAGCTGTCTACCACATTGGGCCACTGACGTCGTGATGCCTTCCATCTTCATCATTACAACTTCGTGGTCTGAGTCGTGTTGCCGTTGTCGTAATGCCTTCTACGCTGACCTAGTGGCCGAAGTTCTCCAATAGCTTGGGCCACTATGTGTGCACCCGTGGTAGTGATGCCATTGTGGTTGCTGCATCGTCGTCATTCCAACTTTGTCACCCGGCTCTCATCATACCGTTGTCGTCAAGCCGTCGTTTTCACAAAGTCGTAATGCACTTGTTGCCACACCTCCATCGTAGTGCCGTCGTTACTCGTTCCATCGTCTTCACTCCAGCTTCGTCGTTTGACTCGCGTCATGCCGTCGTCACCACGCCATCCTTGTCATACAGGCTTCGTGACACAATCGTCATCACGCCATTGTCGTCATACACTGTCTGTCTGTCTGTCTGTCTGTCTGTCTGTCTGTCTGTCTGTCTGTCTGTCTGTCTGTCTGTCTGTCTGTCTGTCTGTCTGATTAATTGATTGATTGATGGATTGATTGATTGATTGATTCATTGATTCAAAACGCGCGCATTGGGCAAAGAATGCTAATTGCATTAACTCTCTCCCCTTCAGGACGAAAGTCTGACTCTGCCTCTACACCTCAGCGTCTTTTACGCTATTCGTGCGCCTCTTCGACCAAACGTTTATGAAATCGCAGTCTCAAAGAAAGGCGAACAACAAGCCTATAATAGTTTTCCTGCGTACTTCGGAAACATCATGGAACACTGCGTTTAGAAACCTCGGGAGCAGGTGTTTCAATGTGGAATTCTAGTGGATTTCGTCTGACACTGAAATTGAAGGCAACGGGAAAGCTGATGCTTTTGTGAGCGAAGCCCTTTCATATGCCTTAATGGAGAGCCATGTTTTATGTTCGTGATGGACTGGTGTAAGCGCCGCCAGAGGTGTGAAAAGTTTTCCGGAACTTTGTGGGATAAGTTTACAAATGAATAAAAAAAGAACAGCGAAGAAGCCTGACAGTGCAAGTAGAGGTCGAGCTGTCTAATTGACGGGCGAAGCGGCAGACGGGTATTTTAGAACAGCCCGCTCCCGTTCGACGCTTCTCCGGGAAATAATTTTGGGTCATTAGCTCCTAATGTTTTTGTGCAGCTGCCGCCCATGGCAGCAAACTAAAAAATGAAAAAAAAAATGCACAGACATTGACGCCTAAAGAAAAGCGCTGATTGGACAAGCGAAAGACAAAAAAAAAAAGAAGAAAAGGAAGTAGATTGCCTATGGAACGAAGCTAACGACCTGCCAGCATGGGAACGAAACGAGGCGATGATGACCCTCCTTTCTCGCCGGTTAGGAATATATGACGTCGTTCTTCCTGCTAAAGGTTGAAGTGAGCACCCGGAAGACTTAATGAGCTGCCTATTCATGACTGCTTCATCGAGTTCAGTGAATCGAGGTTTGAGCGAGGGGAGCGCGCAATGGCGGCATGCTGCCCCGTAGTTCAATTCGTACCTTTGCATGCCCGCCTATAAATAAGAATAGCACGACAGCTGTTGTAGCATGTTGCCATTTAACGCACTTGCGCCATCGCTGTTGGCGCCATCTTGCTTCTGGCCCCGCTTGGCGTCACCGTCTAGAGCGAGTACAAAATAGCTGTGACAGTATTGGTATTAGTGGCTCTCTGGCGTGAGCGAGAGATATAGGAGGCATGCGCGAAAGAGGAAATGTTTCGTGAAGTTCACGTATCCGCTATGTCCTGTGGAAATATCATTAGAAAATACCCAGAGGAAATTGCATCAAACGTACGGTCACGTAGAAAGCAAGTTGTCGCACGATAGCCCTGCGGCCGTAGTTTGTCGGACGTTGGTGCGTTTCTGGTGAACAAAAACGATCGCGCTGTCGAGGACTCAGTTTTCAAAAGCTCAAGCCGCACATTGCCCCACTGGCAAGCTCTACGGCCTCATTGCACTGATTTACAAAAGCTGGACGTCTGGTGCTTGTATAACAATTTGGTATTGGTGCATGAAATAAAAATGCTACAGGCTCGGCGGCCCGAACTCTGTAACTGTGCTAAGTAGCTGCACTGCAGTTTAGACCTTCACATGACCTCGTAACCACATTCACACAAGTGAAATAATGCTTACCTAAGGCATGAACAAAATTTAGGTTCGTGCTGAAGCAAGCTGCCGAGGCGGGCTCGTTGGTTACTATTCATTTTGGACTTGTAACGCAGTGCATACGAAGAGGGGTAAAATTGAGGAGGAAAAAACCGACGACGTGGCACAACACAGCGCTGTGTCGTTGTGTTTTCGCCGTTTAGTCTCTTTTTGTTTGCACTCGTTCAAAGTGAATTGGTTTTCACTTGGCCGCCCGTGCGCGTTGCGGTACGGGTTATTGGTGACAGTTGAATTCGTAGTTCTCCATTTCATCAAATGCACGAGGAAATAACGACTCCCACAATGATGCCAGCCGCAAGTTGTCTATGGGCTCTGGACTGTTGGCCATGCAGCCTTCGTCGCGACTTGTCTTTTCAGCCCTCGTCCCACCTGCCCTCGCAATTCTACCGCGCGTCTTGTGGTGCATTCCTGGACTGCGCTCATCAACGCGCTGGCTGCCATGCAGGTTGAGGATCGCGTTGGAATCACTAAGCACTATATATATGTATATAACAGGAATGCTTCGCTCGTTTTGTTCAACAGTGCAAACTTTCAAATAATAATAAAAAAAATCACCAATGGTTGCGATACACCCGAATGCGAAATTTTGATCGCACCTCTGTACGATTTTTCATATTGCGATATATTGGCTGGCGTGGAAAGTCCGTCTCGTGCGGCACAATGCAAACGGAGCGAAGTGTGACGCTAGTGCCTCGCTAAGCGGAAGACAGCGAGAGGCAGCACTTGGGTGACGCGTGGGCACGATTCACAGCAGCTGCCGCAGACAGACCGCCACTCAGGCAGCGCTTTGTTTCCATATATGGTGTCGGTAGGCGCTGCCGCCGCATGTCATCGGCAAATAGACGACGGCGCGCTGCTATGGCGCCATATCGTAATGGTCGTCGCCGCACAGCCCCTCTGTAGCGCGGCTCTGCAATTTTCTTCTCACGCTTTCGCCATGCCCTCCTCCTCCGCTTTCCCCCTCGCGCTATCTTCTCTATCGCCGTTTTTCATTCCCCGCTGCTCTCCGCGTTCGCTCTTTCATCCTTCGCTGTGCTCGTTCGCTTGGTCACGCCTCGAGAAATGACGCCGACGCGAAACGCAGGAATAGCCTCTTAAAAGCTGCGCTTTAAAAAAATTATGTACACTTGTGAAAAGGCACATACAGGCGAGATTGCAACGGCCGCAGCCTCTTGTGCGAGGACTTTGGCTTGAATGGTTATAGATCGGTTGAGGCTATCGGTATCTTCTAGGCAGGGGGGCCGCGCTCGGCATGGATGAATTTGCGGGATGTTTCTACCGATGGGGGCATCGTCCGCCTAAAACGAGGTAGCCTAGAGTGATAAAATCGGAAAAGTAAGGACGCGCCCGTGGAACAAAACGTTTCTCCGATGCAGGTAAGGGAAACTGTGAGATTATCATTTCGCGTGACGTAAAGAACGAACGGTATACGACGGCCACGCCCCGCAGTCTTACTTGTGACGCTCAAGCTTAGCTGAGAAACGTAGGGCTTACGTCCAATTCCTGCACATGCAAATCAATTCTTTTAACATGGATAAAATAAAATGGATAACTGCATGAACAACTGGATACAAAGCGAGGTGGTCGTTAATTTCGAAGTCATTTTTTTTTTCTACGAAAGCGGGCGCCTTGAGCTGTGTGGCTATTCGCTGTGACGTTCGAGTTAATCGATATAGTGTGATCAATTACTCTTAGCACTGCCGTGCTGTGGTGAGCATTTTATTTACTGTTGCTGTCCTTGCAAGAAAGAAAGCGCAAACAAAGTGTCGTTGCTGAAGAAGACAAGGTCGATGTACAGGGTGGCTCAAATGATTCATTGATAAAATGATGTTTATTATATCTTTATATTCTGTCAGATTGTGTCTTTTGTTCGTCTTCATTATTCGTTTATGTCGTATCCCATTCCTGTAGCATTTGACGCGCAACTAAGTCGACCTTGTCTTGATAAATGTGGTGAATCGGGCGTGTTGGTACATAGAGTATAGGCTTGGGCTGGTTGGTAATACATAGTTACACTAGAAGCATAGCGCGGCAAGGACGAACAACAAAGACTAGACAGGACAAGCACTTGTCCTGTCTAGTGTTTGTCGTTCGTCTTTTCCCGCGCTATGCTTCTAGTGCAAACTATGTGTTGGTACATGTTTGAAAAGGCGGCAGGTCAAAAAAGGCACGGACGGAGGCAGGACGAAAAGGACGAGCGCTGAACTTGCAACAACATGGTTGTGAATGGTTCGCGAAGTATAAGTGCTGTCCGAGCCAGGGGTAATCATCTGCGCATGCGTAAATATGTTAGCTCTTTGTCTGCAAGTATCTTGTCTTCTTTAGTGTCGACGCATGGTTGACCCTTTCTTTTTTTGACCACGAGGCCAGGTGGGCCATGCCGAAGATAGTGCAGTCTGTGGTGCGATGTCGGTAATTTTACGAATATATTGAGGTCAATTAAGCCCTGGCCCATAATTTTACCTACTCTGCGACTTATACTCGTTTCTTGTGGGCACCGCTGAAGCTGCTTTCCAGATAACATTGCCTCGCGTGAGCCCCTGCTTAGACCAAACGAACTCACTGCATTTCCCAAAATTGCACCGTACGGCGGCTTTGCCTCAAAAGGAGTTAATCTACGGCGATGCACCCTTTACAGGGGTAGAGTGCAAAATGCAATGTGGTTAATTTTCGACTACTTTGGCGCTTATTCGCCCGTGCCCTTACTTTTACCTACTCAGCAACTAATTCTCGGTTATTTTCTTACGGAGACCAAAATTTTGATTCTTTTTGTGATTGGCTACAGCGCTCTAAGGCGCGAAAGGGCCGCTTTTTTCTGCATGTGGTTACAAGAAACCCAGATCCCAGATATGCCAAATCCCTGTGGTCACCTAAGAAGACCTTCTATTAAAGAAAAGCTTGTATGGTCTAGAGTTGCCCAAACTAGTCGGTGCCATTTGGTAAACCGTAAGCTCTCAGTAGGGTTAACACACACAAGCACTGGCATGTGTCTCGACTTCTGTGTGTTCTGTCTGAAATTTCCGTGCTATGAACTAGGAAATATCTCATTAGGCTTCGGTGGCGCAAGTTTAGACACTTCAGCCAGTTAATTCACAGTGTTGTACGCGAATTTTTGCCATTTCTGGTCAATAGTGATAGAATGAAACCACGGACATAAAGCTGTGAATACAGTGAAACCCTTGCTCACCCATGGTGGCTACAATCAAATACATGTGCTGGATATTTCTACACGCGACCACTTTACTGGGTGCACTACAATGCTTGGCGAGAGTTATGACCTGTCGCGTTGTGTGAGTGATGGCGATGTAATGCTCTTTTTCTTCTTTGTAATGCCTGCCGCTAGTAAGTAACTTGTGCACGAAAATCAAGCCAATTATCTATTTTTAATGAGAAAAATGTAAACGTGGCCTTACTGATTGCAAAAGAAATCCATACTTAATTACTCTCTCATTACACTAAGCTACTAAATATGGTGGGCAAGATAGGGAACAACATGCCGCTGTTAATGAGTCAAACCTATCTGTTCACTAATGAACATCCTCACTACGTATTTATCAGTCAGTTGACCGCTTTTTCAGACGTATGGCTGCACTTCGATCGTGCAGTTTTGTTGTTGCAGGCCCAATTGGCATTATCAATCGCACATATATGTGATTTCTTTATCAATGCTAAACTGTTGTGCTTGGGTCATCTTCAGTCACCCATATCTATGTGTTCTTATGGGTTCGTGTTCAGAGTCGTCTTCCCTTACCGGCCATAAGGGTTGTATGCTTTTGAGAAAAGATGCGTTTAAATTAGAGGTCTGCGAATACTGAAGCATTCAATTTCGAATCCTATAGTGAACGTACGAATAATAGAATTCGCGAATCGAACATCTAGTATTCGATTTCTCAAATATTCGGTACCTACTGTGAATGACGCGGCCGTGGTCGATGCCTTGATGCGCGCAGCGTTCCTACGACGCGCGATATCTGTCGGTACAAATTTCGACCAGGTGGAACGGGACAATCGAAATGAGTAATGGTACGCTAACGGAGGCAACGAGAAAAGCACGGAAGCATGTGCAAGAGTGGTCTGATTAACCACCGGAAGGCACGCTGATCGTACCGGACACGCCCAGGTCAGTTATCACGCACGCAGATTCCGCTCTCATACGAGCACACAGGTGAACTTGGCACGCGTGGTAGCGGTAGTTGCCGGTTGGTCGGCCGCGGAGCCGAACGCCGCTTCAACGGCCGTTAGTCTAATCCGTAGTCTAATCCGTACAAGCTTTCCGCGACGTTTTGCGGCACGTTATCACATGAGCTGGTGGCGAATTCTCGTCATGGTCATACCATTGGCCACACTCTCTAGCATGTTAAGCCTAACTGGAGACGCGTCGTCCGGGGTCGACTACTAAAATTGCGGTTTCAGACTCAATTAACGCTGATATATTCACAGCGGACGCACGAACCTCACTAAGCTGGCAAACTGCATCACCAACGAAAACAAGTGCACGAGATGACAATTGTTTACGGCAGCAATCTTTGCGAAATACCGTACGGTGACCCCTCTTTCACAACGCTGTTCGTAGGAGCACAACGGCCTCTTATTCGTAGCTTCGGGCGACCCGTCATAAGACTAGCTTTGGATTTCTATGGAGGGCTCGAAAATGTTACATGAGAGCCCGCTGATCCCTGGCTGCAGGCACATTTACACAGCTGGGAAACGGACGCGATTGGAAAGAAGAAAAATAAAGGGGGGGGGGGGGAGGGGAGGGCGTCGCGCGACCTTGCCGTGGGCCTCCCGATTTGAGACTCTTTACCATCGGCACCGACCGCGGTGGACGTGTGCGGCACAGATGACCACGCGGAGCGGTGTACCAAGCGGCGTGATGCGCATTGACCACTTGCGTATGTTGCGCACATTGGCCTTAACGTACTGGCGATAACCCGCTGAAAGCACCTGCCATAAAGATGGAAGATCCCTCGTGTATTTTGGAAGAATAGTGGAAAGAAAAAAAAAAGAGCTTTATATGAATTGGAGATAAAATATTTTCCCCTACCCTATGTCCTTAGGCTCAGTACGGCCCACTATGAAACCGAAAGACACATTGTTATTTAATGCACCTTTGCTATTTATTCTGCTCCAGAGGGAAAAAAGCGCTTTTATTCTATTTGAGCAATATTCTATAGATGAAAAATACTTTCCAGACGTTCTTGTACGAACTGAATTATTATCAGGGCTCGCATACTAAATCGGCTTTTTTCTTCTTTCGATTCGATATTCAATTCAATATATACTATTCGGTATTTGCGCACATTTAATTTAAACGCATACCGTGCGCACCTTAAGCACCTAGGTAGCATGCATTATAGGCATGCCATGATACTGATACACATGGTACTGGAAAATGACGGGAGTATATGCGCAGTGGATAGATCTCAGCAAAAAGGCGACAAGTAATTATAATCCTACGTGCGGACAAAAAAAAAAAAAACTTAAACGGCCCCCGCCCCCTCTTTCGATCCCTCCTCCAAGATCTGTTCAATGGTCAGATCGATTCCGCAAGGAGCGCTGCGCAGCCATTTGCTATAAGAAAGAAATGACGCACTCTCGGTGGGGCATACGAGACAGCGACGATAATTCAACTGCTCTGTGGCTACAGCAACCGTGTTGACCCACACGACAGGCTAGTTTTCTGTTTCGAGTATGTAACGCCTGCGCCTTTGGTGGGCCGCTTCTGAAGATGTGTTGGACAGTGGACTACAGTGGCGCGCTCTTGTTTGCAGCCATGGAACTGGGCGGGCCCCGGATGGACCAGCGGGGAGGCGGCGGGGGCTTCGGCGAGCCCTGCGTGCGGGTGGCCCTGCTGCCCGAGGTGGACAGCAAGCAGCGGCAGGCGCTGATGCGGCGCCGTTCCACGGACCCGCTCTTCGACGAGACCTTCAAGTTCCCCGTCTCGTTCGATGACGTGCCCGCCAGGACGCTGCTCTTCCAGGTGCGGCCAGTCTTAACCGACACGTAATAAGAGCTAAACGCCCCATGTGAATCACTCGTTACTGCTTTGCGTCGCTGTGCAGGGGCGGGGCGTGGGGTGGGGGGGGGGGTATCGTTATATGGCTGCGGTGGCCGCAGTACGAGAGCAATGCAAGGAGTTTTTTTTTTCTGTCGCTATTTCGGAGCGCGTCAGAATTCCAGGCGATCCAAATTGATGCGGAACACTCTAGTCACGAGCCTCTTATAGGCAACGTGTTGCTTATCCCTTAATTAGGGATCACACCGATACAACAGCTTAACAAAATTTCACTTTAGGATACGATTGTCTTGTAAGGTTGTATTCAGCAGCAGCATTTCTGGCTTTCGATGCTATCGGTCAAGATATATTTCCTTCTACATTTGAACGCTTTAAGATATCGCAGTGCTCTCGTTCGGGACAAATATATATTGTTGGAGGAACGAAAAGAAGAAATGAAGGGAGTCGGCAAAGGCACTGGGTTTTAGCAAAGTCCTCGAGGCCATCATACACAGCAAGAGAGTGACTCGTAAGTTTATAGCCTTCGATTATGCTGATACAAACACCTGTATGGTTTTCCGGATAGTATTGAGGCACCACATTGGCGCAACACAGGTTCTTTATATTTGAGTTAGTTGTATTTTCTTGATTTTGATGCACTCCCGTCCTCAAGCATCATTACATGGTTAAGACGTGGGTTCAGAATGTAAATTATATCATTAAAACATAACTTTCTATGTTTAAGTCCTCCCTGAGCGCAAGATTCTTGATAACAACTCCACTTCCACGAAGGCTGCTTGCTCAAACAGGAGGGGGCATTGTTTGCCTGCCTCCCATTGCACTTTCAGGTTTGCATCGGAAGCCATTCCAAAGTCCAGAAGACAATGCTGCCGCCAAAAAAGTAATTTTGATCACTGACGAAATAGCTTGCATCCGCACAAGCGCATGAACAATGTTCAAAGTACAATCTATGTCATCTTAGTGAACGCCTATCATTCAGATATTGAGCTCATGCTAACAAAACACTAAGAATGAATGGTTCAAATAATTATTCGTTTGAAACTAGATGAAAATGCAAGAATATATTTCGTGGCCGGCTTTTGCACAATCTACAAACTATTTGATCATTAAAGAATGATAGCGTGAGGTGAAGTCAACGCGCATTGTAGCAGCAAAGCGGTTCTCATAATACGCGGGACATTCATTTGGATAAAAAAGAAAAGCTCACGAGCAATACAGAATGTTCCATAGTTCTTGCGATTGTAGTGAAAACACTGAAAGCACCGCAAAGCGAAGTTAATAAGCCACTCACAAGACCAAACATACGTGTCTCTGACGTACCAACGTTGAAATCATTCAATAACTTAATAGCTTTCCTTTGAAACATATAATCAAGGCAGGAATATTCTCCAGTCAACGAGTGTTCAATGGCAACGAAGTACGAAGTCACGTCAAGCATTAAAAATAAAACTTATACCGCAACTTCCTGTTCGTGCACTTCGGTTAAGCTCAGCAGCTAAAGAAAGGAAATCACGCAGAAACTCCTTTTGGAGTTGTCCAAATCTCCACGCAGTTCGGTGTCATTATTTCCTTTCACTTCTCCTTAAAGGCCCCAAGGCATTGCATAAGGGGGGACATAAATACATGGTGAACTTCAATAATTTGAACAAAAATGGAAGAAATACAGCCGAAATAGATCAGTGAAGCAATTCATCTTACGTGACAGACGGACGGACGGACATGATTTCTCTTTGCGTAGACATAGAAATGCTTACGCATTTAAAAAAGTGCTAGGAACCTTTTTTGGGGGTGCAGGTGTTCGACTACGACCGATTCTCGAGAAACGACGTGACGGGAGAAGTTCGAGTACCCCTGGCCGACGTCGACGTCACGACCGAGACCGAGGTGTGGTGCGACATCGAGAAGACCGAAAAGGTGAGCCGAACCCATTGGGACGACGTTGCGCTATGATAGAAACGAATACATTCCGCGTACCTGCATCGCCGTTCGTGCAAGCAGTCTGAAGCTGTGGCTCACGCTCACTGTTAGAAATAATCCTGTATAAGCACGGCGCACGTGATCTGTAGAATATTAGACCATAACGTCCCACAGCAAGCTGGCGAAATTTCAGCGCATTCGGTGCGATAGAAAATTCGTGTTCACGTTTTTCATTGTAATAGCAGTTATATGGGCACTCCGGGTGATTTTTCGCCGTCGCCGTGTTGTTCTGTAAAAATTACTACAAGATCGATAAGAATGTATCCCGCCACAGGTGCCGTATGTTCTGGGTTCAAAAGAAAGGGCGGGAAAGCGAGCCGAGAAGGTTGGTGGCTTGGTGCGTGCCATCTTCCCCTGCACCCAATGTGGGATGAAGCGCGCGCTAAGGAGGGGGGGGGGAGTTAAGGCTAAAGCCCCTTAAACTTCGTAAAGTAGCGACACTCTCCTCCTCCGCCTTCACTCCTCCTCGTTTCTCCTCTCTTTCACGCTCCCTCGTCGACCGTGGCGCCACCTACACTGCTCGAGCGTAGCAACGGCGCCAACACGCGCTGCTCGCCACTCCGTAGACGTTTCTCGAGCAAAAATGGCGCTGATGCACGGCGCGAGGGCCCACGTGTTGCTATTAGGCCAATAGCAACGCGGCGTCGGCCTCGACCAGAGCGTGCGAGGAGGAGGCGGCATTCTTCTAAGCGTGGCACTACTTTACGAAGTTTAAGGGGCTTTAGTTAAGGCTGGTGAGCGCGCGTCTCCTCCTCTGGCTCGGCCGTGGTTGGAGCATGGCTGCCTGATCGGCTGAGTGCATACGCGACACCGGCGCCATATGTTCGCACGCGCCCTTCTTGATTGCTGTCAGCTATTGGTCGATAGCAGCCGTGTGTGGGGAATCTGCTATATTACGAAATAAATCATCCAGAAAAGAGTGAGGAGTAGGATTTTTTCGAAAAGAGAAGCGTTTGAGAGAAAGGTGAGCTGTCGAGCTCCGCTTGCCAGCTCCACGCATCGCGCACGACTGTAATACTTGGCCCAGATGCACACAGCAGCGTAAACTATTTGCGGACTGTATTGCTCCAAGCCCGAGAGGTGGTTCAGCACCGGCTCCCTTAAAATCTCACGCCCTACAATGCACGCCCCTACTCACCATCACAGGTGCTCAACTCGTGCGGAATACACCTTGCTGTGAATCGAGTCTAGTCGCCTGACTCGGCCTGTCTTGTTTTCGTAACCGGTCTTTAGCTATAGTATATTAACTAGCCTATCAGCACGTTTTGTTGCGATATTGCATGTTCCCTTATAACTATGTGTCCCATTAAATTAAAATGAACACGTAATGAAATGAGAACTTCACAGTATATATTCAGTTCGCACAGTACAGACAACGAGCGTGGGCAACTTGAAGGATCCAATGAACGAGAAAATTTGGGAGTTATCGCTGTGAACCTCCGAAATTTTCTCCTTCATTGGATTCATGGGCGCTCAGGGCGCCACGAAGCTCACTGAATGTACAAATTATGACTCCGATATACAACCACGTTTAGCGCATCATTTTTTTTTACGTTAATGCACGTGCAGTATAAAACGGTTTTAGAGAGCTAGTAGTCATGAGAACTGCGTTTCTCTAAATGTATCGCATGTTTTTCAGTCGGAGGCACGCCAATGTTCTTTTTTTTCTAACTCGTTCGAACCTGAATGGACCAATTCAGGATACATCCTACCGGTTCCAACCGTTCATATTTTCACTCCGGAGTTGAACCTGAACAGAGCCGAAAAAAGAACGAACAGAGCGAAAAAAAGACGATACAACGACGACGAAACGCCGTCGTCGTTGTGTAGTCTTTTCACCGTGTGTTTGTCCTTTTTAGCGCTACCTTCAGTTTTAAAGAATGCATCACCAACTAGCCCAGCACCAAGTTTTATTAGAGCCGAAAAGTTTGACCCAGAATCGAACCCGAAAAGATTTGGGTTCGACAGCTTGAATTCTTATCGCACCTAGGCTTTATACGAATCATCGCGACGACAATGCCCATGGCAAAAATTCGCGAATAGGGGCCATACAAGTAGTAGTAATAACAATAATAATAATCGCATCAAATCAGCTTCGGCTATTTTCCTTGTAGCCTGTCGCAGCAAACTCACAGCGTGGAAAATGATACACCAAAAGCAGAGCTTGTATGTTTGTGCAATGTAGTTGTAATCAAGCTAAAGCTTTTCGTCACTGTGAGAGGCCTTCGTCCAGCAGTGGGTGTAAATTAGGCTGATGATGGTGATTATTACAATAATAATGTCAGTTTTTCAGAAAGTAAAGCCATGCAATGCACAACGATCACAGAGCAGACCACCATATTACTGTGCTTCACAGTGCCTTCTTCCATTTCCTCGAGGTTCGCACCACTAATTTTTCAGTTTAATACAAGTTACAGGAGGCGCAAATAAAGCAAAACACTGGCATTACCTCGTTTTCCCTTCAGCGTTCAGACTACAACAGCAGTTGTAGCGTGAACATTGAGAATGCGTGAATTTATGCTGTGGAAAAGCGTATATTGCTCAAACCGGGTGGTTATTGAGTCTCAGATTAACTGAGTACAACTACAATGCACAAATTTACAAACAGTGCTATTTGGTTCATCAGTTAATTTACAATAACTGCTAGACGAAGGCCTCTCACATTGTGACTCCCAGTTACCCATTACTGTGTCAACTGTCTCTATCTTGTGCCTCAAAATTTCCCAATTTCGTCACATCACCTAATCTTAGGCCTTCCTAGATATTGCTTCACTTCCCTAGGCTACAGTTAATTTGTTAATCTAACAGACTGCCGGTTATCTGTTCCACGCACGTTTGTTTTCACTTGACTGCTGTAACTTGTTTGTGTGGTGGTGTTTGGTGTTTATATGCGAAACTACTTCGGATGAAGAGCTGTTGTGGCAAGCGACTGTGCTCTCTTCTCTTTACTTTCATTTTTTTAGGCGCTGCGTCCGCACTACCGTTATGACAATTATCAAATGCTAACTGGCCCGTCTGACAATTCTACTGTCACAGTCCTTGCTGTATTTTGGTGAGCAGGCCTGCGAGTATATTACCGTAAACGAATACCCTGTTGATGCAGGCGAAGCGCGACTGGCCAGAGCTACTGCTGTCTCTGAGCTACCTGCCTTCAGCGGGAAGACTCACAGTGGTGGTGCTCAAGGCAGCAAACCTGGTGCCCGACTCCAAGGACAAACCTGGTGAGTGTCCATCCAATTGGTTATAACAGGGGCGCAATCAGTAAGCTTACAGAATAACACAGCGACCATTAGGGAAGTCATCGAAAGGTCACATGTCAAGTAAACTTTAAACAATTAGTGCCCCATGTGACTGGCCGAACCACACTTTCCGGCGTTCCGATTACTTGTTTTATGTGGCTCCGTCATAAATCTCAAGCCTTGCCCGTAGTAGAAGCAACCTGAGGAACTGCGATAGTGAATTTTTAAAACGTTATTGTTTCTGTTATCTTTATGCAAACATGAGTGCTCACCCTCTGTCTAATTTAAACATAATTTTTAGTAGAGTGTGTAACCTGCAATGGAGAAAGATCAAAATATTTCGAAACTAACGAACGTCAAGCGTAAAACGTACGTCCCAAATAAACACTGACGATAAGTAGAGATGTCCCTTGCGTCAAATGTGCGTAGCTAACTCGTAGCTCGACTATCCCTCCCTCTCATTGAAACTGGAGGAGGGTGAGCTACGCGTACATTGAGCGCTGCTGGGGTGCGCCTTGGTGTAGACAAGCCTTTTTGATCACTCGGAGGCTAATAATGCGGCAAAAGTTCTCTTATTTAATTATCGTTGAGGAAGCGGTATGCGGTACGCATTTTTAGGTGCTCGGAAATAGCCGAACACAAGGGTTCTCTATTCAGCTGGAGGGGCCTCGCCGCCCTGCCAGCGGCTGACCGGCGCTTTGCCGCGCACGCGCGTTGCAGACACGTACGTCAAGGTGAGCCTGAGCTGCGGCGAACGCAAGCCCAAGAAGCGCAAGACAAGCGTGAAGAAAGGCACCGCCCAGCCGGCCTGGAACGAGGCGCTCAGCTTCGACGTATCCGAGGAGCAGCTCTCACGCGCCCAGCTCTGCGTGCACGTGTGGCGGCATGGCTCGTCGGGCGTCTCGTGCTCCACGTCGCTGGGCGGCTTCCAGCTCGGACCCGGCGGTGCCGACGTCACCGAGGAAGGCCAGCGACACTGGAGGGACATGCTGTCCAACCCTCGCCGGGCTGTGGCCCGCTGGCACGCGCTCCAGCCGAATCCGTAGCCGCTGCAGTAGCGGCAGCGCGGGCGAGGAGCTCACTGGTCGGCGGGGAGAGAACCGGCGGGCACTACTACTGCCGACGTTGTGACACGAGTCGTGGGTCTTCGGTATTATCAGCATGGTTTCGAAACGGTTGACGGAAAACTCGAGCCACTCTCAAGTGGCAGGAGTCCCGAGTTCCCGAGGAACGCTCGGAAAATGAGTTTCTGCAAAGCTGGCGCGGCCAGATGGGTCGCACGTTGAGACACCTACACGTTTGTGTGTCTTACCGCGCAGTGAAGACATTACCTTCTACTGAGCGTTAGACATAGTGGGTGTCAGAGAATTTCGTAGCATCGTTTCGCTGCTCGAAGGTTCATTCGACCAGCCGCTATACACAGGCGGAAGGAAGGACGCAAATGGTTTCGGCGCGTCTTTTTTGATCTCCCTTTTTATCTCTGCAAATCCACAATCTCGGACTCCTCACTGGATTCCCTAGTTCTAACAGCCATCCTCGAGAACGTGCTGCGTTTTTTTTTTTGTAACCGCACAATTTCTGCACACAAAGTTTTCCTTCGAAGAGAGCGTGCTGAAGAGTAGCTGTTTTCACGCGAACAGATAGGCCGCATTTCCGTCGAGGTCAGTCCATGTGCAAGGCATTCTCGCGATTTCAAATGCGCAGTGAAACGAGCAGTATGCCTTCAATGAACACAAAAGCTTGCGAACAAATGCAAAGACAAATGGAGGAGAAAAAAGGAACGCTTGGGGCGTTCATGGTAACCCGTTGCCTCGCTGCAGAAGCCTGGATTGATCTTCGGCCAGGCTTTGCCGTTTGGTGCGGTATGCTGCCCGAAGTTGATCTCGACTGTCTCCTCAGGGCTGCGATAATGTTGAAGTACAAACCATTCAACAGCTTTTCTTCGCTGCTAAGTATCGCACTGTGTATGATTAGGGAACAATACAGTTGTGTGTTGCGGGCTGTAACAGCAGCAACACTAACTCTGGCTGCAATAGGTGCTTGCAGATCGGTGCTTGCTGCCAATAGCTGCCATTTGGATTCCTTTTCATGAGATTAGCAGTTTCCTCTGTCACTAAATTGCGAATTTGTCCGTGTTCATCCATCCCTGATATGCGGAGGATGAGCCCACTGAGGACGCCCAGTTGGCATAACAGAAGTGTGGTTGTTACAGCTGACAGAATTCGCAATTGTGTTGAGAGGTCTAAAATATGTTGCCAGTATTTTGTATTTCTAACACTACTGCCGTATACTGTACTTGTTTATGCTGGTTAAATCGCTGCTCGCGTTGATTAACCCTGCGTACAAACGAAGAAAGGCAAGCTGCAGGCATTGGTAATTTAGGTTAGGACATGACACACGCAACGTACGTACTCCTTCGGAAAAAAGAAAGTTGAGAAATTTTTTGTTCCAGAATACACTAAGTTCACTTCTAGGGTCATCAAATAATAAAATTCTCGCAGCGCACTTTCACGATGTCGCACGCGGTTCGCACACGTTCCATTTTTCCGGTGAAATAACTATCAGCTAATGCACAGTGAGGGTTATTCCCGGTAAAGATGGTGATGTAAAAAGTACCCTTGCTTTGTGTCAAGAGCACACAAAAAGGACGAAACAGTAGCCTGTGAGCGACGCAGCCCTTGATATAGCGAAGATGCAGCACAACGGAAACAAAAAAACTAGAACAAAGAAAAAAATAAGGCCCACGGTAGAAGCGATGATTGGTCAACAGGATGTAAATATGGGTGGCTACTACGATAGCTCATTACTGGGAATTATAACATTAAAGCCATAAGAATGTACTTTGAAAGAGCCGATCAGCAGCAGTTGGACTTGAACCGGTCGACTTTTCTTAAACTTGAGAGCAGTGCTGTCCGTCATGGTGTCTTCCAGACAAGAAATATAAACCTACGTGGTAAAGAAGCGCAAGCCCCTCGATTAGGTAGGTTTCATTCGCTTCGAGAATGTCCCAACTAGCTTTTATCCTCCTCCTCCTTTTTTTTTGCTGCGCCACAGGATTGAAGGGCTTTGGCACTGCACCCTCTGCAGCCGTTTCAAATAGCAGTACAATTGCACGCGACAGTTTCGCTACAGCTCTACAGCATTTCCCAGCGTTATGGTCAGAAGGTCTTCCGACAAATGATTTCACCCTTGCGTCCTGTGAAACAAGTGGACCCAAGCGCATCGCTGCCTCGTGAGCTCGGTCTTCACGCAAGCAGATGCGTTCACACACGAGAACCATGGCAGGTGTAAGATGCGGTTGGAAGCTTTTAGGTAAGAGCTTTGTGCGGTTGATTGCGGGCCTTTGCAATGTGAAATTTCAAGAAGCAGGAATTTCAACGAATGGCGCCCACGAATGGTATTTGAATGGACGATCATGGTATTAATTTATTACAACGTAGTGCCCACTGCAGGCAAAAAGCAAATAGTTTGCAGTGCACTACCCCCGATGTATATGCGCAGAGCGAGAAATCCTAATTGCGTTCGAGGTTAAGACGGCTACAGCTGGGTGCGACAATTTTTGGACAAACAACGTGCGGCAGCTTCGTGCCGAAACCGCACTCCCGAGGCGTGCCTGCGGGATCGTCAGGTCGTAGTGACTGCATATAAGGGTCATGTGAAACAAGGTGACACTGAAGGAAAACGGAAGCAAGTCGTAAATAATTTCCTTGCGGAAATAGGCACCGCAGGGTACGTAAACTTCCATAAGGATGTGGTGGCGAAGAGCCGAAGCGCATCTTCAAGCGCCCGGGCAATTGGCGAAACAAGGATTCGAACGTCGCACGCTCATCCATGTAGATAAAGGGGCGCGAGGCCTACGGCAAGACTACTCAGAGGTGCAGAGAGCAACGCGATGGTAGTGCACTGTCGCAGTGGCGAGCAGACATGCGCGCGACGCTAGAAGCCCTCCAATGGCCGAGCTGCTCGCTTTGTAGTCAACAGCTTGGCGTTTTGCTGCGAGAAAATAAAGAGCAGGAACCTGCGAGGGCCTATATTTTTTCTGGCTCTACTAGCCCGTTTAACTGCCTGACTGCACTGTCACCGCGTTGTCTGTCATATTTTTATCCATAGTATATAATACCCATATTATCGAAACTATACATGCATTTGATGAATTCTAGGGGTATTTTTCGGATGAAGCGGACGGGGCAGACAGGGAAAACATGAACGGAGGCTTTTGACTACACTTGGCCCGTTCAATTCCAGCAAAGGTGCGGGAAATACGCGTGCTACTACAGTCTTTTAACCATTTACCAATGTCCTTTTCGTGGACCTCCACCATTTGGTGGAACGGGTCTCCTCAACTAGGGTTGGTTATTTTTATTCCGAGAGAAAAAATGTTTACGCGCGGGACGGCGGATAGGTACGGCCTCAAGGGCGTGGTCTAATTGCGAGTACTAAATGTACGGCATGCAGGTGTAAAGCCTGCATCACATCCGCAGAGATGCACCCTTCGGGCCACGGGATTCCTTCAGGTCTCGTGTGGCGTCGATAGTTGTGGCCGTCGCACGAAGATTCTTCGTTGCATTCCTTAAACGCGGTTATACCGGGTGTAGCAATGCGACATGTCAGTAAAGTGACGCTACTGTGTATTGTTCTAGGCGTGCGGCCATGGGCTGAAGCGCACCGGTGTTTGTGGTGGCCACGAACAAGGTGTTCAGCCATGTTTTCAGCCATTTGTGATGCCCGCTTTGGTGCGGGAGTGAGTTGTTGACTCTTGAAGTTTCTCTTTTTCAGTTCTGCATGTGGTTCTTTGTTATCGAGGTAATCGAGGTCGAATTCAGCAGTGCTTAAACATATACGAAAAAAGAAAACAAGAACAAACACACGTGTTAAGAATAAGGCCTTAAAACTGTCCTGCAGTGTCGCTTGCACCTCAAGGCTTGTAAAGTTGTCCGTTTGCGAGGTTGTTGTTTTTTTTTTTTTTTGCCCACCTGCGCACGGAGACCACTTACACTTTGTTACTTATGGCACTTAGCCGAAACAGCAGAAACTGTTGTCTTCTCGCTTTCTTCCCCGCCTCCCGTCCAAGAAAGTCAATGAGAGTGAAGTTGTGATGCATTTTATATATTGCGCATCAGTGAGAGTGAAATACGTCGCTGACTTAAGAGGAACGCTTAAAGAAAAGGTTTTTGAGAAACTTTGTGCTGACCGACGAGGATGGGCCGTAAATGTGTTTGGTGGTGTAAGCGTGCTGATCTGATGTACGGTGTGCGTTAACGGGCGTCCTTGCCTTTTGCGCGCATTGCGAGAGTGCTTTCGCCAGGGCGGCGTTACTATTGGTGGCATCTGCATTGTTCGATTACGTGAGGGTGCGCAGTTGTCTCCCGTTTCTTGAGAGCATTGGTCATTCATCGACAAGCGCTTAAACGCGTTGAACCCGACAGTTAGATCTGTCTTGTGCATTTCAAGAAAACGTACGTGGTTTTGCGTACGAAGACGAAAAGACCCGTCAGGACAGCCGACCTCAGATACACGTATTTCTGTTTGTCCTGCCATGCACTATCCTTTGTGTGTGCAGGACCACGAAGACGGAAGTGAGGAGACTGCTGAATTGGATGCATTTATCACGCTGCCGCTTGGTCCAAATTGCGAGTTGCCGTGCGCTGCTAGTTCAGAGCGAACCTTAAAAAAAAAGGCATCTTCGCTTGGGTCATGTGATGCGCACGGGTGATTTTGAAAAGCAGTCTGAATTCCTTGCGTAAATAAAGGATCTATCCTAAACTGAGTGAGGATCGTAAGAGTGCGAGTTCTTGAAAGAAATAATTTTATCAGGAACCCTAACTGTTCACTGTGGCACGACGTACAGAAATACGGGTACAAATAAGGCGGCGATGACCGTGCTAGCATGTTTCTGGTGTATCTAAGCCGTTTATTGAAAGAAACTGCTAGAAAATGGAGGAACACTTTGTTCGGAAGATGCATGAAATACGGGGCACAACATCGCAACCTTGGTGATAAAGTGTAGGTCCTCGCTTGGCGCTGTTTTCTGATTGTTCATCTGCAGGGTGCACATGTATTTGTTTTCTTTTGTCACCCCGTGATGTCACCTGCCGAGAACACTGTTGTCAGCCATGAAGAACAGCGATATCGTGCTGGAAGTTGTCGAGTAATCAGGGTCCCACTTCCTTTTACCACAGGGTGTGATGACGTTTCATTTCAGCCATCCAGTTGCTCATTTGCTATGTATGGCTGCAGGCTGCGCTGGGGAGAGTGCTGTGTTCTGGAGCGCTTATTCGCGATCACTCACAGCAGCGGAACGTGCCAGGGAACTCTAAATTATGCCAAACCCTGAAGGATCTAAGTGGTGTCACGCAAGGCGAAAACAGATGCGAACAAAAACAGCAAACTCTGTTTGTCGGAAAAATGTCATTCTGTAATGTAACGGTCAAAGTACTTTTGAGGAGAGATTGTGGCATAGCTGTATGCACATGCACAAAAGACGTTGCTACTAGAGAGCCTTGCCCCTTGCACTCGTAATCTTGAACCCATAAAGGATTTCAGCATGTGTGCCTCCAGTAGAAAATCAAGAATCACGGCCTGGGAAAGATACTGCCTAAATGAAAATGTGTCTCTGGAGTGTTTGCAATGAAGAGAACGTCCTTTGCTTAAAGAAAAGCTGATGATTTTAGAAAAAGGAATGAGGGGTACTTTGATGAAGGCTCCACAAAAGAAAGGGCTATGATCAATGTCCCGATGAGCTTTACAGGCGCATTACACAGCTGCACCATCGTGCTAAAATGTTTGATTATAACCAAACGTTGCAGCTACGGCACCTAATGGTGTGCACTTGATCCCGCAGAAAAGTTGGAGTACTTCCTTACTGCTCGCACTTGGGAGCGGATATCAAAATCCCCCGAAGCATTGTATATTTTTGTACAAACGATTTTCAAGGGCAACCTTGCTCACGGCCTTGGTACAGTTAGACCTAGTACAGTGTCCAGCGCTGGTTATTCACTTTAGTGACTACGAATACGTATTATATAAGAAGTTTTGTCAGCGCAGCACACATGCCTAATTTAGTGTTCTAGGTGGAGTCAGCAGACAAGAAACTAAATTGGCAGAGGCTACACGCACTGAGCGAACAAGAAAGGCTTCCTGCCAAGCAAAGTGGTGCTAATTTCAGCCTGTGTTCTGAGAAGTTAAGTGTAGAAGGTGCACCTCGCAACTACGTCACCCAGATGCGACCATTCATGACACCTCTTTCTGCCTCTAGACCTCTAAATTTTGCTAATCAGGAGGGTGCAATCCTCCGGGTCTTTGATATCTATGTAATGCCTTCTTTGTTCCAAGTCATCTGAATACGAGTGTTCTTCGAAATTCGCGGGCATTCTCTCACCTATCATGGTACCTAAACTTGAAGGGCTAAACGTTCCTCGCACTTTCTGTGGCCGTGGAGTGATTGCGTATGGGCGCTCCCCGAAACTCCCACAAGTCGCGGAGCGCGGTCCCTACGTGGCCGCCACGCGCTAAGTTGTCGGTGCCCTGCTCGTGTGTCGTGTCCCCCTCCTGTTCCCGGGGGCGCCTCCTTGTGATACGCGCGCCTCCCGCCGCGCAACTTTTTTTCGCGGTCCACGCTCTAGTTTTTTTCTCTGGTGTCCTAAAGCATACATATCAGAAACATATGTACAGTGTCAAAGTTTTTCCGAGTGTTTTTATGCAAAAGCGCTGCTGCTACTGCTGCTGTTGTGCGTCTCTCGTTGAGTGTTTGCCTCTTGTGTCCGCATGGGGGCGCCCCGGAGCACTGCGTTCGCCTTCAACCGTCCCCTAACAGCGATAAACATGTACACGTAGGTGGTGGTTATCTGACACATAAACAGATTGTTGTGGTGACAAGAAGAACGAATTAGAATATAGAAGAAAGCTTTATAATTCAAGCTAGAACAGGTGGCAGGAGGCCAGTTCGCTTTCTCTTTACAAACTGCAATATGATGTTTAGAATTACGAATGGCGAGTCGTAACAAGATACGAGACAGTAAAAGAGCTTTACGTGAACGTTTATGCACTTTTTTGCATACTTGTGATATTTACAACAGTGAGCTTGCCCCGCAAATCAATGTTTGAAACCTGCTGCCGCACAGCCCTTGATGACTCGCCCTTGAAAATTTAATGCATTATTGCGAACTTCATGGATGCACATGTCTCGCGGTAGCCGTAATTAGGTCGGTACTGTGGCACAGCTTTCCACTCATGCATCTTCTTTTCTTTTTTTAAGGTTGACTTGTGTCACAGGCGCTGAGTGCATGGAAGTTAGCTAAGGAATAATTTGTCCCAAATGCGTCGTCACACGTGCGATGCTGAAGTACATATCAGAGTCTGGGTGCAGGCCAGTTGGTGATTCATGATTTGTGAAGTTGCTGCAAGGAACACACGAGACTTTAAGAAAGGGAGAACACGAAGCACTTTAAAGAAGAATACAGAGTAAGTGTACAGAGTAATACAGAGTAAGAGTAAGTTCGGGTACCCGAACAGTTACCGGGTGTGCCCATGCAAAATGATGAGTGTCAGCGAGCTTAGTCAATACTTATTTTTGTAGTTGAAATATCAGGCGTTCACAAACCTCACGAAGCGAGTGACATGGTACTGGTATTGAACACGCAGTCCTGACTGCGTGTTCAGTACCAGTAACTATTCTATAGCTATTGCGTGACTATAGCACGCAATAGTTATAGAAGTGAGGACAGCTAAAGTGGCGAGATTTGAGTTACATCTACTTTCTGTGGTGCGCAAAGGTATCATTTCACACAAAGGCAATGCGCTAAGCTGCAGACTCACAGGAAGTTGCTTAGTCTACAAGGTGACGTTTCTAGGTAATCGTACTAGGGGTGGGATTTAATGATCGATGTACATTGTTAAATAAAGTAACAATGACGGGAAGGACAACTTTATTGCTAAAAACTGCTGCCTATAATTTCCTTTATGACAGATCATGTCACTCGTGGTACAACCATGCCTCCGCCACTTTAATCTATTTGGTCATATCTACCCTGGTTTTGTTTGTAAGTAATCCTCTGCTTAGGGGATGGTTGAAGGCAGGAGCTGTCTCCGGCATTGAGTGGCTGAAAGGACCATTCTGGGTGCCGCGTCGGGTTTTCATAGTTACGTGAACTTCGGCTTCTAAACGTGCCCGATGTACTAAAACAAAGTTAACGTTTCATGTGTCAATAAGGTTCTCAATGGACTGTTGGTTCGGGGCCATACATTGGTTCGGGCCGTTAGTGTTATCGCATAATGAAAGCACAACTTGCTTTGGTCCACTTCACTAGACGCAGGTGTTCCAGCGCATTGAACGGTGCTTGGCAAACGAAGTCATCGTCGAATAAAGTAGGTTCGACATTTCCGCAGAAATAATATCATTATCGTTGTCGATACACTCGGTGATGCTCCCAGATTTACTGTCTAAATTTTGTGCTATGCGAACCTGTCTTGAAAACAGCAGTTCGGCCTGCTGAACTGCTGTTGCCCATATTAAAGCTCATGAATTAGAGTAAAGTTAAGTCTTAGCTGGCGAGGTTATTCTGGCTACGTTACGCACCGCGTGGCTACATGGATGGCACGTGGAACTTGTGTTGCATTTGTTGTTCCTGGCGTATTGGTTGTTATCTCATTAACTATTCGCACGGCTACCAGTGAAGTAGCGAAACCTCACAGAAACGATTAGAGTTACCTGCTTGATGTTTATGTTATACTCTCGACGTTTCTAGAAGGGGTCGAAAGGCGAACAATGTGAAAGACACACGGATATATCGGCCTTTCGGCAGGCAGTAAGGCTGCCAAGTTACAAAACGGTTCCCGTAGGACAGACTTGCAGTGACACTACGGCGCACAACAGCGTAAAACCTAAGGAAAAACAGTCACATGACACGTGGAATTCGGTCGCTGCACCCTGAAGAGTTACTTGTCACCCATGGCTGCCCCCAGCAAAGTGCTTTAGGTGCTGTTCGAGGCACGCGTTGCTCGGCCCGATCCCCACCTCTCCCTTCTCCGGAGTCCTCGTGGGGAGGAGCTGCTGCTGTACATGTTTCAAGAAATATATAATACGACCTGTTTCCGAAAACGCCTGCGCCTCTTTTCTTCTTCAGAACAGGCGACATCAGACGGGCTGTCGCTGCCCCAAAGCGAAGAAGTGCTGCAGAGACTGAAGGCTTATACGCCGAGGAATACTCGACCGATGGCTTTCAGCGGCTTGTGTGGGGTATTCTTTTTTAGTGCTGTACAAAGAAAATAAATGTTTGTGGGTTATGATTTCGGCATAAAACACAGAAGAGTAATAGCCATATTACCACGTGGTTCCTCTCAGTGGCACCTGCAGTTGTGAAAACTTTTCATTTATTAATGTGAATAGCATTCTTTGCTTATTTCAGCTGTTTTAATTCTATCAATGTCATGATTTCAACTGTTTAATTATACCTATGACATGACAGCTTCGTAGTATCATACTCGTCATGCCGCCGTCGTCACGCCTTCTATTCTGAGCTAGTGACCCAAGTTATCTAACGGCTTTGGCTACTAGGCTACGGCTATGGCCTTACAGTCGTGATGCCTTCGCGGTAATTGCATCACCATCGTTCCAATTTTGTATTCCGACGCTTGTCATGGCATCGTCGTCACGCCATCCCCGTCACGCAGTCGTCACGAATTCTTTGTCACACCGCCATACTGCTTCCGTCTTGGTCGTTCAATCTTCTTCATTCCAGCTTCATGATCTGACTCTCGTAATGCTGTCGTCGCCATGCCGTCGACTCCGACTCAGTGGTCCACTTTGTCTAATAGATTGGGTCACAGGCATGTGTTCGAGGTCGTGATGCCGTCGTGGTAGCTGCATTGTAATGATTACAGCTTTGTCATCCGACTTGTCATTCCGTCATCCTCACACCATCGTCGTCACACGGTCGTCGTCATGCTGCCGTCGTCACGCTGTCGTTCAAGCATTTTCATTACTTCAGTAATGCCATCCCATGGTCGTCATTCAGTCATTGTCATACCGCCTTCATTCCGTCGACGTCAGTCTTTCTTCGTCCTAATATTGTAATTACACAGTGGTAATTCAATCGTGATTATGCCGCCCTTGTGATGCCTTTGTCTCGCAACAAACACTGTTATCCTCCATCGTCAGACCCTCATCATTGTCACTGCACCTTCGTCATTCTACTCATACCATCGTCATCATACATCTTTCGTGATACAGTCGTCGTCATGTCATTGCCATCATACACTTGTCATTTAATTGCCCTCATGCCGTTGTCATTCCATAGTCGTCACTCCATCGTTGCCATACAGTCGTCGTCACGCAATCATTGTCGTACCGTCGTCAAGGTGCCGTCGTGGTTGCTTCATCGTCATCACTGCAACTTCGTCATCAACTCTCGTCACGCGCCGTCGTTGTCAAACCCATGTTGTCATTTCACCATTGCCATCAGTTCAGTGTCGTCATCCCATTGTCGTCACGCCATCGTCGTCATAACATCGACGAACGTGTTATTTACGAAGCGTCGTAACGTGTTATTACGACCAGCGTCTTCACGGTGAGAGCTCACGTTCATGGTTGTTCTTGTTTGTCTTTGAGCACGTGGCGCAATGGTCCTGGAGTTGGCGAACTTTTACTGCCGCTTATACTGCCCCTGGAACTACGAGCCGTACTTGTTCATTATGAATTAATTTTGTTGGCACAAAGACCATATATGGCTGCAGAGCGCAAGGGCCATGGTAACGAGCTGTCAGTCACACATGAAATATGAATGTAATGAGGCTATACAATGACCAATAACATCGCTTCTAGGCAGCCTAAAATGTGCATTTTGTAATGATGAACACAGACAATATTCGATGGACGCGGAGATGACAAACGGAGCAGCCCTGATCACCAGCACGGACGACGTGACAGATCAGCTCACTGTCCTGGCTTGAACTGCTTTTCTGTGGCCAAGCTGCTCCTGATAAATATATTTTCACGTGGTAGTGACAGTGAATAATACAGCGGTAAAACTGTGAATGACGAAACTAACTTTTTTTACTGGGCGAACTTGTGCCCACAAAAGCAATTTACACTTAAAGCACAGCAGTTGCGGCGAACATGGTAGGCGATCGTCGAAGATCTAATCAGCGGGTGAAGCGCGTCGGCTTTTATACATCAGTTATCGAAGGTTGCAGAGTAATGGCTGGTGCCCGTGCGTCTTGCAGAAAGTTCTACATAATTCGCGTCGCACATGCAATCAGAATACGAACGTTTCGGTGACAACACACAGCAGATAGAGCCATCGATAACACTCCAGAAACTTCAGATACATGCAGGCGGACCCTGCGCTGAGCGATAACGTTCCTTGGACGATGAAAGGCGGTCACCCGATAAACGAGTACACCTGAAATTTCCCCTTTTAATTTGGTGAAGGTGCGGGGTGCACTTCAAAGGGGAAGCAACAAAGCAGCGCCTTGCTGCCAACGTCAACAATGCAGCGTGTAGCCATGAAAATATTTCCCAGCCTCCGGACATCGTCTGTTCCAGCGCGATACAGCGATATTCAGCGGAACTGGCGACTAAGACGATGCGAAGAGAACGCCACTGAGCTTAACAGTGCAATTTTTTACTTGACCGGTGTCACAAATTTGTGCTTCTGCTAATAATCAGACATGACCGAGTGGGCTTCATTTCAAACGAGGTTTGCCGAAGTGTTCGAATTATATTAGACGTCGTCAATATGTGCAAGCCCCGCCGTGGTTGCTCAGTGGCTATGGTGTTGGGCTGCTGAGCACGAGGTCGCGGGATCGAATCCCGGCCACGGCAGCCGCATTACGATGGGGGCGAAATGCGAAAACACCCGTGTGCTTAGATTTAGGTGCACGTTAAAGAACCCCAGGTGGTTAAAATTTCCGGAGTCCTCCGCTACGGCGTGCCTCATTATCAGAAAGTGGTTTTGGCACGTAAAACCCTAAATATTATTATTAATATGTGCAAGCGTATAAATTCGTCAACGATCAGGTCACATAAGATCAATAAAATCCTTATGGGAATAGCCAAAGACGCTTTTCGAATGTTATTAGCCAAAGACCCACAAACCGTGGCAAAATTGTCATCAATTTTCGCTAGACATTTCACGAATGATGACAGAAACTTGCTCCAACGCGACGCCTTCGGGCACAAAGTCACCTTGTCGCAACCTTGGCTCCTGCCCCCTGCTCCCCCCCCCCTAAAAAATAATCACTGCTTGCGGCATACGGGCTAAGCAATGAATGCGATAGCAACATGTTAGAACGTTGCACCAATTTTAAGGCTCGTAGCTGTAGTGGCAGTATGAATTGAACGTAGCGTAACTATGTAAAAGTGCGGATTGTGGCGTGTGTAGACACATGAACAGCGTAAACGCATTGTGGGAAACACCTAAGGAATTACTTTTGCCATGCTGAGACGTAACAGGTGGTTAAAGCAAGGCAGCGGGTCGCCACTCGATGCTTGTGTTGGTGGCTACGTAGGTTTGACGTCAGGATATTGGAATAAAAACGGAAATAGTTCCACGTCGTAGGGCCCATGAGTGGCACACGATAGAAAATATCAAACTTGACTCATAATAATTCGTGTAATATGATCCTGGAATACCTCTGATCAACAGGAAGTAACCGAATTGCAGGTGATCCTAAGCTAAATATATATAGCGCTGTCTAAGCTTATAGAATTGGCGATCCACCACTAACGCCCTTACCCGCCGGGATAGCTTAGTGCCGTTGCGTTGCGTCGCTTAGCATGACGTCATCAGTTCGTTTCAGGCCATCGCGGCCGCATTCCGGTGAGGTCGGAATGCAAGAACGCCGGTTTACCGTGCTTTGTGTTCACGTTAAAGCAGGGTGACGAACAAAGAAGAATAGCGCGGTTTGGTTAGGGTTCGGGTTCAACGCGCTCCGATTTCGTTCCAGTTCAGTTCCGGTTCGGATATCTAAAAACTACAAACGGTTCGCAACACTCATGTGGTTCAAAACGCAGTAAACTTTATCCTTCCACTGGCATTAAGCCACATAGTGCTATCGACTTGTCCACATGGCACACGCACAAGTTTCTTCAGGAGAAGGAGGCATGGCTTACAACAATCACTTCCTTTAAATGACAGCCATCTTAGCAGCCATCATGACAGCCATCTTATCAGTGGTGTCTATATACGAAGTCTGCAGCACGTGATGTGATGCCTCGTCGTCTCCGTCCCTGCGTTCCAGTCTTCCTGCGCATTTTAATATCGTCAATGGTACTTCAGTGAGTGAAAAAAATGGCAGAAAATAACCTTCTAAGATGTATGAGAGCACGCATTTCAATATTTCTAAACGCACAATATCACGCTGACAAACGAATTATCATACGACTTTTTCTTCGTAAATGCCACTTTGAAATTTAGATATACTTTATTGAAGCGAATAAAATAAAAATATTCCATCCAAATATATTCTTAAAAATCTAAAATGAATTATTAAGTTTATTATAGTGTAGCGCATTCACAGGGACTGCGAGCCATAATGTCGACGTAAAATGACGCAGTATCGAGCATACAACAAAGCTCGATTTTCTATTCATCACAATGCACACAAATCAAGCGAAGTTAGCATATAGTGAGCATACATGTTGGTCACTAAGCCCACTGCGCACTTGTGTTTCTAGGGACAAGAGTATAAGTTGTCTTAAAGGATACAAAAAGTAAAGGAAGGAAGGAAATACCGGAGAAATTGTTGCTACGACGTATCACAACCAGGAGCACATACCTAATGGCCCAACCTGGTAGACAACTTTTGTTACTGGTCGGAGTAAGAGAACAGACAGACAGACAGACAGACAGACAGACAGACAGACAGACAGACAGACAGACAGACAGACAGACAGACAGACAGACAGACAGACAGACAGACAGACAGACAGACAGACAGACAGACAGACAGACAGACAGACAGACAGACAGACTCAAAACGGCTGAAGTAGACCAAGAATGCTATTCGCATCAAAAATAAAAGCAGGTGAGGATGTTTTTCAACAATTTACAGCTTGTGCTGAACACCGCGATGACCTTCTTTATGTATCTGCACCTGGCTTATCTGCACTGACTAAGCAGAGAGAAAAAAAAATGCAAAGCACGAGTATCATGCCCCGAGGGTGATTTGCAATAATCGTAGAGCATTGTACCCTGCTTGGATGTTGCCAAACCTGCGTCCAGCCACGACACGTAGCAAAGGCATACTTCGCGTGCCGTTTACAGTTGTAATTGTCGTGCACTGAGAAGCCGACAGCGTCAATTAGCGAGCGCAGTGTTACGCACGGTTGCATGACACCGTACTGCTGAGCTCGGTTTGCCCATTTTTAATTTCTCGAGGACAACGTATTTTTCTTTTTTGACCTCCATGTGTCCTACTGGCGAGCGTGCCTTACTGTTTATGTAGTAACAGTAACGCGCTGACCTGACGGCTGAATGGGGAACTTGAACACAAGTGGTGATTGCGCGGAGTCCCTGAAACAACGTTTCGGCCTCGGTACACAGGTGGCATGGCTGAGTTCAGAAGAGCAAGTATCTCTGCCTATGTGGCCTTATAGTTTCCAGCAGACACTTATTGTCTATCCCCATTCTCGCTTACAGCGCAACTTCTCAGTAGTAAAAAAAATTGGAGGACGCTTAAGCTTCGCCTTCAAGAGTGGAACGCGACAGCGTTCCCATCGACCCGCCAAGGGGGTGTAAGACAAAGCGCTACGGCGCAGGGATCACTTACGAGGCGCCCCGCATCGGACTTTGCGTCCACCTATCACACGGAAAGCGTCGAGCAACGCAGCGTTCTGCGCAGCAACAAAACGTGCGCCTGAGCAAACGGAACGAACCAAAGAACTCGGTGTCTCGGAGGGGGAAACGATCTACGCCAGCCAAACGTCGTGATCGGCACGGGCAGAGAGATAGATAGTATTCTAAAGAAAGGAACGGCGCTTGATTCTGCAACCCGCGTGGGAGCACGGCGAAGCGTCGCCAGGGGAGAGGGAGTCGGGGCCGCAACGCGCCTGGCACCGGTCCGCGCACAGCCCAGCCCCAATGCGCGCATGGCGCGCCACCTGTCGGGGCAGCGCCGTACATTGAGAGGAGGGGTCTTCTGTGTTTGCCGCAAGATGGCTCTGCGTGTGTGGTAAGCGCAGAAGAAATGTAGCGGAAACGTACTTCGCTTTTCGTGTAAATGCGACTTCTGTAAGTTACGTGCTCATAATTACCGATATACACCGCAGTATAACATTCTACGGCACGTTTTTAAGGCAACACCGCGTTCACTAAAAGCGCGTTTGTACCGATTTCAAGCATCGAACTCGTGGCTGAGTGGTAGCGTCTCCGTCTCACACTCCGGAGAACCTGGTTCGATTCCCACCCAGCCCATCTTGGAAGTTGCTTTTTATTTATGAAGTGCCTGCCATGATTTATCGCTCACGGCCAACGCCGCGGACGCCGACACCCGACACCGACGCCGACGACACCGGCTTTTCTGCGACACGAGCTCCTTAACGCTATCGCGTTAATATACGAGTGGGGTGTGCTGACTGAAGTAAATAATTCGAAGAACCAGTGACCTATAGAGCAGCCGTTATCGATCTGTGCTTATTTATTTATTGATTCATTCAATTATTTTACTCTTACGGTACACTTACACATTACAGAGGGATGAGGCAAGATTATGACATAAAATGATAGGCATATTATCAATCAAGTGACAAGGGAATATAGCAAACGTTATCGCGTTCAATACAGGCAGATCCACACAAAATTAAGAAAAACACAGAAGCATTAAAGTATACCTGTATATGCAAGAAAAGATAAATGAATACACAAGATACATTACCTCATGTTAAGGCCAACTCGTTAGTAAATAGTTATTAGGGCATTTTTAAAATGAATGGGGCTATATACTGATGCAGTTGTTACAGATCATGGTAGCTGGTTCAAATCTTTCGCAGTCATGGGAAAAAATGAAAGTGAGCGCATAACCAGTGTCATTCTGGGTATGCTTACCCTCTGAGGATGACTAAGACACGCATAAATAAATGGAGCAGGACGAATCCACAATGGTGGCAGATATTTTGTGGAGAAGGAATACACGAGAATGCTTCTAGCAACTGGTGAGTGGCATAAGCTAGAGTGACCAGTTCATGGAAATTACACTAATGTGTAACTAAGGGGAAGCAGACTGCGCGGTCTTGCACTGCTTCGAGGATTTGGGTCAATATAGCTTGATGCGGATCCTGTACCGATGTGGTATATTGAAGCTAAGGGTGGATAAATGGGTTCAGCAGCAGTTTTACAGACTTTGACAACATGTAAAAGTTTCGGCACAAATAACCTGAAGTGGGGATGACAAAATAATCACTTTTCTTTTGTCTGGGCCATGGCTATGTCAAAAAAAAAATTGACCTAGAGACTGCTCTGGGAGGCAAGAATGCGTAAGCATTGTGGCGCTTGCTTACGTCCACGCAACCCGGTGTCATTATCAATCTTATGAAACTTGATCGGACCAGCATAAATCATTCTCAATCCTTATCGGTCATTATAAACCTTATCGGAATAGATACGACCCTTACCAACTCTTATCGGCTGTTATCAACCTTAACGGACTCTGTACGAGCCTTATCAACCCTTATCGGTCCTTTTCAGCCTTATAAGGCTTGGTCATATCCTTATCAAGCCCTATCGGAGCTTAACCTTATCAGAATTGCTCCGGTCACTATAAGATCTTGTCGTCCTTTAAAACCTTATGCATCCTGGTCGAACCATTATCGACCGTGATGAGACCCATATAACCCCTCATCAGTCCTTACCAACCTTATCAACTCATTGACCGCTCATCTGTCTGTGTTGCGTGACGTGAAGAGCATGAGCCTTCAGAGACCAGTGGCATTTCGGTCGATAAAGGAACGCATCAACAGAAGACGCATCCCGTGTCTACCGAATCGCATCGGGGAGGTGGTGTGTCTGGCAATGAATTTTCGCAAAATCGGAATCTTCCCAATGTCTTCAAGGCTCTAAGTGAGCTCTACGTGTGGTCCTAGAGATGTCTTTCATTCCACCATCATCAAATCTTTCAGCGAAGCCTTCATAGAAACTGCTCTCTTTTGAAATTTGTTTTGCACCACCGGTACAAGACGTTCATATGGTTCAGATATATTCGCCCTCCGCAAGCGTGGTTCTGTAGCCCAGTGGGTGAGACATTTGGCCTCAGAGCGTGGAGTCATAGGATCGAAACTCACCACCGCGTTTTACGTGACAGACGGGCGGAATGATAGGTGTACACATTCAAAACAGCTCTGATTAGGTGCCAGTGCAATTATAAGACATCACAGCGCTCGAAGTGTGGCTGGACACGACGCATGCACGCGTGTACATTAAGGAACACGCACTAGGTGTGTCCCGTGCCACTGGCCCCTTACAACTCTCAATATGCTTCACCGCATAAAGCGACTCTGCTGCGGCGAAGTTCACTAAATAAACCAGCCATTATGCAACGCATTGGCTGCACACAAATGGCTTCGATTTAAATCTGACTTCGGCTAGCTACCTAGCATAATGGCAATTACAGTGCGTCTGTGCTACATGATGCAGTTTTTCTTGCATGCATTTTTTCGCGGTAGGGTTTGCGCTGGGGGGGGGGGATTTATGGCAGTGCAGGTACGATCGGGAGGACTGGTCTGAATTCGGTAGTCTCCAGGGTAAATCGAAAAATTGGGCAGGTATGCGACTAAGGTGTTCACTAGCAGTTGATAAAGCAGACTGCGATGCACTTGTATATTCTTACTCGTCCTTGCGGCTGATTATTTATGTAGTACGTAGGGTGAAGTAGTTCGCAAAATTCGCATTGCCGTGTATTTGTGTTTAATTCCATAAGCCAATTACGATGCCCTTCACGTACTATGTTCGGGTCTGTTTGAAGAATCGCGCAGTCGGAACTATTGGCTATCTTAGTCATCCGCAAATAAACGAATTTGCGACGAAGTGTTACAAGGCAAGTCATTTATGTATATTAGAAACAGTAACGGCCAAGGACGGATGCCTGCGGCACGCCAGACAGAACATTCGTACTGGGTGTCTTTGTTTGATAATTATTGACAAATACAGCATGATGAGTCTAAAAAACTTGAATCGATTTCTCTATGTTCGCGCTAATTTTTTACGTATTTATTCTATGTAACAGGAAAAAGTGGTGAACTTTATCAAAAGCTTTAGGAAAATTCAGGATTACGCAGTCAGTAAGAAAACCGGCAGCAATGTAGTCATGCAAGCCATTAGTGAACGTTATAAACTTAGTGCCACAGGAAAAAGCCGTGTGAAATCAATGTTGAGATTGAGTAAAGAAGTCATTACTTTCAAGGTGAAAGTGAACGAAATGAGTATGTAATAAGTGTTGGATTATTTCAAGAAAGTGTATAATACAAAGTTACATTATTTTAGCCCGTATCAATCTAAGTGCTATAGGTCCGTAATTGTATGGGTTTCGCGTGTTACCAGGTTTATGAAGAAGTATGACTCCCTGTCTTCCAGCCATCTGGCAGTGAATCAATGTTTAATGACTGCGAGAAGATAGATTGCACTATATTCGCATGCGTTCTTGAAAAAAATGAAGAGTTGAGTTTGTCTGAATCGCAGGAAGACGAGTACTTTCAGTCACTTGTTATTGCGCTGATACCAGTGCATTAAAAAGCTGTATTATCTATAGGAATGTCGCTGCTTTGAAATATTTCTGAGTACTCTTGCACTGAATCGCTTGAAAGTGAACTCTCGAATGTATTATTTAGTACTATTGCGCAGTGATGACCAGGAACCGCCGAGCCAGAGGATGTAAGTGATATTTTGTTTGCGCTGTTTCCTCTAACAATACTCCAAAGAACGTGTGGCAGTTGTTTTAACCATAGCGAGTACTGCTAAAAAATGTACGCTTAGTTGACCTCTGCGTGGACATGTACTTGCAGCAACTTTTTTTTTTTTTTACTCTTGCCAACTAGTCAGGACCGGTCAGTTAACTTTCTCTGCACTCCGAAACAGTCGTTTCTTCCCGTTTTTTTATTCAGTTAAACTAAGGAGGAGCATTGTTATTGCACACGTGCCCTAAGGGTATCCAACAATTGATCGAATTATGAATGTTGTTGTGAAACATGCACCAGTTTGTCTCAACTGAGCATTTCAAGAAGCTTGGTAAAAAATCGTAAACGAATGCGAAGAGCTCGGTGTTTATCGCTGATAAGTTTCAACTTTGAGAGTACCTGATATGTTGTAAGCTTATACACTTTGTGAACCGAGCCACTGTTAGTGTGAAATGACAACAATCATTATTACTTAATCTAGCCAGGAGTGTTATCACCGAAATCATATCAGTGAATGACTGAGTACCAGGTCTAGGACTGAAGAAGTATTTAGTGTTACAGATGCAGGTGAAGCAACTATCTGTGATGCACTGAAGCCCGAACACACGGTGCTAAATTGGTCAGAATATGTGCAAGAAGACTGCAAAAGAGGGAATGCGCATGACCATCCAATTAGCGAGAAGTTATTCATAAGAAGGATTCGGGCTGCTCGAAAATGAACTTTAATGTGACTTAAAGAATCATTTTTTTTTAAAGAAAATGAGTTTGTGCAAGACGGTGTGCGATAAGACATACCTCTGATGAGTTTCCTTAAATGAAACCTCAAATCGGTATTTACTGGCACACAAAAAGATTGATGTTCTCGTTCATTGTTAGGAAGGTGCCACCACCATTTCTCTTGATTTCGTCATTACGATACATAACCTATTTGTGGTTGGAATAATAATGCTTTGAAATTTGTATGTTCTTCTCTGACCAAGTTTCTGTTCGTACAATTTTGCCAGAATTAATATAATTAATTACACCACTTAGTTCATGTTTCATTGTTAGAATACTGCGTATGGTAGTGTGAAACGTTCAGATGGTTGATGCTGAGCAAGAGCCTTCGGCCCTTGTGGTACCCTATGGCATTACAAAAGGGCTTATTCGAGCAGAGTGAAGCGCAAGAGGCAAAGCGTTTCGTTCCTTACTTGTGCTAGTGGAAGGTCCTACTTCGTATGCACTGTTGAATGTTGAGATACGTTGAATCGTTTCGTGCCAAACCAGTAAACCTTATTTTTTTTTTTTTTTTGGCTCAGGTTCGGTTTTGGTTCAGAAACACTCCAAGAATGTCGGTCCGGATTGGATTTCAGCTTCAGCTAATTCCTGTTCGAGTGCGCTTTTCGGTTCGGTTCAACACCCTGCGTGAGAAGGCAACTGCGGTGACTTTACGAGGTCAACGGATCTGAATGAAATTCGCTCAGTGCGTCTTCTGCACGCTTGCTTTTTTTCTTGAAAACGTCAGAGATGCGCAGATATTTTACAAATGAATCTCGTTCATTTCCTCGTACCACCTGCCTTGCCTGCTTTAAGCTGCTGGCCACGCTGTACTATGACGAAAGGGGTGGTATAGCAGAGCATGCTGGGAATGAATGGCAGACGACAGGGCCGAGGAGTGAGCTAGTGCTGGTGAACTAGTGGTTGGCGTGAGAATTTGCTGTCGCGAAAAATTACGTTCTCTGTGAACGGGCAAGAGATGGGACGCAAGTGGCTGCGCGACCTTCAGCCCTCGCCATCCGCACAGACAGTTTGAGCCGATGTCGATCGCGATCAGTCTAGGGTAAGCCTACCACAGTCACCTAGTTCGTGCGTCTACTGCTGGCGCACCTGAGCGACTGAAGGATTAAGAAAACTGCTTTTGTGGTTAAGTTTTGAGCATACGGATATGAAGCAAACTATTCAACTATTCTCCATTTCCTACAGCGCACACATAAAACGCTGGAAGCGAAGACACGGCGGACTATCAACACCGGTACATTGCGATTCTTGAAGGCTACCGCCGGCACTCGCCGGCACTTCCATAAAAAAATTTGGCTACGTATATGGTTACATTTTTTGCGTATCGTTATGCTGACACATTATTTAGCTTCTGAGGATAACTGTTTGCCTCGTATCCCAAATGGTCATCAAGCGGAGGTCCATTCGACAGAGCAGCGTAAACAACCGCTTTGTGCAGCTGCCCACGGTGTCAATAATGGCATCGGCACTTTTAAGAGAAAACTGTGCGTTCTTTGAATGAACGGTCATAGGCGCAATATCTTAGTCTATGCCTACCTTGCGGAACGCATTAATTGCGTACATGAAAGAAAATACCAAGAACGATTAACAGGCAGCGTAACAACGCTCCCGTACTACGGTTTTCCACTCGCTGTTTGCGAAGCTGTGCGGTCGCTTATATAAGCGCGACTGAGAGAGATGCAACGGTGCTTACGTGCGCAAAATCTGCGTGTATTGCTATGCTCTGGAATTATTTGATGTCACTGAGGAGCGGCTAGCATAATATCTCGAGGGAACGACGAGCGGTCGTCGCTGCACCTGCCGATGTAAACGAATGCAGTGTCAGCGGTGTTCTTGTGTACTACAAGCGCTTATCTGAGAAGGGGTACAACACCTAAAATAGCAAGCAGCACGTATGTATGAATTCCGTGGTTAGACTGACCCTTCATGCGACTCTTCATGCTGCAGCGCGATAGGTTGCGCGAGGGCGCTGGCTATCGTGATAGCGGGTCAAATGCGAACGGCGATTCGTGGGTGCTGAATTCCTCGGAATCGTATTTGTACCTGTTTGACAGATCCGAAGAGCTGGTGTTGCTGACGTCGCCACCCGAAGGTCCGACGCGGTCACGAATCAGCTGAGCGCATGCTCTTCACCGCTTTTTTTCGCCCCGCGGGCAATGTGCCTCTCGTGACGTCACACGAAGAGATTCGTCCTACTGCTCGGCCATGGTTTCGGTTTAGTTTTTTTTTGCGCTTCTTGTTTCAAATTATTTTCGAGTTTGCGGGACAATTCTATCAGACGCATGTCTCGGGAAGTTAAATATTTCCTCACCTTGATATGGTCAAAACATCGCAGGAGTATCCATTTACAGAATCTACAGACAGACAGATACAGAACTTTATTTAGGTCCTGATTTACGCTACCACTCAAGGCGGTAAAGTAGCGGGCCGCTCCCACGTCGGGACGGGTCCCACGTCGGGACCGCCGCGTCGCGGGCCCTCTGGACGGGCCCGAGGTGATGTCGAATGTCTGAACTCCTGAGCATGGAGCTCCATTCCTCTTCGGTCGTATGTTGAGGACCATGCAATGAGGGGCACTGCCAGAGCATGTGATCTAACGTACAAGCGGCGCCACAATCTGGGCATGTTGGATCAAGATCTTCTATGAACTGGCTGTGGGAATAAAGATTAGGGTATGACCTGGTATGAACCTTGCGGAGGGTAGATGGCTGTGCTCTAGAGAGCTTCTCATGAGGAAACGGGAAGATCCTCCCGCCCAGCTGATAATGTTTGATGGTCTCATTAATAGTGAGGAGAACGTCCCCAAAGATCGCTAGATTGGAGTCCCAATATCCCCCACGCGATGAGTTAGTTCGCGCGCTCGTGAGTGGGCGATCTCGTTCAGATTGGCCATGGAGGCGAGCTATGATCCGAGGAGAACCGGATGATTGTGTGAGAATATCTCTATGACTTAAAGTGCGAGTTACTTCAGCTGATACCGACTCGGACACAAAGGCCCTCACCGCTGCTCGCGAGTATGTGTAGATCTGTTGCTTAGAATCGTCAAGAAGGGTGAGGGCGATAGTTGCCTGCTCAGCCTTAGCGGGAGGGGCGTTCCTGACAGAAGCGGAATGGGCAACAGAACCTGTGTGGTCAACCGTGACGGCCGAGAAGTTGGCCGATCGACCGTACTGCGCCGCATCTACGAAGCATGCAGACTCAGGGTTTGCACGAACGCCTTTGAGCAGGGCTTCACCCCTGGCCCTTCGCCTCCCCGCACTGTGCTGCGGGTCGACGTTGTGGGGAAAAGGAGAGACCGTAAGTAAGCCCTTTGCTCCTTAGTGAGATTATGTTTGCGTTCCTCTTCTAGAGCTGGACTACATAGGATGCTCCTCCCTGCGGCCGAGGATGAGAGCTTGACCATCTGAACCGTATGGTGTGCCTCGATTATCTCTTACAACGTGTTGTGAATACCCAGTTGCATGAGCCGGTCCGTGCTAGTACGCGAAGGGACGCCTAGCACTCTGTTGATATTCTTCCGGATGAGGAGATTGAGCTTAGTCTTTTCATGACTCTGCCAGCAGTGCATAGCAGCAGCGTAGCTAATAGGGCTCATTAATAAAGTGTGGAACAACCTTAGTAAATTGTCCTCCCTGAGTCCACCTCGAGAGTTGGAGACTCTAGTGATAGTCGAAACATGCTTTCCGTTTTAGCTGTAATCTTGTTGATTGTCTGATCATTAGTGCCATTAGTCATTATAAGCATGCCAAGAACTCTGATGACCTCTACCCTAGGAATGAGATGACCAGAGCTGGTGCGAAGTTTTATATTGACGTCTGAGAGGGGGACCCAACCCTTAGGTTTCACCCCCTTCTCTTGTGTCTGTACAGCGAGAGTTCCGACTTGCTCGGAGAGAGTCGGAGTCCGGTACCGCTAAGGAAAGCCTCGGTGTAATCCACTGCCTGTTGGAGTGCCTCCTCTTCTCTAACCTCGCTGCCGTCCGTACACTTTGATGTGATGTCGGGGGCGTAAAGGGACTTGCGAAAGCATCTTGGAAAGCCCACAGAGAGCAATGTTGAATAAAGTGATGAAACCACCGAACCTTCTGGCATACCTTTGGAGCCAAGAACGAGCGGTTCTGATTTGAGATCTCCTATCCTAAAGGTGGCCCTTTTGCTTTTAACGAAGGAGCTGATGAATGCGTGGAATCTACACCCCAAGCCAAAACTAGAGATGGAGTGAGATTATGCATTGCGAGAGATCGTCAAATGCTTTCTCCAGGTCGAGTCCCAGGATTACCCTGACACCTCTTGTTTGAACGTCGATAATCTGATGTTTGATCAAATTGATGGTGTCCTGGGTCGATAGTGCCGGCCGGAAGACAATCATGTTGCACATGTTCTTCAATGTGTTTATAAATGGGGGTGTTAAACAATATGGGCCTGAGATAAAGCAATCCCAATGGGCGTCCCGGTTTCGGGATAAGGATGACTGACGCGAGTTTCCACGATTCCGGGACAGCGTCCTGTTCCCACCCCTCTTTAATCTCGTCCGTGAGCGTTTTTATGGAACCATCGTCCAGATTACAAAGGAGCTGGTTAGAGATCCCGCACGGGCCCGAGCGCCCATTCAGTCCCATATGGGCCTCCCTCACTTCACCGTTCTGCAAGGTTCGTCTGGAGACTCCGCGTGGGAATCCTCGTAAGGAGGATAGTCGGCGTCGCATGAGAGATCAACCGGTAGATATTTTTGCGCGACTATTTCGAGTATTTCTTGGTCTGAGTTTTCCTTTTTGGGCACATGAAAGATTTTGCCGATTGCCCCCTCGGATTGCATTTCGAGTTTGATTCATTGAACATGTGCTTGAGCAAGTTCCACTTGCCCCCATGCGCATCTGTCCATCAACCGAGCTACAAATCTCATCCCACTGTTGCCTAAAGAGCGTCTGACAGTGTTCCTCAATTTCGTGATTCAGCTCAGCAATCTTTTTGCGGAGCATACGGTGGATCGTTTGTCCTTTCCACCTGATAGAAGCGCGTTTTTAGCTTCGAGCAAGTGTGCTAGACGGCTGTCCATCCTGTCGACCTTACGATCAGTAACTAAGGACACGGTGGCCGCAGCTACATCCTCTTTGAGTTTTGCTACCCACTGGTCGAAAGATTCCGGCGACTGGCGGTCCTCAGCACCCTGATTCCTTTTTTTTTTTGCGGAAAAGGTCCCAACCTGTGAATTTAAATTCCCTTAGGGGCTTGTTCTGTACTCCATCGAGGTGGAAGTACACTCCCTGGAGCACCTCGTACCTATAGTACCTCATAACGCTCGGTTCTTCATTATGGCTGCATTTCGCTTCCCCTTTACTGTTATTTTCCCTTGTTTTCATATCCATTGCCTTCGTTTATCCATATACCGAGGTATTTATATTCTCACGCCACGCCGACGGCAGCGCCAGCTTTTCCAGTAGTGGAGCTCGCCCCGAATACTCTAGCGCAGTGGGCGAATAAGGGGGGTGGGTGGGATTGGAGGCGTAAACGTGTAGTATCCTCCTTCGCTGCTGGCGTAAATCTACTGCAGCGGGGCAACGTGTTCAAGATTACGCCGCTATCGAAAATTCACACCAGCGGCAGCGTACGCAATACGTGACTATTGCAGCAATTATTAGTTCTGTGTTTGTCTGGTCCAGCTCTGCATCACCAGGTGACACCACCAATCCGGCAGCCCACGTTTACACCTCAGCTCACCCGCCAATCTACGTAATCGACTTGATACGTATACCAAAATGCCAGACACCCTAAAACTATCTAGTGCGGTTAACGTGTGCACTATTTCAACTTCTTATACCAAGAGCACTGCCAAAAATAGTCATTCTTAGAACCTAATTTTATTAATTAGAGGGTTTTACGTGCCAAAACCACTTCCTGATTATGAGGCACGCCGTAGTGGAGGACTCCGGAAATTTTGACTACCTAGGGTTCTTTAATGTGCACTTAAATCGAAGTACACGGGTGTTTTCGCCTCCATCGAAGTGCGGCCGCCGTTGCCGGGATTCGACCCCGCGACCTCGTGCTCAGCAGCCCAACACCATAGCCACTGAGCAACCACGGCGGGTTTCTTAGACGATAAGAAATTTGCCTTTCGTAAGGTGCTGTCGTTTTAGAGAATCACTTGTCATTCACTGTGGCGGCGTTGTTTCGCACTCTGTAGCCGCGTTTACATGAATGCGACAGTGTCGCATCGCATCGCATTTCTAGCGCATCCCATTCATGGAAACAGCGGTAATGCGCTAGGAAGGCGCATCGCATTAATGCGCCAGGCGAGGGTTAGTTTACGGGCGCGAGTCAACTCTCGCGGAGCATGTAAACTCAGGATTGTCGCATTAGGAATTATGGGAAGGTATTAGCTGCGGGACTGCCGTGCTGGCGAAGCTGCGAGACAGCAACGCCCGATGCAGAAGCAAAATGGCGTCATTCACGGCAACTTCGCTCGCCGCAGCCTGTTCTACGCGAACCTATTTCTCCGCAGAGGAAACCACTGCTTTCCTTGCCATCATATCTGAATTAAATATTGGTGAGCTGTTAGATTAGAGAGACGGAACGCTGCATTCCCAAGCATTTTGCACAAACGTCAAGCTCTCGATAGCCGGTACAGTCGGCACTCAGCCACCAACGCTATCTCGGCACAAGACCGGAAACAAGTTACACCGGAAGTTAGCTGCACTTCCCTTAGACGACACCATGTGGCGGTACGTTCTTACGAGAGTAAGAGGTGACTGGAGGATTGGTGGAAGAAAAGTAGGGAAACGACAAAAGACGGAGACGTACAAAAGCACAGTTCGCAATAGGGGATCAGAAAATTGGGGCGTGGTAGCTCCATAACGTTTTTTCTTTCTTTTTTTATTGTTTAACCTAGGTTGGATATTAGGCAGTATAGTAGCAAGAGCTTGGTGGCGCAACCCACCGCCCCGTTCCAAAGGGGACGCTCATAATATCCACCCATCCATCCGGTTAATGCGCTACATGTAAACGGCGTCGCATCGTCTTTCCAAAATGCGCTTGGAAATGCGATGCGCCACTGTCACATCCATGTAAACGGGGCTTGTAATCCATAGGGAGCAAATGCTCCCTTACTATAAGACCCATGGGGACCTCAATAGAGACAGGACAGCCCAGACATGAGACGGTTGAAGAGAGAGCGCTCTACAGAAGGCGTTCTAAATTCACTCCATCAAAAGCGCATTGACAGCGTGCACCTTAAATACATTTTAATGCTTTCAGGTCCAATAATTCCTGTAGGTGTCACAATGTGGTACATATGTGACGTAGAGTCTGAAGTGAAAGGGTAATGAGAGAAATCAAATGACCTAGCAACTCGCACTGCATAATTTATGGAGGAATGGTGTCGCAGATCGTTATTTTTTTTCAAGATATTGGAAATGTCCAGCGTGGAGGCACAATGCGATCAGGCCTCTTTGCCGCACGCCTACAACCTACCACTTGAGGCCGGCAACATGATTTTGTGGGCATGCGAACAGCTTTGAGATCATTTGTAACAGCAATTCAATACACTGAGGATACACATACATGAATGGTGACGATCTGCCTTGAATATGCTGAAAGTTGGTAATAATAATAATAATAATAACAATAATAATATTAATAATAATAATAATCAGCCTGGTTACGCCCACTGCAGGGCAAAGGCCTCTCCCATACTTCTCTGACTGCCCCGGTCATGTACTAATTGTGGACATGTTGTCCCTGCACACTTCTTAACCTCATCCGCCCACCTAACTTTCTGCCGCCCTCTGCTACGCTTCCCTTCCCTTGGAATCCATTCCGTAACTCTTAATGACCATCGGTTATCTTGCCTCCTCATTACGTCATGTCCTGCCCATGCCCCATTTCTTTTTCTTGATTTCAACTAAGATATCATTAACTCGCGTTTGTTCCCTCACCCAATCTGCTCTTTTCTTATCCCTTAACGTTACGCCTATCATTCTTCTTTCCATAGCTCGTTGCGTCGTCCTCAATTTAAGTAGAACCCTTTTCGTAAGCCTCCAGGTTTCTGCCCCGTACGTGAGTACTGGTAAGACACAGCTGTTATAAACTTTTCTCTTGAGGGATAATGGTAACCTGCTGTTCATGATCTGAGAATGCCTGGCAAACGCACCCCAGCCCATTCTTATTCTTCTGATTATTTCAGTCTCATGATCCGGATCTGCAGTCGCTACCTGTCCTAAGTATATGTATTCCCTTACCAGTTCCAGTGCCTCACTACCTATCGTAAACTGCTGTTCTCTTCCGAGACTGTTAAACATTAATTTAGTTTTCTGCAGATTAATTTTTATACCCACCCTCCGGCTTTGCCTCTCCAGGTCAGTGAGCATACATCGCAGTTGGTCCCCTGAGTTACTAAGCAAGGCAATATCATCAGCGAATCGCAAGTTACTAAGGTATTCTCCATTAACTCTTATCCCCAATTCATCCCAATCCAGGTCTCTGAATACCTCCTGTAAACACGCTGTGAATAGCATTGGAGAGATCGTATCTCGTTGCCTGACGCCTTTCTTTATTGGAATTTTGTTGCTTTCTTTATGGAGGACTACGGTGGCTGTGGAGCCGCTATAGATATCTTTCAGTATTTTTACATACGGCTCGTCCACACCCTGATTCCGCAATGCCTCCATGACTGTTGAAGTTTCGACTGAATCAAACGCTTTCTCGCAATCAATGAAAGCTATATATAAAGGTTGGTTATATTCCGCACATTTTTCTATCACCTGATTGATAGTGTGAATATGGTCTATTGTTGAGTAGCCTTTACGGAATCCTGCCTCGTCCTTTGGTTGACGGAAGTCTAAGGTGTTCCTGATTCTATTTGCAATTACCTTAGTTGATAATAGGAGGATTTGACTTGTTAGAAAAAAAAAACTACAGCAGGTTTTATTTTGTGTGTGTAACTTTTTTCGTCTTGTAGAGATGCAAGAAAAATATAATAATGACGCCAAGAACAAAGCACAGACCAGAAAAGGGGAACAAATTTACAATGAGGAAAAAGTCTCCGCTCGCCTGTCGGCGTCAGGGGTAGTCTGAAGCCGGCGCGACACTGTGGGAGTGGTGCAGTGGGCGAAGTACCTGCGGAAGGTCTGTTGGACAAAGACATCCATGTCCGGGACTACTGACGCTGTGGCCTCGTCCAGGATGCAACGCAGTAGGGCGCGAGCCAGACAGATAAGCTGGTACTGGCCCACGCTGTGTGCAAAAACTTGAAAAGAATAGTAGGAACTCAGCAGAGAAGGCTTCGATAAATAGTGTGGTTTAAAGCAACGAAGAAAATAAAGAGATAGCATTGCACGTTGCAGTGTGACGCGCATCACTACTGTGACTTTTGTTAAGGTTTTGTGCCAAGTTACCAACGCCGAGTTGGCCGCAAAGGTGAGGTCCGGAGTGGTGTCCCTAAAGCATGAACTGCCAATTCTGGTAGGGAAGGAGGGATTAGTGATTAGAAGTGAGGTTGTGGTCCGAAGCCGCCTGCCATAGAGTTCTGCTCTTTGCGTTAGTGTGGTGATATCCCCAGTCTTGATGCGGGGCATTAAAGTCTCTTGGAATTATGAGTGGAGCCCCGCCCAACGTTCCGACTGCTTTGGATATGAGCGACGTGAAGCGTTGTCTCATGTCGATAGGCGTACTTCAGATGTTGAGGATGAAGAGGCTGTTCCTAAGCTACCCGCTTGGTATGACCTCGACTACCAATTGCTCAGTTTTATGATGGCTCAAAGAGAGATCGTTAACTATGGTGATGAACTGTTCGAGGCAAGGGTGCGGAGGCCCTTTTATTCTACTAGAAAAGACAGTGAGACCTATAGACCGATAAGGTGAATGAGGCCGTCAACGTTTCTTGGATTAGGATGATGTGCGGCTTGTTAGGGTGAGATCTAATGAATTGACGAAAAACCGCTTTCTTACGCTGAGATCCACAACATTTCCACTGTCAAATTACGACGTTACTAGGTCGACCTTCCACGATTCATAATTTCAATGGGTTTTCCCCTGTGGCGGATCTCTAACCGCCGAACCCGACGACATAATACCGACCGCGGATTCTAGCGCTCCGACCCTCTTGCTCAGATAGGAGGACGCTTCGCCAAGGGACTTGAGCGTATTCCTCGATTCAGTCTGAAACTCTTTCATGTCGGTCCTAAATTTCTTAAACTCAGATTCGCGCTCTACGTACGAAACGTTCGAGCTCTACTTATGAAGTTCTGCCGTCAATTTATGCCAATGAAAGCATATGGTGTGAGTTGTCTTTTCTACATTTTGCGTTGGTGATCGGTGTAATGTATAGACCTCCGGGAAGCCTTATTGCGTTTTTTGAGTACATTGACGAGTATTTAACAAAAATAACTACCGATAGAAGTAAAGTTATTTTGGTGGGGGATTTCAACTTACCGGGAGTAAATTGGGATGCAAGAATCCCTGGGACAGTTGAGAGGCCGCATGCGGGACTTATGCTAGAAATCATGGTGAAACATGGCTTGGTTGAAGTGGTCCAGGAACCTACGCGAATTCAAGGAAATTACAGTGCCCTTTTATACCTCTTATTTTTATCAGAGAGTAACTTTGAATATAATATCGAAGTGGGGGACGGGATCTGGAACCATAAAATAGTCGTAGCCACTCTAAAAATATAAAATATTTAAATAAGAACCGGATAGCTCATGTCTACAATTTTAACCGAGCCGATGATACGGCCGTCCTAGATTATTTATAATTGGCATTGGACCGTACGCCGGAAGAAAATGATGTAGATGAATTATGGAAGTATTTTACAGAGGTAGTGACCAGTTCATTATCTGTGTTTGTGCCAAAAAAAGCTAAGCGTTTACAGAAAAGCAATCCGTGGGTTTCTCGTGAGTTAATACATTCAAAACGTCAGCTACGTCGTGCGCGGCAACAAAAACTGAAAAATCCCGAGAGAATAGGGGCCCTTAGCACTCAAGTTCGACCGAAATTAAGAGTGTCTAAAATGTGTTTTTTCACTACAACACTGACTAATTACCTTAAAACATCACCTCAAAAATTTTGGCGATACCTTGCCCGATCAAAGCCTTCAATCAGTGGAATAGTTGTAAATGATACCGTGTGCAACAATCCCCAAATTATTGCCCAAAAATTCAAGTTTTTTTGGTTTTATATCCAGCCGAAGAGATCAGAGTGCTGCAATAGATTTAGAATGTGAGGACCATAGTAATGATAGTATTTTTATCTCAAAAGAAGGTATAGTCGACATGCTGCTAAAATTGGACGTAAAAAAGTCTTCTGGTCCTGACAAAATACCGCTTGAGTATTTAAAGCGATACTGTGAATGGGTTGCATGCTTCTTGGTTAAAATATTTTCTGTGTCATTAATAAATGATGCATTATCACGTCAGTAAGTATTAGCGAGGATTGTGCCTGTTTATAAGGCTGGAGATAGGCTAGACATTGGGAACTACCGTCCGATATCCATAGTTTGTACGGCTTGCAAAATCTTAGAACATATAATTTGTAAACAGTTAGTAGAATCTATTGAAAACAATAACATTTTTTTACAGCAAACAACATGGTTTTGGAAGGCGTCTGTCAACTGTCACGCAATTGTTTGAAGCCATACAAAGTTTTGCAGAAGCCCTTAATTGTGGCCAACAAATTGATGTCATCGCTTTGAATTTATCAAAGGCATTTGATAGGGTCAAGCTAATTAGAAAGCTTTATGGGTATAAAGTAAACTCAAAAATTGTTAAATGGATTCAGGCTTACTTACACAAGAGAAAACAGTTTGTTGAAATAGATGGCGAGTGTTCTTCCTTCCTTTCTGTATCATCAGGTGTGCCTCTGGGGTCGGTTTTGGGTCCAATTTTGTTCCTACTGTATATTAATGATATCTGTATATTAATATATGTGTACATCCTATGGTTGAAGTGTGGTTGTTTGCCGATGAAGTGCCTCTTGCTTTGCCGCGTTAATAGCGTTTATGATCAAGAACAACTAAATGACGCTGTATGTCGAATTTATAGCTGGTGGGCAAAATGACATATGCAAATCAATTTTGATAAATCTGTTTGTATGACAGTTACGAATAAGAAAACTCCATTGATGTTTTCGTACGCTGTAAATAATAATGTAATTAAGCGTTCCATAAAGTTGAATTATCTTGGTGTAACAATCACTAGTAACCTCAACTGGAATGAACACGTGGAAAACATATGTGGATCAGCCTAGCGCAAGCTTGGCTTGTTACGGCGTAAATTAAGAAATGCTGCTTCAGACATTAAGCTTAAGGCATACACTAGTATTGTTAGACCAAATTTAGAGTATGCTTGTATAATTTGAGACCCTCATCAACAATACATAATAGATAAATTAGAGCGCATTCAACGAATGACGGTTAGGTTTATTTTTTCTGATTATGATAAAACGCACTCGATAACCTCCATGCTCGTCAGGGCTGGTCTCAATACGTTGGCTGTGCGCAGGAAAGTCGCACGCCTTAAGTTGTTATATCAACTCTATCTCAATAAGCTGAACCTGAATTCGAGTTCGTATTTGAAGCCTCCTGGAAGGGTTTCACCGCGAACTAATCACAATCAAACTATGATTCCTTACGTGCCAAGAGTTGGTGTCTTTAAGTACTCTTTCATTGTCAAGACAATTGTTGAGTGGAACATCTTGAATTCGTGTGTATTTCCGAGCAATAAGATGGTTGACCCTTCTGAAGAAAAGTTGAAAGCGCTCTTTTCCTGAACTTGGTGCTCTGTATCCCAGCCTTGTAACAGCCCGGCAGGGCTAACAGTACTGGAAATAAAGAAAATAAAAATAAGGGCCTTGACAGTGCTCTCTGCTTAGCGGGTCGCTCGGCTACAGGCGTCTCCGACGAGATCTCGACGGGCGTGTCTACAGTTCCCGATGGGGGAGCCGACTGCGAATGCGGCGACGCAGCCGCTAATTTTAGTTAGTCTACCTCTGCTTGTAGGTGCTCAAAGGCGCTCCTTAGCAAAGCGTTTTCGGCCTCGAGTTGTGCGATCCTAGCCTCTTCATGTTATGGCAGTGGTGATGCTTCCCTCATTACCGTGGATGACGTTCCCTTGACACCGTCCTTGACACAGTCGGCCCAGCGAGTCTCCCCAGCGGGCGATGCTTGTAGTCGAACGCCAGGTGGTGGATGGATGGATGGGTGGATGGATGGATGGAAGGTAGGAGCGTCCCCTTTGAAACCGGGTGATGGCAGTTGCCACCATGCAGTTGCACCATGTCCCCTGGATCACGTGCGCTCCCTGGAGCAGTTGCGTCCGCTCCTGGACGAAGCGCGTAGCGCTCTCGACGGGGATCTGCTGCTGCTCCGCACCTGGTTGGCGCCGGTGGGCGCAGGTGGTTTGGCGCGTTGACGTTCGCGCCTTCTTGTGCGAGCCACATGCGGTACTTGGAATCGCTGCTTGCGCAGCTTGTCTGCAGTAGGGTGAGGCCCTCCACACGGGGCACACTGGGGGGTACACGTGTTATCCTCGGACGGGCATGGCATCCCGCAACTTCTGCAGATCACGTCTCCGGGTGCCGGGCAGACGTCGGCCGGGTCGCCTAACCTTCCGCATGCGTGGCACATATCCGTTTGTCGACGGTAAAGCGTGCACCATAACACAGGCGGTCAAAATTATTCTGCAGCATCCTCTTGCGGCTTACTCTTGTGATCCACTTGGCACTTTCGGGTTGTCACAAAACCACAATTCAACCACAATTCAATTTTCTAACAGCCAGCTCGCGGACACGAGCTAGCAAACAAGATTATCCTTAATTTGCACAGATTCCTTTACCTTTCTTCGCTTGTTAAACTGACGCAAATGTACGAAAACCAGAGAAAACCCTTTACCAAAGCTTGTTGACATTTCATTAATTTGCATACAGCGCTATAGTGAAAATACTTCAGTGTGGCTTAAAGCAGTATTTCGCTCTTAAGTCAGCAGGTTTATTAGACAAGAGTTCAAAAACCCCTAAATACAGAACGAGAAATACCTGGTAAGACCATCCGCGTGACTTGCCTTGGCTAAGTATGGCTTGCGTTTTACGTTGTGCGAATAAATTTCCAAATACACACCCACACAAACTACAGTAAAGCTTATTTTTAAACACTGTTATTGCTATGGTGAAGAGGCCCTGTCGTCCCGAAGACAGCATACAACCTTTGTACGTCGACCTTTAGCGGCCACTTTTATGGTTTCATTAGTCAAATGTTTGGTTCTTTTATCGCGTGCACGATGAAGAGGGCGGGCCGTCCTGAAAAGGCATCGGGGTTTGTCCACGTCGATACTTCGCTGATAATGTCTGCCTTCAGGACTTCTATCTCTTCGGGTGTCATCAACTTCGCTGCTGGGTTCAAAGAGATTTGGTTCTCTGAAAAATGATACATGCAAGCAAGATAAGCGAACAGTAAATGTTGCGAATAAAAAGTGACCTTATTTCGCCAGAGGGGTGAAGCACTGACCGCGATAGCAAGGTTTAGCTCTGGCGGCGAACTCCTCGGACGCGAGATACGCTCGTGAGCTAAATTTTTTGGCACCCTTAAAGGGACACAGAACAGAAAAAAACAAATCACTGGAAATTTGGCGGTAAATGCGAGAGAAACGCGCTAGTATTACGTCGCACCTCTTTGAGGTACCGGATCTATAATTTCAACCGCGTTCACCACATTGAAATTTACGCTTTGTTTGGGAGCTCACTCGACACATGTTTTGCCTCTTCGAGGAGCGAAGCGCAACTGACCGTGGTCCGAAGCATATATAGATATTACCTATGCAAGCTCTCCTAAGCTCTCCCATTGCTTCTGTACTTGTACCCCGTGGCAGTCTTCCCACACTTGAGGCACCTACATGTTCTTTTCCACTTTGGCATTTCTAATGCTAACGAATTAAAATGGTTTCGTCTGTGTTCGCAAGTTCTTCAGCCGCCACTTACCCCGAGAAGAGGCCTGGCATGTTATAAAAGGCATAAAAAGAAAACACGTGAGGAAACGACGCCTTGAAATTTCCGCACCAGCATGCCGTGACGTCATTGATTCTGATGGTGTCTGTTAGGGCCTAGTTTGTTGTTTATCTCCAAAAATGGGCTAGATCGTGCTATGAAGAAGAAAAAGGCTGACCGTATCAAGTTTCAGCACCTTTGGCTGAGCCAATGCGGCACATACACGCACAAATACGTTGAAATACGTTACGTCACGCTGACGTACTGACGCTACGGTTTCGGCGGAAAAAGAAAAAAAATTTGACCTTCATCTTTGCGTCTAATAATCGACCTAATAGAAAGTTTTAGAATAGGGGCCCCAAAGAGCTTTGCGGCTGTTAGCGTAAGGGCACGCAGAAGTAAAGAGTTTTAGAATAGCGATTTGCGTTTCCGGATAGCTTCTTGCGCTGACAGCGCCACTACGGCGTCAAAGAAAAGTTATAAGAAATAAAAAAAATAAAATATACCATTTTATAACAGGAATAGTGATCTTGACTTGCGTGTATTCGCGTTTAGTTTAAATTTAAAGGTTATTCTGTAAGCAGCAAACAATTAGTTGCGCTTAGTTTTGAGCAAACCAACTTTACTTGCCTTCACCAGCCAAGCTTAGCCGTGTTAGGCCTACGAGCCGTATCGAATTCGGAATTAGGGGCGTCTAATGAAGCAGTCTTCATAACACACGCAAGGTGAGAGAAAGCGATGACCGCAGTCACTTCTCCCAGCTTGCTAACTTCACACGTTACCACGAATCGAACCCAGTTTGGTGCTAGGCTGGAGCCGTCGCTTCGATGGGTGCTGCCATGTTTGGTGACGCAAATCTTTTGGGGCTGCTATTTGGGCTCTCGCTAAATCGGTGAAATAGCGTTCTCAACGCAAAACCCAAACGCAGTTCGCGTCTCGCGCATGCGCAGTGGCTTCGACGCTATTTCTTTGATGCCCCAAAACGTTTGGGGCCCCTATTCTAAAACTCTCTAATGCCGCAAAAGAAAACACGAAAATATAGTTTTCACAGAAGGCTTCATCAGTCTAATCTGAGTTCGTATTTGTCTTTGGAGTTCCTTTAGAAGAGGTTTAGTATACTGAGTAGGGTGTGTAACGACTGATGCTCTGCCCGTAAGGAGCACTGCCGCCCCCCCCCCCCCTCACCAGCGAAATTACACTACTTTCAGATGAGGTACCATCGGATGAATAATGTCTTCAAGATCGTAAAGCCTGGCCTGAGCAAATTTTGGCGTTTCAATAATATAGCAGCTCCCTAGCACATGCACGGCACACATAATCACATCGAATTCGTGTACAGTCGATTGCAAAAGTCTAGAGACCATGGCATACGCAAAAAAAGAGAAAAATATTCGCACAGCCGTGCAACCTGAAATTGTGTAAGAAGCACGGCGCCGGTCAAGGAGGCGCACGTGCGCAGTACGCTTGATTTCAACCTGTATGCCTAGGCTTAGAAGAAAAAAGAAATTTAGCGGCAACTGGTTACGATTAGTAAGAAACCGTGCACGACAACACATGTACAGTCGAGTGCAAAGCTCTAACATCACTGCGACGGTGACGACGAAATTTCGCCTTCGTTGCCCATGTGATTGCTATTAAAACTCTAGTCTTCCCGTTTCGTTTTAGTTCCTTGATTTATTTATCAACGGGGTCGAACGTCCTAGAGGAACTGCACTGGCTTTGAGAGACGCTGTAGTGAATGGCTGCTGATGTACTTTGTAAATTGGAGGTTCCTCAACGTGCAGCCGAAGCATGGCATACAACCGCTTTTGCATTCCTCCTTCGTCTGTGTGCGGGTACCGCGAGCGGGAGACCAACCCGCAACCTCAGAAACGGAGCTCTGAAAGCCGCTGAGGCACTTTTCAACTGCGCTCTTATTTCTGCGTGGTATGCGGGAAGTTCAGTCAAAGAGAAGTTTGTTTGCTGAGAGCACGAAGAGTAGCAAGAGCAGCTGAACGTTTAAATCCGAACAAAATGTGCGCCACACGTTACACTTTCGGGCGCCACCTATATGGTGAACTTTCATCCCGACCAAGCATTAATACGGCGTTCGAGAGATGTCCCAAAAATCGCACTGAAACGTGATTAGAAGAAAAAAGGGAGAACCGTTTCACTTCTTGTTTCACATCTGGGACTCCTGAACTATTTACTGTTGGGCTAGTTTGTGAAGCATAACGATAATAAGACAGGCGTAAGTACACACGTATACATACAGAGATAGCACGGCTCCTCCACTAACTGTTGGTAGTGGCACTCGCCTTGCCTCTGCTTTCTGCACACTATAGTGTACGTTTCCTGCGTCTGCCTAGGAAGAGTTTTGTGGGAATCTACGAGTTGGTACACGTAAGAATACCAATCTTGCGTAAGGCAGAGCGCAGTCTTCACGATACTGGGCAACGGGTGCTGCTAGGCTATACAGGCAGCGTTTATGGTTGTTCTGAAATCACCACAGATGCAAACCATCTTTCTTTTTTACTGGTACGATTGGAACTGCTCATTCCTGTGGGTTACTGGCGACAATATGTCTTCCTGTTCCAACCCGTTCAATTCGGCTTCAACTTTCTCTCGGAGGTGTGCAACTTGTGTACAACATGTGTACTTTGTGCAACTCAGGCTGGACTCCGTCTTTGATGTAGAATTTCATCGGATGATTCTTGGATTCGACCGAATTTTGGCTGAAGCAGTTCAGGAAACTCGTCTGATACTCCATGTCTACATGTTTCAAGGGCCTTTTCTGTCATGCCAAGAAACGACATTGGCAAGAGGGCGAGTTGTTGAATGAAACCTCTTTCACAGAGGCTTGGCTCGGTGCAGCCGGTGACAGTCAATGGGCTTAGCATCGTCTTTCTACGCAACGCGGCTTGCAAGTACAACTGTCCGATAATAGGCAGCGCCTTCCCTAGGTGACAGCCAAGGTCGAACCCGCACTTGAGAAGAAGCGGCTAGCTGGAGCGATACTTTACATACACATCGCGTGATCACCCACGTAGGTGATCAGGTTCAAAGGAACGCCATACCAATGAACGATCCTACGGAGGGACGGAACGAGATGAGCTTTTTGTGCTTGGTGGACGACAAGAAATTGTCGGGATGTCGCAGTCTCTCATTTAAGCCACAGTGCTGTAAAAAATTAGAGCATGTCTGCCGCTGCGCTGCCTGCGACATGGCATCTGACGCCTTGTCGGTGAACAGTACTACTTGTCGAAGTGACCTTGCCGCCCACCGCCAAAACACCGTTCGGCCCTGTGAAGGACGTCCTTGTCACCATGCTCGCGATTTCCTAAAGTGAACTGTCTCGATTTTGCGGCTCTTGCATGGCTGCATCAGTGTCCTTTAATACTTCTTTTCTGGCCAGGAAACTTCCTCGGAAATTTCGCTAGGGACAGAAGGGGCCTCGAGAGGCGTCGACGTCAGTAGAATGACATCAACCTAGCGAGCTTTGATGGCTGAGGTTGCGCGATGACGCGAATGTTTCACCAGGAAAAGTGCGTCTCCCACACTGATTTCAACCTGTTTGCATATTAAACATGCAATGGACAGCTTTAGGCGAAATAACCTAGCGTGCGGCACATTTGTGCTTATGTCATTCACCATGGCGTTGTGTGATGCATTTGACCAGCCAAGTCTCATTGCCCTCAAAAAGAACGTTACGGTCAGCCCTGTCGCGGGATGGCGGTTCGTCGTGCCTTTCTTCCTTAGCTCTCGTTTATGTCCGTCGATGGAAATGAAATGACGTATTCTCTAGATCTGCAGTGTCGCAGCCGACTAGCCGAGACCCCAGTCCTGCCTCAGGTGGTGTAGGCGGTGCCCCGTGGTGAGGAGTTCATTCAGCGGGCCTATAGCCACAAAGCAGCCGAGCTGAGCCTTCAGCAGGACTGCCTTCTGTGGGGTACCAGGAGGGCGATCCCACACTCTCCGGTTCAGTTGCTGCTGCGGGTCATCCTGGCGTGGAAAAGATCAAGATGGTGGCCCGGTCCCACGTTTGGTGGCCCGGTCTGGACCAGGACATAGTTCACATGGTTCGGAGCTGCCAAGTCTGCAGGAGCATCAGCGGGCCTCACGTCATGTGGATATCACCCCCTGCCCGTTCTCACAGAGGCCGTAGTCCCGGCTGCATACGGATTTTGAGGGCCCTTCAAGGGCCATTACTTTTTGGTCCGTATGCCGGTCCGTATGTGGCCGCGCCTGCCATCAGCAGGCGCGGCCATTGCGGTGTTGTGACACGTCTTCGCCGCCCAGAGGTAGCCGGACGTCATTATGTCCGACAATAGTCCCGCTTTCGCCAGCACAGAGTACGTACCTGGCCTGGCTGACAAGAACGGAATCCGCCGGATGATGGTTCCGCTGTTTCACCCTGCTTCAAACGGTGCAGCCTAGCGGGTGGTGCAGACCATCAATGGCAAGCTCAAGAAGAGCCAGTCTGGACATTTCTGGACGCAGTTGCCCGGGCGCTGTATCAGTACGGGGCCACGTGCTACGATGCCACTGGCCGTGCCCCCTGTGAGCTCCTACTGGGTCGGATGGTCAAGACTCCCTCGGACGTCTTGCATCTGGACCTTCGATCCACAGCGCCCCTGAAGCAGCTGAAGCAGAAGCTGGCTGCTGACCGAGCATGCCATCCTGGACCGTTGTCGGAGTCGGGAGCTCCAGTCTTCGCCAGGAACTTTCGTCCTGGCCTACCCTCGTCCTCCGGACAGGTCGCAACTCCTTCTAGGGCTTCATCTCTGCTCGTCCACATGCCGGGCAGGACCACAGGGCACCGTCACACCGACCATTTTAGGCCTCGCCCTGGGACCTGTCTGGCACCCTCAACTGCCGCTTCAGAAGACCAGCCCGCATGAGGACCAGCGGCAACACCAGCCGCTTCCAGTGAAGCATCACCAACCTCGGAGGCGGCAAGCGTTGCTAGTGGTGCGGCACCCGTTGGGGGGGCGGGCGTCTAGTCCGGCACCACTCTCAAGGCCGGCCACTGCGTGTTCTCCGGACTGAGCGAGGCTGGTTCAGGCAGCAACCGGCGTTGCCACACCCGGCCCGTCAAAACCGGTGCCCAGGCGGAGTACTCGGCCACAAAAGCCGCCGGACCATTACTCGCCTGGATAGCAGGCACCGTCGACTCGGTTGGGATGGTGGCAGAGCGTTATACATTGAGCCTGGATGTATTTTGTTTGTAACGACCAAACAAACTGGGCGTAAGGGGAGTAACGAGCATGTGATGCCCCCCTCGGGCATAATCTTCGTTGCCCGCCAGACTCGGTGGCCTGCCAGGCTCGGTGGGCAACACTGGTCACCACACCAAATAAACAGCGATGAGCACAGCTGCTCGGCGATCAGACATCGCTCATCACCACCCCGCTGCGGAGCGTCTGTCTAACGGAGGGTACCCCGATCGAGCCCTCCCTCGTTCACGAACCCGGGTGGATGGCAACATAAGCATTATTCTTTTTAACGTTTTTTAAAAAATGCATCTGTGGCGCAGTAGAAAAAAAATTATATTAAAGGGTTCGTGGGAAGGACGTGATCTGTACCGCAACGTATCCACTTGTTTAACTAAATAGCAGCAGGGCGGAGATGATAACGCACTTAGTAGATTGTAACGTCAAACAGATATCCTGTAAGTGGACGATACGGCTCACTGGACGAGGCTGTTCACTCGGCTAAGTCGTGGAAGAAAGCCAGCAAGCCTTCAAAAATCCTCGAAATGGCGTCTGCGTTGAGCTTATATCGCTCGCATTGAAACGTCACGACATTTTAGTTCAGTGTACACACGTCGGCACGAACAGCGTCTTTGGCAACAAGATGCTCTTCGCACATGCGAACACGTTTCCAGAAAAAAATGAAGCCTCTCGGCGCGGAATGACTCACTTCCACTTCTCTCGTAGGTCCGCGTCAATATAGGTAAACAAAACAGAACCGAACCAACACGTAGGTACACAAGAAATATTGGCATTGTCGCTGTCGCAAAGCATCGCTATCAGCGCAAGGGAGGAGTTGTAGAGTGCTCAAAAATTAAAATACGAACTGAAACAAACAGCAACGAACTCATTTTACGTGTAATTACATGCAAGTGCGACGTGTAATTGCTTGGTAGCCGGTTTCAAATGTGGAGTAGTCCCCGCGTGTGTATGTTTTGGGGTCTGAATTTAGCCGCTGTTGCAAGTGCATGTGGACCTGGAAACGAAACAATGCATTGGAGTACAGGCAAACTTCGTTATACAGGAGTTAACCAAAAGTACTTCGTGTCATCTATCACTTCGTAATATCTGTCAGTAATATTTTAACCCGCCGTGGTTGCTTAGTAGCTATGGTGTTGGGCTGCAAAGCACGAGGTCGCGGGATTGAATCCCGGCCACGGCGGCCGCATTTCGATGGGCACGAAATGCGAAAACACCCGTGTACTTGGATTTAGGTGCGCGTTAAAGAAGCCCAGGTGGTCCAAATTTCCGGATTCCCGCCCACTACGGCGTGCCTCAGAATCAGATCGTGGCTTTGGCACGTAAAACACCATAATTAAAGAAAATCTATTTACTTCAATATGTGCTAAATTGGTGGACGACTTTAAGCATAGATAGAAAACGATGGGCTTACAGCCTGCGGAAGCACTACAGGGCGCGTATGCGACGAAATTTTCATGAAACCGTAAAATAATCTGCGGCCTGCACCATGTCGGACTTCTTGGAATCTCACGTGACTGCCTCTACAATAGCTGCTTTCTGTTTCCATATGATTGTATTTTGATTGCGCCTTCCACTTGACTCGATTTGTGAAACCAGATTAACAACCACGTGGTCGAGATAAACAGATGGCACGCTGCGACGCGCTCCAAGTCTATGGCGGTCGAGTAGCACGTGGCACACAGTAAGGCAAGCCGACTACGCAGCTGATTCCGGCTGATCCACCGCCAGAGCCTCCAGCTGGCTCCCGTGTGAATGATACCGACAAACCTCGCCGCGCCGGCTGGGTTGGGCCGACTCATGGCCTCCGAAATCGCATCAGCGTCGATGCGATCTTGGAGGCCACGCCTAGAGGCACCAGTCTGCGCTGCGCGCTGTAGTGAGACAGAGATTATCCCGCGATGGTTGAGCTTACGTGCAGCTACGCTTAATGGCAAGAAGGACCAGTGGGATACAACTTCAAAGAACAGCAGTTGGCGACCAAGGCACACGGACCCCCGCGGGACTTTTACTCCTCCAGCCAATCACAGAAGTAAACAAAATCGTCGTCATGCGACCATTTCAAAATGGCGTCGTACTTGATACCTCCGGAGCGTCTGCTGTTCTTGAAGAGTCTTTTCTTCAGCGGAAATGGTGAGGTGGGCAAGAGACACGGACAAAGTGTATGAAGCCTGAGCATTTCACTCTTCAAAAGTCCACGAATAGTTCATTTCACTGCTGACCTCGTTTTACTCATGAAACCTCACTGCCAACTGGAGTGAAACATTACAATAAATAGTTGCAGCGAAGCAATTTAACTTCAGTAAACAATTAGGCTTTCACCGTTCGGCTATAACAGACGAATGAAAACGTACAAAATTACGCGCTTTTAATTTTGTTTTTGTGACTACCGCCTTATTTAGATAACAGAGAATGTTTGAAGTACGAATTACTTGCAGCCTCGCGGAGGAACAGGGGCTGGCGGTTATGAGCGCGTGGGTGGAGCTTCACTTGAGTTGTATCCGATTATAGTGCTGCTCGACAGTGTATTCAACGTGGAGGTTTAAAACTTCGGCCTCCAATGTTTGTCCTGGAGCATACGCTCTAGGCTAGAGCCAACATTCTCTGCAACCTTGCGAAATTCTACCATACACTCTCGAACAAACTTCTCACTTCCCTGGTTTTTAGTCAAGAACATGTAACTTCTCACTCCGGTTCGGTGCATACTGGTCGTTTAGGGATGAAAGTGTTTCCTTCTATCTGAATTTGTTGGGTTTTCGATAGTTGCAGCTGCAAGCTAGCACGCGTATTCTCTACGTGGCGACATTCGCATGCCAGGCAAAACGAACCAGTCTGGCCTTAGTACGTAAAGACTAGGAACCAATCAAATTGAGCACGTGTTGGCGCACAGTCGATGACTTCGTCTCAAAGAGAGCATTTGTTGGCAGTGCTGCTCTCGCTTTGGCAGCATGGTGACACATAATTTCGAGTTCTCCTATCTCCTAGAACAATAAATCAATTTGAAAAAAAAAATACTCGCGCAGAACGTGTTCTCGAGGGCGCTTTACAACTGCAAGCGTAGAATAAAAATACGAATTGTCACGCAGAGGGGCCCTTTAGGAAAATATTAAGCATCAAAGAAGTGAAAACTTCGTAATGTGGATGCCTTTTACATTCGTCAAAAAGTACCGCTGTAAATCTACTTAAAGGTTTTAATTGACACTGGTAAACATAGGCGTTTCATTTTCAAATAAGATGAGCCGCATCCTTAGCAAGGTATTGCTAAGTATTAGCAACTATTGAACTTGAGTGGCTGAGCTTCTCATGTTCATAACCACAGCCAATTCTGCGTTAGTCACGAGTTCAAAGATTCGGGACTCATGCTATAGGACATGAACAATCGACGAAAGAGCGAGTTAATACTCACCCAGGATGGTTTCGACGCTTTTCTTTCGCGGCTTTCCATACAGCAGCTCACAGGTTTGCGCCGTCAGGCCCGAAGTCTTCAGAATATCTCGAAGATAAGCCAATCTTGCCTGATCGCTATCGAGGTCTTGGCTGTTTGGCACAAAACCTTCGAAGAACTAGAGTATTGAAAGCATCAAAACACGGATTGAACAAGTACCCCCAAAAATTTGGACATGAAAACGAATATAAGCACACAGCTTCGGCCTATTATTCCACGCTTAATAATAATAATAATAATAATAATAATAATAATAATAATAATAATAATAATAATAATAATAATAATAATAATGTGACGCAGCAGTTGTCACGGCGTTTATTCCGCGTCCAAGATAATAATAACACTTTATTGCTCTTCAGATCCTGTTATATTGAGCGCCACACCTAAACACGCAGTGCCAATAAGAGGGCAGGCAGATGAGTAGTCTCTCCGAACAAGAAGTCAGATATTTCAGGACACTCTGCAAAGTTAGAAGATAAGTAACAACCTAAAAAACATAAACGAAGAGAGCAATATTAGTGTCTTAGTCACTACAGGCTACCTGCTACGACCCTCGCCCTCAACCATCAGTGATGTTATTTTTTTTTTACAGTAGGATAATTGGTAATGTAAAACCCTTTCCCCGGCATGTTCAATGTAGAAAAAAAAAGAGAAGTGTGCACTTGAGAGTCATTTGAGCTTTCTCAAATTCTGCCAACGCATGCGCTAGAAAAATTTCTTAGGAATACTGTTGTCATTGTCATAAAACTTACATTACCACGTTTGGTATATATCGGGTTCTCTCTGTAATTTTAGCTTAAAAATTGAGCGTACTTGTTTATCTTTCTCCGGTGACTGCTTTTGACCGGCCACGCATTGTTAAACGTTATCGCCAAGCGCAAGACGCGCCTTCGTGATTTGGAACTTTCGCGAATGTTACCGTTCCTTGTATCTGTTGTACATGTCCTCGCCGAACAAGGTATTATCAGACGGCATGCACTACACGAATTGTGTAGTAGTTTCTCGAGAGCACGCGGGCACGAGCGATTATGATTACACTAGAACCTTCGACGAATGACGCATAAAAGCAGGCGCGCTTGGCCAGAACTCCTAGTCTAAGTGGTTCTGGCTTGACCCGCTGATCAGATTGCGGCCATCGCCGGCTGTGTTCGCCGCTACCGTTGTGCTTTGAGTGTACCTTGCGTTTGTGGGCACAGGTTCGACCAATAAGAAGTTTCGTTATTCACAGTTTCGCTGCTGTTTTCTCCCGTCGCTGTTGCGTGACAATATAAAAGTCCAAAATTATTCTTGAAAGAATGTGTGCACTGCATATTATTCGCAAAAATATTAATTTTTGCCTAGTTGTAACGTGCCTGTTCTGGAAAAACAAGCAGGGATCGAAAAAGCCGAAACGTTGGTCTATGTTTAGGCATGATAAGAAGACGGCAGCGCTGCTTCCAAACATCCGGCACGTGGCAGCCTTCAGGTAAAAGTCCTTTTTATTTTCAGAAAAAAAAATACTGAAACCTACATTCAACATCGCAAAATTTGGTTGTAACTTGGGCATTACCGCACGGTTTTGTGGCAGGGCCATGCGCATCCATTAGTGAAATGCGGAAGCTGGATTTGGGGCTCCCGAATTAAGGGCGAGAAAACGCGGTTTGGATGGTTAGGTATGCGTTTCGTTTCTAGCGAAATTAGCGATACAGTTTCTTTTTTGCACGTGTGTCACGAGGAAAATATGACGACTATTTTTCTTCCACAAGGTTCCGTCCTTGGAACCCTACTGTTCCTAATTTACATTAATGATCTTCCCTCGCTTATCAACTCCCATATCCATCTGTTCGCTGATGATTGCGTCATTTTCAGAGAAGTTGCCAATGCTAACGATATTGAATTACTTCAGTCGGACCTTATCACTATGGGGAACTGGTGCAATGAATGGTTAATAGAGCTAAATATTAACCACTGCAAAGTAATGCGTGTTTATAGGAAAACATGTACAATACCGTCGTACTACACTAGCAACATGTTGTTGGATTGAGTTTCGTCATATAAATATCTTGGCGTTTACATCACTTCTAACCTAAGCTGGTCTCTTCATACTGAGAACATAATTAAACACGCTAATCGCCTGCATGGCTACCTACGTCGCAACTTTTTCTACGTACCTACTAATTTGAAACTTTTTTCATATAAAACTTAAATACGACCCAAACTCGAATACGTGATTCCGGTATGAGACCCTGCTTCTGAAAACCTACTCACTGACCTCGATATGGTTCAAAATAACTCTGCACGTTTTATTCTTGCTAACTACAACCGCACAGCGAGTATAACTAACATAAAATCTAATCTTTGCCTCCCATCGCTGGCATCTCGCAGAAAAGTGTCTCGTATTACCCTCTTCCACAAGTTGTACCACCATCATACTCTACGGGATAACCTCATCCCCCATTCAATTTATGCATCCGGTCAAATTGATCATCAGTACAAAGTCGGCATTTTGTCATGCAACACTAAAAGTTTTTCACAATCATTCCTGCCGCGAACCTCACGTGAATGCAACCATCTTCTCGCCGAAGTTGTAGGCCTTATTAATTATGAACAGTTCCGTGAAGCCTTAGCTAATATTGTATATACAGGTGCCATTTAAACACTCATGTAACCAACTGTATTTGTCTTCTTCATTCTTTTGTATTTACCACTACCCCTCTTTAATGCCCTTGGCATTAAAGAGGGGTAGTGCCAACTTCGGTCCATGAGCATGAGGAACAAGCTATGTGCCGCTCTTCAATTTACCTCTTTCACCCTCACTTCGGACGCCGGGTATGTTACCACTTCGATCCTCTTTTCAAGCTTCTCTCATGTCAACTTGGGTCACTGGGCATAAGGAACGGGGTATGCGCCCTTCTGCAATGAACTTCCTTTAACCTAACTTCGGACACTGGGTATGTGGCGCACTTCAATGAATCGCTCGCGCCAACTTGGGTCCCCGATTATGAGGGACAAGTTATGTGCCGCTCTTCAATTTACCTCTTTCACCCCCACTTCGGACGCCAGGTGTGTTACCACTTCGATCCTCTTTTCAAGCTTCTGTCATGTCAACTTGGGTCACTGGGTATAAGGAACGGGGTATGCGCTCCTCTGCAATGAACTTCCTTTAACCTAACTTCGGACACTGGGTATGTGGCGCACTTCAATAAACCTCTCGCGCCAACTTGGGTCCCTGATTATGAGGGACAAGTTATGTGCCGCTCTTCAATTTACCTCTTTCACCCTCACTTCGGACGCCAGGTGTGTTACCACTTCGATCCTCTTTTCAAGCTTCTCTCATGTCAACTTGGGTCACTGGGTATAAGGAACGGGGTATGCGCCCCTCTGCAGTGAACTTCCTCTAACCTAACTTCGGACACTGGGTATGTGGCGCACTTCAATAAACCTCTCGCGCCAACTTGGGTACCTGATTATGAGGGACAAGTTATGTGCCGCTCTTCAATTTACCGCTTTCACCCTCACTTCGGACGCCGGGTATGTTACCACTTCGATCCTCTTTTCAAGCTTTTCTCATGTCAACTTGGGTCAGTGGGTATAAGGAACGGGGTAGGCGCCCCTCTGCAATGAACTTCCTTTAACCTAACTTCGGACACTGGGTATGTGGCGCACTTCAATAAACCTCTCGCGCCAACTTGGGTCCCTGATTATGAGGGACAAGTTATGTGCCGCTCTTCAATTTACCTCTTTCACCCTCACTTCGGACGCCGGGTATGTTACCACTTCGATCCTCTTTTCAAGCTTCTCTCATGTCAACTTGGGTCACTGGGTATAAGGAACGGGGTATGCGCCCCTCTGCAATGAACTTCCTTTAACCTAACTTCGGACACTGGGTATGTGGCGCACTTTAATAAAACGCTCGCGCCAACTTGGGTCCCTGATTATGAGGGACAAGTTATGTGCCGCTCTTCAATTTACCTCTTTCACCCTCACTTCGGATGCCAGGTGTGTTACCACTTCGATCCTCTTTTCAAGCTTCTCTCATGTCAACTTGGGTCACTGGGTATAAGGAACGGGGTATGCGCCCCTCTGCAGTGAACTTCCTCTAACCTAACTTCGGACACTGGGTATGTGGCGCACTTCAATAAACCTCTCGCGCCAACTTGGGTCCCCGATTATGAGGGACAAGTTATGTGCCGCTCTTCAATTTACCGCTTTCACCCTCACTTCGGACGCCGGGTATGTTACCACTTCGATCCTCTTTTCAAGCTTTTCTCATGTCAACTTGGGTCAGTGGGTATAAGGAACGGGGTAGGCGCCCCTCTGCAATGAACTTCCTTTAACCTAACTTCGGACACTGGGTATGTGGCGCACTTCAATAAACCTCTCGCGCCAACTTGGGTCCCTGATTATGAGGGACAAGTTAAGTGCCGCTCTTCAATTTACCTCTTTCACCCTCACTTGGGACGCCGGGTATGTTACCACTTCGATCCTCTTTTCAAGCTTCTCTCATGTCAACTTGGGTCACTGGGTATAAGGAACGGGGTATGCGCCCCTCTGCAATGAACTTCCTTTAACCTAACTTCGGACACTGGGTATGTGGCGCACTTCAATAAACCTCTCGCGCCAACTTGGGTCCCTGATTATGAGGGACAAGTTATGTGCCGCTCTTCAATTTACCTCTTTCACCCTCACTTCGGACGCCGGGTATGTTACCACTTCGATCCTCTTTTCAAGCTTCTCTCATGTCAACCTGGGTCACTGGGTATAAGGAACGGGGTATGCGCCCCTCTGCAATGAACTTCCTTTAACCTAACTTCGGACACTGGGTATGTGGCGCACTTTAATAAAACGCTCGCGCCAACTTGGGTCCCTGATTATGAGGGACAAGTTATGTGCCGCTCTTCAATTTACCTCTTTCACCCTCACTTCGGACGCCGGGTAGGTTACCACTTCGATCCTCTTTTCAAGCTTCTCTCATGTCAACTTGGGTCACTGGGCATAAGGAACGGGGTATGCGCCCCTCTGCAATGAACTTCCTTTAACCTAACTTCGGACACTGGGTATGTGGCGCACTTTAATAAAACGCTCGCGCCAACTTGGGTCCCTGATTATGAGGGACAAGTTATGTGCCGCTCTTCAATTTACCTCTTTCACCCTCACTTCGGACGCCGGGTAGGTTACCACTTCGATCCTCTTTTCAAGCTTCTCTCATGTCAACTTGGGTCACTGGGCATAAGGAACGGGGTATGCGCCCCTCTGCAATGAACTTCCTTTAACCTAACTTCGGACACTGGGTATGTGGCGCACTTTAATAAAACGCTCGCGCCAACTTGGGTCCCTGATTATGAGGGACAAGTTATGTGCCGCTCTTCAATTTACCTCTTTCACCCTCACTTCGGACGCCGGGTAGGTTACCACTTCGATCCTCTTTTCAAGCTTCTCTCATGTCAACTTGGGTCACTGGGCATAAGGAACGGGGTATGCGCCCCTCTGCAATGAACTTCCTTTAACCTAACTTCGGACACTGGGTATGTGGCGCACTTCAATAAACCTCTCGCGCCAACTTGGGTCCCTGATTATGAGGGACAAGTTATGTGCCGCTCTTCAATTTACCTCTTTCACCCTCACTTCGGACGCCGGGTATGTTACCACTTCGATCCTCTTTTCAAGCTTCTCTCATGTCAACTTGGGTCACTGGGTATAAGGAACGGGGTATGCGCCCCTCTGCAATGAACTTCCTTTAACCTAACTTCGGACACTGGGTATGTGGCGCACTTCAATAAACCTCTCGCGCCAACTTGGGTCCCTGATTATGAGGGACAAGTTAAGTGCCGCTCTTCAATTTACCTCTTTCACCCTCACTTGGGACGCCGGGTATGTTACCACTTCGATCCTCTTTTCAAGCTTCTCTCATGTCAACTTGGGTCACTGGGTATAAGGAACGGGGTATGCGCCCCTCTGCAGTGAACTTCCTCTAACCTAACTTCGGACACTGGGTATGTGGCGCACTTCAATAAACCTCTCGCGCCAACTTGGGTCCCTGATTATGAGGGACAAGTTAAGTGCCGCTCTTCAATTTACCTCTTTCACCCTCACTTGGGACGCCGGGTATGTTACCACTTCGATCCTCTTTTCAAGCTTCTCTCATGTCAACTTGGGTCACTGGGTATAAGGAACGGGGTATGCGCCCCTCTGCAATGAACTTCCTTTAACCTAACTTCGGACACTGGGTATGTGGCGCGCTTCAATAAACCACTCGCGCCAACTTGGATCCCTGAGTATGAGAAATTGGGTATGTGGCACCCTTCAATGAACTTCTTTCAACCTAACTTCGGTCACTGGCTATGTGCCGCTGAGTACGTTCAGTTACTCTATAACAAAAAAAAAAAATACTTTACACTTTCTCTGACGTTGGGCGAAATCGAGCCCATGTCACATATATATTCAAACAATTGCTTGTTTGAATGCATATTCTCACGGCAGCCCCGCCCGAACATCGCGGCTGTGCCACAATATCGTCCAGCGCGTCCAAAGGGGAATCCCGAGAAAGGAACCAGAATGCATGTACGCCTAATATATGAAGTATTTCGGCGGTCGCAATAGGGTGTGTCGCTGCATTGGTTCAATGTTAATCGCATTAATATCGACATTCATCGTAAGGCTTGTTCTGCCGGAGTTTAAAAATCGGCACTTTTCTCTGCGAATCTCGCCGGGTTTTCATGACCATGCTTGCTTCGTTGCTGTTCTCTAGCCGAATAGGCCAACCAATCACAGCGGAGGACGCGCGCCACGTTCCTTGAAAGGTAACAGGCGAACACGTGGCCTGTGCTCTACGAAGGCTGCTTAGAGTGGCAGGAAGGGGAAGCACATTCGCAAGTTGAGTCATCTATAGGCCGCTAGAATAACTGCATACGGCTGATAGACAAGCGCCTGCTGGACTGCCTCTTACGCCAGGTGGGTGTGCGAGGGAAGGGCCTCCAGGGCAGCGTCTGCTGTCAGCAAACCACGCACGGTACGCTTGCAGTGGAAACGTGGAAGTGCGAAGATATGCCTGCTGATTAGTAGGTACTCCCAGCGTGTGTTAATGCGTAAGCATTCTTTTAGTGACTATCGCTGCAAGATATGTTCAATACACGAAAACTGTAAAGACTGTAATGTAATGACAAAATGTAAACTGTAACTGTAACGAAAACTGTAATGACACAAAAACGGGTAATTTGCAATGTTACAACATTTATTTGTTATGATAGTGTAAGTGAAGATGATTGGCAGCTTTATAAGCGATCCGCAACAATTGAAACAAAAAACATGACCGGATAATACCAATAGGGATGCATAGGGATCCATAGATAATGCATGGGGAAGCCTACAGTAGGGGGGGTCCAGCTGAAATTTTGAGGTCGGCCAACTCAAATTATGTTGGTTGGCCAACTTGAAATTTGTGGGTGGGCCAACTTGATATTTTTGGCTGGGCGAACTTGAAATTTGGGGGTGGGTTTACTGAAATTAGGAAGTGGGCCAAGTTGACATTCAGGGGTGGGCAAACTTAAAATTTGTGTGTGGGCCAATCTGAAGTTCAGGTGTCGGCCTAAGAAAACTTGGGGGTCGGCCAACTTGAAATTATTTTTATGGACAATACTGCCAGTCTGTTTCAAGACCTAAGCAGGAGGGAATTAGCACTACAATAAAATGAACATAACATATTTTGGCAGACAGCATAAAAAGAATACCTATTCTTAAACAGAAACTAACTCTAGTTATCTAAAAACAGTACAGCAGAGCAATTTATGTACGCCAAAAGATGCGCACATACCTTGAAAGCAGCCAATTTGCTCTTTGCTACGAAAGAGAATACATAAAAAATGAATGTACGGAAGACTCGTTAATAAGCATACTTTCAATTTTCCAGGTGAAATACGCAAAGGCTTCTGGGTTATTAATGAATAGGTCCAACCTATTCCATTCACTGATTGTCAGTGGAAAAAAGGAATGTTTCAACCAATTGTTGTTATAAGCGTATTTTCTGAGAGTGTACACATGTTTGTTTCTTAGTGTTCGATATTCTACAGGAAATATGTATTTAGACGCATCGATCCGGCTGTGCTTATGCAGGAGTTGGTACAGAAGCCTCAGATGTGCCAGTATTGTTCTTGTTTCGAGTGCAGGTAGTCCGAAAAATGCTAAATGGTTAGTGGGCGAGTCGGCTCGCTTGTACTTGTTATGAACAAACGTAATGGCCTTCCTTTGTACCCGTACAATTTTGACTAAATTAGTGACACTACGCGGAAGCCATACAGTGTTAGCATGCTCTAAGATTGGGCGCACGAATGTTGTTTAGGTTTAGAGGTATGCGTGGGTACGAATGTAGGCGCTTTATTAGGAGAGACAGTTTATGCAGAGCCGCTGCTCTGACGTTGTTAATTTGCATATCCCATTTCAGATTGGAAATCAAGGTAACACCGAGATAGTTCTGCTGCGTAACTCGTTGCAATGGTGGGTTGTTAATTATGCAAGTAAATTCGGATGGTTCCATTTTTGCTTGTTATCACCATACAGACTATTTTTGATATATTGACTGACATTTCCCACTCCTCGCACCAGTGAGCTATCTTGCCTAGTGAAAGGTTTCATGCCGAGTTATCATGACGAATATCAATTTCAGCGTAGACGACGCAATCGTCTGCGAAAAGCTTAATTTTTCAGTCTGCGTCAGCCGTGATGTCATTTTAAAAAAATGAGGAACAATAATGGTCCCTGGACGAATTTATGGAAAACTACTGAGTTAACTGAAGCTGTTCTTGATGATGCACCTTCGAATACCACGAACTGTGCTCGGTCGCCTAGAAAGTGTTTCACCCAATTCGTAATTTCTCCACCCTCAATTGTCTTTTGTAGTGTTGAAATTAGTTTCTTATGACTCACCCGATCAAACGCTTTCGATAGATCAAACATAATTATGTCCATTGTCTACGATTGTCCAGACTAAGCGCAAGATCGTGGACTACTTCGGTTGGCTGAGTTATGGTAGATAATCCTTTCCTGAAGCCGTGTTGATGGTGAGACAGAAGGTTGTTATTTAAAAAAAATAGAAATGCTTTAAAAATGTGCTCGAGCAACTTTCACGATCTACTGGTGAGTGATATAGGTCGGAAATTACAGTGGGCTGCGGTATCTCCTGCTTTATGGATTGGTATTACTTTTGGTATTTTCCATTCCGATGGCAGTTTAGCTGTTTCAATAGATTTGCGATAAATGATGACGAGATATTTACTGCACCAATCTGCATATGGTAACAGAAAACCGTTTGCGATATCATCGTGGCCATACGCTTTCCTGGGATCAAGACTCATAGAAGGTTTAGAATTCCTTAGTCACTCATCACTAACGGTTGGATGGGCCCTAATGAAACAGGAGTGACTGGGGGAGTGACACGACACCGTTATCGTTAGTAAAGACAGACTGAAAATAATAGTTGAACATATTAGCCTGATCGATTTTTTCGCCGTCTGTTAGAGAGGAATTTGTTTCTCTGCCGGGTCGAAAATGTTTCTGAAATCCGCGAGAGTTGTTTTTTGATGTGACCACAACATCAGTCGTTGGATCAATAGCTAAGTCTCAAAAGATTTCAAATTCGTGAGCTAAGTAGGTTAGAATGCTAGCATCATGAGCTTTACAGTATTGCCTTCTTGCCAGTTTCGCTTTTTGTTTGAAATCTACAATAGCGCGTGCCAAGTTAGACTCGCCTGTGGGATTATTGCGTTTCATTTTGATTGCACGACGCATTCACTTTGCGCTTTGCGTGCATTACTTCGCGGATCATCCAAGGCTTCTATTCTTGTGGCCCTGAGTGTTACGAAATGCGTCACGCAATACATAACAGCAGCCTTGGAGCTCGACCATAAGCTGTTAGCATCAGTCGTCCGATTCATAGCGAGGTCTCAAAATATTTCAAATTCGTGAGCGAAGTTGGCCAGAATGCTAGCATCATTAGCTTTATGGAAATTGATACACTGATTACCCACGCTTGTTATTAGGCAAACTCCAAGTTGGAGCAGGCAGATTGGTATGTGGTGATCAGACATCTCTGGAATAATATTAACGACCGTTTTATTTAACGGAAACTGATCACAAATCAATGTAAGGTCGAATATGCTTATTGCTTCATCTTTTATGCTGGCCGGGTTTAGCACAATTTGGTGTACACTGAAATTTAACACTAACTTAATTAGTGTTTCTGAGGACTGTGAGCTGAAGCGCATATTCCAATCGATGTCGGGTAGGGATCGTCATGGGTAAGTCACCCATGACGATCAGGCGAGGATTATGAGCGTGCCTCTGAAGATACCCTTGAGCGGCTATAATGCATTCATGCCCCGACGAGGGGCTTCTGCAAACACACTCGGTGACTACGTCAACGCCATCGCAATTAATCTTACAGAATACCGCCTCAGTGCCCATAGGAAAGCGGGACAAAAGGAATGAGTTTGCTTATCAGCAGGAATACACCGCCACCACACATGGGCCGATCTTTCCGAATCGCTGCGTACTCTGAGGGGGGGGGGGGGGCGTTTTTTCTTCACTGAAGATATCAGGCGTGAACCATGTTTCCGTGGTAGCCACTATGCGTGGTTCTTGATCAAGCAGTAGTTCTTCAAGGAGTCATGTTTTACTCACTATGCTCAGAGCGTTTATGATTAGTAAAGTTATCTCTTCGGTTGAGCTTTTCGAGTATTTGGTCGGTTTACTTTGTCGTCGCTTTTTTGCAAGGGAACTCTTGCATCATTTTCAACGATCCAGATATAAGTGATGTCGTTAATATAAAGCTTGGTGAATGTTAACCCAACTTTTTCTTTCTTTCGATTGGGTTTGGTGCTGTCCCAAAGCTTTTTATCTGTCTCACGAGTTTCACGAGAAAAATCTTCCCCTAGAGCTAGCTTATTATCCTTGAGCTTGAAGTCCTTCTTTAGAATCCCCCCATCCTGCCTAAAAACCAGAAACTTCAAAATTACTGGCCTTGCTTTGTTAGGGGCGTATGTGCACAGTCTATGAATTCGTTCAATTTCAACTGGCTGCAGCCGAAGAATACTTTTTATAATGTATTTGTTGACAGCGTGTTCAAGTTTTTCACATGTCTCTTTCTCATTTCTTCTAGGCCATGAATAATTAGGTTTGACCGACGGCTGTAATTCTCAAGTTCCTCAATTCTCTGCTCAAGCGAATGGATTATGGTGTTATTAGAATATATCTGATCTTGGCAGAAAACTTTATCTTCGAGCGCGCCTAGAGCGTGCAGCGTGTTGCCGTTGTCTACCGCTCTTTTTTTCCTTAATTTATTTAATGTCAGTGGAAATATCTTTCATTTGCTTGGAAATTTGGACCAGGTCAGATCCAGAGTTAGTCTCTACGTCACCACCTAGCAACAACAATTTTTTTTCAAAAACAAAGCGCATTCGAACGCTAAGTCACTCAGCCGTGGGTACAGCAGCACCACAGGACCGCGGTAACTAGAGTGGGTACACTGCCGTCATCCTCTCCTGCACAAGGAAAACGAAGTGATTAGGGAACCGCATGGTGAAGATGCTGCCGTGCCCTGAAATTTGTAGGTGGGTAAACTGAAGTTTGGGTGCGGGCCAACTGAAATTGAGGTGTAGGCCACCATAAACTTTGTGGGTGGGCCAATTAAAAATGTGGGGGAGGGATTTGGGGGTGGGCCAACTTGAAATTCGGGTGTGAGCCAACTAAAATTTGGGGGAGAGCTAACTGAAATTTGGCGGTAGGCCAACTTGAAATTTCGGGTAGGGCCACCTGCTCTTCGGTAGCCTGACAGTGCGTTGAATAAGATAGCCCTATGCTAATTAAAAGAAAGGATACTTTGGATTGTGAAGCAGTAATGAGATTTACTTGCAAGAAAATAGTGTAAAGCATGCTTGACGATTGCGAAGCGTGATAGAGCGTGGTGCAACTAATGTTCGAGAAAAACGGCTTGTCACTGAAAAAAAAAAAGATTTTTCTCGTCGTAACAAGTTTGCATCACCATTGTGAGCGAAATTTAAAAATTGTACTTGACAACAGTGCCACTTAACCGACGGGAAATTGTGTGAATGAGTCTTGCGATAGTGCTTCATTACCAAGGCTGCGTAGACTCTCATTTACTCGCTCGGCAAGATGTTTTATCACGGATTATCGACAACTTGTCCCCGTCCGCCAGTGCTGCAAATATACGAATTTTTTTATTAAAAAAACTGAAATTCTGTGATATTACATGCTAATAATGGATTGCAGCGGTGGCGTAGAGGTAGAACACCCGCCTCGCGTGCAAGAGGTCCGTGGTTCGAATCCCGGTGCCGGCAATTTTCCACCGGATTAAAAAAAAAAAAATCCGCGTGTTGATAAAATTGCACAAACAGGCCTGGAGTGTGGCCTGATCCCGGTGACCAGAACCGGTAACGCACTCCCTCACCAGAGCAGGATTGGCCACCCTGGTGCAGTACTTGGCCACAACCTCCTATGAACACAACAATCAAACCCCGGCCCTCAGTCCCCAGCAGCTGCGAAGTAACTGACCACGGCGGCGGTCAGACCTGCGACGCAGCAGAGGGTGCTAAGAATCAGTGGCTCCGGACAGGCCGCCATTGGAATATGAACCTGGCAACGTTTAACGCTAGAACGTTATCTAGTGAGGCGAGTCTAGCAGTGCTATTGGAGGAATTAGAGGGCAGTAAATGGGATATAATAGGGCTCAGTGAAGTTAGGAGGCCGAAAGAAGCATATACAGTGCTAAATAGCGGGCACGTCCTGTGCTACCGGGGCTTAGCGGATAGAAGAGAACTAGGAGTCGGGTTCCTGATTAATAAGAATATAGCTGGTAACATACAGGAATTCTATAGCATTAACGAGAGGGTGGCAGGTCTTGTTGTGAAACTTAATAAGAGGTACAAAATGAAGATTGTACAGGTCTACGCTCCTACATCCAGTCATGATGACCAGGAAGTCGAAAGCTTCTATGAAGACGTGGAATCGGCGGTGGGTAGAGTGAAAACCAAATACACTATACTAATGGGCGACTTTAATGCCAAGGTAGGCAAGAAGCAGGCTGGAGACAAGGCAGTGGGGGAATATGGCATAGGCACTAGGAATAGCAGGGGAGAGTTATTAGTAGAGTTTGCGGAACAGAATAATATGAGGATAATGAATACCTTCTTCCGCAAGCGGGATAGCCGAAAGTGGACGTGGAGGAGCCCGAACGGCGAGACTAGAAATGAAATAGACTTCATACTCTGCGCTAACCCTGGCATCATACAAGATGTGGACGTGCTCAGCAAGGTGCGCTGCAGTGACCACAGGATGGTAAGAACTCGAATTAGCCTAGACCTGAGGAGGGAACGGAAGAAACTTGTACATAAGAAGCCGATCAATGAGTTAGCGGTAAGAGGGAAAATAGAGGAATTCCAGATCAAGCTACAGAACAGGTATTCAGCTTTAACTCAGGAAGAGGACCTTAGTGTTGAAGCAATGAACGACAATCTTGTGGGCATCATTAAGGAGTGTGCAATGGAAGTCGGTGGTAACTCCGTTAGGCAGGATACCAGCAAACTATCGCAGGAGGCGAAAGATCTGATCAAGAAACGCCAATGTATGAAAGCATCTAACCCTACAGCTAGAGTAGAACTGGCAGAACTTTCGAAGTTAATCAACAAGCGTAAGACAGCTGACATAAGGAAGTATAATATGGATAGAATTGAACATGCTCTCAGGAGCGGAGGAAGCCTAAAAACAGTGAAGAAGAAACTAGGAATTGGCAAGAATCAGATGTATGCGTTAAGAGACAAAGCCGGCAATATCATTACTAATATGGATGAGATAGTTCAAGTGGCTGAGGAGTTCTATAGAGATTTATACAGTATCAGTGGCACCCACGACGATAATGGAAGAGAAATTAGTCTAGAGGAATTCGAAATCCCGAAGGTAACGCCGGAAGAAGTAAAGAAAGCCTTAGGAGATATGCAAAGGGGGAAGGCAGCTGGGGAGGATCAGGTAACAGCAGATTTGTTGAAGGATGGTGGACAGATTGTTCTAGAGAAACTGGCCACCCTGTATACGCAATGCCTCATGACCTCGAGCGTACCGGAATCTTGGAAGAACGCTAACGTAATCCTAATCCATAAGAAAGGGGACGCCAAAGACTTGAAAAATTATAGACCGATCAGCTTACTGTCCGTTACTTACTGTCCGTGTACTTACTGTACGTGCTGATGCACTCAGCACAGAGTCTTCGGCTCCTTTAAGCTACGTCAAATAGAAAATTTTGATAAACCGCCCTCAAACAGTGGTGCCCGATCGAGGTTTCTGTGTAGGTTCCGTTTCCAAAGCTTCCTTGAACCTGCGGACAATAAATTAACGAAAATCTTTCAATCAGGCACACAACTCCTGCGTGATAGCGCCAATTCAGGAGCAGGTGACTGAACACGCCTGACTACACTGCAACATCCGTGCGCGCAACAAACAAGCACTGACAGTCTCACCTGCGCATACTTGCTCCACCGCTCAAGGCGTCCGAGTTTCCTCCAAAGCATCCTCGTACGCGACCAGGCGGGGAATACCAGAAGGCATTCGCCCGAAGGTGCGAGCAGGCTCGCCAAGTTCTTCATCGCTTTCGCCTGGTCTTTCACCCAGTTGAGGCAAAAGAACGAGTAGACGCGACTGAAAGTTCCGTACTTAGCGGCGAAGTCAGCCACATCGTCGTTGATGTTAAGGTGCTCGAACACGATACTGCTGTGCGCGGAGTTTTCCCGAGCGTAGGACAGCATCTCGTCGGACGCGTCCACTGCGACGATTCTGCGGCATGGTGGGCAGCTTGCAAGAAGGCCGCTGCGAGTGAAGTCGCCCGTACCGCAGCCGAGATCGAGAAACTGTTCGCACTCCGTGTTACTTGGAGCAAAGGTCATGTTGAATAACTCCAGAATCTGAACATTCATTTGTCGCTGTGCCTCGTTATTGCTTGCGTAAAGGCCGGCATCGTATCTCGGATTCTTCGAAACGCTGGTCATGTTCTCGCTGGATTTTAGCTCTATGGTAAGTGCTGGTATTCTGAAATGGAAAAGAAATGCAGTAACGGAGTGAAGCAAAATACAAAAACAATTTGCTTTGCCAAGAAAGTTTAACGCTACACTACCAGTGTATTAACCGGAACTGAACTGCAAACCGAAAAAAGAAACTACTGACAAGACTGTAGAGACCATAGGTGGTTATGGCCAATCTAAGTGCATATGCGAACTCTTCTAGGAAGCTACTCGCTTTATTAAATTAATGATGCGCTTGAAGGCGCACACTTGTTGCAGTGAAGATATTCAGGCCGCATTTATAGTTTTATTGCGTAATTCTGTAGTGATCCAAGCTGCTAACCAGCAGATGTGAACTGGTAATAGAGGTTGCTGTACATATAAGTCAGTTCGTCATAAGTTTGTTGTGCGCAGCGCAGTGCGAGCGAGGGCGTAGCAGAGCACTGTCATCCTCCTCTCCCGCGGCTGGAGCCCTATGGTGCAGCCGCTACAGGAGGAGAGGGCCGTGGGAGAGGAGGAGGTGTGTCCTTCCCGAGCGCTCTATTAGCGGCGAGAATTTGGAGTGGCGCCCTCTCGCGAGTGACGTCACGGCCAGGACGCCGCTCGCTCCGGCTCGCTCGGCTTCCGCGCGCGTTCGTTTTCTGGGTGCGTCCTTGGGGTATTGGCGGCTTGCGCCGAACTTACACAAGGTTATTTCGGATTATTTCTGTTGCCATGCGTGGACCGCAGTTTCTTCTTTGAAACCGCGTGAGTCATAAAAGTTTGCGACTTGGATATCGCAAGCTATGTAACGCTGAAGGGGTCTACTTGTCTTGCAATGCATATATACACCCTGTCTTTTCATAAACTTTGCTTAAAAATATCGCCTGCAAGTTCAACACGCGAACTTATTTATGGTGCTCCTCTAAACACTTAACATTCCCTTACTACCTAAGTATGAGAGACACAGCATTTTACATGGAAGAAATACCTTGATATTTGGTGTCAACACTATAAATCCGTGTTAAAAGGACACTGCCCAGCGAAGCTTTCATCATAATTCTTATCAGTCTGGTGAGTTGTTCTAATCAAATGTGGCAACTGTATTAAGGCCTAAATGGAAGAGATAGGCGCGCATTTCGTGTGAAAAGGTTTGGTACTACTTTCACCGTTCTCTGAAATAGGCACCCAAAAACGCATTGGCTGTTAACACGACGGCGCATCGTGAATAGTATAAACATACTTCACGAATACCATAACAGCAATCACATGAAGGAAACATTCGTGTTTAAGATCGATAAGTAACCAAATGCAAGCGATGAAATGTGTCATTGTGACCCTCAGTAGCTTTTATCGACGATATGGCACACCTCTCCCGCAACGGAAGCAACCGACTGTCGTTATGGTGATGCGCGCATTGTTCGCGAAACCCGGCAGTTCACTATAACTTCCAATTGAAACCATGAAGTACCTCTTTACAGTTCCAATTGCAATGGCTATAGCATATTCGAGGCACTACAGCGCAGCTTAGGCTGCGTTAAAATGGAAAATGTAAACACATTCGGCCTCAACATGTCTGGATCCTGCGTTGTTTAATTACACAGACTAAAAGCTATTTGCTTCGTCAGTGCATAAACGAAAACCTCGCGTACCCGCCTCTTAAAGAAGACACCACAAGTCTCACATGAACACTTGACCTCCACTGGGGAACAATGATATCTTAAATATGTGCAACGCTACTAATGAATGGGCCTTCGGCTTCTTGCTGGCTGCAGCGAACCGGTCCAAAAGGCATATTTCACTCAAATATTTGACCGGAGCAGCCTGTGTCAGTTGTCCAAACAGATTTATCATGTCTGTTTCTCAAGCAAGAAGCACCAGTAAATTGCTCAAGTGAGTTGAACGTGTAGCACGGAAAGGGAATAAATATTGGTACATTCCTTTCTGTGAGCTGCAAACAGGTGTAAACCTCAATCAGCTTTGCTTCAAGTTACCGCCACTTAAATTTAACCGGTGAAGAACAACTTAATATTGAGAACCAGTTGAAAACGCAAGTGGTGCTGGCCGAATCTAAATTGCAATGGTAGTTAAGTCCTTGTGTTACTGCCGAGGGTTTCTGTGAAAAAAACAAATTCGATATTAAACCGTCAACTATTCGTCGTGAACAAACATGCTTTAGCGGGTTAAAATCAAGATAAATGTTGTAGAAGTCATATATATTCAGCGTTTAATTGTGACACGCATATTGCACCATGGTGGGTATGAAATCTTAACTAGATTCTTATGTTCTGTGCTTTTGCGTCTATGCTTTTATTATTCACTAGAGCTACCACTGAAAAGTGTAGATCTGCGCATAAAAAACCCGTAATGGGCTGGTCTGAGCTCCCCCAGGTGGCACTATAGCGTTGCCTTCGAGAAATGTATTGTCGTCTAGGAAATAAGCTCCTTGATTACATTTTCGCAAACGAAGACATCGTAAAATATATATGGGAGGGGCCCCTCATAAGTATGCAAGCATTGGGCACGAGAGCGAACAAACGGAAACACTGCAGAAGGCGCCCGGACACCGCTCAAACTGTAGCAGACGACAGGTGCGAGTCCGTGCCCTGACGTCACGCGAGCGCCGCTCGCAGCGCCCCTCTAGGTCGTTCTCGAAGCTAATAGCCAGATGTATACATCTGGCTAGAGAGCGCTCGAACGCGTATACACGTTGGAATTTGTCTGCACTCGGCAAACCGCATCTGGGTGTGCACGGCGGAGGCTGCGTCGCGTGCCGACGCGCGTAGGCGTAGTGTCCTTGTGCTGCTAGGATTTCTACGCCCACGTGACGCGCCTCACGTGACCACGGCGAAACAATGTGACTTGCAGAACTACTTTTTCGCGTGCTGTGCAAGAAAGATGCGTGCATTGGGATCGGCGTTCTGCGCGCGTCTCGGTAGTCCATCGTGGCAGCTCTTGAACGTTTCAGCTGCAGCCGGCTGCATTAATAATGAAATAATTATCGCCCAAGCGAAACGTCGGCCCCCATTATACATGGCCTCGTACAAGCAGCATAAAGACCGCAACGTGAAAGCGGCAGTGTGGAGAGAAGTGCTGGCCACCTTCCTGCCAGATATCAAAGGGCAAGCAAGGTAAGCTTGTAGATTAGGCAACGTATTGTCAGCCTTTTGTGCTAACAATTGTCTACTAAACACCTTTGCATATGTCTTTGCAGTGGCCCTGGACTTGGCGCAATAGCAGTGGAAATTGCTGCGCGATCAATTTAACATAATTTTGAACGGCTGCATGCACTCCCAAAAGAGCGGCGCTCGCCAAGGACGTCGAGTCTGTCAACACGGCCTGGCCTTTCGAGCTGCTTATGTTTTTAAGAGGCACAGTGGTGATCAGGCCGTACGTTTGCGACAGTTTTTGTTATTGCAAAAGTCTTGCTGGCAAAATGGAAATCACCTTAATTAGGCATAAGCTAGGAAGCTTGTTCCTTCCGAAAGGCCAATTTACCTCATCCTAAAGCTAGCTAGTATGTCTTTTACCAGCTGATAATTTTCAGGTACAGTTGTTCAGGCCTACTGTTATGAACGATAAAAGTGTAAAGATAAATGTGAGAAATTACAGTGTCGTATAAATGGCGTTTGTTTTAGCTGACGCAGACAAAGAAAGGGGTTACAAGACACACGTACAGCCATCCCGTGCTTAGATATGCACCAGTGGCATAGCCAGGAATTATTTCCGGGGACCAATGGCCTCGCATTTGATCAGGGCAGGAAGGGAGATGTAGGTGGGTGTACTGTAGAGGGGGAGGGAGCACGTGCTCGATGTTTCTCCCACCCAGCTTCTTGAGGCACGTCTGCTCACAACAGTAACTAAAGAAGGGGACAAAGTAGGCAATTTCCGCGTTTATGCAAGCAAATTGCAATATGCAGGTGGTTTTCATTGTAGATACCACATGTCTAGGCTGTGAAACATTGTTGTTGGAATCGCCACAGTGCTATTACACTTGTGAGCAATAACTGATGCGTAGTGACCATCTGTTTCTACACGTTGTCCCCGCTTCTAGGAAACTCACGTTACTTCACCTGGCCTCCATGTGGGAATAATTGCCGCCTGCTCTTTCTTGAAAGTGAGGTGACTGCCCGACAAGGGAGCCACCACAGCCACAGCCACTCGACAAGCCCGCTTTTAGTGTGGAATAAAGCCAGTCGAATTTCCGTTCTCAACCGCTCAAAACGTGTATTAATTCCCTCCGCTAAACCGAGCACGCAACAAGTGGTGACCCAGGGCATTTACGTTTATTTAGAACACTGCCATGGATGATGCTGCTCCTACTGCTGCTGACAGAGAAGACGCCACGATTACGTCTCCTAGCTGTCATGGCCGCAGAGCTTGAGCTTCCTATCATTTGACACAAGAATCCTCGAGTTTGGTTTATACAAGTAGAGGGCCATTTTCAATTCCGACGCATCCCTTCACAGACAGCAAGGTACCTGCACGTCGCCGCCGCGCTACCATCCGACATCGTTAATGCCATAGACGACTTGCTAGAGGGTACGCCTTCGGCTATAGCATACGACTACCTGAAACTCACGGTCCTGCAACGCCTCAACCCATCGCAACAGAGTAGGCTTCAACAGCTCCTTTCTGAGGAACTCGGCGACCAATGACCGTCGCAACTCCTGCACCGGTTGCGTCACTTGCTGGGTGGCCACTCCGCAAACGAGAGCCAGCTTCCAATTTTGTGCGAGCTATTCTTGCGGCACCTTCCCCAGTCCGCACGCTTGCTGGGTTCAAACGCTGGCATTGTGCGTACATCTGTTGAACTTTTGATGAAGGAGATGGTGGTGCAGTGAGATCAGGCGCACCTTTTAATCCTTTCACAACGCACTTCAATGGGCAACTAGCGTGTGTTTACCCGTAGCATGGTCCTCGAGCATGAGTGTGTCACATTATTTATGAAAACAGATTTTGAGTTCCAAATATAGATCCCAGAAAAGTTTTGCAAAGTGACTGAACCTCAGGCGTGTCAGATGGGTTGGGATCCCATAAGCCAAGAGTGCAAGTTCCCCTGGTCTTCTCAAGCCTAACAACATTTTGACAGTGAACAAGACCATCAACTGCATCAGGATTGCTAATTTCGGACTCTGTGGTTGGAGAATGAAAGAGAAACATATGTCTAAATTCATACTCTGGTGATTTCAAGCTTGCCTTTGACAATGCGGTCGCACAAGGCGCCAGGAGGATTAACTTAAACATCGTAAACTGCAACATTCAGATAAGAGCGTTCGCGTGAGACACAAAACAGCACTACACAGGAGTGTTTGCATCAATGTGCCAGATGCACAGGCCAGAGGAGCTTGAACAAACTTGGGAGGGATTTCTACCCGCAACAAAATACCGCCTGCTTGTGTTCAGACATTGGACTGTTTGAAGAAACCATTCATACACCTAAAGCACTAAATCAGCTGAACATTCGTTGCAAAATTGTGGAAGTTTCTGAATTAGTAAGAACAAAAAAGCTTTGAAGGTTGGTTTCATCACTACTGTAAAGGTTGTTCTCACAAAATACCTTTCATTTTACAGGTGCGTGGCGAGAGATACTTGGACCTGGCGGTGGACAGCAAGCTTCTGCTGTTTCTCATGAAGATGAAGCATGACCTCACATTTTCTGCATTAGGCGTTTTGTTCGGCGTACATCGAACTAGCGCGTCGCGCATTTTCTATGTCACTCTGGATGTCCTGTCCGTCAGCACCGGAGGGTGGATCAAGTGGTTTTCGAGGGACGTGGTACAAGCATCGATGCCTTTCTCTTTCCGCCTGAACTATCCCAATTGTAGAGTTATTGTAGACTGTTCGAAAGTCAGAATTGAGAAGCCAGGTAAAGTTGCAGATAGGGTAAACTGCTGGAGCAAATACAAGAGCGGCTTTACACTGAAATTTCTAGTTGGGATCACGCCATCCGGCTACATAACATTCATTCAGGATGTGTTTGGTGGCAGGTCGAGCGACACATACATCATCGCCGACTCTGGATTGATTAACCTGCTGGAACCGTGGGATATGGTGATGGCGGACAAAGGTTTTCCCCATGTAAAGTGCGACTTGAAAAGTAAGGACGTCACATTTGTCATACCACCATTTGCAAAGGCCAACGAGCAGTTTACCAAGGCGGAGATGGAAGAAACTTATAAGGTTTCATCTCACCGCATTCGTGTGGAGAGGGGCATCCAACGCATCAAGAGTTTTTCCAATCTTGAATGGAAGGCTAACCCCAGAACTCAAGTATCACATCGACAAGATAGTGCATGTGTGCAGTGTGCTGGCTAACCTACAAGGTCCTGTCATCAAGACTGTGTGAGTGCTTTGAACAGAAGAAAATGTTTGGGCAGCTTTTTTTATTTTTGCTGTATTGTGCAAACGTGCCCACAGTTCGTTAATAAAAAAAGAACATGCTTCACAAGTAAACACTGCTAAAGTTTAATACAGACTTCGGCGCCTCAGCACAGCTGGGAAGTAGTGCCTAAAAAACCACTCCAGTGTCGGCACAACTTTTTTCAAAAAGGAGTCGTTCCTTCTTACTTCTACACACTTCGCCCCCTTTGGTGAGTACACGTAAAAGTCACATATGCTCGCACCTACAACATACATGCTTATTGAACTTGTGTGTAGTTGACGTGATTTTCCCGTAGTTGCAGCTTTTGTTCTTCGTAGTGGAGATAGTCCACATTTATCTTCTCATTAACAATGGGCTGTGGCTCGCATCTGGAAGGGGCCTTGATATCCAGCAAGTGAAATCCTTGCTTTTCGTCCACCAAACTATCCGTGCTACAGCACAGCCATGGCTACGCAGTGCTGATGACAAGTCCCACTTGAATCACCTTGCGCCCCTCTTTGGATATGTACTCTTGCCATGCGACTGGCTCTTTTGCCACACCGTAAGCACATGCAGCGCTTTTAATGCAGTGTGACGTTGCCAGTTGTTTTCCCAAGCTTTCAAAGTATGCTTCACATGTCTTTATCCTGTGAGTCTTGAAAGTCACTGAAATTCTCAGTGCCCTCTCATAATGCCACTGTGGGCATCCACTCTGTAGAATCGTTTGTCTTGGAATCTTGTTGCGTTCATCCTCTGTGACCACTACCTCAAAAAGGATGTCGTCACTCACTTATTCAATTGGAGTGCTCTCTGCTCCAAATATTTCGTTGGGCTGACCCAGGCGCCCGAGCAGTCTGTCCAAGCTTGCTAGATTTTCCTTTACTTGCGCCTCTTGGCGGAGCATTATGCCCAAGTGGCAGTTTGAATTGATGATGGCTCGGGGCACAGGTTGCTTCACCAGCGTGTCATCTGGACGCTTAGGTGGGTACATTTCCGAAAACAATACTGCCTTGTTATACATCCCAAGCTGCTTCGCCGATGGCCGTTTCCCCACATTTGCCATGGCCGTCTTCGTTGATGTGTCCTCTTGATTGGCATATGTAATCACTGCTGCTGAATGCTTGCACTGCCCTGAGACACCACCCTCTACAGTTGCAGTGAGCTTGTGTGATGTTTCTGCTGGCATCCAGCCGATGAGAAAAGAAACGCATGCAAGGCATTTTAATACTGCACAAAATTGAGGGAACAATTTAATAAACATTATTAGCTCACCATCTACCTTTCACAAAATTTCGGAATGCAATTCGAGGTCAGCTAGAGCTGTGCACGATCTATTTCTTTGTTAGGAGCATGAAGCAGTGAACTGAGTTGCCCAGCATATTAATGTAAACATACCTAGCGGCACGGCACCACTACGACTACTCTGTAGAATCAAGCGAGGACGAAGAGTAGCTGGGCTACCAAAACTGTAGGGTCTGCAGGAAAAAACACAGTGCGGCTTTCCGGCCGGCGTAAGTAAGCTGTGCGGACCAAGTAATGACAGAAGTGCATAAACATACACGCTTCTGCGCATTTCTCCGACGACATTGTATAATAAGCAGTTAAAAGTAGTACCTGTCCTGTGTTTGATCTTCCTTTTTTTGCTGTGTCCCTTGTTTGCGCTTTACAAATTTTTTTAAAAAACATAATAACATATGGGGCTTTACGTGCCAAAACCACTTTCTGATTATGAGGCACGCCGTAGTGGAGGACTCCGGAAATTTAGACCACCTGGGGTTCCTTAACGTGCACCTAAATCTAAGTACAAGGGTGTTTTCGCATTTCGCCCCCATCGAAATGCGGCCGCCGTGGCCGGGATTCGATCCCGCGACCTCGTGCTCAGCAGCCTAACACCATAGCCACTGAGCAACCACGGCGGGTTTTAAACAACATAAAGAAACGGGTCGTTACACCGAGCGACAAATTTAAGCGAAACACTGCCCAAGTCGCGGTGACATGGCATCGAATAGTCATGACCCGAAGCCGTGGTCGCAACAAAGGAACGCCGCCTAGCCAGTGGCCACGATGTCATCTAAGCCATCGATAATTATAAATAGTCTCAATATTTTGCAAGTACACGGGTAGTGGTTACGCACCAAACATATTCGAAGCATGAAAGAATGATAACTTACCTCGCTCATTGTGGAGTAAGCCTATTGCGAGACGCACGCGTGACGCACGAATTTGGCCTTCAAGACCGACGTGGAAAGTGGAAAGGTGTGCGCTCAGCTGGCAACACAAACACTGGAACCAACATCTACCAATGATGAGCCAAGACGTCCCCAAGCTGCCCTGTCAGGCAGCTCTCATGGATTTTTTCCACCAAGCGAGATAAGAAAATGGGATCATGGTTCACCTTTACTCGCGTTATATTGAGCTTCGGCGCTTGAAGCACACAACGGCGGAAGCTGTCATTAGGTTCTGGCAAGAGGTCTTTGCTACGCATAGCCTTCCCGCAAATTTATCAGTGACAACGAGCCACCGTTTCACAGCCACAAGTTTGCTGAATACATGAAGCAATGCGACATCGTCCACATTACATCGAGCCCGCACTACCCCCGTTCAGGCAGAATGGCAGAGCGAGCCGGCGAAGAGGCGAAGAAGCTTCTGAGAAATACACCTTTCGACACTAAAGTTCTACAGCGCCCTGCTGGAGTGGAGAAACATGCCAGCAGACAAGCTCCTGCACTCCAGTCCAGCGTCTGATGGAATGGACAAGGACGCAGCTGCTTATACGCACCAAATTTCTAGAGCCTAAGACACTGCAAACCCAGCACGCAACTGCAAAACTTAAGGAGACATGCCAGCGCCAAAAGACATACTACATTCCATGCACAATAACCCAGGAGCGTGTGCACCCGGCGTTTGCGGTCGCAGTATTCGATAGCCGAATCTCCGAGTTGTCCCCAGCAGTCGTAACCGCAGAAGACGCTACACCCAGGTCCTACATCGTGCAAACGCAGATTTTAAAGGCTGCGTCGCAATAGAGAACATATACGCTCCCTCAGCTTCAATTCAAGAGCATCGGCAACGCCAATGCGCACAGGACCCCAACCTCAGGCACTAAGGCGAAGCTCAAGACAGCGCTGAAAGCCATGACACTAGGTGGAGTGTGAGTGAAGCCTTAGTTCCAAGACATTTTTCTTTCATTGAAGAAATGGATACGTCCATCACCGGCATAGGAAGCGCCGGCTCGCTTCTTGGTTGTAACCAAAGCGCGCCAATAAATCGTCTTTATTTATCAGCGGCCACAGTGTGCAGTTGTGTTTGCAACCCGGTTCATATGAAGAACTTGATTTCGACGCAAGATCAAGTATCGGACATCTCGGGCTTGATGTCAGCATCAAAGGTATCGTCACCAGCCCTGCAGTCATCTCTGGCACTAGTCTCGCAGTCACTTCTGGCATCAGACTCGACGTCAACAGTGTCGGCGCCGGCTGCCCCAAGTCAACAATGAGCCAAACCAACAAGAAGCTGCTGCCGCACTTCCACACTTCATCGTTCAGCGAGTTTCCGCGGTCATCCAGTGAGATGTGTTCATATTTGTTTGTGCACGCATGACACCATGCTTGTTAATTCAGTGAGTACGCTTATGTTTACCAGTTTATATGGCCGGCAAAACTACTACACTTTGTATAGCTCTCCACTAATTTGCTATCGCAATCGATGCTTCGCCCTTTGAGCGAAACTGCGACTTTTTCTTCTGGACACTGGTCTCCCAATTCAAGAATAACGAAGTACAAAGACCAAGGGCAAAGGACGAAACCTTGCATTGCAGTTTGAAACCTGGCACAGCGCGCAGCACGCATAACAAGCGAGTGACGAGAGATACTACAAGGTAAATGTACCGCAATTCAAGTGGCCGAATCCACTTGAATTGGCCTGCGGAGGAGGTCGTGCTCCTGCTCTAGCAAGTGTACGCACCGACGTACTTAGTGCGGAGGCATGTTGCCAACAAGTACTGAACCATTCAACTTGTCCATCTGCCCCCGTCATGCGTTGTAGGTGATTATGGTATATAATCTTGCTGGCCGCTTCTCGTGCTTCAGAGCTTCCCTAGCCTAGGTTTTTCTGGGCTGCTTCGTTGGCGACAGCTCCATGGCAACCCATAGCAATGCGACCTTCTTATTGTTGTCGATGCTCTTGTTGATCCCAATCTTTCGCTGACATGCATACAACTGCACTTACGAAGGTTAACGCCAGGACATGGACAATTTTCCACAGGTTTCTGACCATTTCATGTAGCTGTTGCAGCCCCACAGGCATCTACGTGGCAGCATGTTCTGTGATCGAGTGGCTGTTCAAGCCGTCTTCTCCTTGTGCACTCTATACATATAACTGTACGGGCAAAAGTGTACGCCTAGGAATTTGAGGGATGAGTCAAAACGCCGTATCCCTCCGCAAAATCGCCGCGCCACACAATCTACTAACTCGCCCGCAGCCTGGATTGTGGCCTTGCGTACGCTGAAGTGGAGGCCCAACGTCTATATTTTGTCGGTACCGATGTCAAAAAGTGCTTGAAAATCATGTGAATTCTCCGCCATCAATATGACATGATTTGCATAGGCCAAGCCTGGGACGCGCCCGTTTTCGTCAATTTCCCTTGTGCTGTGTTCCAGACCGAAACCCTAAGTTAAATGTAAGAGGGCTTTCTCTGCAGCTAATACGTATAACATATATAGGAGTGGCGACAAAGGACATCCTTGACGATGACCTCTGTATATTTTGACGCATTCCGTTTCTACGGGGCCGAACATTTAGATGAGGCTTAGCGCCATCTGTCTGACAAGGGAACAGTTCCTGCGAAAAAAAAAATATGTGACGCCATAGCCGTTAAAAACAGACGTCACGTCATTTTGTTCTCAAAGGCGGAAAATTTGTTTTTGTGACATTCCATTACAATGCCACTCAATTCGCATTGATGGGCGTTTCGAGATTTCAGTGCGGAAAGCAATGGGGGGGGGGGGGAGGGGGGCAGCAAAAGGCTAACCATACGGTTTTCGAAATGGCACTCCTGCAGAGAACGTACTTTCTATGGAGGCCGACAAAAGCTTTGGGTGTAGAGTGCTAGTCGCATTGCCGGACGCCGAGCCCATCGGACAGCGCAGCCGCACGAAAAGAGGTGCAATGAACAATAATCTGGCGGTCGTAACTACTTTTGACTGAACAGGTTAAGAAAGGATGGAACGACATGCGTCACCAAATTCAGAGAACCAATGACAAGCAAAATAACAGAGCGTGTGAGGGGGTGAGAGTATTGTAACAAGTGAACTTTACGAGTGCCTATTTCTGCGCACTTCAAAAGCTGCATTGCATTGCAAGTGATAGCGGCGTCAATGCCCACTTTCATAGTGGGTGCCAAAAAAGATACACTTATTGATAACGATAAAGTAATTAATTATGGGGTTTCACGTGCCAAAACCACTTTCTGATTATGAGGCACGCCGTAGTGGAGGACCCCGGAAATTTCGACCACCTGGGGGTCTTTAACGTGCACTTAACTCTAAGTACACGGGTGTTTTCGCCCCCATCGAAATGCGGCCGCCGTGGCCGGGATTCGATCCCGCGACCTCGTGCTCAGCAGCCTAACACCATAGCCACTGAGCAACCACGGCGGGTAACGATAAAGTAGAGTTGTGTTTTATTTCCTCGCCACGCGTGTAGGAAGTGGATTAGGAATCTTACTAATGGTGAAAGCCTTTCTAGGCTCATGGTGACAGCAGACCTGACCGCTGGAGTGGCCGCCATACGAAGACAGATTAAAGAATGAAAGATTATTGATAGTGAGACTTAGTGAATGATAACGTTTTAATAGAGATTGGTAGATGTTAATAATGACTAGTAATTACTAATAATGATTACTAATGACTCCGAAATGACCAACATGTCTAACAACGGCTTGTGATGACAATTATTGATTACAAATGAATAAAAATGCTTAGTAGTGAGCAGTAATGACTAATGATGAGTGAAATGACTTGTAATGGCTAGTAATGACCACGAAATGACCAATATGTCTAACGACAACTTCTAACGACTACATTTCAATAGAAATGACTAAAAATGTTAGTATAACCGCCAGTAATAACAATAATGACTGAAATGACTTGTAATGACTATTAATGACTATGATATGACCAACATGTCTAACGACGGCTTGTGATGGACACAACTGATTACAAATGACTAAAAATGCTTAGTAGTGAGCGGTATTGACTAAAAGGAAGAATAGAAAGAAAATACATTCATGGTTATACTGCGCTCAGTTTTACAAACACGATACTAAGGAAGGACAGGACGTGGACGGACGAAGCGCAAACTACCAACTGTTTGATACTGTTAAAGAACGCGCTTATATACAAGGAGATATGGTGCAGGGGGGGGGGGGGGGGTTGGGGGCTACATATAAAAAGATATGACAAGGTGACGACATGTGATTATAGTTTGGGTCAGGCATACATCCTTCACATGCACCCGTTCGCCCTGGCGAACTCGACCTCAGCTTTGATAAGCGCGATGGACGGAGTGCTTACGCACGTCTCTTTTTCTTTAGCTATCGCAAGCGCCTCCCATATTTCTCGCTCCGTTTTTGTTTTTGATGTTCCGATGACTGTGGTGCTTTCTATTAGCGGGGAGCATTTGCACTGTTTGCAATGTGCGGCCAAGTTGCTAGGTGCTGTCAGAAGCTGGCACGTGTATTTGTGCTCCCGTAACCTATCGTTTAGACAACGTCCAGTTTGCCCAATGTATACTTTCCCGCAGTCTAGTGGGATTTGGTAAACAACTGAAGTAGCGCATTCCACGTACTTTTTTGCGTGCTTAGTCTGACAGACCGTACCACTAGGGTTGGCCTCTTTGGATCCTGCGTTCACCTTCTTGCACATGCCTTTTAGTTTTTGCGGGGCGGAGAACAGAACTTGAACGTCATGGCGTTGGGCTGTCTTTTTTATCCGATGTGACAAGCCATGGATGTAAGGCAACACCACGCGTTTTTTCAATTTTTTCTGTGTTTTCTGCCTTTTCCTGTTGGCTCTGATTTCGGGCAACAAGTTTTCACAGATTTGCACCACCATGCTGTTCGGGTACCCACTGTTTCTCAAGCGGCTTACTTGCAGATCGATGCTCTCCCTCACAGCATGGTGGCATGATTTTTCAATTGCTTGACTGATGCAAGCCTTGGCGATGCCTCTTTTAATGATTTTAGAATGGCAAGAGTCGTACCTCAGGATTTCTTTTTCTCCTCTAGTTTTGTAGCACCAGCACATGTGGGAGCCTCTGATCCTAATGTTTATATCAAGGTACTGCAATCGACCTTCGGTAGGAGTCTCGTACGTGAACTCTAAACCTTCATGTGCTTTTTTGAACATGCTGATGACAGTTTCTACGCTACATGGATCGGTTTGGTTTTCTTTCATGCACACCAAATAATCGTCAACATATCTGAAACAGGTAGTTATGTTCGTGTCTCCAAACAAGGCGGCAAGTTTCCTGTCTCCCATGACGATTATTTGGTGTGCATGAAAGAAAACCAAACCGATCCATGTAGCGTAGAAACTGTCATCAGCATGTTCAAAAAAGCACATGAAGGTTTAGAGTTCACGTACGAGACTCCTACCGAAGGTCGATTGCAGTACCTTGACATAAACATTAGGATCAGAGGCTCCCACATGTGCTGGTGCTACAAAACTAGAGGAGAAAAAGAAATCCTGAGGTACGACTCTTGCCATTCTAAAATCATTAAAAGAGGCATCGCCAAGGCTTGCATCAGTCAAGCAATTGAAAAATCATGCCACCATGCTGTGAGGGAGAGCATCGATCTGCAAGTAAGCCGCTTGAGAAACAGTGGGTACCCGAACAGCATGGTGGTGCAAATCTGTGAAAACTTGTTGCCCGAAATCAGAGCCAACAGGAAAAGGCAGAAAACACAGAAAAAATTGAAAAAACGCGTGGTGTTGCCTTACATCCATGGCTTGTCACATCGGATAAAAAAGACAGCCCAACGCCATGACGTTCAAGTTCTGTTCTCCGCCCCGCAAAAACTAAAAGGCATGTGCAAGAAGGTGAACGCAGGATCCAAAGAGGCCAACCCTAGTGGTACGGTCTGTCAGACTAAGCACGCAAAAAAGTACGTGGAATGCGCTACTTCAGTTGTTTACCAAATCCCACTAGACTGCGGGAAAGTATACATTGGGCAAACTGGACGTTGTCTAAACGATAGGTTACGGGAGCACAAATACACGTGCCAGCTTCTGACAGCACCTAGCAACTTGGCCGCACATTGCAAACAGTGCAAATGCTCCCCGCTAATAGAAAGCACCACAGTCATCGGAACATCAAAAACAAAAACGGAGCGAGAAATATGGGAGGCGCTTGCGATAGCTAAAGAAAAAGAGACGTGCGTAAGCACTCCGTCCATCGCGCTTATCAAAGCTGAGGTCGAGTTCGCCAGGGCGAACGGGTGCATGTGAAGGATGTATGCCTGACCCAAACTATAATCACATGTCGTCACCTTGTCATATCTTTTTATATGTAGCCCCCAACCCCCCCCCCCCCCCCCCCTGCACCATATCTCCTTGTATATAAGCGCGTTCTTTAACAGTATCAAACAGTTGGTAGTTTGCGCTTCGTCCGTCCACGTCCTGTCCTTCCTTAGTATCGTGTTTGTAAAACTGAGCGCAGTATAACCATGAACGTTCACCAACTAGCCCCCTTCATTGCTTTACTAGAAAGAAAATAGGCAAAGAGAAAGAGGCGAATGATAAAAGGAGGAAGAGTAGGCTTTCGCCATTCACCTCTTAAGAGAAATCTTAAGAGACCCTGCAATTTTCTTTTCGTTGAATGAACCGAACTCTCTGGTTTTAATTGAAAAGCGCTTTTCTCATTCTCAGTATTTGTTCCCTTCTCATAAAGTCGCACATGAATTCCTGCTCCCATAACCAGCGTTGCTGATATCGGTCACAATTGCTTCTGAACTACATTTTGCCCGGAGCTTCACGACCTATTTGGATCATTCTTGGATGCTACGCCGATGCTGCTACAGGCTGGCTGCAGGGTTAAGCTACAGTAGTTGAGCTGACCGAACCACCAGAAGTCCTGCAGTATATATAAAGATATATTTCAGATATAAAAATGAAGTTGAAGTTATAAGTTATTGTATTTTATTGCCGTCTTTAACACATTGCTTAACGTGGCCGGTTAGCGAAGGCTAGACTACCTAGATCACGGCAACCTTGCATCACTCCGCCGACGCGACGAAACGGGTGGCGACGCGCGGGAACTCGTGCATTGTTTGGGTGCGTGCCCTTTATAGTAAGAACATTGAGATTGTATAAGTACATTATTTCTGTGACATTTCGTTCTTTTCAATCATGTGTTTTTATGGTTGGATCTCCCCATTTGCTGCGTATTTTCTGGTGTATATGCCTTTTTTCAGACATATAATCGCATATGACGTACTGACATAAGTAATTTTTTTCATTTATTTCCTGCATTCGTATTAGAGAATGGTAGAAAACGTTTCATTACTTTATTTTACGATATTACGTATTATACGTTTTAGTTATTCTTGTAGTCCAAACTGCCTTGCGGAGGGTTCATTGGCGTAGCCAAGCTCTCTGTAACAGCTTTTAGCCAGTGCACCTCTCCAGAACACTTTCTTTCTGGGGTATAAAATGATATTATTTGAAATTTATCTCCGTTGGGCGCCACGTGTCGTCGGGTGAGTGCGACGCGTGCGAACGCGTTCCATCGCGCGCGTCTGGGCCCAACCAGACGCGGCTGATCGTGGACGCGCGTCACGCATCCGCTACGCCGTGCGCACTTGTTCTACGCGTCTAGGGAGGGGAGACGCGCAGGCCGCACGCGTCCCGAAGTTTCGATTTCGTGTGTCACATTCGAGCGCGCGCAACGAAAGTGACCGACTGTGCACCGACGTCACGTGGCTGGCATGTAAACTTTGGGCGCGGCTTTGGAAACAGGTTGGTGGGATCTCAGAACCGGGCTGAAACGCCGGGAGTCACAGCTGGGTGCCTGTTGCGCGAAGGCGATGGACGCTGTCAATTATAAAAAACGCTGGTCACCTACGTTGATGCTCACCCGCGCCGGCTGCTTAGTGGCTATGGTGCTGGGTTGCTAAGCACGAGGTGGCGGGTTGGAATTCCGGCCACGGCGGCAGAATTTCGATGGGGGCGAAATGCGAATACACCCGTGTAGTTAGATTAGGTGTACGGTAAAGAACTCCAGGTTGTCCAGATTTCCGGAGACTCCCACTACGGCGTGCCTCAGAATCGGGACTGGTATAACTTAAAGCTTTTCCAAAGTGATTTTATTTCAAATCCGCCATTTCCCCTCGCTGACTTGACCAAATTTTTCATGCCGCGCACACTTTGCCTGTCTCTCAAGCGACATCAGCACTCCTCAAAAACCAACACGTGAAAGTGACGTTCACGCATTAATTATGCTTAATTATGCCGAACCAACCAGGCAATATCATGGATTCCCCGGAAAGTGCGTCAGTTTCCTTTGGAATAGAAAATGACTGCCTTCTTATTGGTGTTAGCGGTGGCGGCTTGGCAGTTCGGGCGTCGGGGGTATGAGCCTGAGGACGCCTTTGACATGACAGGCGACCTGCTTCGGTGGCACTTTCGCCAGAAGACAGAAACTGCGCGGTGGCTGTGCGAAGAAGCAAAGGAGGGACTCGGAGGCGTGCCAGCAACAGCGCTGTCGGTGGAGCGACATTGTTGTGCGCGTTGCGGTTCTTCGCCACTGGAAGTTCTCAGGCCTCGGTACGAAGTTAGGAGACGGATTTACGTGACCCAGCCTGCAAATGCGTGCGACGCGTGGTAGAGGCAATCGTCGACGCCGGGACCCGCAACAAGTTGGTCCACTTCCCGAGGTCGTCGGAGGAAAAGGCGGCCGTGAAAGAAGAGTTCCTTCGACGCGGCGCCATTGCCGGCGTCATCGGATGTGCGCACGGTAGCTTATCGCCGTCATCGCACCGAAGGGCGAGGAGAAGGCAGCTTCCATGTGTAGCAAGGGTTATTATGCTCTTAACACCACGTACGCATCGGTCTTCATTTGCTAATTTGCCCGTCATAGCAACGCTTGGATGATGCTGGGTACGCTTTCGTCAGATCTGTGACGCATGCCTGAGGATACTTGTCATGAATACTCTGCGACCGGGGTCGGATCACGACACTTACGTCGAGAAGACTACGTGGCTGCGTCGTCGTTCTAAGGAGGGACACATTTCCAAGGCCGCCGAGCAGGTAAGCAAGCGACCGAGGCCCTCGGTGAGCAGAGGGAAAACTTGATACACTTACAAATTTGGCTGCATACATTAAAGTGTGCTGGCGCAGCAACAGAATGTTCCAGCCCGAACCGCTTAGGTTAAGTTTTAACTACGTAAGTGACATAAGCCTTGAAGGAGTGTTAAAATTTTTGAATGAATATCAGCGCGAAAGAAAGTGACGACACACGTGTTGTGCCTAAAAAGAATATTACGCATATGCAGTTTAAAGTACAGCGCATGTGTCCTGCCACCTTCTTTTTAGCACTAATACTGGTTAAAAAATGAAATACCAACTTTCCTGAAGAACCACGTTGCTGAATGCTACATAGTGGCATTTTACTATGTACCAGCTATTGTTATCGGTACACATCACAGCAGTATCAGGTTCTCAGCCTCTATATCCTTCCATTAGCGCGTCTATGTGGTAGACATACGTTATATAACCCATGCTTCACTCACTCAACCTTGTGTAGATAGATATGACTTAATATTTTTTTGGTCACGCAGGTGACAGCGGATACCCTCCTGAACCATGGCTCTTGACACCGGTACCAGGCCATCCTCCCACGCACAGTGCAGAAGGCAGGTACAGCACTGCACATGCTGGCATGCGCTTCGTAGTGGCGCGGGGCATTGGGCTTCATAATAGCCGCTTCCGCTGCCTTCAGTGGTACCGTGCCCTTCAGTATGAACCGAACCGTGCAGCCAACATTGGTGCAGCATGTGTAGTGCTGCACAATTCGTGTCTTGATGAAGGTGACAGCTTGTTTGATGATTTCGATGAAGGCAGCAGCAACAACAGCTGTGATGATGACGACGGTGACCTCCACCTACAGGGAGTTCCCCGAGTAAGCGCATCGCGTATAATGTACCTCCGTGGATGTGCTGCCCGGGATGGTGTCATTAGCTTATTCGGGACAATGCGGCAGCAGCATCAGCACTACCTGAGAAGGGTGCAGAGGCGGCTGCGCCGGCAGCAGCACCGACAGCAGCGCTAAGCACGTGCCTGTAACGTCAGGCATATATGCCTAATAGAAGAAGGAACAAAGGTGAAGAGGTTTCGGCAATTAGTGAATAGTCTGCTGTTTTTTATCACATATGCTAAACTATCACCAGTGTTTCACGTAGCCTGTGCCAATAAGCTGTCGCTATTGGAGATGATTGCATTAATCGGCTGTGACATTACGCGAGAGCCTTTCATTTAGTAGCTGTGAAGAGAACGCCTTATGTTCATCAGCAGAATACCATAGCCACTTCTCTGGGCAGAAGGCGTTTGCCAATAGATTTGCTGTTGCTAGTGCTACCTTGACGCTTTTCACTACTGGCATCGCTGACACTGTCACCGCCATCTGCACTGTGCATCGGAGGATATTTGTCTTCGTCTCCTCGCTCCCTGTTTCAGCTGCATCAAAGCACAGAACTTTTCGCTTCATCATATGTACTGTTCACACACACCTCGTAGGCGCTGTGTAGTTTTCTCATACAGCCACCGCGCAGTTCCTTTGTGATAGAACCATTATTTTCCCTTGGAAGAGCATTCATTTGCAAATTGTTGTAGAATTCTACATTTACTTGTAAATATTCATGTCAAGTACCAGTAACCTTGATGAAAATCGTCTATTCATGTCCCTGGAGTAAATAAAGGCATATAACACATCCTCAGTGGCATCTTTCATAAACGTAAATGATAGTCATTCATATGCACAGCTCTGCGTACAAAGGGCACAATTTCATGCTAACAAAATAACAGCGTGATGTCGCACTGCATGGGATCCAATACACTGTAAATGGACAGTTGGCAAGTGTGAAATCACACAAATATATGTCACATAAACACAGTGATCTTTTGAAACTCATGCACAACCATTAACCTTCTCCCAGCGGCTTCACAGTACAAAAGGTGTTGCGAGTCTTGCTTGTTATGCATGCAACATGCTAGCACAAAATAGAATTTCTTCTCAATGACTATTATCCTATTATGGACCACCAGTATAAAAAAGCAGCCACATCCTTGTAGAAAACAACACAAGTGAGGAAATACTTCTCACTTCAATTATCTTTCTTGTAACAACTACAAGAACAGTCTGGCAGCAACTGTAGTAAGATAGTGGCCACGTCTATGGCTACGTTAGGTATATCACAGACTGTGCTTAATTACCATGAGGCCAGAATATATTGCTATCACTGGTAACATGGACTCGCTGTTAGCAGGAATTTTATAATACGGCCACTTGTGGCTAAAGATAGGCACTAAAGATGTGAAAATGCAAACTTTACAAAATATATCGTAAAAACACTTACGGAAATATTCAATAGCAGCTACCACAGCATGCTATTCAAGTGCTTCTATAGTCGATGTATCCGAAAAACTGCTGTGGTTAAATTACAAGATAAAACGATCACACAGTCTGCATGTTCCCTGCAGAGCAGTACATATTGAAACATTGCGGTTACAGAAAAATAAAAGGACCCACCTAACCCAAAGGTGAAAAAATTAGACATGCAGTTAATAATAACTCTCTCACTAGGACAAACTCGTACGGTAAGTGAAGCTACGCATGACGATGATATATTTAAAGAAGTTATCAAATAGCAACACACATTGTTCAACCTATTGTGTGTTGCTGTAGGGCCAGTAATCAGATTGTGAAGCCACTGTTTCGCCTGTGAGCCGCAAACAGTCACATCATCATTTCATACGACCTGTAAAAACATATCATGTGCATTCGTGTTTGAAGCGACGTCATGGCACTATCACTTTTTGTTGCCACTGTCATACATTACCTGCATAAAATTTAGAGGGCTGACTGGCACAGGTCTGGATAGCTTGTGAAGACATGCGAGCACCACCACCGAATAACCCAGCGTCAGTCTGAATTGAAAGGTAAGCTATACTTGTAGTCTGGTTGCACTAAAGGATCATATGCAGAAAAAAAAAACACTGAAGTCCATCGCAGTTGAGGCGGCTAGCAGATGCCATGCGCAATGGCAGCCTGGGAACAGGGTGCCTGGGATGAGTACAGTCGCTTCCCGCGAGTTCTGCATCTTCTCCGCCAGCTGCACCTGCCGGCATACTCTGCTCCCATGCAGGCTGCAACCTGCAGCTGCTGTCGGCGAGGTGGCCTGTGGGGCTCATGCCGGTTGATTGTCCTTAAAAGTAAATTAATAAACAGGATAAGGAATTTTCATGCTCTCTTGTGCAGAAAATCTATCGTATCATCATCATATGGGAAAGTTCAGAAAAATAATCCCGACCAGAAACCGCTGAAAAAGTACAGACTAAATCGGGATAAATAAAGGAGGACACCACAACATTTTTCCGTCCAAGTTGAATCCAGCAGAAATATTTGTACTGTGCGCAGGGGCAATTTATCACTGCGCAATATGTCGACATTTCAAGATAGTTATGATCGTTCACAAAAAACGTTTTCTTACCAGCTATCCGTTGAGATATACTGCCTTTCAATCTTCATCGATTCTTGAGTATCCTATGTGCAAAAAGCAAAAGTTAACATCACGTGATCACCGCAGATGTTCAGATGCTATTGCCCAGGCGTTAGGCACAAGAAAGAATGATGTTGTTTACTCACCATGAACTAGGCTTTCACGGTTTCCATGATGTTTCCAGCTTCCAAAATTCTTCTCGGGTGAAAGTACATCTCGGACGCCGAGATTTCATCTAATCGGGCAGCCTTACGGGCAAACGTGCAATATTCGGACCGCAGAGCCGATCAGCTGTTTTGACGTAGCCACCATCCTAGTGGGGCGCAGCGAAATGGATTGGATGCGGAATTGACACACGCGTGGTTATAGCTGGAAAAATGGAGATGCTTGCGTTAACTTGGAAGTGCGCTTCAACTATTTTTGCATCAAAAAATTATAAAACAATTTTGCTCTGAGTAACATGCAATTGTTGTTTTATTAGACGTTGATATCTAAAATAAAGTTGCTACACGGCCCTTTTAAGAGTGAAAAACAAGCAGAACGTGCTTCAGGCAACGGTGGAGGCTAAGTGTGTAGCCCTCCAATTACTGATACATTAATTCCACTGGGTATCGCGGCAATCACACAGTGCAGCACATTGAAAGAACAGAAAGCCTGGATGAAATATTGCTGCTGTGCAATCTGCTTCTGGAACTCCTGTATTGAAGCAGCTCACGTTGAACAATCATAACTTTTTTGAGATGCTGCTTTTTTGTGCACGTGTGTGTTCATGCGAAAAAACAAATGATCGCTCTAGTGTCAAGTGTATTGCTTCGACTGCTTGCGTAACATCAAAAGGAGGACAAACTACAGAGTACAGCAAGATAGTAATAATAATTTTCGCACCAATTTCTACTACTACAAAAAGTGTGGTATTGCATAGCTTTTTTTTGAGCAGATCAGAATGCCTTATCTGTCATTCCATTAACAGTGTTTTTTGCTGTTTTGCTTCTGTAAAAATTGAGTCGTTAGCTTCAGAGTTAAAATTATGGGGTTTGACGTGCCAAAACCACTTTCTGATTATGAGGCACGCCGTAGTGGAGGACTCCGAGAATTTTGACCACCTGGGGTTCTTTAACGTGCACCTAAATCTAAGTACACGGGTGTTTTCGCCTCCATCGAAATGCGGCCGCCGTGGCCGGGATTTGATCCCGCGACCTCGTGCTCAGCAGCCCAACACCATAGCCACTAAGCAACCACGGCGGGTTTTAGTTAGCTTCAGAGTTGCTCTGCGGCATCTATACTGTGGAGTCACAGTCTCCAATATATGAATGCCTTATGCCAAACTCTCCTGCATCTCCGGACACCAGGCCAGTAGAACATGCCTAAGATGATGGTAATATAACAACAACCAAACAGCAAGTGCAGCAAACTCGGCGCAAGCGAAAGCGCGTTCCAGGAACTGCACGAAGTGAGGACCATAATTTACTGAGTAATTGCTGATCAGAGTCTATCAGGAGTGCTACATGCATTTTTTGTCACGTATGGAATGATTTCTCACGCAGCATTCTTTATAAGATATCTTCAGTCACAGGATGCTCACACTATTTTTTACTCTTAATGTAGTACACTGCTTCTTCATAGCTATGAAACATGGGAAATTTCACCACAGAAATGGCCGGATATCCCGGAATTGTTGCTAAGGAAAGGAAAAAAGGTAATGAAATAACAAAACACTGCCAAAGTCTACACGGTTATAAAAATACAAGAACACAATCATGAACAGGCCATGGGAACACATAATAATTTAGAATGTAAAGTACTGTTTAAGAGAAACTTATAAAGACACTGCCTACGAGAAAATCTTGTAGAGCCTTGTGAGATAATTTGCGCAGTGAAATGGCACTTATCTGAAGCTTTTAGATATCTGTGAAAGATTTCTCACTACTGGTTTGCATTGTCGGCTTTCTCTCATATTTGAAGAAACTCGTTTCTCAGTGAATGATTGTTCTGCCCACAGTAGAAGAATATGAGAGGTATAGGAACTGACCTCCACACGAGATAGAAGACTGGCCAACATCGTGCGCTATCTGCGACATCCGGCGCGGGAGAGCGGGAGCCATCAGTCAGGCTCCCGTTGGCTTGCGTTTTAGAAGATTAGGCACAAGCAAGCTTACTTGTAGAACGCATTCCAAAGCTTATTTTTCAATGTTTTTGTGAGCGTCCCCATGACAGAATGTCGTTAGCTGGGCGAGTGAGCACTGCTAAAAAGGTTGCCAGTCGCTGCATAGGTAAATGCATAGGTAATGAAATGGAAAGTAACATAAATACCCAAGAAAGTGGATGGGAACACGGTGCCGCGGTAGCTCAATTGGTAGAGCATCGTACGCGAAATGCGAAGGTTCTGGGTTCGGTTCCCAACTGCGGCACGTTGTTTTTTCATCCACTTAAATTGCCATTAATTTATCGTTTCTTTATTTCATTTATTAAGCACAAGTAATTTACCCTATGTTGTCCTTGGTGTCAGTGTTTGTTGGCTTCTTATGATATGACTGTATATATATATATATATATATATATATATATATATATCGTTGCCAAATTAAGTACACTTCAGCCATTACAAAAATGCTTATTATTCACTCAACTTTCGCAACGATTTTATTTTGGGCCAGATTAATAATGAATTTCTTCTTAGCCAAATGAATTGCACTCACAAAGAAGCATTTTGTGGGTGGCTTGAGTATTTCTCAATTTGTGATTCAATTGTCAACATCATTTTGACACCTTCACAGGTATGAAATGCAGTGTCGAGCAGAAGAAAGGGAGCAGCTTCTGGAACGTCTGGAAAAACTCGAAAGACATGTGGATAAAGAGTGCCACCCGATCCTGTAATGAACTCATTTTGTTTAGCTTCCACCGTAATAAACTGTTTTACAATGCAAGCTACACAGAGTCCCTGTGCTGTGAGCTTTGGGTCATGTAATTCACTTTTGTTTTTGCTTCCTTGTGATCAAAGTGTGGTGACTTCTACACAGCAACACGGTACACGTTCATGATGTCACTACTGAAACTGTAGTGTTCTTAAAAGGCCTTCACACCACCCTAGGCATTTTGAACATAGATTGTACGCATGGAACTGCAACAACAATCTTTTATGAACATAGCAGCATTACGCGCCGCTGCGGTTACTACAAGTAGAACATTTTTGCGGTTAGATGTTCAATGCAGAAACCGACGCACCTTTGCTGCTAAACAACAAATTTTCGAGGTCACAAGGGTTTAGGAGCTCTTTAAGGCATGAGGCTAAGTTGGATACCAGATTTCTTACATAAGTATCGATTTTTCTATTATTTGCTTAGACGTGCTGACTCTCAGGTTTGCTGCAGTGATACTCATTCACTTCAACAATGGCAGTACACGCACAGTAGATACGATGAAACAAGTTAGATTGGAACCTGGCCTTCGGATTGTTAAAGATTATCTCGCAAATCACTTGCCAAAGGTCTCCTCTGATTGCACTAGTGCTGCACAAGCTAGAAAAAGAAAAAAGAAAAAGACAAGAACAGAAGTTTGGAGGCGACAAACTGCAAATATGTCTCAATTTAACTGTTGAAAGTCTTTACTGCATAAAGCAAATGTCTCAACAATTTTTTTGTTTTCCCTAAATCATTTTTTGCAGTTCTATCACACACCAAGCACGTATTTTTCGAGGAAACACGTTTTAGTGACATTACACATTATGTTTTTACATAGGTTGGCGAGCAATGAACAACAAAAGTAAACATTTCTAAAACAAGGCACACTGTTATATCGGAGCTTCGCTTCCGAAATCAAAACCCCGATATAACCTCATTCCCTTCTTTTTGAAAATAAGTCAGGGGAAGGAACATCCTTATACATTCGTTAATGGTACCATTATGCAATACCGAAGTAATTCAGAACTCTTTCCCCTCTTCTAGAACAAAAAGAAAAGGAGAACAGTGATGCAAATTAGATGACTCGTTTTTTCTTTCAGTGCAAATGCAAACACGCAGAAGAGGTGAAACAGAAAAATAAGACATGTTGCAAGCGCACTGCAGAGCAGATAAACACCAGAAAGACCATACTTGTGTTCATAGTCACTAAGAACACGACTAAAATTAAGAACACAACGGCCTTCACAACAGCCCAAAAATTATCTGAACACCTGTCCAGGTATGTCACATAGAAAAGCAAAACAATAACAGGAAATCTGAAGACATGAAACATAATCATGCAACAAATTTTTTTTAGGCGGCGCGATTTCTGGCGTCACCTTTTTGACCACCGAGGCAATTGCGGTACATGAAGTTGAGTTCCCTCTACAGGGGCCAGCACTGACTCCGAAGATACTTATGAGGTTTGCTGCTAAGCTGAGCACCCGACGACGTTTGAGCTCCCTAGCTCACTGAAGCGCTTGTCAGACGACTAAGAGACAAGATTCAAAAGAATATGAAAATTCACTGACATGCTCCTCAGGCACAGCTTGGAGCGAATACTTTGAAGAACTGTATGTGAACACGAAGGCTCAGAGGCATGAGTGTTAGATGTTTCAGAGAGAGCATGGGGACTGAGCACATGAGTCACTCGTTGTGACGGTACCTGCATTGAAGCACTAGGTTCAGTTACACGCCTATCAGCAAAAGAATTTCATGATGGCTGGGCGCCACAGCCGGACGTAGAACTGTGAATGACGTAGAAACTGGTGCCTGAATAGAACCCTCAGTTCATATTAAGCGCTCAGCAGTCGACGCTGCTAGGAAAGCATTTTGACTGGGCACTTCAGTCGGAATTTGAACACGTACCTGATCATCTCGCCTTTCTGCTAAAGATGATTTCACCGCAGGAATGGGGATAGCTACCAAAGTAGGAGTCTTATATGAACAGGACTGAGAGCTTTGCTGAAACAAAGGAACACTGCTAGGGGACTGTGTGTTCCGATTACCATTACCGTCTCTTTCTGCATGCACAGGGATATAATTTGGAAGTTTTCAAATACTGCCCTCATTTAGCTTAAATGTGTTATCTGATACCTTAGACAGTACTGGAAAATGGCCTCTGGCGTGTCCAACGTGCTTGGTGGGGCGATCATGGCGGCCATGCCGGCATCACACATACCTATTCAAATCGTGCGTTTTTTGTCGCTTCATCATCAAGCTGCCAAACTCTTCAGATTTTACTAACTTTTCATTCACAAGTGAAACAATTACTTATACGACTGCCAAAAATTGGTTTCTTGATGCACTAAATTAAAATTAATGGGCTGGTGTGCAATTCACATTTGCTAACAATTTCTTTACACATTCATCTTCATTCTTACTTTTTGAAAAAATGTTTGGTAGAACTAGGCCTCACACTTTAACTGTGCTGCGAATTAAGGTATATTTCCATGGTTGGTGGCTCAAGACGAAAGTAAGTGGACACCTACGAGCCATAGAAGCAGGTGTGACAGTTGGCCAGAAGAGCACTTACCTTATACATTCGTGGCAAATTCTGGCGGTACAGTTTTTTTTTATTTTCGCGAAAATCAACAAATGCAAATAAGCCTGCAATCTTGGCAAAACCCTATTCGACAGCTTGGCGCACTTCACTAATTTCCTTGTTGAACAGCAACTGGTGTCCACTTGAAGACGTTCCGCTGCAGGGCTTCAGCAGCAGTGGGCTCAGAGGATATGCAGGACCACCATAGATGCAGTAGCTGTGACCCTGGACGAGCTCTTCTAGTTTATCATACGTCTTGCTTCTTAGGAATATGCCTGAAAGAATACAAAATAATTTTTGCACTAAAAATATGCACAAATCTGCCAAAACCGCTGCAAACAAGACAAAATAGGCAATAGTAGACAGTTTTATCGGTTGCATCACCTCACTCTACATGTCGCATCATATTTGACGTCTCAAAGTACACAAGGTAAACTAACCTAGAGGTCTATTCTATTCAACCAAGTTTCTCTGCACATAGGCCCTGATACTCTGTGGTATAGCTGTGCTGCCTGCAACTGGGCCCTCGATTTCACGGGGTGCAAGACAAGGTGCTGCCGTGGCACAGTTGCACCCTTGAACCTTGAAGCGTGTGCAACCCGGCAGACAACAACCTGCGCTGCTTGCACCGTTTCTGAACTTAACGAACCTTATCACTCCTCACAAATGTGCCAGTCGCACACCCTGTAAAGTTTATTTGCTTTGAATTTACAATTATTGATAAGCCATATTGAAATAAACAAGTTGATGATAGAGAGTTCTCAGGAGTCGTTGCAGATTTCAATAAAAATTTCGATATTAATGTTGATTCAGTCATTAGGAAATATGCTGGTTTTGTCAGGAGAGCCCTAATTAAATTTCGTTCAGTATTCAGTATTGCTACACTTCTCTCATTTTACCACGCATTCATTCATACACGCTAACTACATTTGCTTTACCAAACAACATTCCCCTGCCGCAAGTTACAACAAATTATGAAAAAACTTGTCCGTTTCAGTGACCTTTCGTTCGAAAAAATCCAGAGTTACATTTTAAAATGTTGCCGTAAAGCAGCTTGATATTTTTTGAAAACGTACTTGCTTTATTCTGCCTACTAAGCATGATTGTTACCTTATTGAAATACACGTGTTACAGTTGATGTTCTTGCTTATGTGCTTTGATCGCATGTATTATTTTCCTAACTTTGCTGCGTTTACTGAAAATATACCGTTCTTGACCTATATATTGTGAATGCATTTACGATAATAAACATGAAACTAAACATGACGGCTGCGTCGATCACGTCTAGTAACGACTTGGGAATAGGAACTCTCGTCTCTATTGTATCAACTCATCTGCATCATTCTGCTGCCAAAGTACGGTCTACTTAGCTGGCAGATTATGTCATTTGGACACATGATGGACTCGTATTTTACAGCATGGGTGCGCTTGTGCTTGGAGCAAAAACATCTTTTGATGTTTCGACGGGTGGCAGATAGCCCTCGCGGTGCCGTCGATGAAGCCCCAACAGTTAGCCAGGGGTGCACTATTGGAATGCACGGCCTGCAAAGTTTAGGTGTGAAAAAAACATCAATAAATAAAGACGGGCGACGAACCCAAACGCCTGATATTTACCTGTGAAAATTCCGCCACGGTGGCGATGTCAAGCCAGGAGTGACTGTTTGCGTCCTTCAAAAGGTGCTTGAAGTTACTTTCCATATGCCAAAGACCGATATTTGTCACTGGTGATATAATTGAACAATGTCTGCCAAAAAAGTGCTCTAGATTGCACAGCCGATTGGGGCACGAGAGCCGGCGTAGCGTAATGCACAAACCCTCGTCTCCTGGCGCCGTCACTCGTTGAGCTGTTGTGATGACATCTTAAGGCATTATGAAGCCTCAATATGTCATTTTTTTAATCGGAAATACGACCTAAAAATATCAGCATCCATGGTACCCGCGTCCAGAAGTTCGTTGACCGAAAGCGGGTCTCTTCGCGTGCTGCAAAGAACTTCATACAGCAAACTGTCTTCCATTTCAGTAGATTCAACAGCACCGGTTCTTGCAAGACGCTCTGCCTTGTTGTCATGCCTTCTTGCTCTAGTAGTGCGATGCACCGAAACTCCGGGAGAACAGTGGAGGCGTAAATCGAAGGTGAACAACACGTTTGTCGCGGCGTGTGCACGTTTGTTGATGCGGACCACGCGTTAGTAGTATTGACACAGCAGAAGACCTTGCCTTGGCTAGAACGCAGCGTAATGGCTTTGTTAATGTAAGGATTACATCTATAACAAATGAAAGTTCAATGTATTGCGTGAAATGCCTTCAAACACTTGAGTAATGCAAAAATAATGTTTTATTGTGGCAATTCATACAACTTCGGATAGAACCATCGATAACTTTCGAGAAACTTCCGATGCATGCAGGCGCGTCCTGCGCTGTGCTATAACATTTGTTAGGCGGTGACACGTGGCCGCCCGATAGAGATATGAAAGTACACGTGTCAATAGTATGTTTATAGCAGTTATATCTACTGCGGCAAGGTGGCGCAGCAAGCGAGCACATGTCTTTTGGACGCATCCGGGCGCTCCGTTATAACCGATTCTTCGTCCACCGCTCCCCTAACTGTGAGCGGGAATGCGAGAGCGGAGCGGACCATCAGAAACGTTCTGCTAAAACAGTTCATTAGAGAGCTTAGGTTAGGGGGACGCAAACGTTGGGGCCACGGTGCTGCGCATGCGCTGTACCGTGGCCCCAAACGCTAGCGGGCTCCTACGCTTGCGTCCCCTAATCTATATGTAAGAGTCTCTATTGGCGCGTGTGCTTGTTTATCTCTATCCTGTGACCGCTTTTGCCGGCTGCCATATGTAAATGTTATTGCTTGCCACAGGACGCGCTCGCATGTAATCGGAAGTTTCTCGCGTGTTATCGATGGTTCCATACATTTCTCTGTTGTCACCGAATCTCATTGTATGTGCGACGTCAATTGTGTAGCAGTTTGTGGAATGCACGCGGGCACAAGCGATTACGCTGGAAGCTTCGTCGAGTCGTGCATAATAAAGCCGACGCTCTTGACCTGAAGATGAGATTTTCGACGATCACCGTCTATGTTCACCGCTATCGTTGTGCTTTGAATGTTACTTGCTTTTAGGGGCAAAGGTTCGGCCAAATAGTTAGCTTTGCTGTGGTGTCGTTGACCGCCACTACAAAGTGACAAAATCTTATACGGCTGTCATATGCGGCTCACTGTCTATCGCGATCGAGCTCGATCGGTATAATATTTCTCGATTGCGATCGCCTAACTCTTCTGCACAAGTTAAGAAGGAACTTTCCTCAAATACAAACACGAATGTTTTCCTCGACGGTGACCTAGCAGCACTGCTACGCGCAATGAAGGGCTGACTTGTGTACAAATCGTGTGGCTGCGCGCTCCTTCCCTTCGTCGCGCGCGTACGGACTCGGAGGCGCGTACCCTGTGCCCCATGTGGTCGTGCCCCGTTGTCCATGTGGTCGTACTCCAAAGCTCTCGCGCGAAAGCATGCGCGTCTTAAAGAGCACTTCGGTGAAGAACGCAGCCCGAAATTATGAGAGCAAGTGCCTTTTGCATGGGCGCCTTTGTATCAGCGGGGAAAACTGACAAAAGGTGGAATGACAAACTATGTTGAACGGATTCTTCGATTTACTTACTTTTCCTTGATTCAGCCACTCAGTATGTGTGCCACTGGGCACGTGCCCGTTGTTGGCTAATTCTCCAGCATGGACAGGTCCCACTATACGAATCTCTAAAAGCACACCGATTCCTTAAAAGACTGGTGAACTATGTTTCGCAGATTATTTGATTTACTTTATTCGATGTAGCCGCTCAGTACATGTGCCACTGGGGATGCACCGCTCTTGCCCAATCCTCCAGAAGTCGCATGTCTCAGTGTGACCAAAGGGGCACACTGTGGCACCGCCGTTGCACCCAGCTGGATTCAACCCCGCGCTTGTGGTGCTCGGAGACGCGTATTATCGGCAGCACGTTTGCTTCTTGGAATGGAAGTTGTCACGTTTGAAAAGAACTCATTATGCCGCATTACGTGTAGTTTACCACACTTAAACTGACGCTTATCAGGACTTGCGAAGCCTACTAATGCGCAGGTATTGCAGAACGTTCACGCTTGCTGCGCTTTTAGCGCTAACTAGCGCTTCACTGCTTTTAGCAGCAAGGCAACATACTTTATACTGAAGTATCAAGCCCTTAAGCTTACCTTAACAGGAACGGTACTGTCCGCCTTTCGATTGTGACAAAGCAGCAACAGCAGGGAGTAGGAATGAAAAACTTCGATGGACTGTGGCAGCGTTCGGGCAGCAATGGACTGAAGCTACGTTCTCACCCCGCTGGGAACTTTTATGCGATGAGGCACCTGGCGGCGCTCCACCGACTATCAGGTGACGTAAATCGCTCGTGGCGATTTAGCGTCTGCTCTTCTTGCTTGCATTCGTGGTACGGCGGCGAAACTTTCCCCATTCGTGCTCGCCAGCATTTGTCATTACTGCGGATACGATGTGGCCCAGCTGTGTACTCGTATGTGTGCCTGTGGTGGAACGGCAGAACTGGAAAAAAAAGTGGAAATATTGCAACGGCTAAATATATGTCGAAGCCGAAAGTCCGGATTCGCATAATAGTTTCTACGCGGGCTGCTTCTACATATTATAGTTTGAAAAGTATGTGTTCTATAAAGGTAGCGCAGATGGTTTTTTCACATGTGGGGAGGGCGGAGTTACACACCGGAAATGAAGCTTCGCTGAAACATCGCACAAAAAGCCGCTATTATTTTTTAGGTTGAAACGGTTATTGTAGGCCGACGTTTGTACGAAGTGTCTATCGACTGCAAGGGTCCCAGAAAACTGGAACAATGCAAGCATTATACTAATCTACAAAAAGGGACACGTTAAAGATTTGAAAAATTGTAGGCTCATTAGCTTACTCCTAGCATTATATAAAATATTCACCAATATGATCTACAATAGAATAAGGGCAACACTGGACTTTGGTCAACCAAGGGAACAGCTGGCTTCAGGAAAGGATACCCTACAATGAATCACATCCATGCCATTAATCAGGTAATTGAGAAATCCGCAGAGTACAATAAGCCTGTCTATATGCCTTTCATAGATTGCGAAAAGACATTTGATTCATTAGAGATACCAGCAGTCATAGATGCATTATGCAATCAAAGAGTACAGGTCACTTACGTAAATACCTTAGAAAATATACATAAATTCCACAGCTACCTTAATTCTACAGAAGAAAAGTAGGAAGATACCTATAAAGAAAGGGATCAGACAGGCAGACACAATCTCTCCAATACTATTCTCTGCGTGTTTGGAAGAAGCATTCAAGCTATTAAACTGGGAAGGCTTAGGAGTAAAGATCGATGGCGGATATCTCAGCAACCTTCGGTTTGCCGATGACATTGTTCTATTCAGCAACAATGCAGACGAGTTACAACAAATGATTGAGGACCTTAACATAGAGAGTGTAAGAGTGCGGTTGAAGATAAATATGCAGAAGAGAAAGATAATGATGAATAGCCGGGCAAGGAAACAATAGTTGAGGATCACCAGTCAGCCTCTAGAGTCTGTGAAGGAGTACGTTTACCTAGGTCAATAATGAGAGGAAATCCTGATCATGAGAAAGAAATTCATAAAAGAATAAAAATTGGTTGGATCGTATACGGCAGACGTTGTCAGCTCCGGACTGGAAGCCTACCAGTATCATTGAAAAGGAAGGTGTACCGACAGTGCATTTTACCGGTGCTGACATATGGGCCAGAGACTTGGAGATTGACAAAGAAGCTTGAGACCAAGTTAAGGACCGCGCAAAGATCGATGGAAGGAAGAATGCTAGGCATAACGTTGAGAGACAGACAGAGAGCGGTTTGGATCAGACAGCAAATGGGTCTAGCCGATATTCTAAAGGACATTAAGAGAAAAAAATGGACCTGGGCAGGTCATGTAATGCGCAGACTAGATAACCGTTGGACCATTAGGGTTACAGAATGGGCACCAAGAGAAGGGAAGTGCAGTCGAGGAGCGCCGAAGACTATAGGGGGAGCGGTGAAATTAGGAAATTCGCGGGCGCTTGTTGGAATCGGTTGGCGCAGGACAGGAGTAATTGGAGATCGCAGGGACAGGCCTTCGTCCTGCACTGGACATAAAATAGGCTGCTGCTGCTGATGATGATAATATTTATTGTAATTCCTAATTGCCGGAAATGGATGCCATAACTCTTCAGCGCCAACCAGAACTGTCAACATTCTGATACACTCAGGCAGTTTGAGACACCATAAAATTTTGCCTTTGCCGACCGCATATGCCGAAACCAAGCATATGAGAAGTTTTTGTTCTTCATTGACCTGGGCGAAACCTTCTCTGGTGTATCGGCCGAGAATCGGGCGGTGCAAGGGTACAATAAAAAAAAATGCTAATTTTGAGGTAGATTATTTTAAATATAAGTGCTAACTGGAACTAGGGAAAATTAGAATTTACTCAATGTAGATGGTCACTGTATTGTGACTACATATGTAACGGGAGTCTGGCGCCTTGAACGGGCTCGAAGCGGTCGGCGACCCGCCCAAATCTCAGCCGTTCTATAAACGAACTATTCCCCTGACCCACTGCTACACTGCTTGCACTTCTCTTCTTCTTCTTCCACTTGTAGCATTCCTCGTTACCGTTACACTAGCCACCCCGTCTCCTTTCAAGTTCGCACAAGAGTAAGACAGGAGTTCAGTACAGGTTTACGACGGCCGTAAACTTTCACCTGGCTTGTATGAGTAGGAAAAGTGCGTTCGCGATGATTGTCGTCAAGTTCGGGAATCGCGGTTAAACCAAACGTCACATTAATTACCCAGAGCTTTCACAACAAAGGGAGGGCCAGAAAACCGGGTAAGAATATTTCGCAATGCCGTGGTAAACGCAGTGCCCATCGAACCATGACTAAATCGCCCGATTGGAACGAGCGAGCACGGCTTTTCTGAGGAGACGCATTGAACTGCGCTTGGTGGTGCAATATTGCTAGCCTAGTTCGGAGGCACATTTGGTGCAGGGTCTCGCTAGAATCCAATTTTGCGGGGCGTTCTTGTGGAGACGTGTGGAAGCCAAAAAGATGTTCTCGTGGCAACATTGATGTCCTGCTGCAGAGCAGCTGAAACGGCATGGTGTGACTGACTTCCTGTTGGGACGTGTTTAGAGCGAAAATTGCCGCAGTGGCGTAATCATCCCAGCCATCGTGTGTGGGAGGGACGTAGGAAGAAATTAGGTCTTTCATGGTGCGGTTGGTGCGGTCGACTGGTCCATTTGCTTGTGGATGTTGAGGGGACGCTGCAACGTGTAGTATTCCATGTTTAAAGGAGAAAGTTTTGAAGGCACGCGACATAAATGCCGTGCCACTGTCGGAAATCAGCTACCTATAGGCGTGCTATGCCGGAATATGAGGCACTCGTTAATGGAGGTCATGACGTGAGCGGCTGCAGAATCAGGGACGGCTCGAAGTTGTACCAACTTAGTCGTGGTAGTCCTTGGCCACAATGAGAAATGTGTTGCCTCGCTTGCTGCGAGGAAACGGGCCCATGTAATCAATGCCCACGTTGTCGAACTGCTCGTTAGAAGGGGCGATTGGCTGTAAGGGCTCACTTTGTGGATTTGTGACGACCTAACGAGCGTGACAAATGGTGCAGGACGACACTTAAAAGTAGACACCGGCACGCATGCCAGACCATCAAAACTTTTCGTTAACGCGAGTCAGAGTCTTGTGCCGACTCAGGTGACCAGCAGACACATGAAAAGCATGGATGGTCGCATGACCACATGAACCAGAGTATAGATACGACTCACTTTACGCACGTCGATGATAAAGCATACCACCTCGGACTCTATAAGCTAATGAAAGTCTCTCGAGGCGTCGCTTAGGTGTACTGCTGTTACCAGAGAGGCACCAGACGATGCCGGTACCCTTGATTCTGCAGCTCGGAGATCTAGTACTGCAAATGTCGGCGCATAGTAGTTGGCGACAAGAACGACTACGATGAACGACCGTAAAGTTGTAGCTTGAAGTTTGAGGGCCCAAGAGGTATGCTTGGCATTCGTCTTCTTTTTGTTTGGAGCAAGCGCAGTGCAACGTAGTCAGTAACAATAGTAATATGCTTGCCGTATACGAAAGGACTTAACTTCTTAATTTCATTTTATTTTATTTGCTTGAAGACCCCGTAGTACGGGTATTACATAAGGGGTGGGAATACAACATATATAAACAAGCGTTACTATACATTCAATTCTGTAAATAAAAAAGTTACACCTTGAGCAAAGTGTGAAGAGCAGGTGATGGCAGCGATTTGATGAGAAAAGTCATTCCAGTCTTTAGATGCTTGGTAGAAAAATGAGGCTGGAAATGTATTTGTGCGTGAATGTGGTTGTGCTACCTGCTGGGGATGGCCAATGCGGCGTGACCGGCGCGTTGGGGGAACAATTTATAGTGGTCGATTGAGTCGAATAGTAGAACCTGTTGAAGAGGGAAATGGTAACAATGCGGCGACGATGGGATAGAAGCGATAAAAAAGATTCTTTTTTTAAAGATGATATGCTGACGTTGGGGGAGGGGGGGTAAGAGTATTTGGAATGAATATATCTGGTGGCGCGATTTTAAACTGCCTCGAGGGCAGTAGCGAGATATGCTTGATGCGTATCCCAGATGGCAGATGCGTATTCCAGTTTCGTTCTTACCAATTATCTATGGGCTAACGGTTTTACGCACAATGGAGCGAGGCGAAGGTGACGTCTTAGAAATCCCAATGTTTTGTTAGCCGATGAAATAACATTAATAACATTCGCGTTCCAAGTTAGCTCATTAGTCAAGGTGATACCTAGGTATTTGTAGGATTTCACTGATTCCACGGTGACGTCACGAATCCGATAAGAAAAGCGAAGAGGGTGATGACGATGGGTAAATGAGACAAGTTTGCATGTATTAGAGTTGAGTGTCATCAGCCAAACATCACACCATTCTTGTACCCGGTTAAGGTCGGATTGAAGAGTCATTTGGTCAGTGATGGTGTTGACTGCGCGGTAAATAACGCAGTCATCGGAAAAAATGCGGATATGGCAGGTCACATGCAAGGGTAAGTCGTTAATGTAAATTAAGAAAATAAGGGGGACAAGGAGGACCCCTGTGGTACGCCTGATGTGAGGAGTGGAATGTTTGAAGCGTGGTTATTAAATGAGGCATACTGTGAGCGGTTAGATAAAAATTGCTCAACCAATTTTAGGATATCAGGATGCAAATGCAAACGAGAAAGTTTTAGTAATAGGCGTTGGTGAGCTATTTTGTCAAACGCTTTCGCGTAATCCAAAAATATGGAGTCTGTATGTTACGGTCAAGATTAGCATAAACGTCATGAAGAAATAGTGCAAGCTGCGTCTCGCAAGAACGGCCCCTGCGGAACCCGTGCTGTGAAGGATGAAATAAGTTGTTAGCGTCTAGAAAGTTCATAATATGAGAGTAGATTACATGCTCCATGATTTTGCAGGGAAGGCTTGTGAATGGGATGGGGCGGTAATTTAGGGGAGAATTTTCGTTGCCCGATTTGTAGACTGGAATAACCTTCCCCATCTTCCACTCGTCTGGCATGCTGCCTGTGGAAAGCGACTGTGAAAATAATAAATAGAGAAACTCTGCAGACATGTGTTTCGTGTTTTTTTAGTAATTTAGAGTTAATGTCTTCGATTCCAGATGATGAAGGCAACTTAATATTTTCTATCACAGATAAAAGCCCACGTACTGTGAATGTGATGGCTGACATGTTGCATTGTATATTTGTGGTTGGCGGAGAAGGAAGTGTGTTCATTTCCTTACTGAAGACTGAAGAAAACGCGCTGTTGAACATATTAGCGGAGTTTAAATCTGTCACCGTTTCACCTAGCTCGTTAATAAGATTATTGATACGCGCTTCCTTGGGGTTTATCACCTGCCAGAATTTTCTTGGATTAGTAAGTAAAATGTTTGGCAGGTCATAGTGAAAAAATATTTGCTTGGCATCGCGAATTCCAATTAAGCAGCGTAATATTTCTCCCACGCAACCGAGCTCGCCTTAACTTTAGCTTGGCGATAAAGGCGCTTTTTTATTTTCTAGTTCTTTTAAGGATCTCGTAAACCATGGTTGTTGTCGACTGGATCGAATGGTTATCTTGGGAATAAATTGTTTCTTTAGTTGACATGGTTTGTTTTTAAACAACAGCCAGTTATCATGAATCGAATGGTTATTAAATTCATCTGCAAAGGTAGAAAAGAATACGTTTTATTCAGTATTTATAGCCTCATAGTTACCGTTGTCATATAAACAAGTTGTCTTCTCGTGCATGTCGCGTGGTGGGGGAGCGAAAGTGAAGGCAGCCTGAATAACTTTGTGATCACAAATCTAACGAAGATATGTAAGGGATGTTAAGCTTTCAGGATGACTGGTCTAAAATCTAAAATATTGGCAGAAGTCCCCGACACATGGGTTGGCTCCAGTACTAGCTGTGTTAAATTGTAATTTAAACACACTTCTATAATGTCGCTCGTTTCAGTTTGATTTGTTAGTAAAGTAGTGCCATTGTGCCAGTTAATGTCGGGAAAATTAGTCTCCAAAAAGGAGAATAATAGCATTGGGATGCTTTGAAGTAAATTTCATTTAATATGTTTTTTAAGAGATTAGAAAAGTCCGGTTGATGGTGAGGAGGTCGATAACAAACACCTACCAGTACTGTTTGTGGGGAACATTGACATTTTAACCACAGTGTTTCCAAGTGGCTGTCAATGTTAACTCGTGTGCACGGCGATTGTTGGTTCGCGGCAATTAGATAACCGCCGCCACGTGCATCTCTCCGATCGCATCGATAAACGTCGAAGGTGGGAAGATCGGCCAGGACTTCTGCGTCACTGATTTCTTTTGTAAGCCACGTTTCTGTTAGTATCAGTAAGTTACTGGCGGATGATGACATAGGATTTGATACGTGTTCATGCTTTGGCAGAAAGCTATGTGTGTTCATGAAAATTACTGAAAAAAGACAGATTATTACGCGGGACGGGAGGGCGAGTTCTTAGATTCGCAGGATAATGCGATTGCTATGCTGCTTCTTTGACGGTCTGTGATGTCTCGCCAAATATGTAGCGTTTAGTACCTATGTGCAATGTTTTGTAACGCAATGAACAGCGTGCAGGTTTTGCTTTCGCAAAAGCAACAAGGTGCCTGCGGGCGTTCTGCACAGCCTTAGGAAAGTCTTCGCCGACACTGTGTTCAGTGCCTTTGAACATACGGCCATTTGATAGGACAGTCTCCTTTGTCTTAAAGTATGTAAATTTAACAATTATAGGGCGAAGGCGCCCAGCGGTATGCCTCCCGAGAAGATGTGCTCGTTCAGTTTCTTTTGTATCTATGTTAATGTTAAGGTACTGAGAGCACAGCTGGGTTACGGCTTCTTCAGACTGGGCGAATGTTTCCGAGGGATTAGTATCAGGAACACCACAAAATATTAGGTTATTTCTACGTGATCGATTTTCAGCGTCATCCATACGCTGTTCAAAGCAAGTGGCCATTTTAGTAGTTTAGTGGTTTCTGCTTTTACGGCTTCGATTTCATTTCGCAACGGGAGGATGCTATGGCAAAGTTTTTCGACTACTCTCACTCGGGAAGTCAAATGGGACACAATCTTATTCGTTGCCAGTAGTTAGTTCTTAATGTCTTTCATTTCTGTGATTATTTCTTTTCGAAGGGCTGACAGTTTCTGCAGCTCTTTTAGTACAAGGTCAGCACGATCGGGACCCGGGTTAGATTCGATGTCTCCCGACAAGAGAAGCAAGGACCGAATGGCACAAGCACTCTCAACAGCAATAGCGGCAAAGCACTGGGGGCTCGGCAGCTGCACCAGAAGATAATTGCTAGACTTCTTTGCAAAAAGAGAATACTTGTTACCAACCTGCTGCATGGCGAAGAACAACGGGTTAGTTGTCTGCGTTGTGGTACAGCAACTGAGCCCACAGAGCGGTGTCGACAATCGCGGCTGCTTTATACTTGGCGGGAGCCCTAGTGTAAGTGCCGATGGGACCTTCCACAGGGAATCCGGCATCCAGATGTCGCATGGTGACGCTGACACAGATGAGGTTGCGCAGTTGATTCCTATGGCGTAAGCGCCAGATGGCGTACAAGGTGACCACGTGCCGCTTTCATTGATGAGAGGCAGCAGCGCACATTCCACTGGCGTGTTGATAACCGGAGTTATCCGTGATGACAGCTGCTCGTGGGTGACGATAGTTACGAACACCTGCGTGGCGAAGAGCAACGGGTCAGTTGTCTGCATTGTGGTACAGCAACCGAGCCCGACTACCCAGACTACCGCGAGGCACTCAAGTTCTGAAGCGTGGTTCCGACTTTTTGGTTCGTTGATGCGGCGAATGGCTCAAGCAACGGACTTCTCGTTCCATTCGGAGCCGGAATGTAGAAGAAACGCCCCGAGGTCAAGACCACTAACGTCAGTGCGGATGATGCGAGGGGCGTCCTCTTGATAGTGTGGGAGTGTCAGTGGAGACGTCAGGGCCATCTTAATGTTCGGAAGGCTGATTCCTGCGGGGGGCTCCAATGTCACTCAGGATTTTTCTCCAGAAGCTCATTGAGGAGTGTAGCGCGAGCGGCGAAGCCAGGGACAAAACAGTGGAAGTAGGAGGCGAAGCCTAAAAAAACTTTTAACTTGATTGGCCGTTGTATGAGGCGAAATGCTTGCTAAAGCTTGTAGCTTCGAAAGGTCAGGCTGATGCTTTGGGCATTGTTCGGACTCGGGGTAGGACTTTGCCCTGGTGCTTAACGCCTGCTTCACCTCCGCCGCGGGTCGGCCCGGCATTGTACTAGCTTCCGGATCGGCACACGTATGGGGAGTGCTTAACGCCTGCTTCACCTCCGCCGCGGGTTGGCCCGGCGTTGTACTATCTTCCGGATTGGCACACGTATGGGGAGTGCTTAACGCCTGCTTCCCCTCCGCCCTGGGTCGGCCTGGCGTTGTACTATCTTCCGGATTGGCACACGTATGGGGAGTGCTTAACGCCTGCTTCACCTCCGCCGCGGGTCGGCCCGGCGTTGTACTATCTCCCCGATTGGCACACGTATGGGGCGTGCTTAACGCCTGCTTCACCTCCGCCGCGGGTCGGCCCGGCGTTGTACTATCTTCCGGATTGGCACACGTACGGGGAGTGCTTAACGCCTGCTTCACCTCCGCCGCGGGTCGGCCCGGCGTTGTACTATCTTCCGGATTGGCACACGTACGGGGAGTGCTTAACGCCTGCTTCACCTCCGCCGCGGGTCGGCCCGGCGTTGTACTATCTTCCGGATTGGCACACGTACGGGGAGTGCTTAACGCCTGCTTCACCTCCGCCGCGGGTCGGCCCGGCGTTGTACTATCTTCCGGATTGGCACACGTACGGGGAGTGCTTAACGCCTGCTTCACCTCCGCCGCGGGTCGGCCCGGCGTTGTACTATCTTCCGGATTGGCACACGTATGGGGAGTGCTTAACGCCTGCTTCACCTCCGCCGCGGGTCGGCCCGGCGTTGTACTATCTCCCCGATTGGCACACGTATGGGGCGTGCTTAACGCCTGCTTCACCTCCGCCGCGGGTCGGCCCGGCGTTGTACTATCTTCCGGATTGGCACACGTACGGGGAGTGCTTAACGCCTGCTTCACCTCCGCCGCGGGTCGGCCCGGCGTTGTACTATCTTCCGGATTGGCACACGTACGGGGAGTGCTTAACGCCTGCTTCACCTCCGCCGCGGGTCGGCCCGGCGTTGTACTATCTTCCGGATTGGCACGCGTATGGGGAGTGCTTAACGCCTGCTTCACCTCCGCCGCGGGTCGGCCCGGCGTTGTACTATCTTCCGGATTGGCACACGTATGGGGAGTGCTTAACACCTGCTTCACCTCCGCCGCGGGTTGGGCCGGCATTGCACTATCTTCTGGATCGGCCCACGTATAGGGAGTGCTTAACGCCTGCTTCACCTCCGCCGCGGGTCGGCCCGGCATTGCACTATCTTCGCGATCGGCTGAAGTATACCGAGTTTTTTGCTTACCACAACGACACGAAAATTTCCTTGAACGGTAGAGGCACGCAGCTGTGTAAAATCTCGCGAATATTTCTGAATAGCTAACTGATACTCAAGCCCGCCACTGCATGCTTCCAACAGATAACCTGCACTTGACCCCCCCCCCCCCCCATAACCAGCATAACCTTTCAAAAAGAAAAAGAAGTTTATCTGCTTAAAAAAAGAACAATACATCGAGAAAACAAAATTTTTAAAATTTCTGCGCGCTCAAATCGTCTATTTCAGAATATCGGTGAGCGTCCAAAACAGCTTTAAACTTGCGTAGCAAAACTATCTCTTGTCTCGGAGACCTCAAAACGTTTAACCGAACATTACAATATGGAAGCAAATAACTGCTGTTTTCAGAAAACCTGTATCCTCATTTTCATTCCAAATAGGATACGGCTGTGGCCTATTTTTAAGCCGTATTCGAGGTGGGCGCAGCCTCAAAGCTCGTCTTGTCAACTAGGGCAGACAAACAGCACGTCGACCATTGCCCTCGCTGCAGACCCCCGACACTTTACATACTGGCAACACGCTTTCGGGGCATCGCACTACAATTTCACGGCCGCGTATGACCTCTTCACGTCGCCTTACCACCTCGTTCTCCTGTGTGATGCCTGATATATGAAAAGAACACAAGGGGATCATAATCGACTCCTGGCTTTTGTCCACCTTCACGCCGAACGGCCCATATATTTTTATTCCTTGTGTCGGGCGGCTCCGAAACGCTCTGATTAGAAACATTCTAGGGGATAAACGTGCCTTTTGAACTCTTTGATTGCACTCCGCACATGATTTAACACCTGTCGTTTTCTTCGGCCGCGTTGATTTCTCTGCGGCATTCCTGATTCTGGGACTCCTCTTTTTTAACGCGACAGCGTTAAGGAGCTCGTGTCGCAGAAAAGCCGGTGTCGTCGGCGTCGTTGGCCGTGAGCGATAAATCTCGGGAGGCCCTTCATGAATAAAAAAACAACTTGCAAGATGGGCTGGGTGGGAATCGAACCAGGGTCTCCGGAGTGCGAGAAGGAGACGCTACCACTCAGCCACGAGTTCGATGCTTCAAAGCGGTACAAAAGCGCCTCTAGTGAATGCGGTTTTGCCTTATAAACTTTCCGTAGAAAGGTCTACTGCGGTGTATATCGGTATTTATGAGCATGTAACTTACAGAAGTCGCAGTTACACGAGTAGCGAAGTATGTTTCCGCTACATTTCTTCTGCGCTCTGCGTACACGCAGAGCAAACTTGCAGCATACACAGAAGACCCCCTCCTCGCAATGTGCGGCGCTGCCCCAACACGTGGCGCGCCACTTGCCCGCTTCTCCCTTTCAGGCCGTGCGGGGACCGGTGCGAGGATGCCCCTCTACCCTTGCGTTTAATAAGTTTTCTCGCTCGCTCCCCTTCCAACTTCACTCGTCACTCGCACCCTCGAGTTTTGGCGACGTGGCTCCTCTTTCCGCTCACAGTGCGATTCCTAGGTGCAGCGTCCGATGCGGGATGCCTCTGACCTGATCGCTGCGCCGTAGCGCGTCTGTTGGGAAAGCGTCCCCTGCGATGTGTGCCGAGCTGCTTCCGAGGAGTCATGCGTCTGTGTGGTGCTCCCAAGCGAGATAGAGGACGATCCCATCGAGGCGTCATCCCCGTGACCGCGTCGGCCTTCATGGCGCTTCGCGGCCCGGCTTTCCGTGCTGATCACGACGTTTGGCTCGCGTAGATAATTTCTCCCTCCGAGACACCGAGTTCTTTGGTTCGTCCCGCTTGCTCAGGCGCACACTTCATTGCCGCGCCGAACGCTGCGTTGCTCGGCGCTCACCGCGTGATTCGTGGGTGCAAAGTCCGATGCACCGCGCCTCACAAGTGATCGCTGCGCCGTAGCGCAATGTCTTACACCCCTTGGCGGGTCGACGGGAACGCTATCGCGTTCCGCTCTTGAAGGCGAAGCTTAAGCGTCCTCCAATTTTTTCTAGCATGCTTTCTGGTGCTCATTTCCAAGCCTTCCGCTCGCATCTCGGGCTGACCAGTACTCATACAATCGGTCACAATTGCTATCTCAACCGTGCTGTCTGAATGATTTGCGGGTAAATCACTACTATCATAGTTACCTAGACTGGCGGATACCCTTAAACACTTCAAGGCAGTGCAGCTATTTTCATCTGCGCAACGTTGCTTGTACACGCGGGAGCTGCCCGCAACTGTACGGCACTGCCTACATTGTGCTCTGGAGCACGTTTTTCCGACCGACTGAAAACTGCACTTTGTCTATTTAGTTGGTGTCATTTAGGACTTCTGCAGGCGCTACCTTCGCGACGGACTCCATTAACCATGTCAAATTGTCCACAGCTGGCCCAGCTGCTTCTCTAGCATTTCATGAGCACACTATCTCGTCGCCTCCGCTGGGGCGTCTGCGCAAGCGGACGTTTGGTGAGTTGCGCCCCCACGTACCCGAGTAGATGGGGGTAGGACCCTCCCGCGTCTAACCATGTGCGGCTTAGCCGTGTCCGGGGAAAATGGGATTCTGGGGGTTGAGCCAATGCTTATTGTTTCGACCTTTAAGGGCCTTTGGCGGAGGCAACACACACCTCTGGCCTCGGCTTCCCGTAGACGGGACCTCTGGACGGACCCATTCGGGCAAAATCGGTAGCAGCCTTTTCCTATCCTCCTCTCCAACCTTTGTCTTTCTCTCTTACTTTCAATCTTTCCAGTCGTCTACTCACTTCGTTTTACTTCGGATTTTTTCAGACAGCAATGGTTTACCTGGTGTAGCTTATCCAATCTTGGGTCTATTATATTAGGTTATAGCAGCTATTGGCAGCTGGCGTCTGCGTTTCATGCGGGTCTTATAGCGTCCCCTTGTTGAGCTCGATGGTAGGTGGCTGGCATGGCTGCCGAAATAAAATAAATACGTATCGATTTATTGTCCTTCCCTTGTCTGCCTGATCGCCCTCTTAACAAAAGAGGACGCACTGAAGACAAGTAGCAGTTCTTGCTAAACAAAAGAAACATGCCCACAAATTTCACTTAATTCATACCGAGAAAAGCAGAATGATTTCACCTTTCACGGTTGCGAAACGACTCGCGAAATCAGTTGGCCCAGACTACGAAGTCACAAAGATGGCTAGCGGCGACTTCTTGCTTGAGGTCCGCGATAAACAACAGCAAGACAAGCTCCCAAATCTGGTCTCCTTCGGTGATGTCAACATCACAGTGACTCCACATCGATCCATGAACACAAGCAAAGGAGTGATTTCCGACCATAACCTGTTAAACCTGAGCGAGGAATCTGAGCGTCCAATGTGCTGCGAGAAATACTAGAAACAGGATACACTAAAGTCCAAGTCGAACCGTACATTTAGAACGCTAGGAGATGTTTCAACTGCCATTGCTATGGCCACGGTTCACAAAGCTGCCGGGGCCAACAAACTTGTGCAAAGAGTGGTGTCCACGATCACCACTCAGATAATTGTAATGGCGCATCAACTGTGATGGTAGACACGCAGCTTACTCTAGAGTTTGCCCTAGAGGACAGAAAGAAAGAAATAATCACCCTCAAAGAAAAATAGAATATTTACTTTGAGGAAAAAATGGGATACGGTATCCTCACAGGATAAAAACCGGATAAGGTTGCCTCACCACCCGCAGGCGCCGAGCCTACCCTATCGCTGAAAAGTACAGCCTAGAGGGCCCTACATGCCTAAGAGATCTGTTGATGGGAACAACTAAGAGATCGTTTGAGAAGGAACAACTGCTAACGTAGACGAAAGGTTTGCACGCAAGTACGATCGTTCTGACGCGATGAAAATCTGTGTGTTAACTTTACAAGTGGTGGTGTCGCTGCTTGCTTTTTCCTTATTCGTTGCGTGAGTGCTGTAAAACCTCCTCGTCACTTTTCTCTGTTCCTTTTGTGCGCAAATTTTGCATCGTCAAAGTAAGCCCGTTTTGGCAACGTGCCTCGTAAGTTGCTGCGTATAAATTCTTGAACATTGTAGTGGTATAGAGTGTGTAATGCTAACATCTATTCACGTATTAGGTTTCCCGAATGCGCTTACAAGATCTGTATAAGCTAGCTTCTATGTATGTAGGCTTACAACGAGAGAATCACTGCATATGCAGATGTTAGGAATTTGTGATGCGTTATATTTTCTACTGCTGTCACTAGAAAGTATGTGCAAGGTACGTCATTAGTGTATTGAAAAGCGCTTTTCGTAAAGATTCCGTGCCAAAGAGATCAGTTTGTTTATCCGCCCTCTGCGAGTTTTGCTGATCGTCATAGGTTGCACGATATAGTGTCAATTCTCGGTGGTCCTAACATCGTGGCTCGCGAATATCCGGCGCGCCTAGCCACGCGATATTTATTCGGCGATTTTTTACGGCACTTAAAACTTGTGTGAAAAAAGTTAGAAAAGGGAAAAGTTCTCAGCCCTTACCGAGAAGCCTCGAGCGGTGTATCGCCCGCTTGATGTGGTGTGGTGCCTGCTTGCCTCTTGCCTTCCGAAACTTGTGCTCCCGGGCAAAATTAAGAATGGCTAGACAAGCCGCGCAGAACAATATGGCTATGAGCCTCCCGCGCAACAGACGACCTTGACAGTTACCAGGCGACTTCGGGCTTTCTACAGCTTTGGACAGCGCTTATACTACAGCTAATGAGAAGGAAGAAAGGGGGTATACTGGCCCCGTAGTTTTTGAACACTGCGGGCCCGCACACTAGGAAGTCTGGAATGCCTATTTCTCACTCAACCTACAATAGTGCCTTCTTCGGTCAGTCAAATATGGTTTGTACATTTCGTGCGTGGAAGCTATAGACAGCCCTGCTACACCGCGCTCGCAATACAATTCCCGTGAATACAAACAAAAATGCGCTAGAAGGAACAACTTCAAATGTAGACGAAAGGAACGGACGCAAATACGATCATTCTGACGTGATGAAAATGTGTGTGTTAATTTTACAAGTAGTGGTTAGTACTGTAAAACTTTCTCGTCACTTTTCTCTGTTTCTCTTGTGCGGAAATTTTGCATCATCAAAGAAAGCTCGTTTTGGCAATGCGCCTCGTAAGTTGCAGATCTATGGCGAAAGCTGCTTTCTGTAGAGACACGCGACAGTCAGTGACATTGAAAGCATTTGAATGCGCTGTGTCGACTTCTAGTAAGTCTAAGCTAAAATATCCAATGACTCAAGCGCAAAGGCATGCACTCATTCTGTATCGCGCAGTGATGTTGCAGTTCGTTCACTCAACCGCTCGCGAGCCAATTGTTGGCGATTGGCGTTGGCTGCAGGAACCATCTTGCCACTGTCATCCAGCCACTCGCGAATCAAATGATGGCGACTGGCACCTGCCACAGCTTCCATCCCAAAGCTGCTGCCATTTTTTGAGATTCAGAGTAGTGTTCGGGCCAGGCATCTTCGAGGCATAGGGATGATTACGTCCTGGAGTAGGAACCAAACAAAAAGGTTCAATTACGTATTGAAACAACTAGTCAAATTCTAGTCAGCGCTCTCTCAGTCTCACTGGAGAGGTCCTTTTTAAGCCGTTCCTCTTCCCTAGTTCTCTACACAAGAGAATTCCATGACCTTGTTGCAGGCCAGTTCACGCAACTCCTTCTGATATCTAACATTTGAAGCAAGGACGAGTCAATGTAGAAACATGTTTCTTTTGCGGTCCTTCCACGAAACAGTTCAGGCTCCCTCCACGAAAGTCGTCGACTGGTTTCCTTGCTTTCCGTAACCGTCATCTTGTCCGGGTCAGGAAAATACTCTTCGCGCTCGTTACCGCTTCCACGGAGGCCGGCGGATGCTATCGCTTCCAAGTGAGCCGCTTGCTTGCCCGTCGCGGTCGGTGTCGGCGCCCGTCGCCTGGTAGGCGGGTGCTGATGAAAGGGGCCGCCTCAGAGGAAGCACCCAAAGAATGCGCACTGCCGATTTGTGGCGCTTGTTTGTTCGTCACGGTCGGTGTTGAGCACTGTCGCTCTCTGGGCGGTGCTGCTGCCTCGGAGGAGGCACCCAAAGAACGCGCACAGCCGATTTCGGGCACAACAGCACTCGCAAGATGACCGAACTAGGTAACTTCTGGATAGCCGAACATACACTTGGAAGGCTCTATACGGAGCCCACCATCATATACAGTGTGCAAGACCGTCTCATTGGTGTTCTAAAAACGTGTTAGCTTTAACAATGATGTGATTCAAGTACACTAACGCCATCGACCACTTTAAATGTCCAAGGACCCGGTACTTTAGTCGTTGGAACATTGTAGGTACATTAGACAGCCCAAAAGGAAGGCGGTTAAAATGGAATTGAAATGGCGGTTACAGGAACTTTACATGCGAAAACCACGATCTAGTTACATTATTATATCCGGTATTTCCATTATGTCTGGTACTGGTCACTCGTGCAAGACAACAGCCAGTAGTCAGCCGGGATGACAATGGTTCAACAACATTAATATCAGTATGAAGCATTCAGTAAGAGCTATTTAGCAAGACAGTAGGAGCAGCGGTGGAAAAGTCCAGAGAAGAGGCAAAGAAAGCTTAGCGTTAAGAAACCTTCTGGAAGGATTTGCTCGCTAAGATCAGCTTTACTGGGCCAAAACGCCCTTTTACAAGGCAGATGGCAAGATGACAAACATTTTTATACATAACTTCCTAAACACAAAGAACAAATGCACTGACTAGTACGTACACAGCTTCACACTGTGTTTAGACGTACATTCAGTTAACAAAAACAGTTTAGAATGAGATGAAGTTTAATAACAAATGAAAGGAAAACAAAGTTACAAGCCAAGAACGTTTCAAGTAGACAAACTGGAACAGGAGAGAGCCTTATGCTAATGCAAGACCTAACAATACTACTACTCTATGTTTAGAAAGTGCAAGCATAGGTCTTTCAACATGAAATTTATTAAGTGGTTTTACTGATTAAATGAAGTGGAATGCTTGCTGCTAATTATTTCGAAACTGAAACATTCCAGATATCATGCACTGTTTCAAGTACAAGGTATCACTAGGCTTTAGGCATGGAGATCTCATAAGAACTGCTTAAATGCATCATACTCAAAAACAGAAAAAATACAAAAGCTACAGTTATATGCATGCATAAACTGTTCGTTCTAGTTGTGTGGGCAAGACACTTTTGTCCCTACAGAACTGACTCAAAGCTTCGGCATTCTCTAATAAAATGACACCTTAAAGCAAATTTGGACGGACTTGAACCTTCATATATTTTTTGCATTCAGACTGGCACATTATTTACACATTGACAGTATGTGCAAACCTTATTACGCTCACATGCAGGACGTCCGCCAGCCAACCTTCCACCAGTGCCTCCATCGGGTGAGGACGGAAGCGCTGCAGACATCTTAACGAAAAATGTTCCAGTTTTTCAATCTGGCAACACTTGAAGTGCCATCACCGTCAGGTGAAGAGTCACAAGCGCCAGCATCGACTCTGTCTTCGGCGTCGCACAAGTCTGTGGAGTCTCAGGACATTTTGAAATCTCTTGAATCATCGATGCTTCAAGAAGTTCTGGTTGCTGAGGCTTCTGAGGCACACCACAGCAGGCCGCAGTCACAAGCATTGCTGGCTTCAGTAGGCAGTCGCAGGCTGGATACGTTGGGAAGTATTGCTTCTGAAGTGACAACGGCAAGAGGGAGGAAAATGAAAAAGAAAGATGAGAGTAAGTTAATATTAGAGGACTTAGGCAATGTTTCAAGTGCAATCAAAAGATGCAAACCACAGGACGACCTCAAATTTTTGGCGTCTCTCTGCTCAAACACATGAGAGAGGTCAGTGAGGATAATCATCTCGATACGAAAAATAAATTGATCCAAGCAGTAAAGTAATTTATAGATTAATGTTTTTAATGTATACCTTTTGTATAATAAAGCCAAGAGCCAATGAAACGAAAGGAAATCATGGATGAATTTAATTACTTTATATTGAAATGGAGAAATAAGAAAGAAAACGAAAGTATATGAAAAGGTAACTTCCCATTGATAGGAGACAAACCCACATCATTTGAATTAGACTTGCATTGCTTTACCAGTAGAGCTGCAGAAATAGCTATCCCTGTGCAAACGTTCTTGAGCATGTATGTGCATGTACTAGATCTCGCCCTGGTAGTACATGCCAGTGTTACTCATGCAAGAACACTCCTAGAGCCTAATCTAGTACACGTAAACATTCGAGGAAATTGATGGTGGAATAGCCTGCACTGTAACTTGGTTTTGGGTTTAGCTCCCACCAGTGGCAAGTTATATTTTGTCACTTTCATTTCCGTTCTCCTTGTGATGTCGACATTATAAATATAACGGCAGTTATTTTTCTCTATGCTCTACTACGTTTCCCTGTCTGTTGTTGTCATATCAAGGCCCCTCAGCTCTCCCTTTTTGTTCATTTTACATTGTGTTGTATTCGTATTTTTGTGCGTTATTATTCAAGAATTTCATAAAGTTGATATCTGTGGGCCTAGTCGGTTGGCCATTGCTGCTGTAGAGATGTGTGGACATGTTTTGGCAACACACCTACGATAGAGAAACAAGCACTGACTTGCAACTAAAGGTTTGTTATTGCAAGACAGATGTTTATGGCTTTCATCTATCCTTACTCATTCAGCCTGTCTTGCAGCAATGAACCTTTTTTAGTTCACCACCTGTGCATGTAGAGCTTGTGCATGCATCTACAGATGCCTGCACATGACTGTAACTAAAAAGAAATGTAATGGACCTTCAACCAGTCCCCACTGAAAATTTCGGTTATATGCTGCAAGTTGTAAAGCCTGTCGGGGCGTTCTAGCAGCGCAAGAATTTTTCAAATTGCTTTATTATTATTAGATGAGGTAGCAGAAAGGGAAAAGTCTTGCCACCACCTAGCCAGGAGGTGAGGTTCACTGCCAACATAGACAGCCTCTACCTCTCCCACAACTATCGTCCACAAGCCACATTCCTTGCATTTTTTTTTGTGTTGGGTGGCTCAGTTCCAGAGTTGGTTTCGCATGCTCTGCATTGCATGTTTGAGCAAAGTTTTTGTACGTAATGAGTGAGATTGAAGGCAGTACGCAAATGATACATTTATACGTATGACCCTGCTTCTCTGGCAGGAAGCGGGGCTACCTGACGGGAGCCGTGAACCGCATGCGAGCTTTAAAAAAATTCTTAAGCTGAAACAAATGTAAGGAATTTCTGCTGCTGTCGTGCTGTTCTGCAGTTGTTTAATACTTTGCAGGCACGATCGCCACTATACGACTTACACACCACTGCAGAGTCTAGCCGCCTTAATCCCCACACAGTAAGCCAAGGCAACGTCTTTTATGTGTTGCCCGGATGCGAAGTAGCTTGAATGCAAGTTGAAAAAAAATTTAGTACCCATGTCTCAATTGTTTGCATACTAATTATGATGACATGCCTTTTCTTGACAATGATATCTATGGCTGTGGGGGCCCTTTTTGGGTGACATACGATCAAAATTCATTCGTGTAGGTTAACTACTACCTTTGTTTAATGCTACATGTGCAAGCATTCCTCAGTGCATGTTTCACAGGTTGCGCAAGGTCAAAAGCACTGAGGTAGCTTTTGTGCGATGCCATTTGATGGCAGTTTTTTTATTAAATTAGCCATAACTGCTACACTGGTGATGCACTAAGTTGAAATTTTCAGTCTCTGTGATCATGTGATCATTTTTTTCTAGTATTTCTTTTCACGCGCATTGTCAGTACCTTCATTACTATTTCTGTTGCTTTGTATCAGCATTCTGTGTCCCATTTTTTATTTGTTTATGAGTTAATAAATATTTAATTGTGTATAATTAACTAGATTATGTATTAGTAGTTTTTATGCACGCTCATTATCAGTCGCTTCATTCTTTCTTTTCTTTTGCTTCAATGTTTCGTGACCCCTTCCTGATTTGGCTGCCAAAAGGCGGCGGGCAGTATTATGTAAATAAAATAAAATAAATGATGCAATAAATGACAAACAAACGGTGTTTTTCTGTATTCATACAATCGCACATTATTACTCTACGGGCAACTATCCTTTACAAACCTCAATGCTACAGCAAGTCGTTCTCCAGGCTCCAGATGTTTCACGAATGTGGTGCTACCGTGCGGGGTCCTCTGCGACAAAGCTCAATAGCTTGTCAAAGAGCTGTGACGTCTTGCGAAAGAACTTGTAGAAAAATCCGTGGTCATGCTGACGTATCCGTTGCATCTGTAAAAAATGGCGCATTATTACCTGGCAGAAGTACCGTGCCCTGCCCGCATACACGTGCAGGTACCGGGAGCTGTACACTTTTCACTGACACACACGCATAGCCGCTAGCCATGATTAACTTTACCCCCTGCTTTGTTTATATGCTTGAATACAAACAGTGTGTCGGAAAAACAGGAGAGCCAGCCAACGGTATATTAAAGAAAAATCGTGCGGCCACTGCCAAGAAACTTTCGAAATTAGTTGCACAGCATTTGAACGTGCCAGGCCACGATTTAATTACATTGCAGTTCATATTCTACAGTCAGACTTCTGGGACTCACAGCCGTAAAGTAATTCTCCTTCACGCCGTTAAAAGACTGGTCGGACCCACCAACGTCGCCGCAGACGTTTTCTGCGCTCCCGCCGCCTTTGGAAGAGCAGCAGCTGCAAAAGCTTCTTTCTCATGTGGTACACTGCGGGCAGAGAACGCTGAAGCCGGCGAAGCAAACGGCTAAGCAACAGCTCGACAGCAACGTCGTGTGTGATCGCGCGCAGATGTCAGCAGATGTCAGCTGCAGTCGTGGGCAAGCAGACGCTATCGCGCGTGATGTTGATCATGACGTAGCTTTTCTTGCCACAAGGATGTGTAGATACAAACGGCGTGCATTTCTCAACTTATAAACAATGTACTAGCTCTAACATTGATAAATTAAATAAAAAAGACTAGCCATAATGAAATTAAAGATAAACTTTTCTCAAAGCCAAAGACGAACGTTTCCGCCATCGCTGGTCCGCTGGTCTGTCAGCCCTCAGCGAAGCGCGCACGTGTGCGCGTATAGTGTGGCTGGCCGCCCTTCCCTTCATCACCCGCGTACGGGCTCGCAGACGCATACGCTTACGTGTACGCGTAGCGAGACGCGTACGCCGTGCTGCATGTGGTTGGGCCTTTAGGCGTAGCCGGAAGCGTTGAATTCGAGGGGGCATATCATCAATGGCCAGCTGGCCCAGTAAAGACACTAAAGGCTTGTGATCAGTATCAAAGGTAACGTTTAGGCCGCGGATGTACTCGTCAAATCTTTCGGCTGCCCACGTCAGCGCTAGCGCTTCTTTTTCTATCTGGGAGTATCGCCGTTCTGTGTTCTTGAGAGAACGAGACGCGAAAGCTATTGGCCTACGGTGACCGTCTTTCTGCGTTTGAAAAAGGACAGCTCCCAGTCCGAAAGAGGATGCGTCCGCTGAAAGGATGGTAGGAAGCGTTGCATCGTACATGGTCATGCTCTGCACAGAACAAATTAGCCGTTTCAGCTCGTTCAGCGCTTTTGCTTGGTCACAACCCCAGACCCATTCGCTATCTTGTGAAAAAGAGCACGCATCGGAGCGGTAGTTTGCGCCAGGTGAGGCAAAAAGCGACCTAGGTGATTGGCCCATGCCAAGCAAGCTTCTCAGTTCGGTGACATATTTCGGTGCGTTTAGGTTCTTAATAGCGCGGACCTTCGCTTGATCAGGCTCAATTCCAAGTCCGACTAAGTAGGGACTCTGGAGAACTAACTACGTTCTTCATTCCGCTCGGGAGGTGCTGTTTTACCAGACACAGGTTCTGGTCCACGAATGTGGGCGTGGGTTCCTATTCCACTTCTGACACCATGTGATGACGCTGCATACGAGCGCGACTCGTATGCGTGTCGGAATGAACAATCGATGAGCCGCGCTCAAGGTGCCGAAAGAGCCTTTTGTCTATATTGTGCCTGGCCGATAATATACATTCGGGGGGGGGGGGGGCGACACGTGGTACAAGTAGCTTGGCGCACGCAGTTGTCGCCAAGCTACTTTTACCACGCCCAGTTGTCGTGACGTCCCACGCCGCACACAGGCAGGTAATAACAGCACATCTATGACTTCTGGTGGTATGTCTTTGTCACATTCCTATTTGTCGCATTGCTATTACTGCTCTTCACCCGCCGTGGTTGCTCAGTGGGTATGGTGTTGGGCTGCTGAGTAGGAGGTCGCGGGAAGGAATCCCGGCCACGGCAGCCCCATTTTGATGAGGGCGAAATGTGAAAACACCCGTGTACTTTGATTTAGGTGCACGTTAAAGAACCCTGGTTGCTCAGTGGCTATGGTGTTGGGCTGCTGAGTACGAAGTCGCGGGAACGAATCCCGTCCACGGCGGCCGCATTTTGATGAGAGCAAAATGTGAAAACACCCGTGTACTTAGATTTAGGTGCACATTAAAGAAACCCAGGTGGTCGAAATTTCCGGAGTCCTCCAATGCGGCGTGCCTCATAATCAGAAAGTGGTTCTGGCACGTAAAACCCCACAATTTAATTATTACTGCTCTTCATGTAATGATCACTTCAGCGCTTTGGATTGTATAAATGATTCGATTGCACTTGTTTTGAATTTATATGTATGTCCTCCGTGCTATGATTGCTTGTGAGATTGGTAGTATTGCTAATAAAATAAATAACTTATGCAAGCCTCATAAAGAGCTTGATTGCACTCTGCAGAATTTTCTATTACCTGACTGATGACATGGATGTGATCCATTGTAGAGTATCTTTTCCTGAAGCCAGATTGTTCTCTGGTTGACTGGTGAAATGTTGCCCTTATTCTAATTCCCTTACTTTATCTTATTCGAATACCCCTTACTTTCTGCTTTTTAATCAGTTTTGACAGTTCCGCAAATTCTACCTGATTTCTTGAGTTGAACACATTTATTCTTTGTCGTTTCTTTATTAGACCTTTGTTACTTGGGAGAGATTACCTACTGTTTGCCTTGGTACTTTACTTCCTACATCAGTTGCTGCTTCTGAGCTGAGCTTAATTACGGTTTCGTTGATTATCTCTACATAATCTTCGTCTCTCTTTAATAAAGCTGCATACTTGTTTACAAGCAGCAGCCTGAACTGGTCTGCTGTTGCCCTTAGTGCGTCTAAGTTACCGTGTTTCGTCTTGACAAATTTAATCCTGTCTCTCTTCATATTCAGGAAAATCCTAGACTTCACTGACCTGATTACTTCACTTTACCGTACCTAACACTTCTACATCCTGCACTATGAGAGTAAGAGATCTATTTCATTTCTGCTTTTCCAATAAGGCTTTTCCAGGTCCACTTTCTGTTGCTACGCTTCACGAAGAGGGTGTTCATTATTCGCAGCTTATTTCTTTCCACTAGTTCTACCAACATCTCTCCTTTAGTGTTCCTAGAGTCGATGCCGTAGTTTCCAATTGCTTGTTCACCAGCCTGCTTTTTCTCCACTTTTGCATTAAGGTCCCCCATGACTACAGTATATTGAGTTTGTATTTTTGTCATCGCTAAGTCAACATATTCAGAACACTGTTTTATTCATCATCGTGACGGGAGGCTGGAACGTAGTCTTGCATTACCTTTATTCTGTACCTCCCATTTAGCTTTATTGCCACTACAGGTGCCCTCTGATTGTTACTGTAAAGTTCGTCAATGTTGCCTGCTATGTCCTTACGGATTAGGAGTCCTACTTCGTGTTGCTTCTTGTGTGGAAGTCTTTAATAGCAGAGGACGTGGCGATTATAGTCAATAGTGTATAGGCCTTACCAGTTCTTCTAACCTCACTAAGGCCAATGAAATCCCAAATAAAGCCTCATAGTTTCTCAATGAGTCCTGCGAAACTATCTTCACTCGAGAGAGTTCGGGGGTTAAGCGTTGCCAGGCTCAGTTTCCATTGGCGGCCTGTCCGAGTTAAGATATTCTTAGCACGCTCTGCTACGTTACAGGTCGGGCCATCGCCTTAGTCAGTGTGCTCCGCAGCTGCTGGGGACTAAGGGCCAGAGGTTAATTGTAGGAGCCATGAGGAAGGTAGCGGCCGAATACTGCCCCAAGGAGGCCAATTCCTATTCTGGTGAAGGAGTGTCTTTTGATGAAGCTTAGTGGACCTTCCTAATTTGGTTGCACCTGGACTAGTACAGCTCCACTGGCTTTCGACATTTTTTGCCAGTGTCAGACGCCACTCCAAGCATGGAGATGCAGTTTGACGGAGAAAGGTTCGAACTTATGACCTTCATATTAGAGGCACGATTTTCTACCTCTGCTTCGTGCCCCTGCCCCAGTCACGTAGCTACAAATGGAACAGTTCTAATGGGACACTTATAAAAACGAGGATTTTAACTTCTGTCTACAGCAATCGATCAACCGAGATAGCTCATCCAAATAACCCCGTAGGCGGCGAGGCCACCTTCTGGCGGAGAAGACCAGCCTAGATGATCCTACATGTCTTAAGGCTCACTTGAATTAACCGCGATAGGCGGTATTATTTATTTGGCTCTGAAGTGAGCGCCATTCACCCGTCTCAGGCTACGTCGAGGGGCGCGGGAGAAAATAGGATAAAAAAAACGCTAGAGAGCTTTGTAAATGGTTCTAACCACGTGGTTCTGAACCGCACACGACCAGGCGACCGTGAAGGTGGTCATGGAGACTGGAAATGTTGAACAAATTGACATGTTTAACCCTGAAACAGCGCTCAAACCTGTTTATAGCAATGCCTAACTTTCGAAATGGGATTTCGAAGTATTTCTTTCTCTGGATGGCGAATCGGTGGCAGGTTAATAAAAATGGTCAGTGGTTTCAGGTTCTTTGCAGAAATGACATAGGACAGCGCCAGGGCAGACTTGCGTTGATAAATATTACAGCGAAGCTGTTTATGCGGGCCCTGTGCCGTCGTTGTCGGACATCACTAAAACCATCATCATCATCAATGGCTCGGGCGTCGTCGTCTTTTCCCACAGCTGGCTCGTTAGCGCCTCTCGGCGCTCCCGCGTTCGTCGTCATCGCCTTCTTCCAGAGCGGGCTGCGTTGCCGCTGGTTATTCCAGCGTAGAATTGCGATTCTGTCGTCGCAATGGCGAGGCCGCGTTTACAGGGCTATCGGCCATTGCTTAAGGGGGTATGAGCCGTTCATTGCCTTGCGTGACGGACAGATGTAACTTTGAAGCAATTTTGAAGAATCGCAAGCGGCAATGCCGGGCGGATGCTGCTAACCACGCCACCGGGCAAACTCGAGACATCGACGCAAGCGACAATAGCGGACAGCGGGCACACCATCAATCACGTCGCTCTCTCCATCGCAGCTGAACGTGTGTGTGTACCTCATTAAGAAACACAAAGACGCGAATCGTCAAACCAATCCAACCAATCGTCAAAACGATTGCAGCGCCTGCATCTCCAGTGGTCGGCCTTAATTGCGTTCAATGTACGGAGTTTTGGATTAGTGGTTCAGTACGTTCCCTCCCAGCTGCAACTATGGGAAGGCCACGAGTAGTGCGTTCTCCTGAGGACAAAGCTGCCCACCGCGAGTGTCAACGAGTGTTGGCTCGTGAACGCGCACGTCGTCGTAGGGCATGCCTCATGTGCAAAAACACACACACACACACACACACACACACACACACACACACACACACACACACACACACACACACACACACACACACACACACACACACACACACACACACACACACACACACACACACACACACACACTGGAAGTGCCGTAGAAATATGCACTCCTAAACTATGCTCACCGGACGAAGCACGCAAAAGTGAAAACGAGGAGAAAGAACGGTTAAACACAAGATTTATAATATATATGCTGCTTGCGAAGTTTGACTTGCATGGTGTAACACTCAGTGTAACTAACACAGCTTCGCTGTTCGACCATTTCACGGATTGGAAGAGGCGGTGATTTTTTTAGTGGTGGAATACGGCAACTTGATTCTGTGAGAGAGATTTCCATTTTACGAGTGGGACACCATGGATTGTCCCAAAGGTACAGGAGACGGTTTAACTCTTTTATTTAGAATGTCTGTTTTGCAGAGTATTTAAAAAAAGATAATTTTCTAAGTCTAGCCGCGGGTAAAAAAGCAGAAGTCGGCAGAACATACATGACTGGTCCATCTAGGCATGTACGTGCAGGTGTGTCAGCCATTTCATTTAAAAACAAACCACGGTGACCTGGTAGCCTTATCAAGGGCACCTGATATAAAGTCGAAGAGATTAATGATTCTAGTTCATTCAGAACAGTGCTGTCTGAAGACAGCATGAGGTCAGTTTACATGTAATTTACAGGAAGATCTCGAAGAGCTAGAGTAATTGCTAATAATTGTGCTTGAAACATTGGTGTAAAATCAGGAAGTCGCCTTTCGGGGGGGGGGGGGCAACACGACTAGGATAGCACCTAAGAAAAAAATGTATTCACCCACTTTCTCTTTACGCATTGATACATCCGTCACTACTACAATATTGGCTTATAATAAATTAAAATTACTATAAATTATCTTATAATGGGCTGCTTAAATATCTAGTGGGCAGGAGTTTACCGCTGGAAGGAAATATGTCGTCAAATTCAATCTCAATAGTATTTACGGGTTTCCTGAGGGGAATGATCTGGCGTATCTGAACTTTTAATGGTTCTAGTTGTGCTTGGACAAAAAGAGCCTGCGGATTGTATAGACGGGACAACCTTTCTTTAAAGAACAGAGATCTTTCCTTAACAAATAGATACTGCAATCGTCTCAATGAAGATGCCTAAATGTTTGAGTACGTTTTTACTTTAAGTATGCAAAATATGCACACAGGTGTGAGCAATCGGGCTTCTTGATATAATGAATTATTAGCAACAAATTTTTTACACACAAGGAAATACGGAGAGCAACTGGCTCAAGAAAAACGAGGGGGCTAATCTTCTATGCTGACCCACCAGAAAATAAAACGCACCCAAATTCCAATATAGGTAGTACATATATGCACACATACGATATATACGATAAATCAGAATGAGAGAGCGCCTGCGTAACCCACTCTGGGGGATCGGCCATGAATCGGGCGGTACATTCCCTTGCTTTAACTTTTGGCGTTCTTCGTTACCGTTATAATACTATGGAATATAAATATGTGAATTACAAAAGAAAAAGAAGTCGTCGCAGTTTCGCCCGAAAGGCGAACCATTTATTGCGATAGCAAATTAGTGGACAGCTATACGAAGTAAAGGCAGCAGTTTTATCGGCCGTATAAACTTGTAAACATAGGGACACTAGCTAAATTAACAACCATGATCTAACAACCTAATTACTGACCCAGTGAACTCTACAAGGATAGGAAACAGGGTCAGCGTCGACACCTGCCCCGACCTCACTTTCGTAAGGGGAAGCGGAGACTCGCAATGGGAAAACCTAATGGAAAATTTTGGTAGTGACCACTACAAACTCGAAGCACGGGTAACCTTAGACAGGATGAGGCGCCAGATGAGCAATTCAACGATAACGAACTGGAATGCATTCCGAGAAGCATGCGATAGCAACCAGGCCGGCATAAAAACGCTAGAGGCATGGGGAAACATGCTAAAGGAGATGCGAGACAGATACACCCAGAAGGTAAACCAAACAGCAGGAACGCCCGAGGTGGACGGACGGCTATTAGACTCTGGGAAGCTAGGCGCGGCCTCACCAGGAAATTGAGGAAGCAAACGTATAACATAAAACTCAGGCTCAAGATCGCCGAGATCACGGTGAAAGCCGAAGAATGCGCCACTCATTGGGCGAAAGAAAACTGGTAACAACTATTGAAGAATACTTTTGCTAATCTGCATTTTTAATTCTTTTTTATTATGATAACCTGTCGTCTGCACATGTTCTGTGTTTCGTTTCACCCTCTTCTGTAACGCCTTGGGGCCTTGAAGGTAAATAAATAAATAAATAAATAAATAAATAAATAAATTAATTAATAAATAAACTCGCTCAAGGGAACCTTAGGCACGGCAAAGACCTGGCATCTCCTAAGAGCACTCACCGACCCGACCAAAATCAAGTAAGAGAACAATAAAGCTATACACCGGCTAGTCCACCAATACGAGGACCGGACTCTGAACTCTTAGAAAAGGTGCGAAACAAATGCTTTGGCAATACGAACCTGCCAACAGGGACGTGCCGGGGAAACTAAAATTCTAAGCTGGACAGATCCACAGCGAAAGAAGTTTACGCGGCCATACGAAACACCACCAAAAACACGGCTGCAGGTGCAGATAAGATAAACAACGCGCTAATCCGAAAACCTCAATGATGAAATGGTTACCGAATTAACCGAATTGATGAACGAACATTGGGAAGCAGGAACGGTCCTGGAGGAGTGGAAACATGCCGATGTGGTAATGGTACCTAAGCCAGACAAGAAATACCAAATAGAAAACCTCAGACCGATCTCCCTTACATCATGCCTGGGGAAGCTGTATGACCGAGTAGTAACCCAAAGGCTACAAAATACAAAACTACATAGAACACAACGAACCAGTTCCCCACACAATGTTCGGCTTCGGACTTAATCTATGAACACAGAACATAATCCTCCAACTATACGAAGAAGTACTCCAGAACGTTCCCAGGTACGGAGCAAACATCATGGCCCTAGACATCAAAGGGGCATGTGACAATGTAAACCACATAGCAAACCTCACGGGCTTGGAAGACAAAATTACGGAAGAAGGATTCATGGCTACGTCAAGGCTTTACTGTTAAACAGCACGGCAACCATAGGCATGGAAGAACTACAGTCGGAGAAGTTTCAAACACCTAACAAGGGAACACCGCAAGAATCGGTCGGTCGTATCGCCCACGCTATTCAACGTGGCAATGATTGGACTGGCACGAAGACCAGGGGAAATTGGCGGCACACAACACGTAACTTTTGCCGACGACATCCCTATGTGGACCAACACGGGTTCACTCAGCGAAAACGAAAAGCTACAGAAAGCGGCCACCTGTGTAGAAAACTGCGTTAAAGAAAAAGACTAGCGTGCTCGACCGAAAAATCAGAACACCTACGAGTATGGACAGGAAAACAAAACCGAACGGTCCCGACCAGTGAAGAGCCGCGGCTTCTTCGTCGTCTTGACAAGCTTGAGGGACAACGTTGGAGGACATTCTGTGGATCCCTAGACCCAAGACAACCTCTATCTAAGATCTGGCGCGTGATACGAAGTCTCCAGGCAGCTCCACAACAAAGAAACTAATTCAGTGCCGTGGCTCGACATGAACACCGGACCGAATTGGAGGCAGCGGGTAACAGAGGACTACTGTAAACTTATTGTTGACACGTCTTACGCAGTGATTTCATCTCTTGTCACCATCGCGCCCCCGTAACCTGATGAGCGACTCGAGGTACCTTTTACGATGCAAGAGCTTGATGCTGCAGTTTCTGTTTCCAGATGCTCATCAGCACCAGGAGTTAACGGAATCACGTACGCTGCATTCTGCCATCCTGGCACTGAAGCACGACGTATCCTTTTATCGTTTTATAATCCCACGTCAGAAAAAAATTATGAGGTTTTACGTGCCAAAACTACTTTCTGATTATGAGGCACGCCGTAGTGGAGGACTCCGGAAATTTCGACCACCTGGGGTTCTTTAACGTGCACCTAAATCTAAGTACACGGGTGTTTTCGCCCCCATCGAAATGCGGCCGCCGTGGCCGGGATTCGATCCCGCGACCTCGTGCTCAGCAGCCCAACACCATAGCCACTGAGCAACCACGGCGGGTACCACGTCAGAGTCAGCAAATGTCCCAGATGTAAATTTCTCACTTTCTTCCACACTACTTTTGAGTGGTGTTCAAATTCGCCGCAGATATCAATCAATCAATCAATCAATCAATCAATCAATCAATCAATCAATCAATCAATCAATCAATCAATCAATCAATCAATCAATCAATGCTTTATTTCAGTTTGCAGTGCAGTGTGCAGTACAAACTGGGGGCAAGAGAGAAAAAGCAGTCTATACGACCGCATGACAAAGCTCTCGAACCCATTTGACAACATTGACAGTTGCGACAGGAGAAAAAAAAGAAAAGTTGAGCAATATTAAAGTACAATATATGTAGTGCAATGAAATACCTCGGACATTGTGAGTGCAAGACTTAGGTACAACTTTGTACAATGATATATGGAACTTCAAGTGCAATTATACGATGTAGTGAATATTTGCATATTAAACACATAATACGAAAAATATTTGGATTAACGCCAAACAGTGTAAAATTATAATAATAAAAGAAAAGTGAAGTGTTCTAGAATATAAGGTCAACAAGAGCTATGTCACGAATGAGTCTTGAATAGCAGAAAATGACGTATAACATAAATTATCATAGAATTCCGTGTTTAAACATTTAGACAAAATGTACAACAACATTGTGGAACCATATATAGTTCTACATCGAGGTAATGTATAAGTAAGTCGTTTTCTAGTTTCATATGGAGTAATATGCGGGGTGGGTTTTACTATACGATTAAGGAAGGGATCATTTTTTGGTATCGTTTTTTATGAAAACAGGCAAATCTGTGTCCATACAATTTATTTACACCAACAATATTATATTTTAGGCGTAGGTGAAGTGTTGGAGCATCATATGAGGTATCAGCAATTATCCGGAGCATTTCCTTGTGTAAAACAAATAATTTTTGAACATTCGAAACAGTGGTGTTACTCCAGACTAGAAAGCAGTAATTTAGGTATGAGTAAAAGAAAGCGTAGTATAAACTTAGCTTACTCTTGGCGGGTAAACTTAGTCTGTTATGTGGGAAAATTCCGATAAATCAGGAAAGAGTAATGAAAGTTTTATGTATGCGAGCATCTCATGTCAGAGTAGTAATAGAGACTACACCAAGAGAAGTAAATGCATCAACATAATTGATATTACTATCATTTAAGACTAGATGTGGTGGATTAGATATATACTTATTCTTCGGGTGAAAAATCATCGGCTTTGTTTTACCTTCATTGATTTTTAGTGAACTGACCAATGACCATTTCGCCAATAATGAAAGAACCTGATCGGCAGTGTCGGTTATTTTCATAATGTTATTGGACGAAAAAAAAGGGATGTATCTTCTGTATACATAATGAAGTTTGCCTCTTTAGTGATATTAATTATGTCATTGACATAATTATTAAAGAGCAGAGGTCCCAATAAATTGTATTGCGGGACATCATTCTTGATTTGCAGGAATTAGACGAATCGTTTCCTATTGCTACATACTGGAAACGGGAGCTAAGTATGATTTAAATACATTAAGGACGTGCCCCCGTACACCTAGTGTTCTAGTTTTGCGAAAAGAATGTCCTGGTTGAGCGTGTCGAACGCCTTGCTAAAGTCTACAAATATGCCTAATGTGAGTAGTAGGGATTCCAAGTTGTTTAGTATTTTTTTTGATCAAGTAGTGGGTGTTCATTTATTTCGAGTAAAACCATACTGATGGTCAGTAATTACAGAGTGCTTGAGAAAAAAACCATGAAGACGGCAGCGCATAGTTTATTCCAGTCCCATTGAGAAACACGGAAGGATTGATATAGGCCTACAGTTAGACAAAATATTCCTGTCGCCTTTCTTATAAATGGCTGCAACTCTTACTAGCTGCACATCTGCGGGAAATTGTCCTGTGATCAGTACAGTGTTAAATATATGCGGCAGGCATGGGAAGAAAAAGCATAATACATATTTTACCGGCCAGCTTCGGAATTAAATTCGTCTAAGCTAGAGTTATTGCGTAAAAGATTAAAGGTAGAATATACCTCATTGTCGTCTGTTGGCTCAAAAATAGTGACTGCGGTATTCGGTTACCTAGAAAAGAGGAAAAGTTAGGATTGTAGCAGCTTTTACCAACCTTTGAAAAGAATTCATTGAAGGCAGCGGCTAACTATAAGCCACATAGTTCTTGCCCGCCTATGGATAAGCTTGTGAGTGTCTCGGTTTGGGTATCCCTGTTAAATAGTTGATTCAAGTGTCTCCATTTATCTTTTCGTTTGCGAAAGAGGGCTGCGACAAATAAGTTATTGTAGTAGACATTTTAGCAGGACGAATTATCGTGGGTCTAGCGGCGTTCATGGTCGCATGCGTACGGGAGACTCCAAAACCACGATGTTAGAACCATTGAGAAATACTATGTTGTGCCACCAGCGGCGACCAGCAAAACCCGTATACCGCGGATAATTCAAGCATGTTTTCAGGTGCGTAGGATTGTTTGGGCTGAATTTTTCCGACCTAAGGTGGCCTGACGGCCTGCAGGGTTATCTGACTGAGCTAGATTGGATGCTCAGTTGCCACAGTCAGAAGTTCGAAACCTCGCGTTTTTTTCCCTGAAAGTGAGAAACGCGAACTAGCCTGTTCGAGAACCAGAAGAGGAAATGGCCTCCCTGGTACAGTGTTCGGTCGTTTCCTCCCAAATGACTCATTTGATTAACCAATGGACATCAGTCCCCAGCAGCTGTGGAGCACCTGACCAAGGCGGTGGTCTGACCTGTAACGCAGCAGAGGGTGCTAAGAATTTCTGAACACGGACAAGCCGCCAATGGAAACTGACCCTTGCAACGTTTAACACACGAACTCTCTCGAATGAAACTAGCCTAGAAGAAATCTTTGAGGAACTATCAGGCATTGTTTGGGATGTCATCGGCCTAAGTGAGATTAGAAGAACTGGTTAGGTTTACACACTACTGAATAACGGACATGTCATCTGCTATAGAGGACTACCAGATAAGAAGCAGTTCGGAGTGGGATTCCTAATCCATAAGGACATAGCGGGCTACATTGACGGATTCTACAGCATTATTGAGAGGGTGGCAGTAGTCGTAACAAAGCTGAATAGGAGGTAGAGAATACAAGTAGTACAAACCTACGCTCCAACCTCCAGTCACGATGATGAAGAAATTGAAGTTTTATGAAGATGTTGAATTAGCAATGCGAAAAGTGCAAACTCTGTGTACTGTAGTCATGGGCGACTTCAATGCAAAAGTGGGGAAAAAGCAGACTTGTGAACAAGCAGCTGGCAGCTACGGCGTTGATTCTAGGAACATTCGAGGAGAGATGTTGGTGGAATTTGCGGAAAGGAATAAGCTGTGAAAATGAACACCTTCTTCAGAAAGCGTAGCAACAAAAAGTGGACCTGGAAAAGCTATAATGGTCAAATAAGGAATGAAATCTATTTCATACTTTCTGCCCATCCTAGCATAGTGAATGATGTAGAAGTGTTAGGTTGGGTAATGTGCAGTAATCATAGGTTAGTGAGGTCTAGGATTCACCTGAATTTCAGGAGAGAAAGGGTAAAAGGCGTCAAGAAGAAACAGGCCGACCTAGACGCAGTAAGGGTAAAAGCAGGCCAATTCAGGTTGTCACTTGCAAACAAGTTTGCAGCCTTAAAACAGAGATGAAGACGAGATAGGGGAAATGAATGAAACCGTAACTAGGCTGGCTCAGAAGCAGTATTTGAAGTGGGAAGCAAGGCACCAAGGCAACCAGTAGGTAAGCTCTCCCAAGTAACAAAGGACCTAATAAAAAAACGACAAATAATGTCCAACTCAAGAGATCAGATAGAATTCGCGGAATTGTCAGAACTAATCAGCAATGAGAAAATAAAGAATATTCGAAACTATACCGTAAGAAAGAGTGATGAAGCATTAAAAAATGGCTACACCATGAAATAACTGAGAAGAAAAATTGTCATAGGACATAGGATGTATTCACTAAAAGATAAGCACGGTAATATCATCAGCAATCTAAAAGATATAGTAAAAGCAGCGGAAGAATTCTATACTCACCTGTACATCACCCAAAGCAGCCACGATACCTCCATTAGAAGTAGTAATGAACAGGTTAAAGAGGCTCCTGCATCAACTAGCGATGAAGTTAGAAGGGCCTTGCAAGACATGAAACGGGAAAAAGCGACAGGAGAAGATGGACTACTAGGCAATTTAATCAAACATGATGGGGACGTAATGTTTCAAAATCTAGCGACCCTTTATACGAACTCCCTATCGACTTCAAGAGTCTCAGATAACAGGAAGAATGCCAATATTATACTAATCCACAAAAAGGGAAACCTTAAAGAATTGAAAAATTATAGGCCCATTAGCTTACTTCCAACATTATAGATATATACACCAAGATAATCTACAATAACAGCAACACTGGACCAAGTGAACATGCAGGTTTCAGGAAAGGATACTCTACAATGGATCACATCCATGTCATCCATCAGGTAATCGAGAAATCTGCAGAGTACAATCAGTCTATGTATATGGCTTTCATAGATTACGAAAAGGCATTTGATTCAATTGAGACACAAACCAGTCATAGAGGCACTACGTGAGCAAGGAGTACAGGACGTTCATGTAAATATCTTGGAGAGTATCTACCAAGATGCAGCAGCTGCTTTAATTTTCCACAAGAAAGTTAGGAAGATACCTATCAAGAATGGGGTCAGAAGGAGACACAATCTCTGCAATGCTATTCACTGGGTGCTTGGAAGAAATATTCAAGCTATTAAAATGAGAAGGCTTAAGAGTAAGGATCAACGACGAATATCTCAGCAATCTTATATTTGCAGATGACATTGTCCCATTGAGCAACACTGGGGACAGGTTACAACAGATGATTGAGGACCTTAACAGAGAGAGTATTAGAATGGAGTTGGAAGATTAATATGCCGAGGACAAAGGTAATGATCAATAGTCGGGCAAGGAAGCAAGAGTTCAGGATCGCCAGTCGGCCTCTAGAGTCTGCGAAGGAATACGTTTACCTAGGTCAATTAGTCACAGAGGACTCTGATCATGAGAAGGAAATTTACAGAAGAATAAAGATGGGTTGCAGCGCATTCGGCAGACATTGTCAGATCCTGACTGGAACCTTAGCATTATAATTAAAAAGAAAGGTGTACAATCAGCGCATTGTACAGGTGCTGACATATGGGGCAGAAACTTGGAGACCGACAAAGACGCTCGATAACAAGTTAAGGACCTTGCAAAGAGCGATGGAATGAAGATGTTAGGCATAATGTTAAGAGACAGGAGGAGCGCGGTGTGTATCAGAGAGCAAACAGGGATAGCCGATATTCTAATTGACATTAAGAGAAAGAAATGGAGCTTGACAGGTCCTTTAATGCATAGCTCAGATAACCGGTGGGCCACCAGGGTTACTGAATGGGTGCCAAGGGAAGGGATGCGCAGTCGAGGACGGCAGAAGACTACGTGAAGTGACGAAATTAAGAAATTCGCAGGCGCTAGTTGGAATCGGTTGGCGCAGGACAGGGGTAATTGGAAATCGCAGGGAGAGGCCTTTGTCTTTGCAATGGACATATGATAGACTGATGACGATGATGAGAGTTGGAAATGCAGTCGCATTCTAGCGTTGCTTAAACCGGGGATGTGGCCTAACGAACTCCTACAGAACTATCCTACAGACCAATCGCCTTAGCCAGCTGCGTCGGTAAATTATTGGAAAGAATGGTCTTGTCAAGGATGCAGTGGCTCCTAGAGGGCAATAATTGCTTTCTAGATTTTGTGGATTGATTCAGAAGAGGCCGTTCCTCCATTGACGATGTTATGGACACGGTGTCAACTGTTGAACTGTGGAAATAAGTCGCCGCCAGTTAGTTGGAGCTATTAAGGATGCGTACGACAATGTACTCCATTATGCGGTTCTTGATGCACTGGAAGATTTAGACGTCCGTTGCCGGCGTATGCATGGTTTGTTAGTTATCCCAGTGGCCACGCCGTGTATATGTCGACAAGTGATGGCGACACCGGCCATTACAATATCCACCGAGGTGTTTCACCAAGAGGGAGTTCTCAGTCCAACTCTCTTCAATGTTGCGTTGATTGACCTTGCATCTGAACTTCTCAACACGGCGAAGGTTAGTGTATATGTGGACGACATATGCATATGGTCATTTGGAGCCACCCGTCCCCAAATACGTGCTAGGCTTAAACGCGCACTGACACAGCGAAGTATCTACGGCGTCAAGGCCTCCAGCTCTCAAGAGAGAAGGATTCCGTGATTGAATTCGCGCGGTAACGAATAACCAAGCATTCCATAAGTGTTAATGGAACAGCGATACCTGCAGTGACAGACCACACATTCCTTGGCGTGGTCATAGACCGGGGACTATCTTGGCCAAGACACGTCGCCGCGCTTAAGAGGAAGCTTTAGCTCGAGTGCTCCTATCTAAATACATTTAAAAGGAGAATTCGTTTTTCTCGGCAACCACTGCACCAAATTTGACGAGGTTTGTTGCATTTAAAAGAAAAACTTAAAATCTAGTGACTGTTGGTTTCGAATTTTTGAGTTATGTCGTCAATTTTTTATTCAAAATTGGCGAAAATCAAAAATTTTCAAAAAACAAAACTATCAAGTTTACAACTCTGTAACTCAACCAGTAAGAATGATAATACAATTATGTGAATTGCATCTAAAAGTACATCCATAGCGGACAAAATTGATATGTTACACATGAATACAAAAAATTTAATCATAAGGAAATACAACTTTTGTAAAACCGTTGTAACCAACGTAACAAATTCATTTAAGATGTAAGATGACATATTGAATTTGTCCGCTTTGAATGATCTAATGGAAGCCGTTTACAGAACCGCGATATCAGTTCTTGACTCAGAGCTATGGATTTGTAAACTTCGTGCTTCTATTTTTTTCAAACGGTCAAATATTTGAAAATCGTTTTAAGAAAATTCAAGCCCTAAATCGAAATTCCGCTTCCAACAGTCACTAGAGTTTAACTTTCTCTTTCAAATGCAACAAATTTCATCAAAATCGGTCCAGGGGTTATCTCATAAAAACGTTTTTGCGTTTTACATGTATTTGAATAGGCCGCGTCGGAGTTGGGCCCGAGCTAAAGCTTCCTCTTAAGTCAAAGCTGACGAGTTTCGTTCACGTCCCTCGTGTCGTTGCAGGGCCAAGATGGGGACTCTCGGAGTCGTCATTACTCCAGTTGTACCAAGCACTGAACATAGGCTATATACGGTACAGCATGCGGCGCTCTCAAGCATGGGACTTTGCTGTATGCGCACGTTGCAGAGCATTCAAGCTCCAGCATTGCGCACATGTTAGGGCTTCCCGCGATGCACGTAAACGAATACAATAGCGGAAGCTCGCGCTTGTACTATAGATGTATACTTGCTCTGTATACCTCTTCGAATGTACCTTCGCTTGTTGACCCGACACAGACACCATCATTTGTCATCGCTCCCTGCCACCCACCCAGGTCGCAGCTTTTGAAGGACTCTATCGCGCCATCAGAGTATTCTACCAAGATTTTCTCCCACCTGTACTCCAAGAGTACCCCTGTGGGTCCTGTCTAAACCTTTCGTTAATCTGCAGATCCCTGGAATTACAAAAAGTCAACCGTTGCATCCATTGGCCTCAAGCAACTTACCATGTTTCACATCTATGCAGAGCATGGAGATACTGTGCACGTGTATACCGATGGCTCTGCCACACCATATGCCTCCACTGCAGCCTTCGTCATCCCACGTATTAACGTCGCTCGGTGGTTTAAACTAGACCATAGGTCAGCGTAAACTGCTGCAGACCTTGTTGCTATCAGGGAGGCACTTGGATTTCTCTCCGAGGAGCTTCCTCGTGCAAGAGCGATATTCTGCGATTCCAAGGCAGCTCTTCATACCATTGTCCGTATCCACAGACGGGGCTTGTTTATGCAATGGCTATAGAAATTACAGAGCATCTCGACCATGCACATAGAGATGGCCATAATATTGCTTTTCAGTGGATACCTTCACACTGTAGCGTGGTAGGGAACGACTAGACAGGCGCTGAAGCGAAAACTGCTTTAATGGGGCCCTGAATCACTTTTTTATCGAAGTGGAGAAAGGCATTTGAAGTGAGAATAGGCTATGTGAGAAACGCTTTGCCGCAAAAAATGCTTCAATGAGTTCAAAAACTTAAAGAGGATTTATTGAGAATCAAAACCGACTCCGCTGTGCTGCCGGTCCTTCTCCAATGTCTTACACTGCGAAGGCTACGGCGCAATGGGGCGTGCCCACAGAGCTGCGTCTTCTAAATGTCACCGTGGCGCGCTGTTCACATTTCATTTTGGATGTTAACGTAGACGCCACAACTTCCGCCATTGGTGGCTCCGACGCGCTAAACATAAGCAAAACTCGGTTGTCCTCACCCAGGGCTATGCAAAGATACCTTGCAGTTCTGTCATGATACGATACAAGATACTCGGTCAAAAAGTATTTTAGGTACACATACAAACTATTGTACATTGTATCCGATACGATACTTTCTATTGTATATTAAGGTACTTCGATACATTGGCAAATTTCTTATTATATATATATATATATATATATATATATATATATATATATATATATATATATATATATATATATATATATATATATAGCTGTGGGGCTACCGCACCGCGAGACGGCGCGCGCAACGGCCGGCGCCATGGAAGACGACGAAGCGCGTACGCTTCACGCTCTTCTTTTGGCCCACCATTAAAGAGAAGCGTGTATTTTGTAAAACTCGTCTTCAATCTACGTTACAATATATATATATATATATATATATATATATATATATATATATATATATATATATATATATATATATATATATATATATATATATATATGATGTTGCAGCAACAGCGTATGGACAAAAATATTTGCTTGGAAATTTCTGAACTCCGACCAACCTTATTTCAGTTGAATGAAATGTCTTTTAGTATCTCAGAATTCTTGTCTTTCTTGCTCAAAGTATAATATTTTCATTCCAAAACAATTTATTCTGGTTGCTTAGCAATTTGAGAGCTCTTTATGCACCGCGCTGTCAGCGGTTATTGTTTTTCGCTTTTGTGACTGATGGGAGCCGCGGCTCTGCTTGCCGACCAGCTATAGCGGGTCACCTTCTAATTACAAGAACGTCAATAAGAAGCATCTGCGCGATGTCGCAAATACCGTTGTGCCCCGTTTACGCATCTTACGTAGTCCGAAAAATTGCTTTTGGGGCTTGCGAGCAAAAATCACGTACACTAAATAGCCACCTTATGCACAAGTCTCCCGGGAGAATCACCATCCACGCTTTGGTTCAGAACAGTCAAAGTTATATCCACGAGAACCTTCAAATCACTGATGTGTGAAAGCCACTACACGCACGGCAAGCCCATTCTTGCATTCTTCAGAATTCGTAACAGGGCACCACGCAAGAGAAACTTCGATAACGACACTATATATATATATAGCGGCCTCAGAATTTGCGCGAAAGACTCCGCGCGCATTGGCGTATGCAGCACAGTTTGGCGGCTACGAACAAGTGTCATGGTACCGACCCAACTGAAAGCGAAAAATCAAGAAAGCAAACGGTCGGCTGTGCGCAGACGTTCGCGCGCTTGGTTTCGTCGAGATGGCGGGTGCGCAACCACGTGACTTTGCTCCACCAATAGGGACGCGCAGACCACAGCGCCTGCCCTCGCTGGAGGGCTCTGGCGGAAAGATAAAAGAATTTCGCTGCCTTTAGTTTAGCTCAGGTGGCTTAGTGGCAGCAGTATCAGCTTGGGAAGCGGAATTCAGCGAAAGTTTATAGTTTCGCACGGTGACGTTGTGATAGCCGATATCTTGTACCCTAAAGTACACGGTACATTCTTTCATGAATAAAGGGAAAATCAGACATCCACCTCTTCGTAGCAATTGCTACAAAGGAAACCCATACGGGTTCCTCCAAAGAAACGCGTCTTGAGGCGTTTCTTTGGAGGAACCCGTATGGTTTTCCTTTGTAGCAATTGCTACGAACAGGTGGATGTCTGATTTTCCCTTTATTCATTACTTCTCTCCACCTTGCAGGTTTCCGCAGAATTACTACGTCATACATTCTTTCATGTATCGGAAATACAGACACTGATACACATCTTGCCAGACGTATCATGATACAGATAAAAGATACCCAGAGATTATCTAATATACATGTACTATCGATACTGTCCAGCAACTGTCCTCACCGTGCCGCAGTGCGCTTAGCCAATGGACTCCTGGCGGCACCCCGCGGCGGCCGCGGTATCTAAGCTATGTAGCCGACCGCAGCTTGATGTCAGCAAAATAAAGCGTCCGATGACGAAATAAAGTGCACAGTAGAGAGCGAGGACAGGGCCTCCTGTTTAAAAGAGAAAGGTGATTTCGGGATCCCCTTGCAAGCTCTACGCACCTCGTACGACAGCAAAACTTGGCTGAGGAGGAGGAGGAGGAGGAAACAGAGGGAGAAGGCAGGAATGTTAACCAGAAATGCGTCTAGTTGGTTCACAGCAGCGTATCCTACCCGCGGACTATGTTATTTCACCATGCCCGAGGGATACCTCAGCGCCCCTTTAAATAATGCTTCTGAGGTACGCGTTCCGTTATCACGAGCGGATGCAAACGCCCTACTTCGTTGCGTGGTGCGTCAGCGTACGTTGGAGCACTGGACCCGACCAGATCAACGACACGAGCGAGTGCACAAATGGGACCCGAAAATGAAATTCCCGTATGCCTCACAAGCTTAAAAGGAGCCAAACAAGCACGGCGCACCGGATTCGCCTTGATGTCGCATTCACCCAGCGTTATAGACATCTGATAGGTTGCCGTGATACTCGCCCAAATTATGAATACTGTCAGCTACCAGAAACACTTGATCATATATTTTGCCTTTGTCCCGCGTACGCGCAAGTATGACAGAAACGACACTATACATCCTCAGCGTATATCTAAAGTTTACAACTCTCTGTCTCTCGACAAGTAGCACCGTGCAGTGTATGAATAGAATAATGCACTGCCATTTTTCTGTGAGGTTTGTTATTTGTCAGATTTGGTGGTTTCAGAAGGCTGAACTTCGACAGTCATTTCTTCAAAAGCCTAACGGAATGCATAAAAGCAAGCATAGCGGCAACATACAAGTGATACGAAAGCGCTTTCTGCACGGTTAATTGAGTGTGCTCATCACGTTTAACACATGACGGCTTCTCCACACAGCATCAGCATGAGGAAAGCGCAGAAGAGGTGCACCCCTCCATGTTGTGCCAAGGGGTGTCGACACTTTGTCAAGCACTCATTCGTCTTTATGCCAAGTACCTCGGCAACTGTTTTTTTATATTTTGTTCAAGTAAACTTCAAAAAGCTTCTACTATGTATATTTTTTATTTTCTATTGTTTTCAGCAGAATCACAAATTATTATTTTATTACCTTGATGTCTCGTTTAAATTTTATACTAAAGTTTAGTTGTAACACGGAAATTCTGTGCGGCTTTCTTTCTTTAAAAAAGAAGAGCAACCATTAAGCTACAACTTGTTTAGTGGATGCTCATGGTACACGCTGGGACTAGTATTTCTTGGAAGAAAACATCACTATTACGTTTATACAAAGAGACAGTTTTATTAAAGGCTTCTTGCCGATTTTCGTCTGACATAACATTTCTCGTATACAGCCATCGCGTTGTGCACCTGCACGTCAGCAGTAGACGCTATTAAATGGAGCCACACTATATCTATATGGTATATACTGGCTTCTCACGCATTTCTTTTCGCCTTTGCTTCAGTAGATTCGATAGTGCACGTGAGAGGACATACAGCGAAAAGCCTACTCATTGGAAGCCAAGGATAGGGAAATCGCTTCTTCCCGAATGTCTTTCCACAAGTGCATGAAAGACGCCTTCTCTCCTTCTGCTTGTATCTTCTTTTCGAAACGTGCTAACTGGCTCGGCGTGAAGTAGTCCCTCCAGCTTCCAACCCGAGCTTCTCTGACTAAACTGTACTTGCGGTTGTCTCCCTGGTAGCCCAGCTTGCTGGTCACATTCTTGCGTACAAACACGTCCTGCCATTCGGACGTGGGGTTTACCAGCATATCAATAACTATGGCGTTTCTCATATGTTCTGGCTGGGACCATTTCAAGATCTTTTGAAGCATCTCTTCGTCCTCTTCAAGGGCGCGGCCGTAGCTGTCGCCGAGGAAGTGAGCCAGCCTCAGTATCACACTTCGGGTGTCCCTTTTGAGCTCTTCGTACGTGACGAAGAACACGTTAGGTTCGTCTTTCAGTGCGTACCCCGAAGCCACGTGATCGAAGTAGCTTCCGTAGCCCAGGTCCTCTTCAAGGAACGGCTCAAAGAACTCTTGAAACGTGCCGTCCTGGAATCTGTAGACACTCATGTCTGACGCCATTCGGAAGAGCGAGACGCAAACATCCCACGGGTTCCGGGCCACATAGACGTACTTGGCTTCCCCGTTCATGGTCGCCCTGCTGAGTCGCAGGTGCGTGATGAACAGCCTCACGGGAAGAACGGACTTCCAGTCGGCGATGTCCGTGTACTCGACGGAGCGCGTGTGGCTGGTGAACTCGTGGTATGTAGTGATGGGCTCACCTTGCTTCAGTATGAGCTGTATGATGTACTGGACCCAGTGAGTACCGCTCTTCACGTAAGTACTTTGTATGAGGTCACCCTTGTTTGCTCGAAACAAAATACCTTTGCGAAAGGTCTCGGGATCCAGAAATGGACAACTGGGCGCGCCGTCGATGACTTGGCGATAGGGCCTGCGACCTGACATGGCTGCGATTGGATATCCCTGAAAAAGAAGGGATTTCATTAGGAAACTTAAAAGGGCCCCTCACCATGCCCCAGTGAAAGCTTTATATGCACAGTGGAAGTTCTCAAATGCCGTCCAAAGATTGTTATGCAGAAATAATTTTCCAAATCGGTTTATTATTGGAGGAGAACGAAGAAATTGAATAACCTGAAGTGGTCAAAATTAATCCGGAGTCATCACTTGGGTGTGCCTCGTAATCATATCGTGATTTCGCACGTTGAACCCCAGAATTATAATCATTTTTTGTGTTATTTGCTGGAATATATACTTGTGCCTTAAAACGCTAGCTTGAACGCAAACCCAGGTACATGTCTTCTTTCACTTCTTTCACTCATGTCTTCATTCACTCGCCACAAAACGTTGGGAAAAAAGATCTGAATGTCGTATACAATCGCTACGCCCTACTGCATTTTTTTTGAAGCCAATCTTAAGCGTGATAGGCTCGCTGATCTACACGAGGGGTCTCGTGACCTTGTTAGACATGAATTATATTGCACGGCTAGTACCAGGAAGACAAAAGAAATGCGTCCTTCTCAAGTTGTATTAATTGTGTAGGGATGTTTTCTTTTCCAGATATTGTCTTCCGTGCTATCACGCTGTGGAAACGGTCAAAATATTTCCACAGAAACAAATGTTTTTTATCATGGGCAGCGAGGAAGGTAGACATCATGTTTTGGATAGCACCTATCGAGTTGTGTCAGTTGTAACGCTGCTTTACTTCGAATCTTGTAGCATAGGCGATCTAATATGCTATTGTGAGAGTGACCAACAGAAGAAAGGTACAGTTCAAAACAACAGACAATCAGATGAAAGTATAAAACCGCGATAGAAAAACATCGCTTTGCTAAAGTGTTGCCGACAACTTGACATACACGATATTTCGGTTGGCGGGAGCACGGTTGCACAGGGTTGCACGTCAGTGGCATAGACGTTGTCTTCGAGTTACAATTTTTTTAACACTTTTGTTAATATGTAATGGGTGCAAGCTGTGGTTAATCGACCAATGTTAGCCAGTAAAATATGAATGAGCACTCCATTCAATGCACGGGAAACGCGGGACGTTCTCGCTAAGCAACTCCTAAGCCAAACCCGCCGTGGTTGCTCAGTGGCTATGGTGTTGGGCTGCTGAGCACGAGGTCGCGGGATCGAATCCCGGCCACGGCGGCCGCATTTTGATGGGGGCGAAATGCGAAAACACCCGTGTGCTTAGGTTTAGGTGCACGTTAAAGAACCCCAGGTGGTCAAAATTTCCGGAGTCCTCCACTACGGCGTGCCTCATAATCAGAAAGTGGTTTTGGCACGTAAAATCCGAAATATTATTATTAACTCCTAAGCCAACTCTCATGAAGATCCCCGCGCTTACAAGACACGTTCATATATCCCAGTGTCTCTGCGGAAGAGATTCCTATTTTCGGCTTGATCTTCTTGCAAAAATAGTTAACGATGACGGCGAAAGCGCGATGGCAAGTGACCACTGTGCCTTGTGAAATAGGTGCACCGATACAAGGGCGACTAGCGCACAAAATACGCCTCCCGCACTTTTGACTTGACGCAAAACATGATGCACCTAGGACAGGATCGCTGCGGTTTTCAGTTCCTCTGATGCTCGAGTTCTTGAGATGTCAAGAGGCACGCCCTACTAAGCGGGCGTATTCCTCGGATCCATGAAATTTTTGTCTAGTTTCGTTGCCTGAAAGAACGCAGCTCCTGCAATAAATTCTGCGCAAAGTTGCTTTCAAGGGGGATACGATAAGGACAACCCTTTGGTTCAAGATATAAAAAATATATAGAGAGCTTGCCGGGCTGAAAATAAGCCTTTATTCATTAAGTAAGTGTACAGAAAACCTGCAGTGCATTCAACACTGACAGTGCGTAATGGCCGTAGGAAAAAGCTCAGACTAAGAAAGTTTTGCGTCATTTGGACCTTATTTTGTCCCACAGCGATTATCTACCTTGGGCGGCCTATGCTTAACGCTGCGCGCCCGGTATACATGCGCGACACGATCGGCATGTACGCCATCAGCGCGACATGTGTCGTTCTCGGCAGGAGAGAAGCGATCACAGAGTTTTCAAGAAAGGAAATTCGCCAGCAAGCGAGATGACGATTATTGTTTGGGGACAAGATATGCCAAAGGAGGTATAGGCATCCTTAGAGCATACTAGAAACGCGCGATTAAATTTGGTTGTGCACGCTACAACATGAAAAAAAAGCGATAGTCTATAAGGATGCTTTAAAACAACCAAAGCAACAAAGGTTGAGCGATAAATACTCGCGAAATTGGCTTGCCACCTTGATCTTGCGCGCACGGTGATGTTCGGCGGACTACAAGCTTCCCTTGTGAAGTACTGAGCTATACGTTCACCGTATGGCACTTAGCTGACTGTATTGAACAAAGATGCATATCTAATGGGAATGTTGCTGTATCGCCAATGCAAGATATTTTCTTTTGTTCTGCGCATACACGTATCGGCAAGCCTTTGTATGGCGACCCAAGTATGGTCAAGGCCGAATCGTGAAGTGGATGCCCCTCACCTCTGCTGTGCACGCTGTTGACAGGCCAGCTGACACACGGCCATTGACACCGCTGTGTGTCAGCCAACAAACATGCATATCTGATAGAGATGTTGCTTTATCGCCAATGCAATATATCGTCTTTTGTTCTGCGCATACACGTATCGGCAAGCCTTTGTATGGTGACACAAGTATGGTCAAGGGCGAGTCGTGAAGTGTATGTTCCTCACAGCTGCTGTGCACGCCGTTGACACGGCCGCTGACACGTGATTGACAGACGGCCGTGTCACTGGCCTTGCGCACAGCACTCCTTTAATCTCAATTCTGCACCCTCGCCGCTAAGACACCTTCGCTCGTTGCCGCACCCACCCACCTTACGCCCTCTCCCCTTCAGAAGAACCCCACCTATATATACTGTGGCGAGGAAATCCTATGTCCCCTTGAAGAAGACAAGTCCACTTGTCGAAACGTTGGCTCCTGCTTTCACCTCGTTCTCGTTTTGCTCATCATGTTGAATACCCATCTCCCGCCCTCCCCGTGTTTTCCCCAGAGTGTACTAGAATACGGTTGAGCGGGGCGAGTGGCTGTGGCGGCGCATGCTTTGCAGAGAGGCGCGCGACGACGGAAAATACTGTGGCGGCGCTGCGATCGAAGTTTACTGGGCCAAATTACGGTCGCGCCATAGTCGCGCCGTAATTGGAGATTCTGCACGGCAGGGTCGTTCGTATTGCTTCGCGCGCTGCTGATTGGGACCAGACAACTCAAATGGTGTTTATAATTGGATATGACATGTATTTATCCCCTTAGGAATAGATGCCTTTTTTTCTCTCCTTCATTTCATTTTACTTATTTTTAATGCCGCTCGTTTACTGTTTTTGTACGGTTCCCTGTGGAGAACAAACATTTTCCTTATTCTTCAAGCAGCATGGATCTCTAGTGTGTATTTTTGCGCATATAGTTTTTTCATCATCATCATCATCAGCCTGTTTTATGTCCACTGCAGGACGAAGGCATCTCCATGCGATCTCCAATTACCGCTGTCCTGTGCCAAGCGATTCCAACTAGCGCACGCGAATTTCTTAATTTCATTGCTCCATCTTGACTTCTGTCGTCCTCGATTGCGTTTCACTCCTATTGGTGCCCATTCTGTAACCCTAATGGTCCAACGGTTATCTAACCTGCGCATTACGTCACCTGCCTAACTCCATTTTTTTCTTGATGTCAATTAGAATATCGTCTACACCCGTTTTCTCTCTGATCCAAACCGCTCTCTTTCTGTCTCTTAACGTTATGCCTAGCAATCTTCGTTCCATCGCTCTTTGCGCGGCCCTTAATTGGTCCCAAGCTTCTTTGTCAGTCTCCAAGTCTCTGTCCCAATGTCAACACTGGTAAAATGCACTCATTGTACACCTTCATTTCCAGTGATAATGGTAAGCTTCCAGTCAGGAGCTGGCAATGTCTGCCGTATGCGATCAAACCCATTTTTATTCTTCTGTGAATTTCCTCCTTATGATCAGGGTTCCCTGTGATTAATTGACCTAGGTAAACGTACTTTTTCACAGACCCTAGAGGCCGACTGGAGATCCTGAACTCTTGTTCCTTTGCTCGGCTATTTATCATTATCTTTGTCTTGTGTATATTAATCTTAAATCCCACACTTACACTCTCTCTGTTAAGGTCCTCAATCATTTGTTGTAATTCGTCTGCATTGTTGATGAATAGAACAATGTCATCGGCAAACCGAAAGTTGCTGAGATATTGGCCGTCGGTATTTACTCCTAAGCCTTGCCAGTTCAATACGAATACTTCTTCCAAGCACGCAGTGAATAGCATAAGAGAGATTGTGTCTCCCTGTCTGACCCCTTTCTTTATAGGTATCTTCCCGCTTTTCTTGTTTAGAATTAAAGTAGCTGTAGAGCCTCTCTAGATATTTTTCATGGTATTTACGTAAGCGTTCTGTACTCCTTGATTACGTAATGCCGCTATGACTGTTGGTATCTCTACTGAATCAAATGCCTTTTCGTAATATATGAAAGCCATGTAGAGAGGTTTATTGTACTCTGCGGATTTCTCGATAACGTGGTTAATGACATGGGTGTGATCCATTGTAGAGTAACCTTTCCTGAAGCCAGCCTGCTCCCTTGGTTGACTAAATTCCAGTGTTGTCCTCATTCTATTGGAGATTATTTTTGTAAATATTTTATATAATACTGGGAGTAAGCTAATGGGCTTATAATTTTTCAATTCCTTAACGTCTTCCTTTTTGTGGATTAGTACGTGGTTTGCATTCTTCCAGTTTTCTGGGACCCTTGCGGTCGATAGACACTTCGTATAAAGAGCCGCCAGTTTTCCAAGCAGTATGTCTCCTCCATCTTTGATTAAATCGACTGTTATTCCCTTTTCTCCTGTCGCTCTTCCTCGTTTCATGTCTTGCACGGCCCTTCTTACCTCAACGCCAGTTATAGGAGTTTCTGTATCCTGGTCATTACTGTTTCTAATGAAGATATCCTGACTCCTGAGGGTATTGTACAGGTCAGTATAGAATTCCGCTTGTTTTACTGTATCTTGGAGGTTGCTGATGATATTACCCTGCTTATCTTTCAGTGCATCATACATCTTGGTTTGCCCTATGCCAAGTTTCTTTCTCACTGATTTCAGGCTGCATCCATTTTTCCTGGCTTCTTCAGTCTGTCTCACGTTATAGTTTCAAATATCACTTATTTTCGCCGTTTTGATCAGTTTTGACAGTTCCGCGAATTCTATCTTATCTCTTGAGTTGGACACTTTCATTATTTGTAGTTTCTTTATTAGGTCCTTTGTTACTTGGGAGAGCTTGCCTACTGGTTGCCTTGATGTTATGCCTCCCACTTCAATTGCTGCCTCTGAAGCCAATCTAGTTACGTTTCATTCATTAGCTCTACGTCATCATCACCTCTCTGGTGTAAGGCTGCAAGTACCAGCCTGAATTTGTCTGCTTTTACCCTTACTGCCTCTAGGTTGACCTGTTTCTTCTTGACCATTTTTGCTCTTTATTTCTTCAAATCAAGGTGAATCCTAGCCCTCACTAACCTATGATCACTGCACTTTACCCTACCTATCACTTCTACATCCTGCACTATGCTGGGATCAGCAGAAAGTATGAAGTCAATTTCATTTCTTGTTTCACCATTACGGCTTTTCCAGGTCCACTTTCTGTTACTACGCTTCTTGAAAAAGATGTTCATTATTCGAAGCTTATTCCTTTCTGCGAATTCTACCAGCATCTCTCCTCCAGTGTTCCTAGAATCGAGGCCGTAGTTGCCTATTGCTTATTCCCCAGCCTCGTTTATCCCCACTTTAGCATTGAAGTTGCCCATTACTATAGCATACTGAGTTTGCACTTTTCTCATCGCTAATTCAACATCTTCATAAAACTGATCTACTTCCTCATCATCGTGACTGGATGTTGGAGCGTAGGCTTGTACTACCTTTAATCTATACCTCTTATTAAGCTTGATTACGACTACAGCTACCCTCTCATTAATGCTGTAAAATTCGTCAATGTTGCCCACTATGTCCTTATGGATTAGAAATCCTACCCCGTATTGCCTCTTATCTAGGAGACCTCTATAGCAGTGGACATGTCCGTTATTCAGCAGTGTATAAGCCTAACCAGTTCTAATCTCACTTAGGCCGATGATATCCCAAACCATGTCTGATAGTTCCTCAAAGAGTCCTGCTGAGCTAGCCTCACTCGAGAGGCTTCAGGTGTTAAACGTTGCAAGGGTCAGTTTCCATTGGCGGCCTGTCTGGACCCAGACATTCTACAGACAAGTGTTACAGACAAGTGTTACAGGTCTGACCACCGCATTAGCCAAGTGCTCCACAGCTGCTGGGCACTGAGGGCCATTGGTTATTTGAGTGAGCCATATGGGAGGGGGTGGCCGAATACTGAACCAGGGAGGCCAATTCCTGTTCTGGCGAGGGAGTGTCCTGTTGAAGTTGTGGGCCTTCCTAATTTGGTTGTGCCTTGATTAATATAGCCCCACTCGCTCTCGGCATCTTTTACCGGTGACAGGCGTCACTCCAAGCCTGCAGATGTTGCAGGCTTGGAGGCTGCAACATGTTGCAACAGCTGTTGCAGACTGCAACAACATACTGCAACAGCCTGCAACAGATGTTGCAGACTTGCAAGCTAGGATCAGTATATGTCCTGCGAAATGCAGATGAAAAAAAAAAAACTCATGTAACCTTCCTGCTTGTCGCTTCAAACAAATGAAACATATCGGCCCCATCTGGTGTCGTGCTCATCTTGACGGGAAGTATTCTTACTGAAAAAAAAAAACTGCCAGCGCAACATTCAATCATGTCTCCGTCTTCCTCGCGTAACAGAACGCGGAGTAATTGACACGGGTTCCTTTATTGCGGTCAGCACTCGGGCGCCGGAAGCAGCTTTAGGTAGCTATTATATATGCCGATCTTTCGCCCGTAAGCAGCGTGAAACTTTTTGTCCAGTCCGTGCTTAACAACAACAAAACTCAGCGAAGTTGTGTATATGTGGGCCCCTTAATTGCGAACTGCACCTCCGCCGCGGGTCGGCCCGGCGTTGCACTATCTTCGGGATTTTTTGCTACACGCGCACATGATAGCGGGGAAAGTAGCCCTTAAGAGCTTCGCTGCAAAAAAAAAAAAGAAAAAGAAAAAAGGCGGCGCGGTAGTTTAATTAGTGGCTGCATAGTGGATATGGCATTGCACTGCTAAACTCGAGCTCGCGGGTTCAAACCATGTCGAGGAATTCTATGGGAACGAAATGGAAAAACACTCGTGTAGTTCTGTTTAAGTACACATTAAAGAACATCAGGTGGCGAGAATTCAACAGTATGGCTCATAATCATATCGCGAGACGTAAAACGCTAGAATTTGCTTAGTTAAAGAAAAACAAGAAAGAAAAGAACGGATTTGCGCCCTTCAGCTTGTTTCTAGGAGTGTAAACGAAAGAAGCTATCCTCGAGCCTGATTCCAGAGAAAATCATGTCATGCTTATCTTATATTTCATGCCTAAATATAATGCCGTTCCCGACTGTACGTCAGCTCAACTGAGCAGCTTCTGCATTATAAACGGCTGCTTTCAGTTATCCGGTGCACTATCAGAAGGACAATAATGAAGCATTTAAAGGAACGGCATTCCTCACATACACGTGGAGATATTTGTAGACCTGCTGTGTTCGTTGAAGAAGATAAGCGAGCTACCACAATGGGCACTCAGCTTTAATGGGTTGCAGTTTTGCAGACATGGTCGACACTGTCAAAAAATAATGTTTTCCTTGCCTGAATCAAGCTTGCAGATTTACAGGCTGTCCGAAAACGGGGCGTTTATACTGAATGACAGCAAGGAACTTGTTCAGCAGAACCGATTAGCACCCGTGCGTTAATTCTCTCAGGAAGTGGTGCACCTCTGCTCAACAGCCACGACTCTCCAGCAGCACAATCATTCGGAATAAGCGCCCTCGCTTACATCGGCCCCTCACCTTCGAGATATCAAAAGTGCTGTTATTCGTTACATTCGAACGCAAACAGCTATTCAATAATTTTTTACAGTAAATTGTGAAGTCGAATACGATCTGAACAGCAAATACCATTCGATTATACTATATGTTTCTACTTCATTTCGCCTACTGGCACGTTGAAGGAGATCGCCATACAAGCCATGGAGATTGCATTGGTAAAGACTTCGCGGTCTGCCCGATTCAGTCTGAGTTTACAGACAGTGTCTTTTCTCTAACACCGTTGTTCATATTAACGCCCAATAATTGCCTTGAGTCCATTTCTCGGAAAGTCGATCGATTCACCTGGGGCTGGTGCAGCTTTTAAAAGAAACATTCTTTTCCGGTCGGGAGTTCTCACTTTTTTTCAACCAGTGAATTCAAAGTATTTGATAATTTTTGCTTTAATACGTTGTGGATATACACGTCCATGTACCCTTACATTTACCTAGAAGTGCATTGGTCATCTGCACCTCTGCGCCACGCAGTTAATGAACCTGGTTTATTTCATAGTAATATTGTTTTCCTTGATCATTGCCCCTGATCAGCATTCCACCAACAAGAAGCGCGCGTCAAATGACACGATATCAATAACATTTTCTTACCTAGCTTCATGTTGCAGATTGGCAGCTTCTGTGGCAAAAGTTACGCTTTACCTTTAGAAAACAATGTTAAGGATACCAGTCCACCAGGCTAAAATTACAATTGGTACCAGCTGACAAAAGTGACTGGCGCACCAAGTAAAACCGTAAAAAATCTTACTGCAGATACTTTCTGCGAGAAAAACTCGCCGTCCGCCAGCGTCCGCGCAACGAACGCGCACTCGCTAGCAGACGACGCGCTTGCCAACGACAGCAAGATCGAAGACGTCATGTCGTATTACCCATGCCCCAAATAAGTATACGTAGCAAAAAGGTGTCAATATGAATTTGCAGTGGAAATAAATCCCTACTACAAGAGCGTACGCGCGCACTCGGTCTCAAGCCCCGCAGTGAAATCACGTTGAATGTGCCGCGAAGCACGTCTCCGCCCCAATCCATGTCGCTCGCAGCGCCCTCTTAAAATTTTTCCACACGCGGCGCCTCAGCGAGAGAGCGCCGTTCGGCCCACTCGACCATAGTCTAGTACACTTTATTTTCGACCAGTGGCTCATAGAGAAAGAAATTCAACAAGAGGAGGAGGAGGAGGAAGAACTTTATTGATATTTCAGCGGGCAGAGGGGAAGAAGGAAAAGGGTAAGGTGGGAGGGAAGCGGTTGAGTGGGTCCCTATTCCAGGATACCAGTGATCCTAGCTACTCTCTTCGCCTGGTCCAAGAGGGCCCTTTGGGCCCCCAGCCCCGGTCGGGCGAGGAGGATCGCCCACGGTTCCCTATTGTAGGTAAGCATCTCAGGCGAGTTTGCTTCGTGCGGTCTTTTTGTACACTCCCACGTCACATGTGGTAGTGACGGCCATGCACCGCACCATGGAAAAACGCCGGAATGTATAGTGTGGGATTCATGCGGTGTGCTCTTCCCAAGTGGGGATAGAAGTGTGTTTGTATTCTTTTGTATGTGCGGACTTTTGTACTCCCAGTTGCCGATGCGAGGGGGGGGGGAGTCAAGGCGCTCTCTCGTGCGACTTTGGTGTTCGAGGATGTCTCGGCTGTAAGTATCTTGGAAAGGGCTGTGGTTCCCCGCTCGGTATGGGAGTTCTCGAGCTAGGGAGTTTGCCTTATCATTGCCTGGGATGTCTTGCATGTTCTTCTTGGAGTGCGTTGCCTAAGATTTTCAGCGCCATTCGTGGCAATCGGCCTTGCGTGCACATTCTACATGCTCATTGAGAGTCGGAGATAACCAGTGCCGAGTTCCCGGCGCTGTCGCTGTGTTTGATTGCCATCGCGATTGCTGAAGCTTCAGCAGTGGCTGTGCATGTTGTGTTAATTGAGGCCGTTATCTCGGCTCTTTTCCACTGCGTGTTGCCAATGGCTACTATGGCGTGCGCTCTAGCAGCCCGAGCGGCGTCCATGCATTGCACTTCTTGATTATTCTCAAAAATTTTGATAAGTTGCTTGGCTCGGGCTTGTCTTCGGCCTTTGTGGTATTCGGGAATCATGTTCTTTGGTATCGGTGTGGCTTGTATTTCCTTCCTGTTGTGGCCTGGTATCTGGTGGATTGGGTCACTGCAATATTGCGGTTTCAGCGAATATCTTAGTTCAGTCAGTAGTTGTTGTCCGGCTTGTGTGAGACACAAGCGTCTGATTTATCAGGACCGCTGCCTTGAGCTCTTCAAAGGTGTTGTAAACTCGTGTGTCGTGTAAGTCTTTCATTTCCGGTGTTCACCGGTAATCCTAGCGCCACCTTGTACGCGCACCGTATGATCCGGTCTATCATCTTGATTTCTGTGCGATTTAAGTTTTGATAGGGTAGAGCATGTACGTTATCCGGCTGATGACAAAAGCTTGCACGAGTCGTATCGTTTCGCCTTTCGTACAGGCCTGTCCCTTTCTTTGTGATTCTTCCCATTAGTCTTGCTATTTCCTTCGTTGTCGCTTTCGGGGTCGCGATAGTGGGATCCGGTCGCCTGTTGTTTTGAATCCAGAGGCCCAAGATACGAACCTTGGTCTTTTCTGGAAGCATGCGGTTCTCTAGTTGGAGGTGTAGGTTTGGCATGTTACAGTAGTTTCGTCCGTGGACTTTGATCGATTCGGACTTTTCTGGCGCACAGGCCATGCCGTGTTCTGCCACGAAGTGTTGAACGGTGTTCATGGCTTCTTGTAGGGTGCTTTCTTTGTCGCCTAACGATCTTTTGTGCATTCATAAGGTGATATCATCCGAATAGAGCGCGAATTTGAGGTCTTGGATTTGATTCAACCCCCTTGCCAAATTGGTCATGCCAATGTTAAACAATAATGGCGAGAGTATAGCTCCCTGTGGAGTTCCTTTGTAGGAAAGGTTGAGCTTAGGTGATCGTATACCTTATAAACCAATCGTGGCAGTCCTACCTGTTAAAAAGGACTCAACGTAGTCAAAAATTTTCTTTCCGCATCCCATTTCTTCTAGTTCCTCCATGATGAGCTTATCGGACATAGTGTGGAATGCGCTGTTTAGGTCCAACGCCACCGCTATGTTTTCTTCCCCAGTCGCCAAGTTGTTTATTACTTGGACTCTGAACCTGAGGAAAACATGCTGTGTTGAAAGATGTTTGCGTAAACCGTACATGTGTACACCGATAGGAGGTTGTGACTTACGATAATATATCCGATGTCCACAACATCCCCCAACACAGCTGAGGACTGGGCAAAGGAACTCAAAGTCGCGCACGAAGCCACAACAGGAAACATATCCATTAACTCGAAAACACCTGCAGTTCACCCACACTTGCTGCACCTGTGGGAGGGACGGCGCAGCTCAACCAAGCGCTGGAAAAATCAGACTGAACAGGAAACTTAGGGCAAGAATAGCAACGTTAACGGAACAAGCATATGAGTATGCCAGCCAGCTGTAAGCGAGAAATTGGCTCCAATTTTGCGATTCACTGAGAGGAACGTTATCCACCGCTAAGTCATGGGCTATCTTACGTAGCATGATAGACCCGGACTCTACAAAGACGGCAACAACGAGAACGATACGCACCCTAGTAGGTGAATACAAAGGTAACACCGATAAACTGATACAACCGCTCAGGGACAAATACATCAAAACAGGGGGCGATAGCGTCGACTCTCTCAGCTACAAAGGGCAGACAAAGAAACCTCTAAATAAGCCCATTGCGGTTGCGGAACTATACGCAGCGGCAGAGGACATCAGACGAAACACAGCAGCCGTACGGGACGGCATCACCAACGCAATGCTGCGCAACCTCAGCAATGAACAACTTGGACGAGTCGACTACTTCAACAAGGGCATATGGGAAGCTGGTACGATTCCACAGCAGTGGAAGGAAGCCACTACAGTGCCAATTCCTAAACCGGGATGACAAACTATTCAGAAATTGAGGCCAATCTCACTTAAGTCATGTTTCGGGAAGCTGTTTGAAAAAGTGATACCAGATTCAACAAGAGGCTGAATTCTCGGCACGTATGGCGGCTGCGCGGCCGCCGTTAGCCATTGTGACTTTCTGATTACCTGTCGAGAGCCCACGTGCCTTGAAATTTGTGCCGGGAAGCGGACGTTTTACTTAATGCAACTTTGCATTCTTATCAAGATGACGAAACGTGACATGGGGCTGTAAATTTTATCGACTAATAGATTTTTTGGTCCTTGGCAGCTATATTGCGACGTTAGCGCTTCAAAAAGAAAGTGAGCGGTAGCGTACAGAAGCCATTGCAATGCATCTGCAATTTCGCGATAATGTGGTGGCGATCCAAGATAGGCGCCATGTCATCTTGCTGATTGGCTGAACGAATATGCCGCGGGGAGCGTCACAGGAAGGGCGGTTTCGTAAACGTCAATTTGACGTTGCGTGATGTTGCGCTTCTTTCATGCGCGAGCCCATTTGATGTGGTTCGTTGTTTGCCAAGTAAAGGAATGGTGTATCTCACAGGCGTACCTGTGAGATACAGCTTATTTCAATTCCCTTTTGCGGGTCTACGCAAGCCGTTTTTATACCAGAATTTGTCGTAGGGAACGGGTGTAGTTAGCAGGCAGAGTTCCATCAGTCCTATTGATACTGTTGTCCGTCGCATGTGTGCATGTGTGCCGAAAAATAAATCGAGGGTACGTGCCTGCTCTACTTGGTGTACCCAAAATATATGGTGTCTTAAGTAGAATCTTCCAGAAAGTATATCGAATGGATACAATGTAGTCACGAGTTCGACAAAAATTCGTCTGGTCAGGTAACTTGATGATAAAGAAATTGCGGTCCATGATCAAGTCAAGGTGAATATAATACACACAGATGTTTCGGGACCCGTACGGGTTCTTTGATCACAATAAAATCCGGCAGGAGCTGCAACTCGTTTTATACCAAAATTTGACGTAGGGAACGGGTGTAGTTAGGCAGATTTCCATCAGTCTTGTTGGTACTGTTGTCCGTCGCCTGAATAAATAAAGATTCCGCCAAATATCATTGCATTTTTTTCTTACCTATTATAGCAGCATTTTCCCAGTCGATGCGGTGACTGCGATTGCCAGCCTGTTCGGCAAAGGCGTTCTATGCAGTTTTGGTATTGGACACATCTCTTGGATGCTCCTTTAATTTTCTTGTGAATTTGCCGGTTTCGCTGATGTAACTGCAGTTGCAATCTGCGCGTGGTACCTTGTAGACAACACCGGGGTAATCTTTGCTTGATAGCCAATTCTTCACATTAACAAGCTGATTTCTGAGCTTGTTGGACGGCATATGTGCTATTTTAAGTTCGTATCCTGAGAATAAGCGGCTAGGACCTTCGCTGACGCAAGACACTTATGAAACGCGAGCGCGTTTTGTAAACGACTTGCCTAGAGACGGCTTGGGATGGAGGACACGAGCTTCCATTTTGTTGACAAATTTCTTGGGGTACCCTACGAGGATAATTCGTGACGAATTGACTTCACTTCAGTTCGTCGTCACTAGAGCAGATGCGTGTGGCCCGCATTTAGGCAGAAGCAATGAATGGGAGCACCAGCGTTGGAAGCGGCCAAGCCGCGGTGGCTCGGTGGCGCGAGCACGGTTGTGCCACGCTTGTTAGATTAGCCTGTGAAACTTTATTCAGAACACCTTTACGAATTAATAACTGCATACACTTTAATCAAAAGTTTTCGTTGTGTTGCCATCAAGGGCGCACAAAACTATGGCCCGGATTTTAGTTTTGGTTGGCGCGGTAGATTTGAACTGGCGACTATCGATACGCACGCTTTCACCGACAGCGATCTTTGCGAAATCGTCTCGTGCATAAACCTTCCAGTACACTGGCTGATTATCTTATCTTGCGGAGCGCTGTCATAACATACCGATATAATCATTCCACTGATGGTGTTGTTGAAGGGGTCGTTGCAAGCCAGAGGTAAAAGAAAATGCGCCCAAAGTACTAACGTATAAGAGACAACTTGTAGCGTAATCAGCACTATAAATGAAACGCGCGGAAACCGATCGATTTTAAGAACGTATGCTAGAGCCTGGGCGTCTCCATCAGACATTACAGCAGAAGTTTTGAAGACATTTGGTATAAGCTGCACAGAAGACGTCTAATTTCAACCACTAGCTACGTTAAGCTGGGCCAAGCCGAGTCAGGAAAGCATGTAGCCGACTTTTGCTTAATGGGACGTGCTTTTAGAACAAAGAAACAACACAGTAGTGCAAACAATCGAAAGGGCCCTTATTGAACCTTTAATTCACTAATTCCTGCTAGTCGAATTACTAGCTATAGAACATTCCAGGAAGCAAAAGTTGGCTAATAAGTAGCTTGATCCCGCATGAGCAGGCTAGATCAAAGCAGCTAGGGCTGTCAAGCTATATTTTAGACATCTTAAAGATGACTAGCACTTGATGTCTCCGAGCCATACACTTCTAGAAATTGCGAAGACAGTTACTTCGAAAAAGTGGCGAACTTTCGAAGGCATTGCCAGGGAGGATCCAGGCAGCCTTAACAAACTAGACGGGTTGAGGGAGGATTTTCATCGCAGAAGTTGCTGGCATGGCTCATAAAAGGCGAAGGGATAGTTGAGCTACTATGGTATATGAAACAACTTGTAGCGTAATCAGCACTATAAATGAAACGCGCGGAAACCGATTCTTTATAGATTTCCTACACATATTTTTAAACGCGCTCGTTCGCCGGTTCAAATCTGGGGCCACAATGAAAGTATGCTGCGACTTGCCGCCTGCAAAGAGGGTGCGCAATATAATATGCGCATAAAGAGCAAGTAAAAAACAAAATGTATGTTGTTCGAAAACACATCTGTGCATTAGAGTTATATTAAAGTTACAACATGTAAGCATGGGACAAAATTGGACAGAGCATTGCGCCTGTAGCGCACGTGGAGCCACATGCAACTGCGAACAGTGCCGCTTCACTCTCTCCCTTTTTTTTTTGCTCTTTAGATTGTGTGACAACTTGTTCAAGTGTGGCACCACGTGCGCTTGTCTCTTGTCTTTATTCTCTTCTTTTTCTGATGTTTCCGAACTTATGACAACTTGTGCCATACTTCTACAAGTTGATGAGCAAAACGTGAACAAGGTGAATGCAGGAGCCAACGTTTCGACAAGTGGACTTGTCTTCTTCTTCGTCGTTTTGCTCATCGTCTTGAATTTCCATCTCCCGCATTCCCCGTCTTTTCCTTGGACTTCTACATGTTGTCACACAATCTAAAGTTTCCAGTGTACATAATATTAACTTGCTTTTCAGTGCTCCGTGTAAGCTGTCCTCGATATGTAATCGTATGAAAACGCGCGAAAGGCCCCTGTGCCCCACAAATCAAAAATCCCGTTTCACTGACTGCAGGCGTAACGTTATCTATCACACCGCTGAGCTGTGGAAAAACTTATATAGGTCAAACGGGACAGTGTTTTGAATGAAAGAGCTCGTCTGCACAGCAGTAACCTAAAGAATGGCTATGGGAGTCATTTAGCAGGTCATTGTAACAAGTGTCACTGCACTCCCATATTTGAAAAAAACAAAATCCATAAGGAAAAGAACGAGTAAGAGGCAAAGGGAAATAATAGAGGCTTATTACATTAGAAAGAAGGAGATAAATGTGTAGGCGCTCCCTCTATTGCCTTGTCGGGAAAAGAAATAGCTTTTTTGTTATGAAATATTGTGATGTTGCTAATTTGCAGATATCGTTTTGCATTCTTCAGTGTTCCTGAGCGTTTCGTGTTAATTCTGCCGCCTTCACTTATATGTTATTGCAATAGGATATTCACAAATTTTTTATTGAGTATGATGTTTACCTATGCACTGTAGTCTTTTTTGTTCTGTCCGTGTTCTGTTGCTGCCGGTTTTTATGTAAGGGGGTGCGCCCCTTACATAAAGCCAGTCATAGGCTTTTTGGGTGCACCCCTAACATTCGTGATGTTGAAATAAAGGCATTTGTATTTGTATTTGCGACTGGTGTACGCAAGCCTATGCTGAAAGAAAGGTATCAAATGGCTAGATAATTTCATATAAACTTCCAGTTGGCAGTCATCGCTTGTCTGTGGTATTTGTTTCCTCGAGTCCTTGTTTTATTCGCGCTGTTTAACCTCAGTTCTAGATATGAACCAACTAGCCCTCATCAAAATCGTAACAGTCCGTTGCCATCAGGGGCATAGCCAGGGGGGAGGGGGGTGGGGCTTATGGGGCTTCAGCCTCCCTCCCCCTGGAATATTTCCGTGCTGTCATGCACCGCCGACCAAAACAACCCCCGGCGCTGGAAATCATTCTGGATTTTGTCTACAATGTGGGTCCTTTTCCCGATAGAAAGACATTTCAGCGCCAACATTGTGGAATCGGGCTGGATTTCGCGGCAACGCCTATGTCAAAGAGTCAAAGAGTTTATTCAGACAACGTATGGTACAGTTGCCTAGGGCGCAAACCAAAAAGAAAGTGGATGCCTGACAAGGAGTCTGCGCCCTTCTTGCTCCCATTCTCGAGCACAAGACATTCAGCGCATAAAATAAACACTAGACGAGATGGAAATACAGAGTGGTTGGTTAACATTGAAACGGGAGTATTTCATATTGAAAATTTATGTACGGTTGGGAAAATACTGTAAGAAACCATGTACTTGGAGTCACATAACGCAAGGAGCCCCATCCGAGCACAAAGTTTCCAAGGGCGTTTTCATGGCGAGCGGGCTCGTTGTGGCACCTCGTGGAAGCCGTGGAATCTACGGGGCGCATAAATTTTAATTCAGGCCCTTTACGAGTATATGTTCTCCTAAACTTTTGATGCGAAAGGCGCAGTGACATTTCCAAAGTCGTGCTTGAGATTTCAATTCCGGAACTTTTGGGCTTAATGTTGTTATGAACATTTGGCGCCAAAGGTGCATTGACTTTTTTGAAGTAGTACATCCGACCATACGACGAGACAAGCCAAATCAACACACTATCAGACAAGTTGACAAAGCACGCAACAAGGTCCGATGAGACAAAGCGTTGTGGTGGTTCGTTTGTGCCATCATGTCCCAGAAAATAATATCAACATTTTTTGTTCACCTGTGCCAAAGCAACCATGTCAAGACGCTAAAGCCTGCAAAGGTAACTACATTCTTATTTATTTTTCAACTTTGACTTTTATTCGCCACGACACTTGAGCCTCTTCAATTTTTTTTGTTCTCGTTACCCACGGGTTGTGGGAGCGCGCTAGAGCGCATGCGTTTTTCTCGTGTTGCCCGACCATCGTGCGGCGCACTTCGATGCGTTTTTCTCGTTTTTCTCTGGCCGAGTGGATTTTCGCCGGGCAATGTTTTCGACGCTTTCTGGCTAGCAGACGAGAAAAAGAAACAATGCATGGTCGCTCGCCGTCATCACTGTGGGCAGGGTTAACAGATTTGGCGATTTCTCGCCAAATTGGCTACATTTAGAAGCTCCTGGCGACCGAAAATCGTGTTTAGGGACTTGGCTACCTTATGGCTCCTTTTTGAGGTGGTAATTGGTATAGGTAGTGGCAGAATCACATTCCCCCCGACGGCCCCCTCGAAGCATCAGATCTTCAAGGCCACGCTCATGTGTCTTGCAAGCTCCGGAAGCGAATTCAGCAGCTGAAAACATATCATAGCCAGCGTATGTTCGGTGGGCCTCTTCGACTTGCCGCCATGGGCTCCCAAGGGATGTACTAGATGCATCATATGCAACGCTCATTGGCTGAAATAAACGTCTCGGGAAGTTCGGGACTGTAACTGACGGATAGTTGAACAGGCCCAAGCAGCTCCCTCCGAGTAACAGGAATTAACCAATGATAAAGGCAATGCTTTTGCGTCCTTCGAAGGACGGAAACAATAGGTGTCCTAATATCCCCAGCGACAATTACCTATATAGAGAATCTCGAAGACCATAGTTCTTCGCGTCAGAAACGACTGCAGCAAGCAAAGACACATAATTGCGGCCATTACATCACAAGTACCAATGTCTGCGTACCAGGGAGCGGAGAACGTATGTGACGTCATAGAGTTCGCACGGGAACGTTTAAAATGAAGTCATAGTAGCGTAGAGTTAATATAACCATCTGTTCAAGACCGCGTTCAAGAAGTTTATTCTACGGAAACTGGCGATACCACTTCGGCTATGGGAAAGCACCACAGCTGTGCGGCAGAAATTACCACAGAACATCAGTTGTTGAGACATTATGTTAAGTTACGATACAATATTATGTGATAACTACTGTTTTGTTCTGTTTTTTTTTTCTTTTTGTCGTCAGCGCAGCAGGAAACGACAGGTCTTTCTCGCCTTTTCTTTATTTTCGCGTTAAATATGGGCAAATGTTTGTTTGTCGCACCGTGGCTAGATTTTTGGCTACCAATTAAAGGTTTTGCCGCAGTTGGTGACCTCCTTGGCTACTCTTCGGACTTTTCCGGCTACTTTTTTTTTGCGAATACCTGGCAACCTTGCTGAGGGGACTCGGCGGTTTGCAACGCGTTCGGTGAAGCGCAACCTTTCTGGAAAATTTTATCTCGCCGGTGTAGGATACCGAGCAGTATGCGTACGGTTCTTTGTGGACCAAGCGTCTCACGTTTTCTTCGATATTCTTTCGTTAGCCACATTAGATGCCCAAAGTAGACATTCGATTGTGGCCAACAAGCTTTCCTTTGCATTTTTTTCATTTCCGTGACCCCACACCACAAAAGACAAAATGACATTGTTGCAGGGCAGCAAATTGTCGCATGGTGGAAGTTCAATTTTGTTACACTGCGGAACATCGTTCCAGCGCACAATTGAACACGGACGAGAAGGACAACACGAACACTCGCCGTTGGTGTTGTCCTTCTCTTCTCGTCGGTGTTCAATTGTGCGCTGGAACGAAGCTTCATAATGTCTATCACAACCAACTAGCCCAGCTGTCCATACTTAGCATTTTGTTACACTTTTTTTTGCGGAAAGTAATGGGCCACGGAACGCTTCAGTTGCCGGATACTCTTAATACATTACTGCGGCAGCAATTATATAGACAATCCAGGCGTATTACCGCCATCGCCCTCATGTTCCGTATAAAGTCCAAGGGCGATAACATTGTGATCACGCGCCGCATGTTGTAGTGCAAGTGAAAGCGTAGGTGGGTGGGGGTGGCATCTGTGAGCCGACAATGGTGGCTCAATACATGCGCCGTGCACGCCGACGGACGCGCCACTGGTGGCGGCCTTGCGCAGAACACGCGGGAGAGGAGCCTGGCGCGCGCCGTAGTTTGTTGTGTCGTTGATCGCGCTTCTCTGTCTTATTCACGCTTTGAGAGCAAGATAGGCAACACCATTCGCACGTGTGGGGTGGCCAAAGCTTCAGGGAATGTCGAAGAAGAATTGTTGCAGGGTGGAGGGGGGGGGCTCAAATACCAGTGAAAACGTGCCGGCGATACGGTTCTAATCATTCCCGGCAAAGCCTCATCAGCGGGAGCAACGGTAGCAAAAATGGATCGTCGCTTCGAAGGGAAATTTCTTGTTCTCATCCTTTCCTTTGTCTTGTCGGTGTTTTTTCCCACTCGATCATAGTTGGACGCGTGAGCAACGAAGTTCGTCTGCAGTACAGCATGATGTTTAAAGGCATTTCGATAAAGTTCGGAATGCTGTTTGCCGCTTATATCGTTTACCGCTTCTGTACCGCGTTGCGCTAGCTAGGCAGCACGACTGCACGAGCGCATTGTGTTGTATGTTAAAGCTACTGAAGTTTGCAAGAACTGAAATTGTTGGTTTCATGTGGCGCGGTAAATCCTCGCACCAGCTGTCGCGCACTTCATGTTTTTACATCTATTTTATGCGTGGCTTCGCACATGTTTAACTGTTTCTAGTTACTACATGCACAACTCTTGTTGATTCTTTTGAGCTGCGAAGTTTTCACCCTGCCTTGTTTTTAAAGGGTATAAATCACGCTGTGTCTTATCGGAATTATACCAAGGCAAGGAAGTGCTTCTTTAACAGCTTTATTCTTTTCGCCCGAGGGCATCTTAGATATTGTTTGCGTTTTTGGAAATGTGTTTAGAAAATAGGTAGTTCAGGGCGAGAATTGCTAATAGCTGCTGCATATGGTATTTTTGTTCCATTTCTCGCTGAAAAGTTCGCGTCCCGTTTGGGAAGTCAACACACCTCGATGCTGCCTGAGCAAACTTAACACACCGAGTGATTTGTTTGTTTCACAACGTAGTCCCTTCTTGCATGTGAGTTTTTTACTCAACTGAATTCTTTCTTATACTTACGCTGCAGACGACTAAACCGGGCCTTGCCGCCAGCGCTCATCTACTTTGACTGGCGCTGCTCTACCTTTAAATATATTATGTAGCACCTCTATCTGGTAATATAAAAAAGTACTGAAAAGTTAGTCAGTCTTTAGCTTTGTACGTTTCCAAGCAGCTCCCTTGGGGAATTTAAAATTGCACGAACTGCAGCGGGAACGGTAGTTCATCGGCGTATGCAGCAGAATTGCATCGGCGGTACAGCCCTGACACGCGCTTTTATTAACCCGTGTGTTTGGTGACTTCGTTGGCTAGTGCACGTGTTTCCATCAATAAATTGGCAATTACTCTTCTTGAGGCGACTTCGACTGCACTTATTCGGCGATGTCACATGTATTCATCGGCAGAAAAATCACAACGGCATATGCATAGATTGCACCGTGCGGATTTGTTTGATATAAGTCTGCACTAACGACGGGTGCTTATTATTCAGGTACAGAAGCAGCATTGCGGCAAGGGTAGAATAAAAAAAAAACAATCGAGAGATCGCATCACTCAACAAAATTTATCGGCTAGTGAACATGAGCTCCACGTCATGTAAATGGGGTTCATGGTGTTTGTCTGCGGGACACGCCTTGCACGTATGTGGACCATGTTGTCCCAAACACCGGTAACATCGTGTTCATACCCGCTCGCACAGAGGTCAGCATCTTCCCTACAGCTGTTAACGCAGAAGCAGCAGCCTGGCACCCGAACGAAGGAGAAATCGCAGCCGCGAACTTCAGCCATCCTTCCTGCAAAGGGTTGTCGTCTGCTACTGCTCCCGCGTGTACTGTTGGAAGCGTCCGCTAGGTGGCTTTCAGTGGCGCCTCTATTAGAGTCACTGACAAAGACTCTAGCCTCTATAGGCGGTGCACGAGGCGTATTGTGTGCTCAAGAGAGAAAAGCGGGGAGGAAGTGCGCAGCCTCCTGTCGCACGCGATAGATCAGGGGGAGTGGAGGGAAGACGGGCTGTAATCTCTGAATCTGTGGTTGCACAACATGTTTATTTGCCTTGTTTGGCGCATTATATACAGTGACTTTTTCTTGGATACGTAGATTTATTGGAGACATATACGTATATTGAAATATCTTGTTGCGAGGTTTTGTGTATACGCGAAGTGAACTTTGTTTCCTGTGACACTTTTTTGCCCCTTATCAAGTTGTATCTTCGCATTTCTAATGTACGAGCGCGAGTCAAATGAAAGTGAGCCAACCAACGCGGAGCAATATTGTTTGTTTTCGTTATCTGCGAAGCATGCGCGTAGCACACAGGCATCTCTCATTTACAAGGGACATGCAGGTGTGAGGATAAATGTTCTTTATCATACACTGGGTCGAATATGGTTGCGTGACATAATGGACACTCTAAAAGTTGAACAGCGTGGTTTTCGTAAAGTTTTTGACAGCTAAAGGAGTTTCCCAAAGAGAAATTAGTCGCCGTATGGCTGCCGTGTAGGTTGAACATTGCATTTCATTGGACACTGTGAAGCGTTGCAGCAAATTGTTCAAAGAAGGACGTGGAAGTTGCAAAGACGATCAAAGACCGCGCCAAAGTCACCATGCACGCACCCCCAACAAAATTGCAAAGGCTGATGAGCTGATTAGAGAAGAACGGAGGATAAGCATCGATGAATAGGTAGGGCGTGTGAACATCAGTCACGGTTCGGGTCACACCATAATTCATGAACATCTCGGTTATCGGCTCTTGTGTGCGCAATGGATGCCCAAGATCTTGAACCACCGACAGAAGACGGGAAGGTTCGGCGCTGCCTAGACTAATCTAATCCGGTAGCACAATGAGGTTGACGACTTTTTGTCTGCAATTGGGACCGGGGACGAATCATGGTGCCACTACTACGAGCCTAGGCTGAAACACGACGGCAAAGCTTACAGTGGAAACATTTGAATTGACCAGCCCCAAAGAAAGCAAAGGCCGTCATTTCTGCCGGAAAAGTGTTGTTGGCTTTTTTTTTTTTCGATCGTCAGGGATGGCTCCTGACGATCGAATTTGCTAAACCTGGAGAGACTATCAATCGTTTCTGATATTGTGAAACGCCGGATCGGCTGCGTGTCGCAATCAAGAAGAAACGACGTGGAGAATTCAGGAATGGCGTCATCTTGCTCTACGATAATGGCCGTCCCCATGTCGCTGATGTGGTTAATACAAAACTGGCAAAGTTCAACTGGGAAACGCTGCAACATCCGCCATACAGTCCAGACCTGTCTCCTTGCGACTTGCACATTTTGCGGCAACTGAAAGAACAGCTAATGGGAATCAGATCCGTGTCGGACGATGACGTGAAAGAGGCAGTTACCGACTTTTTGAAGCAGCAACCCAATGAGTTTTATGAGAAGGGAATCACGCGACTCGTTAGTCAGTGGTACAAACGTCTAAATGCTCATGGAGGCTACTTTTAAAGAAGGTACCTCGTTTGTCATATATTCGCATTGGCTCACTTTCATTTGACTCGCCTTCGTATATTTTGCAGAACGGCTTTTTTATATGTGCTCTCTGTTGCGACTATAACATCGGTGCAATTACAATACACGACCGTTGACAGCATTGGTGACAATACATTTGAACAAAGGACAGCGTCATTAAGATTTTTTTCTGGCCGTTGC